>NC_138768.1:92661993-93319493 GCF_965119305.1 Pelophylax lessonae
AGAGTGCATCCACTTATTGATGAGGCACTCTGATGGGGTCAGTTGATGTAACAGGGACTCTGATTGGGACAGTTGATGTAAGGGGGACTTTGATGGGACAGTTGATGTAAGGAGTGCTCTCATGGGGTCAATTGATGTAACGGGGACTCTGATTGGGACAGCTGATGTAAGGAGCACTCTGATGGAGACAGTTGATGTAAGGAGCGCTCTGATAGGGACAATCGATGTAAGGGGGTTTCTGATGGGGACAATTGATGCAAGGGGCATTCTGATGGGGACACCTGTTGTAAGGAGGGACTCTGATGGGGACGCCTGATACAAGGGGGCACCCTAATGGGGACATATGATGTAAAGATGGACTCTGATGAGAACCCCTGATACAAGGGGGGGTGACTCTCATAGGGGCACTTGGTGTAAGGAGGCAAAGGTTCTATTAATCATCCTAATCTAATAATGGATTAATACATAATAGTTCTCCCTGTTTACCCCAGATGGTTCTCTGCACTACCTGTCTTACATTATTTCCGGGTTGTGACTCGTGGCACAGGCGTGTGTTGAGTGAATTGGAAACACTGGTTCCTTGCATCTTTGTCACACTGTTGACATTATGCCCTCTGACTTTTTATAATGCACCCCCAAATCCGAGTCTAGATCTGGCCTTTGCCCACGCATAGTGTGGCTGTATCCAGCAGATACCAGCAGGAGCCTTTCTGTCAAATGACATGCTTTGTACATGACACATCTGTATTTCCTTCTAGGTATATACTGTATAACTGAAGCCGCTCAAATTTTAATTTTCCCTATTATTAGAAAAACCATGTGATTTGGCTTGTCCATCTTTGTTGTTTTAATCTTACCATGGTAAACACAGAAGCAGATCTGCACTGACCTGCTCAGTTTGTTTCTCAGAGCCTCACTGTTGGAGTTATGCCTCGTACACACGCAGCGATTATCGGCTGACCGATCGGCCGTCTTTTGTCCAGTGTTGTTGTGTTGGTTGAAATGTGCTCTAGACTGCACACAAATTTTATAGGCCAACAAAAACCAACTTCAGAAGTGATGTCATGTGCTGGTTTACTTTCCGTGTGTTTTTTCTTCTCTGAGCATGCCCAGTCTTGCTCATCAGATTTTTGTCTGCCGAAATCTGTACTGACTGACGAACAATCGGCCGTTCTGTTGACGGCCAACAAAAATTTTATAGCATGCACACCAGATTTTGTTCGGCCGAAAAGTCGGAGTCGGTTGTCGGAAGCATCATACTAACAAGCCGAAAATCGGCCGATCGGACGTTGGCCGGAAATTCACGGCCAACAATCGTTGCGTGTGTACGAGGCATTACAGGACGCACAGCGTGCCAACGCACAGCATACCAGTATCTCCTTGGTCAGTTTAGCCTCCATGCTGCTGTTTTGATTTACAGTGGTCACCTGTATGGGTCTTGCTGTCAAACTGCATTCTGGAGCTCAGTATACACAGGCGGGGTACGTACTTCCCCATCTGTGTGTGACACCAAATAGTTTCCACCCACAGTCTAAACTTACACGCTGCCCACTTCACTAAAAAGAATGCTGTGCGGTCACTTGACCACAGAAAAAAACTAAAGAATTTTTTTTAAAGATTTTAAATTATGGGCAAAAATAATTGTATATATAATAACCAAATAATGTTTGGTGTTGTGCGTTGTCTGCAGTGCCTTGACATATACTGTATACTGTACGTTAAACATGAGTTGGTTTATGTGAAGAACTCCTCTGAGCTCTACTGTTAGATGTGATGTTAAGAATCAGTGCGTTATTAGCAGCAGTTTGCAGTCCCCTATGGGATCACTAGATAGAAAGTCATTTGGAAATAACAAAGTATCTATCCCTGCATTACCAACATTATGTCAAATGTTAAAAGCTGAGCTCCAGGCAAACTGCTATATTCTCGCTATAAATACACATCTGTGAACAGTCTTTTCTGCCAAAGGATTTGCAATTCTTCCCAGCCACATCAGTGATTCATACACCTCTGCCAGACAGTGCAGCCAGGAGGGTGTTGGAGTTAAAGAATACAGGCATACCCCACTTTTAAGTACACAATGGGACCAGAGCATGTATGTAAAACGAAAATGTACTTAAAGTGAAGCAATACCTTTTTTCATTTCTCAATTATTATTATTATTATTATTTCAGGTACTTATATAGCGCTGTCAATTTATGCAGCGCTTTACATATACATTGCACATTCACATCAGTCCCTGCCCTCAAGGAGCTTACAATCAATGCTTGTAAATACACTAGCTCCATAGGAAATCTTGGTCAGCTTGACATGGCACTGCTCCCAAACCATAAGTGACAAGGACACCAAGCTTGGGGAGCATGTTAAGGGGATCCAGGACTATGACATGGTAGATTACCTAGGCAAGCTGGCGGATATGTTGGATATGATATGTTGTAGTCCTGGGTCCCCTCTCGGTGCTCCCTAAGTTTGGTATCCCTGTCACTTATGGTTTGGGAGCAGTGCCATGTCAAGCTGAGCAAGATTTCCTACAGACGGTAATGTTAAAAACCGGGAGTAGTGCCATGCCAAGCTGACCAGGCTGTGTCCATACTCGCGAGTGTACATAAAGTGAGTGTACTTAAAACGGGGTATGCCTGTATAGTGGTGTCATCTCCCCAACCCACGCCTGCTGATTGGGTATTGAAAGAGCAAAAACACACTGATAAGTCATTATCTGTGCTTCATTTGCTCTCTCCTCTCCTGTCTGCATGTTCTCGGTGTACTGTAAAAGGGACGACAAGGAGCTGATATATTGACAGATTCAAGTACTTATGCTAGCTGGGTGAAAAAATACTCCAGTGAAAATAAAAAGCCTCCTCTGTGGAGAAGTTGCTCTTGCACTGAAAGGAAAATATGCTCGTTTATGACTAGGGGACAGGAAAAGTTGTATTCGTTTTTTAATCCTTGACTCCTGCAGCAATTGGCAACCCTCTTTGCTCCAGAATTGGATTGTTCCTATGTATCTTCACATCCAGTGCAGGGCTATGAACCCTGCCCTGGTGTTGATGATGTCAGAGGACCGGCAACTGTTGGGTTATTCTAGATGTAGCACTACTCCCTGGGGAGCTGCTTGAAACGGGTTCCCCTGGGTTACCCTTAACAACGACTTAGTATTTCAGAGTACTTTAAGTGTTTGGCTCAGTCAGAAAACAGTCCAGGGGATGTGTTTTTTCTTGTTGGTTTTATTTTATAATGGGATGGGAGAAGGGATGAGTGGGATACTCCAACTAGATGAACTATGCACAACTTCAGGACTTCTAACTCTGTTGAGTGCGGCAAGGCCGCTGCTTCACCTTGCCATTGTAGTGAAGTATTTAATGAGCAAACTGTATAGCGAATCACTCTTCAGGGCCCTGCTTGGCACCCCCTTTACCCCTACTATTCAGGGTTCTACTTGGCACCCCCTTTACTCTTGCATACTGTGTGAGCTGACCTTCTATCCTCTGACTTCACTGGAGTGATCCCCCTTCCTGGGCAGACCCCTTGGCAAGTCCCCTGGTACTCACGGACACTGTTTTTCCCAGGTGACTCTCCCAGAAGCTCCACCATCAGCTTTACAGGATCCTTCAGGCTCAGCTCCACACCTGGCTCACTAGGCCGACTGCCTGTGACCTTCCTCAGACAGCAGGAGGAGAGACAGCCGTCACCCTCCTCTTGGGACCTCCAAAGACGCACTGCCACATGTGCCCTTGGCTTTTATGAGCAATCCCAGGATGCACTGCGATTGTGCCCTCCCATTGGGACTGTTACAAGAGCCTGTGTGTTACTGGCTGGGTTTCCTCCACTGTCCAACAGGTTCCCCCATTGGATACAGTGTGGACACTCCCTCAGACCCAGTTTATCACACATGGACACATGTAACAGGCAAACTAACAGATCAGGCTCCCCTGATAAGCAGATGGAGCATAACAATGCCTTTACCTAGCACCTATCTAGGAGGGTGCTACATAGAGAAAAGGCTGCAGAGACCAGTCTTACAGCATAGGGGAGCCTGTGGGAGCAGAGGATCCTTTAAAAGCTTTTCTTGTTCCTCAAATCTAAATGAGCATTTAACCCTTGCAGTGCATGGGGCACCCCCACTGCAAGGGAGCATTCGTAGGGAATTCTTGTATAAAAAAAAAATACTGGCCTACAGTTTGTATCATCATTTAATAGCAACTAAACGTGTGATGTCTAGTTATCTATCTCAACCATTCATAAAGTAATGTTTGCTAATCTAAAATGTGAATCGCTTAATCAGTCCTTAGGGCCAGGATTTTTCTTATTTCAAGTCAAAAATTGATGTTCTAAAATCCAGGTCCTGAAACACGGAAATGGCCTGCGTATGTACTCATGGCTCCATGGGTGCATTGAGGTTAAGGGCGCAGATCCAGGGAGTCTCTTAGACAGGAACTGTTAAATGGAACTGATGATGTAGAAGTCACTCGTCTTTTCTTCTTTCACTTTCTACAATACTTTGGTTTATCCATATGCTCAAAATTGTTGTAATCCTGTAAAGGACACATGGGGTTTGATTTACTAAAGGCAGATAGACTGTTCACTTTGCAAGGGAATTGTATCCATAGCTTAGTAAATGAGGTGAAGCTCTGCTGACTGCCATCATCTAATTATGTCCAAGCAACATTTCAACAAGTTTTAAGCTCTGGGGAAAATTCCAATGCAAAGTGCAACTTCTCTTGCAAAATGAACACCCTGTTTGCATTTAGTAAATCAGCCTCATGGCCTCTGTCAAAGGGAATCAGGGAACTGACATTCAGGCACAGCCAACCAATCATTGGCTTGGTATAAACTGTAAACATATGATTGGTTGGAAACTACATAGCTTACATTAATACAAAGGGCTGATGTCTGTCAAGAGATGGGCGTTAATTAACCACTTTACCACTTTGCTGTCTTACGTCTGGGCCACTTTTTGCGATTCGGCACTGTGTGACTTTAACTGACAATTGCGTGGTCGTGCGACGCCGTACCCAAATGAAATTGACGTCCTTTTGTTCCCATAAACAGAGCTTTCTTTTGGTGGTATTTGATCACCTGTGCCATTTTTACTTTTTGCGCTATAAACAAAAAAAGAGCGTAAATTTTGAAAATATAACAATATTTTTCACATTTTTTTATATGAAATTCTCCCCAAAAAAAATTTAAAAATCAAAATTTTTTTAAATTTTTGGCCAATTTGTTTTCTGCTACCTATGTTTGGTAAAAAAAATCGCAATAAGCGTATTTTGATTGGTTTGCGGAAAAGTTATTGCGTTTACTAACTAAGGGAAAGATTTATGTCATTTTTGGTGTTTTTTTTTTTTTTAACGAGTAATGGCGGCGATCTGCGATTTTTTTTTGCAGGACTGCGACATTGCGGCGGACAGATCGGACCCCTGACTGACATTTTTTACACTTTTGGGGGTACCAGTGACATTACTGCAGTAATCAATGCTATAAATATGCACTGTTACTGTAAAAATGACACTGGCAGTGAAGGGGTTAATTTTATTGGAGAGGGAGGGGTTAATGTATGCCTGGCGCTTACTAACGTGTGTGGGGGGGAGGTGACTGTGTGACACAAGGACAGATCGAGGGTTCAGCTATGCTGAACCCTGCAATCTGACCCTGGCTGTCACTTCGGAGATCCGCCCGCTTGTGTTTACACAGGCGGGCGGATCTCCACACTCGATTCCCTGACGATCGGGGAAGAGTGCACGCGCCACCTAGAAGGGGGAGGGTCTGCCGACGTAGGTCTACGTCGTCAGACCTACAAGAGCCACTTTGCCGCAGTACAGCTCTAGTGAGCAGCGGCAAAGTGGTTAAAGTGGTTGTAAACCCTTACATATACCCAGTAAAGTGACTGGCCCCAGGTGATACACAGAGATTAAACAAATCCCCCTACATATTGTACCTGTATATCTGCATCCCTCGTTTTTTATATATCCCTTCAAAGTGCAGAATTATAAAGCTGCTCTGAGATTCTAGAAAAAAGGGGGAGGAGAGCTGAAGTTACACTCTGCAGAGCTCAGTGGGGAGTGGTCTGAGAGCTAATTGGAAGGGAGGGACACACCCCCTCCACACAGCAAACGAGAACAAAGTTGAGGCTGTCAATCACAAGCTGCGTGCTGGAGGTCCCTCCCCTGTCACCTTTTTTCTCTTGGTGTCAGGAAAACTTGTCAGAAGTGATTCATGCTGATAGCAGAGAACAGAAGCAGCAGACAGAAATGACACCTAATGCTCCTAATTGAGACAAGTACACACTATAGAGCAATAAGCTTTATTCATAGTCTGAGTTTTACAACCACTTTAAAGAGGAACTCCAATCTGCTCACATAATTTGTAATAAAAGCATATTTGCCATTCTAAAGCTTCCCTCTAAACACTTTGCATATTATTTTATATATACTGTGATTCCGTACTTGCCAAATATGCTGCAGAAATCTCCCTCCGCTAAGTCTGGCCGCAGCCATTTCAACTGTGGGCAGCTGAAGCTGCCGCCTGTTCACTTCCTGGATTTACACAGCCACACAGAGGCACACAAAAGCACACAGACATACAAACACATACACACATACAGCACTACTTGCCTGCACATATCACCTCTCTCGAAGAATACTCATGGATCTCTGCGTCTCCTATTATCTCCGTCCTCATCCAGCCCCCTCCAGCTCTGCAGCTCTCCTTGGCTTTTCCTATGACTCACCCCTCCTCCCTTGCTGGCAAACTCTCATGAGAGTTAGAGAGAGAGGGAGGTGCATGATGTCATTATCCTAGGCTAATTACCAGACAAGAAAGAGGAAGTGGGCTGTATAAGGTATTTACTGGCAGAATTTTTTTTTTTTTTACTATCCAAAGTTAAAACATTAAGAGCAGAGGATTTATTAGATGGAAAAATGAAAAGAATATGACTGAAGACCCGCTTTAAGTTACTCCTAGGATGTGTATTTCCCAAACTGAGTATACCCAGCTTTTGTAACCTTTTACCATCTCTTTTACTACCTATCCCAGACTTCTCGGAACTATGGAAATTGGATTACTGAAACAGAATAGGGTAGTTACACCTCTCCTCATATTCTTGGCCAATTAGCATCTACTTTGACATAACATCATGGATTGGGGTTTGGTGATTGAGTTATCTTTCTGCCTTCACATGCTGGGGTATGTTCCTGACATTCATTCAAATTGAAGAAGTTACTTGGATAAGTGGCAAAATGTCTTCAACATTCCTTATGTACTGCTGAATGTGAACTGGTACTATCTATGCCAAGACCTAGTTACAGGAGAGCTTTTAAACACAACCATTGTGTATATGTAGATGCCCACCTAAGTGCTAATCATATTGCAGTGTCCAAAACTGGACCTCAATAGATGTGGCCTTTTAAGTGTTTTTATATCGGGACTACTATACTATAATAGTATATTTCTATACTGCCATCCAGTGTTTTAGTCACCCTTTTTGTTTTATTCACATTCAAAAATTTTGTTTGCTTTCACAGCTCTCATTTGGTGTTGGGTGATACTGCTTTGCTTACCGCTTGTGACATATCAGTTGTTCCAGCTCTATATGTGCTTTTTAAAAGGAATCTGTCCTAAGACAACAATAGAGGCTGCCATTGCTATGTGTCAAGATAGAGTCACTTTAATACAGCATCCCCTTACAGCAGTATATGTTTAAATGTCCACTGTATCCGCTTTATATTTATTTTTTTCTACGTGAGCATTGGCCAATAAAAAAAAAAGCAAAAAAGCCCTCTCTAATAACGTAAATAATTCCATTAAATCTGCAATAACGTGATATATTTTTCAAAAAAAGGTCATTTTCTAAATTTTTCAGTACATTTCAATATACAGTATTGCCTTAAAATGCATATAAACCCCAATGATGAACTTGTTTCCTCCCCTTTTGTCTGCTAAAGATACCATTAAATCATATACAGTAAAACCTTGGATTGCGAGCATAATTCGTTCTGGAAACATGCTTGTAATCCAAAGCACTCTTATATCAAAGCACATTTCCCCATAAGAAATAATGGAAACTCAGATGATTCGTTCCACAAGTCCTTCAGTTTATAGTCTATATACAAAGATTATAGCAATGTGATAGGTTGTATATAGAATATAAGAGAGATGAGAGTGTAGCAATATGGTTACATTTAATGAAGGTTCAACATTTAGCAACTCACATGGTTAATGATTAAAATAGGCACATCTAAGTATGCAGGCATCCGGGGTAAAGCTGTCCACATAGACCATCTTCTGAACCACTGGCTCTTACCACTGTCAGTCTTCAATCATGACCGGGAAGAATAGCCTGCAGTAGAGTGATCTGAAAGTGAGGCTTTGAATCACTCGTGGAGTGCAGCGGGGAAGGGATGATGAAGATGGCTGTGCAGAGGATGGTCTATGTGTACAGCTTTACCCCAGATGCCTGCATACTTAGATGTGCCTGTTTTAATCATCAACCATGTGAGTTACTAAATATTAAACCTTCATTAAATGTAACCATATTGCTACATTTTCGAGGCTCCTCTCTTCTTTTTTATACATGACGCTACTTGTATATCAAGATATCGCTTGTATATCAAGTCAAAATTTATTTAAAAAATGTGCTTGTCTTGCAAAGCGCTCTCAAACCAAGTTACTCTCAAACCAAGGTTTTACTGTATATCATAAACTGTAAATAAGAATGTGTTAAAAAACATTCAGAATTAATCCAGTAAAGTCCTTTAGAAAAAAGAAGAGAAGTGCTCTTGTGCAAAAAGTTCATTTATACTTGTGGATCAAAAAAAAATCATACTTCAGTGTGGTTAGCAAAATCTTCACACCTAAAGGTGCACACCCAACTCTTAAGCCACTTAACAGCTATTCTGACCCCAAGATGGGGTCTGGCTGCATTTTATCCCAGTATCCCCATTGGATGGATGGATATCAGAAGCCAAGATTCCAGGATGGTTTGCCATACAACCAGGATGTTCAACAGTGGGCTCAGCAAAAGAGAGAGAGAAAGGAGAAACTCATAGTGTAGTAATTAAAAATCCAGGCTTTTTAATCAAGGTTAAAATGACTTACAAGAAGGCAGGAGTAAATTTGCATATAAAACAATCAATCACATGCAGACACCCCAGCGGGTGTGATAAAGTCACCACTGTAGCTCCTCCCAACTAGTTTCATTCAAAAGAGCATTACTAAAGGATAAAAGCCTTTGCTTTTAACCTCCATAAGAACGTCAGCCTCTCGGATGCACTAGGTTGAGTGTACAAAGCATGCAATACCACAGAAAATCTCTAAAAGTAATATCTGGCATCCATTAACCCTATCATATCCAAGAAAACAGCCATTGAACCAGTTAGTAAAGGCAAAATTGTTATATTGTCATCCGATATGGTGGGTAAAGAGGCAAGCAAGAAAATGGATTAACAAAGGCAATAACACAACTTAGGATACAGAGTGATGAGTAATAAGGACTGGGCATAAGATGATAATTGGCATATATATCAGCATAAACTGTAGCAAGGTTACCTAAAGGGCAGAAGTGGACAGTAATAAAGCTTACTTTACCAAATGCAGGAGACTATACTGCTGAAGTGCAGTAATGGCAACTATGCTAGGCCTAGACCGACTGGAAGGGCACTGTCCAAAGAAAAGTGGATTGGTAGCAGGGGAAGGGGAGCAGGGGAACAAAGGGGTTTGCACGATAAGTATTATGGGAGGGGCAGCCCTTTGCGATGTTCTTCTGCTGGCTATCGTTGGGGCCCTTTAAGATCGTCAGTGCACTTAAAGTGGTTGTAAAGCCACTTGCATGCCTGTGCACCTCTGTCTATGTGTTTTATAAAAAAAATGCTGTGAGTACCTGATTTCATTGTGCTGCTCGGCGATCACGTAACTGGCTGGCTCTCTCCTCTCTCTCTGTCTGACAGCTTCGGGGGGCTGAGATTCCCCTGCTGATGTCACTCAGGAGGAGAGGAGGAGAGAGAGAAAGCCGGCCAGTCACGTGATCGCCAAGCAGCACACTGCAATCATTTTTTTTATAAAACAGAAAACACATAGACAGAGGCACACAGGCTTAGGAAACAAAGATGATTATTTAACAAATTAACAGTTATTTCAGCAGGAGGAGGGGCGGGTGGGCCATGACACAGAGCTGACAGGCATGGAGTAGAGAGGGGAGGAGGGCACAGGAGAACAGAGAGCAGGGCTGCAGATGACGGAGGCATGTAAACTAACCACGGTGTCAGGGCTCAGCAGCCATGATATACCGTTGTCAGTTTACAGGGGGAGGGTAGAACCAGGCAGGATCAGCCAGGTTTCTTAGGCGATACAGGGGACCAAATTACACAGCACAAGCACTGTGTTGTATAACATGCTTTAAGGGAACAGGATCATTTTCTTTTTTTTTAGGGTAACAAATGCTTTAATGACAGTTTCATTTGATCGGCATGCAGTGTAGGTACAGTTTAGTCTTGGCACAGAGGCAAGGGTGGATGTGGTTCAGGTGCGGTAAAGGTTACGTATAATCTAGTATAGAGTTGGTGAAGGTGCAGTATAGATGACATATGGATGTAGTATAAATGCTGAATAGGTATGGCATAGGTGCATTATGCCTGTGATAGACTTAATATCTTGTCTCCAGTGACTTAGTTCCTGCTAACAGTGTGAATGGTGCACTATGAGCCCTCCTACATGTTCCCAGGATGCTGCTGTGGACACTTGTTGTAGAAGGGGCCCCCTCAATCTCTCCCTGAAAGCCTCCATTGATCAGCGGTGCAGGATCTGTGATCTGTGATGTGGGCTGTGCTGGGCTGCCCCACGCGTGTTCCTACTCTCAGTCTCAGGCTGGCAACTCAGACAGTGGTGCTCTCCCTCTCCTTTTCCTCTGCGCCACGACACAGAACTTTCCCGGGCAGTTTAATAAGAACTCTCTACCCTTATCTCCAGAATCTGTAGTTCAGAAAGTCAGTTCCTGTATGACAGGACTGCCATTTTGGACTACAATTCCCAAGCCCCCCGAATTAAAGTCTATAAGGGTTGCTTGGTTTTCACTCTCCTCCTGCTGGCCAGAGGAAAATGGTGCAGAATTTTATCAGTGTCCCACTAGAAAGTAAAGTAAACTGACTTTAAAGAGGGAAATGCCCCTTTCTTCATGTTTCTGTAGCCCAGCACCTTGCTATATTGTATTTGTTTTATAAGTGCAATAATACCTGTTGATTTTGCCAGGAAGGTCGTAAGTCCTGTGCTCTGTGCCTGTGCACAAGAAGGGGTTATGGAGATGATAAGATGGGAGGAGATGAGGAGAGGTCGGTGTTCTTTGTAGTCCATCAGAAATGATGGTGAGTAGGCAGGGCTGACAGCACATGATTTGGAATTCACAGCCAAAAATACACTATGTTATGTCAAAGATAAGATAGGAACAATCTATATTTCCTGCACATCAACAGTTATTTTTCTGTACTTAAGTTTGTTTAAAGGTATAAAGCATGGGGAAATGTGTATATTTTGCAGATATATTCAAAATATATTTTTCTTTAGGTTTACCTTGACATACGCTTTAAATTTATTGCATGGACTTCCTCTATTTCCGACATACTTCTGCAAGGCTGGTTTTATTATATAAATATTCTTGTGAACGTCATCTTTATATAATTCATATATGCCTGAAAGCTGAAAAATTCATGGTGGCTGGTTGCAGGACATAATACATTTATAATAGAGCATATTAAACATGTGGAAAGCCCAAAGCTAAATAACTTTCGGAAATGTAAATGTATACCTGCCGTTTCTGCTAAAGGCTTTTAAAGTAAGACTTTGTTACTTTAGCCACCTACCGTTCTCTATATTCACTAGCTCCACAATCTTAAAATATTGGATGCCGCAATATGCAAATATACTATATGACCAAATGTTTGTGGATACTTGACCATCACACTTATATTAGCTTGTTGGACATTCATGGGTATTAGTATAGAGTTGCCCCCAGTGGTGGGATTCAAAAATTTTAGTAACCAGTTCCGACTTTCCCAGCAGAATGACCAGCGTGCCCCCTTTAAATGGACAGAGACCAGCGTGCCCCCTTTCAATGCACAGTGACCAGCGTGCCCCCCTTTCAATGCAGAGAGACCAGCATGCCCCCTTTCAATGCACATTGCCCCCAATGATTGAAGAGTGCCAGCCACACATTGCCCCCAATGATTGCAGAGTGCCAGCCACAGCATTGCCCCCAATGATTGCAGAGTGCCAGCCACAGCATTGCCCCTAATGATTGCAGAGTGCCAGCCACAGCATTGCCCCCAATGACTGCAGAGTGCCAGCCACAGCATTGCCCCTAATGATTGCAGAGTGCCAGCCACAGCATTGCCCCCAATGATTGCAGAGTGCCAGAACACAGCATTGCCCCCAATGATTGCAGAGTGCCAGAACACAGCATTGCCCCCAATGATTGCAGAGTGCCAGAACACAGCATTGCCCTCAATGATTGCAGAGTGCCAGAACACAGCATTGCCCCCAATGATTGCAGAGTGCCAGCCACAGCATTGCCCCCAATGATTGCAGAGTGCCAGCCACACATTGCCCCCAATGATTGCAGAGTGCCCGCCACAGCATTGCCCCCAATGATTGCAGAGTGCCAGCCACACATTGCCCCCAATGATTGCAGAGTGCCAGCCACACATTGCCCCCAATGATTGCAGAGTGTCAGCCACAGCATTGCCCCCAATGATTGCAGAGTGCCAGCCACAGCATTGCCCCCAATGATTGCAGAGTGCCAGCCACACATTGCCCCCAATGATTGCAGAGTGCCAGCCACAGCATTGCCCCCAATGATTGCAGAGTGCCAGAACACAGCATTGCCCCCAATGACTGCAGAGTGCCAGCCACAGCATTGCCCCCAATGACTGTAGAGTGCCAGCCACAGCATTGCCCCCAATGACTGTAGAGTGCCAGCCACAGCATTGCCCCTAATGATTGCAGAGTGCCAGCCACAGCATTGCCCCCAATGATTGCAGAGTGCCAGAACACAGCATTGCCCCCAATGATTGCAGAGTGCCAGAACACAGCATTGCCCCCAATGATTGCAGAGTGCCAGAACACAGCATTGCCCTCAATGATTGCAGAGTGCCAGAACACAGCATTGCCCCCAATGATTGCAGAGTGCCAGCCACAGCATTGCCCCCAATGATTGCAGAGTGCCAGCCACACATTGCCCCCAATGATTGCAGAGTGCCCGCCACAGCATTGCCCCCAATGATTGCAGAGTGCCAGCCACACATTGCCCCCAATGATTGCAGAGTGCCCGCCACAGCATTGCCCCCAATGATTGCAGAGTGCCAGCCACACATTGCCCCCAATGATTGCAGAGTGCCAGAACACAGCATTGCCCCCAATGATTGCAGAGTGCCAGCCACACATTGCCCCCAATGATTGCAGAGTGCCAGCCACACATTGCCCCCAATGATTGCAGAGTGCCAGCCACAGCATTGCCCCCAATGATTGCAGAGTGCCAGCCACACATTGCCCTCAATGATTGCAGAGTGCCAGCGATCCCCCCGCACTTACCTCTCTCGCAGCTTCTCTTCAGTCCCCGGCTCCCCGCGTCTCCGAGTCTTCAGTCCTCCTGCGGCGCCTCCTCCTCGTCCAATGGCACGGTGTTTGCCTTTCGGCCAATCAGGAAGCGGGAGGACACGCTCCCTGATTGGCCAGGAGGAGGATCCGTGTGACAATAGCGAATTCTCATTCGCTATTGTCACAAAATGGGCGGGTCGGGGCGCACTGCTCCGCTCCTTGGCCGCCACGTCTGCGCGGTCCGAGCGCGGGACATTCAATTGTACTGCGTTCGGACGCGCAGAGGGATTCAGCCAGTTCTGCGAACTCGCAGAACGTTAGTAACCGGTTCTATGGAACCGGTGCGAACCGGCTGAATCCCACCACTGGTTGCCACCCCTTTGCAGCGATAACAGCCTCCACTCTTCTGAAAAGCCTTTCAACAAGATTATGGAGTGGGGCAGTGTGAATTTATCACCATTCAGACAAGAGAGCATTTGTGAAGTCAAGTGCTGACATTGGATGAAAAGACCTGGCAAAAAAAAACCAGCAAAGCATGATCCAATTTGCTCCAGCAGGGGAAAAAAATCCCTCCTGATCCCACAAGAGACAATGGGATATTTCCTGGAAAAACTTTACCTATAAACTTTAGTATCTAGTTATAATATGTACATTTAGTAAAGAATCCAGGCCTTTTTTAAAGCAATCTTCTTAACTGGCCAAAATCAGCTCTTGAGGGAGTCTATTCCACATTTTCACAGCTCTTACTGTGAAGAATCCTTAATTAAATCTCCTTTCCTCCAGACGTAAAGAGTGCCCCCTTGTCCTCTGTGAAGACCTTAAAGTGACTTTCTCAACACCAACTTCACTACATGGGCCACTTATGTATTTATACATGGTGATCATATCCCCCCTTAATCTCCTCTTTTCAAGAGAGAATAAATTCAGTTCCTCTAATCCTTCCTCATAGCCGAGCTCCTCTATGCTTATTATCAGTTTGGTTGCCCTTCTCTACACTTTCTCCAGTTCCCCTATATCCTTTTTGTGAATCGGTGGCCAAAACTGAACTGCATATTCCAGACGAGGCATTACAAATGATTTGTACAAGGGCAAAACCATTTCTCTCTCTCTCTGCAGTCCATGCCTCTATTAATACAAGAAAGGATTCGCTTTGGAAACCGCAGCTTGGCATTGCATGTCATTATTAGGCTTATTATGTACCAGAACACCCAGATCCTTCTCCACCATTGATTGCCCCAGTTGTACTCCCCCTAGTATGTATGATTCGTGCATATTTTTAGCCCCCAGGTGCATAACTTTACATTAATCAACATTAAACCTCATTTGCCACATACCACTTGCCTTCTGTCCACTTAAACACCCTTCCCATCCAGGCCAATTTTCAGCTTTCAGCGCTGTCACACTTTGAATGACAATTACGCGGTCATGCTACACTGTACCCATATGACATTTTTATTTTTTACAAAAAAAAAGAATAAAGACAGAAAATTTTGAAAAAAAAAAAAGTTTTTCTTATTTTCTGCGAGTAAATTTTGAAAATAATTTTTTTTCCTTCACTGATGTGCGCTGATGTGGCGGCACTGATGGGCCCTGATAGGCTGCACTGATGGGCACTGATGAGGTGGCACTTATGGGCACTGATGAGGTGGCAATTATGGGCACTGTTGAGGAGATACTAATATGCCGCACTGATGAGCACTGATAGGCGGCACTGATAGGCAGCACTGATAGGCGGCACTGATAGGCGGCACTGATGAGCACTGATAGGCGGCACTGATGAGCACTGATAGGCGGCACTGCTGGGCACTGAGAGGTGGCACTGCTGGGCACTGAGAGGTGGCACTGCTGGGCACTGAGAAGCGGCACTGACGGGTGGCACTGATGGGCACTGATAGGCAGCACTGATGGGCACTGGCGGATGGCACTGATGGACACTGACGGGTGGCACTGATGAGCACTGATGGGCGGCACTGATGGGCAGCACCATCAGTGCCCACACTCAGTGCCCATAGTGCTGCCAGTCAGTGCTCATCAGTGCCTAGATGAGCAGGCACTGATGGGCACTGACTGGCAGCACTATGGGCACTGATTGTGGGCATTGATGGGGGCACTGATGGCAGGCACTGTGGGCACTGATGGGGGGGGCAATTTGTGTATTTTTTTTACCTGTAGTAATCAGGGCACTGGTGATCAGTGCCCTGATTACATTGCTGTGTGTCCCCGGCGCTGTGAGGCTCCCCCTCCTTCCTTACACTGCAGGCTCTGTGTGAGGAAGGAGCGCCGGCGATGAGAGATGATCTCATATGTTTACATATGAGATCATCTCTCATTGGACGGTCCGATCACGTGGTGAATGGCCGCTGTGATTGGCCATTCACCACGATCTGTGATCGGCCGTGTCCAAGGGACACGGCCGACACAGATTTTTCCCGATGCGCGCTCGCGGGAGCGCGCGGGGAGCGGGTTACTGGGAGGCCGTATAAAGATGGCCTCCCGAAAATGTGAGTCCGCGCTGCAGCCGTATATAGGCTGTAGCGCGGATGGGGGTGGTTAAAGAGTGCACTGAGGTCAGCTTGTAAGTTGGGGACATCCTGTAAGGACATTATTCCACGGCATAGCTTGGTGTCATCTGCAAAGACTGAAATTGTACTTTTAAGACCAGACCCTAGATCAGTGATGGCGAACCTTGGCACCCCAGATGTTTTGGAACTACATTTCCCATGCTGCTCATGCACTCTGCAGTGTAGTTGAGAAACATAGAAACATAGAATGTGTCGGCAGATAAGAACCATTTGGCCCATCTAGTCTGCCCAATATATCTGAATCATGGGAAATGTAGTTCCAAAACATCTGGGGTGCCAAGGTTCGCCATCATTGCCCTAGATCATTTATAAATATGCATGCTCAGACCTGACCTTTTTACTATTAATATATTTAAGGAATTTTTGGAAACATTTTGGGAAAAAGGTTTTCTTAGTTTCTGTTATAAAATGTAAAATATAAGTCATTTTTCTCCTTCACTGATGTGCGCTGATGAGGCTGCACTGCTGGGCACTGATATGCTGGATTGATGGCACTGAGAGGCTGCACTGATGGGCACTGATAGACTGCACTGTTGGAGACTGATGATGTTGCACTGATGATGTGACACCGATGGGCACTGATGAGGTGGCACTAATGAGGCTGTACTGATATGCAGCACTGATTGTGCACTGATAGCCAGTACTGATGGGCACTGATAGGCAGCACTAATGGGTGACAATAATTGGTGAAACTGATAGGCATCACTGATGGGCACTGATTGGCGCTGATTGCAGCACTGGTTACATTTTACCCTGCCTCTCTGAAAGAGAACATAGCCAGGAATATTAATAGTCCAGTCATGTAAAGAATGAAGCCAAGATTCAGCAACACCAATTAAATCTCAATTAAATAGTTCTCTTTGTGCACCAAAGCTTCCAACTCTCTGACTTCTGGCATTGATGAACAAACACTTCAATTCATTGTCACATTTTGCACACATTTTAAAGGGGCTCAGTAGTACCCCCAACTCAGTATCATCCACAGCTCTTAGTACCCCCATTCAGCAAAACCCCAGATCATTAGTACCCTTGTTCAGCAGATTCCTGGCTCAGTAGTACTCCAGCTCTTCTGCTGCCCCACTCAGTAGTACCCCCAGCTCTGCTGATCCCCCACTCAGTAGTAACCTCTAGCTGCTGATCCTCTATTCAGTAGTAACCCTCAGCCCTGCTGATCCCCCACTCAGTAGTACCCCAATATCTATCGATCCTCTGGTTTGCTAACCCTTCCCTCTCTCCTCCCGCTATATTGCTCCCATGCTGCTCACCATGTGTCGCATCTGTTAGTTTCTCCTGCTCTGGTCCCTCAGCTATGCTGATATTCACAGCCCAGTCATGCTGAAACAGAGAAGGGACTTCCCTAAACTGTTGCTTTAAGGCTGAAAGCACACGCTGAAATGTCCTTGTATTGTATGCTTAAGCATTAATAGTACCCTTCACTGGAAACATCTAAACTCAATAACTTGTAGGGGAATCCATATACATATAGTGTATATTAGCCCCCCGGTTTTCTGTCTGTAGACTTAAAGCATTTCCTAGAAACAGCTGACAATTCAGTTCCCATGCTAGGAGGCCTTCATCAGGAACATTTTTGCTGGGGACTTTGAAGACATCTATTCCAAGTGCTGGCACACTCATTACAGCTTACAGGCATATCGGGGAACCCCTTCTCCGCCAGATTAACATAGCTAACAGGGTCCCAACTCCTGTGTGTGCTAAACTGGTCCCTCTTGCTTCACCCCAACAAGCCAGCCTCATGACCACCAGACTACTGGATACATGGTGCAGAAAGATGTCCCGTCTCTACCAACACACTGGCCAACCCAACCTCACCAGGGTACCATCACCTCTCACTGAGCCTTATTTCATACAAGGTTCCCCAAATATAGACCTTAATTGGCAAGTAAGAGTCTGACTCTATGTTCTTCTCCTTTTTTTTTTTTTTTGCTTTACTGAACATGAACTTGTATAACACAACTTTGTCTCACACAAAGTAAATGCTTCATAGAGTCCCATCCTCTGCCCACTCTGTAGTAACCCAGCTATACTGGTCTAGCTCACCCAGGGGAAGAGGTAATTCTGTTGTTCCCTAGCGGGGAAACCTGTTGTCTGGTAAACTGGATTGAATTTGTTGGTGAGGTCCTTTTATTCCCACAAGTGCTTTAATCCGGGGCACACTGTCCTTTCTCTGCTCTCCATTGCGGACCAAACCCTTAAGTGTATGACCTGTTGGGAGTACTTGATTACAGATTTTGGGAACCACTGCATTAAAGAGATTAGCATTGATTTTAGGAATGAGTGGGGCATCATTTCAGCTTGGAGACAGGTGGAAGCCCTGTGCATAGCTTTGGCCTTTAAGGAATTCAGTTTAAGATGATTTGCAGACACAATGCAACTGCACTTCAGACCCGCTGTTGTCTTAGATTTCAAGTCAGGTTCTCTTCAAAGCTTCTACGTTTACGGTTACTTTGCACTTAGAAAAGAATATGGTACTTTAAGTATGTTTCGTTATCGTGGTTAACTGCTGTGGAATCTTAGGTATATTACATAAGGTTGTTTGTTGTTTCACTTTCATTTCTCAGAATGCAGAAATTAGAATCTGCTTGATGTATTTCTTAGAAACTTTGACTGGCTGACTTTGAGTGGCTTATGTTTTTTTTTTTGTTTGGTCATTTTTGTTTTTTCTTTCACATGTTTAGCTTGATTTGTTTAAAAGTTTAAAGAACCGCTGTGGGAAAATGAAAAGAGAAATCAGTTTGTAGACAGATGGACCACTTTCTCCACTGCTGGTGCCACTTAACCGCTTGCCGACTGCGCACAGTATATTTACTGCGGCAGTCGGCCCCGGCCAGGCAGAGTGACGTAGGTCTACGTCGCTCGCCTGTCACTCCTTCCAGAGCCAATAGCGGGCGGGCGCGCGCCCGCTGAGGCGCGCGCCCGCCTCGGCTCGTTCACGGAGGAGTGCGGGAGTGTGACTGGCGGACCCGATGTCCGCCGGTCACACTACGATCGTCGGTACAGCGGGAGAAAGACAGAGCGGCTTGTGTAAACAAGCCACCTGTCAGTTCTCCCTGTGTAAAAGTGAAGATCAAACAGTTCTACTATGTAGAACTGTTGATCTTTGTTTTTACACTAGTAGACCTGTCCCTGCACAGTTAGAATCACGCCCCTAGGACACACTTAACCCCTCCCTGTCCAATACTGTTAACCCCTTCCCTGCCAGTGTCATTTTTGCAGTAACAGTGCATATATATAGCACTGATTACTGCAGTAATGTCACTGGTACCCCCAAAAGTGTCACAAATGTCAGTCAAGGGTCCGATCTGTCCGCCGCAATGTCGCAGTACCGCAAAAAAAATCGCAGATCGCCGCCATTACTCGTTAAAAAAAAAAACACCAAAAATGACAAAAATCTTTCCCTTTGTTAGTAAACGCGATAACTTTTGCGCAAACCAATCAAAATACGCTTTTTGCGATTTTTTTTACCAAACATAGGTAGCGTAAAACAAATTGGCCGAAAATTTTAAAAAATTTTGATTTTTACATTTTTTTTTTGGGGAATTTCATATAAAAAAAAGTGAAAAATATTGTTGTTTTTGCAAAAATTACGCTCTTTTTTTGTTTATAGCGCGTGATCAAAAAATCGCACAGGTGATCAAATACCACCAAAAGAAAGCTCTGTTTGTGGGAAAAAAAGGACGTGAAATTCGTTTAGGTACAGCGTCGCACGACCGCGCGATTGTCCGTTAAAGTCACGCAGTAAAAAATCGCAAAATAACCCCTGGTCTTTTAGCAGGAAAATCCTCCGGTGGTAAAGTGGTTAACCACAGTGACATAGCAGGGGAAGAGGAAGTCAAAGGGGAACATGGTTCCTTTATGAATCCAGTGTCACTGGGGAAGCTATCTGATTGGATGCTGCCATCCCATGTGACTCTAACAGCCATCTTGCAGTGAGATAGGGACATGCCATCCTTCTGGAGACCTCCCTATCTAGACTCGGACCAGTCAGGCCCCATTCAGCCCTCCAAGGCCGAAATTGTTGCACATCTGAGACCTACTCTGCTACACATCCCCAATATTGCTGTAAGTGTTCTCGGTCAGGTGCCTTCCCACCGCGATTGTTGTGAATTACTGGATTCTGCATTAATTCAAGTTCTGTTCTCTGCAACTGATCCCTACAGTTCTTCCTGTAAGATACACATAGTCAAAAAAACACTGTTGCTTTACATGGCCGACTTAAAGCGGAGTTCCGGGCACAGAAATTATTTTTTGCTGAACATACCCCCGGGACAGTCAGGGCTAGCACATTCCACAATGGCTAGCCTCTGATCTGTCCCGGTTCACACTTACCTTTTAGAAGAAATACTTACTTAGAAAATTTCTTCCACAGCGTTTCCATCTCTGTTGTGGGCAGCTGAAGCCGGCGCGGTCCTCTTCTCTGTCTTCTTCCGCGTCTTCGTGTCCCAGAATGCACTGCACCGGCCCCTCTCGTCACTTCCGGTGCTGCGCCGCATTCCTAAACAGCTTCTGGGCATGCCCAGAAGCTGTTTAGCAGGGGAATGCGGCGTCGCCCGGAAATGACGAGCGGGGCCGGTGCCGTCGCATTGATTCCTGGGAGCTATGACGTTTAGCTCCCAGGAATCATCGCGAGGCAGGAAGTGACGGGGTGAGCCTCGGGGCTGGAGGAGGAAGCAGTCATAGGTGAGTATTTACGATCTTCAATAAAAAGGTGAGTAAACAAAAAAAATAAAAATAACTATCCAATTCCTTTTCAGGTGAGCTCTACCTAGCGGAGGGGCACAAAAAAAAAATCGTTTTTGTGCCCGGAACTCCGCTTTAAGCTCAGTTTGGAACAGATCTTTTATTAATAAACAATATTGCTGCGCCAGGTGAAAAATTATATTCCTGTCTAAATCACTATCAATCAAATATCGACTCAATAATAAATCCAAAAATAGTGATTAAAGTGATAATGGGATAACGGTGAAATGAATAGTCCAAATATGAGCTGAACAAAAAATGAAACCAAAATAAATCAATTTTCATCTGTGTTCACACAAAAAAGTGCTGCATGCTCCACTCCAGTGCTCCCAGTGATAAGTGTAGGTAAGCAGCTCACCTAGGACTAGACTCCTGAGAGCCAAACACGTTTAGGGATGCAAGAATAACAGCCTGGTGTCCCTTCTTTCACCGCCTCCAGCTAACACTCCATGCAGACAGGAACCCAGTGTATACAAAAAAAGGGAAAGATCTGCTTTAAAAGGCTATTTATTCCCTTATGAATAGAGGATATTGCACTTACATTTAAATGCACATAAGCAGTGCGGGCTTTCCACAGCAAAACACAGCTCTCTCAGCACTTCCAGGAAGACAACGTAATCCGAGCAGGCTCCTCCCCCGTACGCGTTACGTCAGAGACTTCGTCAGCGGGGTCTTCTTATATCTATGGTTAGCAGCAGAATTATTTTCTTAAAGCAGGCTGAGTTGAGTCTCTTGCCAGTTCTTACTGTTTTAACAAATTTCTATCTGCACTCATGCCCTGTTCCATTTAATGAATATGCAAACTGGCAATATTTGGAGCACCTTCCCAGCTTATACTAACCTTTCCTTCCATCCTACCATCTTCATCCTCTAGGGTATAGAGAGAAGGTACTGGGTAAAGTCCAAGTGGGTCTAGTTGAACCATACACAGAGATAAGGACCTTCTCCTCGCCTAACTGCTTTTTGGCCTGAGATTGACTATTCCCAACATGGCAAAATGTGTAGAGAGTAACATGTTTATCAGATCCAAACTTATTAGATATTTCAGTTTGCTGTTTAGCTACTGGAGTAAAGTAACAGTTTAATTTAATTTATTTAGCTTACTGTAGTAAAAAAAGGTTACTGTCTTGTGTATCTCCTTCTTACCCCAAACCACTGCTTAGCCTCCATATCACAGTTGGAGATCATAGCCAAACAATGGAACACCAGAGGCTGCAGGCAGAGACGCTGAAGGAGACACTTGGCCCTCTTTGTGTCAGTATACCAACACCAGATGACTAAATCAGCAGCAAGGTATGATGTAGTTCAGGTGTAGCTGCATGCATATTAATAAAAGGGGGGCTCATTTAGCCCCACTTTTATATGGGATGGTGGAAGGGAGAAATTATTTAATATGATAGAGAAAAAACCCAGTTAATTTAATGGAGATGGCAGCCATCTTATATATCACATATTTGACTGAATTTGAACTTTTGACTTCTGGTTCCTCTCAATAGTTCTTCCCGCTCAAAATTACGGCCTTTTTTAAGTATCTAGGCAGCTCTGGACCTGTATCTGGGTAGTTTTGCTGATACCGCTATTTTAAGAGCGAATGGGGTACATTCCTGCTCTTTTAGCCCGCCTAGAAAGCCCGCCAGAACGGGCTTTGGGGGGCTATTAAGGCCCCATTCACACTAGTGCGACTTGTCCCACGATTTTGGACCGCAAAATCGCATGACAAGTTGTTTTCCATTATTTTTAATGAGCCCCATTCATATCAGTGCGTTTTGAAGTCGCACCGACTTCAAAGTAGTTCCTGCACTACTTTGCCATGATTTTAATGCGTTTTGAGGCATATAGCCTTGCCATTGCTTTCAATTGCTTTCACATTGCGTCGCATAAGTGTGAAAGGGGCCTTATACAGCAGCCTCAGGTAGAAGGGCTCTATCTTTTTTGAAATCCCTCATCAAGCGTTCCCCTCCCTCCGCTTTGGTTTTTCGCGGCCACAATTATTACGTGGTTAGGTCACCTCTGCTTTGCAGAGGGGGACAGTGCTTATATTATGGTTGGTGGATAATATTGATTGATTAAATTATTTATTTATTCAACCCGAGTTGTTTATAACTGGGTTGTGGTTCAGGCCCCGTTCACACTGGGGCGACGCTACTTGCCGGGGCGACCTCATAGGTCACAGCGCGCTGCTCGCACCTCGGAGCGGCCGGCACGGACTTCATGACATTGAAGTCTATGCAGGTCGCTCCGAGTCGCCCCAAAGAAGCTCCGGACCCTTTTTCTAAGTCGGAGCGACTTGTGTCGCTCCTATTAGAACGGGTCCACAACTTCTCTATGGAAGGCGACCTACGGCGACCTGTCAGGCAACCAGGTCGTCTGACAGGTTATTTGTTGATGTTGTTGTAAACCAGTAATAAATGGCCGCGGCCTTTTTTAATTCCAAGCCAAATGTCTGTTGTGTATTATCTAATTATTTCATGGTTCTGGTAAGTAATTCAGCTGACTCCTTCCTGCCATTCCATATAGAGTAAGTGATCTGTAGGCATACGGTACAAAATTCCACCAACAAATTTGTACAAACTGTGCAGAAACTTGGACAGTGAGGACCCAAGTGTATTGAACTGGCAGTTAGTGTGGTAGTGCTGAACCTTATATTATACATGGATATGATGCCCAACAATGTTATGTGGGGGTGGCTGTGTGAAACTCTTGGGAACCCTGGGGCTCTGTACCACGGTCTATGGTGGTTATGTAGAAATGAAACCCTGTAAAACATTTACAATTCATTTATGCCCATGTTGTTTTTTTTCTGCATGCTGAAAAAAGAAACTGACCTTCAAAAACCTTGTGTATTGGCATTCAGTTCTTAAACATTTTTTCTAATTCATTTTTATGTGCTTTTTAAGTGTGTTTGTTAGTTAACAATCTCAGTTTGCATGCATGAGTTCCCATATATTTCAGCTTACAGTTGTTTTTATAAGTTTACATGAGTCAACATGTATTTTCTACATAATAAACTATCTAGAAGTTCACATACTTTTTTTTACCACAGCGGGTAACCACGTGAATAGCACCATTTGTTAACGTTACGCTTATTTTAATACGCTGCACATTAACCCTGCTACGTGCTTCTAGTGTGAATGATATTATTTCTATGAATTGGTTTATGTAAATGAGCTTTTAATTAGGGACTAGCAAAAGTGTACTCATCTCCTAAATGGAATGAATGAAGAAGTGATTAAATAAAATAATTGCACTTATATGTGTAAAAACATATTTTAAAAAATCCGAGTTTAAACTAAAACATTGTGATATTAAAAATGTTATTCAGTCATAAATGTAGGAATGGTTTTTTACAATAAGTGGCTATCTGTTATTGTAAGTGTATGAATGTGTGGGATAACAAAAACAAAAATCTAGTTAAAGTAGAATGATATACACTATATTACTACAATAATTAAATACATGCACATGAACTTTAACCACTTTACCACCGGAGGATTTTGCTGTCTTCCGTCCAGGCCACTTTTTGCGATTCGGCGCTGTGCGACTTCAACTGACAATTGCGCGGTCGTGTGACGCCGTACCCAAACGAAAACGTCCTTTTTTTCCCACAAACAGAGCTTTCTTTTGGTGGTATTTGATCACCTGTGCGATTTTTACTTTTTGCGCTATAAACAAAAAAAGAGCGTTTATTTTGAAAAAATAACAATATTTTTAACATTTTTTTATATGAAATTCCCCCCAAAAAAGATGTAAAAAACAATTTTTTAAAAAATTTTTGGCCAATTTGTTTTCTGCTACCTATGTTTGGTAAAAAAAATCGCAATAAGCGTATTTTGATTGGTTTGCGCAAAAGTTATTGCGTTTACTAACAAAGGGAAAGATTTCTGTCATTTTTGGTGTTTTTTTTTTTAACGCGTAATGGCGGCGATCTGCGATTTTTTTGCGGGACTGCGACATTGCGGCGGACAGATCGGACCCTTGACTGACATTTTTGACACTTTTGGGGGTACCAGTGACATTACTGCAGTAATCAGTGCTATATATATGCACTGTTACTGTAAAAATGACACTGGCAGGGAAGGGGTTAATTTTATTGGAGAGGGAGGGGTTAATGTATGCCTGGTGCTTACTGACGTGTAGGGGGGGAGGTGACTGAGTGAGTCATGGACAGATCGGATGTCCAGCTATGCTGAACAGTCCGATCTGTCACTCCCTATCACTATGGAGATCCGCCCGCTGTGTTTACACAGGCGGGCAGATCTCCAGACTCGATCCCCGACGATCGGGTAAGAGCAGCGGCAATCGCCGCTGCTCCTCCCCTGGCCCGACTCCCGCTGTGAATGAAAACAGCGGGAGCGAGCCTCCGGCGGCGCGCAAGCGCCGCCCAGAAGGGGGAGTGTCTGACGACGTAGTACTACGTCGTCAGACGATAACGAGCCACTCTGCCGCAGTAATATTACTGTGAGCAGTCGTAAAGTGGTTAATGGCATCCCAGTCTTAGTCCATAGGGTTCAATATTGAGTTGGCCCACCCTCTGCAGCTCTGACATCCTCAACTCCTCTGTGAAGGCTGTCTACAAGGTTTAGGAGTGTGTCTATGGGAATGGTTGACCATTCTTCCAGAAGCGCATTTGTGAGGTCTGGCACTGATGTTGGATGAGAAGGCCTGGCTGGCAGTCTCCGTTCTGCTTCATCCCAAAGGAGTTCTATCAGTTGAGGCCAGTCATGTTCCTCCACCCCAAACTCGCTTATCCATGTCTTTATGGACATTGTTTTGCTGAAGACAAGCAGACTAAGGACATGGATTACTGGAACCATGTCCTGTGGTCTGATGAGACCAAGATAAACTTATTTGGTTCAGATGGTGTCAAGCAGGTGTGGCGGCAACCAGGTGAGGAGTACAAAGACAAGTGTGTCTTGCCTACAGTCAAGCATGGTGGTGGGAGTGTCATTGTCTGGGGCTGCATGAGTGCTGCTGGCACTAGGGAGCTACAGTTCATTGAGGGAACCATAAATGCCAACATGTACTGTGACATACTGAAGCAGAGTATGATCCCCTCCCTCCAGAGACTGGGCCGCAGGGCAGTATTCCAACATGATAATGATCCCAAACACACCTCCAAAACAACCACTGCCTTGCTAAAGAAGCTGAGGGTAAAGGTGATGGACTGGCCAAGCATGTCTCCAGACCTAAATCCTATTGAGCATCTGTGGGACATCCTCAAACAGAAGGTAGAGGAGAGCAAGGTCTCTAACATCCAGTAGCTCCATGGTGTTGTCATGGAGGAGTGGAAGAGGACTCCAATGGCAACCTGTGAAGCTCTGGTGAACTCCATACCCAAGAGGGTTATGGCAGTGCTGATAAATAATGGTGGCCACACATAAAATTGTCACTTAGAGGTGTACTCACTTTTGTTGCCAGCAGTTTAGATATTAATGGCTGTGTGTTGAGTTATTTTGAGGGGACAGCAAATTTACACTGTTATACAAGCTGTACACTCACTACTTTATATTGTAGCAAAGTGTCATTTCTTCAGTGTTGTCACATGAAAAGATATAATAAAATATTTACAAAAATGTGAGGGGTATACTTACTTTTGTGAGATACTGTATAAATAAATAAATATAGATATATACTATATATATACAGAACATATATATATACAGTACATATATATATATATATATATATATATATAAATTAATTAAAAGCCAAAAGAGGTTCTAAGCCTCTATACTCATTCCAAGAAAAAAGTAGACCATTTCACATTAAGAGCCCATTCACACCAATGCTCTGCAGTAATGTGCATTGGTATGATGCGGTACCATTTATTCTGAATGACAACCAATGCACCTGGTTAGAGCATTTCCATTGCAGTGGGGGTGCTGAAAGTTGTGTTGTCACTACAAAACAACTCCTTACCTCTGTATCTCCATAACATAAGGGGAGGTGTTTGTAGCCCATGGAGCGAAATTGGGCAGGGCTCAAAATATTGTTTGAAATTTTAGTGCAGCATTGTCAGATCACTACAGGAAGAATAATCTCACTGGATTCCTGGCAGAATCAGCAGGTTATTTTTGTATTAATCGAACTGAAAAAACAAAATGCTTTTAATTGTATATTTAATAGGCCAAATGGGAGAAAATAAGAAAAGTTCCATACACTTTAAGTGGTGAAGTGTGAATGGGCCCGAAGGGTGTGCGTGATAGATCTAATATTGCAGGTAAATATATCAGAGGTGTAATGTGATATTACTCCAGGGGTCTCAAAACTACGACTTCTAAAGTAAGGGGGGACTGTGATGGGGACCCCAATGGAAGGGAGGACTCCTATGGCAGACTCTGATAAAAGGGGGGACTCTGATGTAAGGATGACTTTGAGAGGGACACGGATGTAAGGGAGAATCCTGATGAGGACTCTGATGTAAGAGGAACTCTGATAGGGACCCAGATGTAAGGGGGTTACTGATGGTGTTTTTTTTTTTAGCCCATACTTATTTGTAAAATATACAATGAGGACCTTGTACTGAAAAGTTTGGAGACCCCTGCCCTAGGCCAACTGTTTTCTATCAGTCTTACAGAGTTAGGACATTCTGGACTAGTTTTCTGCTTCTTCTTTGTGTCTGGGACACAACAATCCCATTTATTAACCGGTTGCCGACTGCGCACAGTATATTTACTGCGGCAGTCGGCCCCGGCCAGGCAGAGTGACGTAGGTCTACGTCGCTCGCCTGTCACTCCTTCTAGAGCCAATAGCGGGACGGGCGCGTGCCCGCTGAGGCGCGCGCCCGCCTCGGCTCGTTCACGGAGGAGTGCGGGAGTGTGACTGGCGGACCCGATGTCCGCCGGTCACACTACGATCGCCGGTACAGCGGGAGAAAGACAGAGCGGCTTATGTAAACAAGCCGCCTGTCAGTTCTCCCTGTGTAAAAGTGAAGATCAGACAGTTCTACTACGTAGAACTGTTGATCTTTGTTTTTACACTAGTAGACATGTCCCTGCACAGTTAGAATCACGCCCCTAGGACACACTTAACCCCTCCCTGTCCAATACTGTTAACCCCTTCCCTGCCAGTGTAATTTTTGCAGTAACAGTGCATATATATAGCACTGATTACTGCAGTAATGTCACTGGTACCCCCAAAAGTGTCAAAAATGTCAGTCAAGGGTCCGATCTGTCCGCCGCAATGTCGCAGTACCACAAAAAAAATCGCAGATTGCCGCCATTACTCGTTAAAAAAAAAAACACCAAAAATTACAAAAATCTTTCCCTTTGTTAGTAAACGCGATAACTTTTGCGCAAACCAATCAAAATACGCTTTTTGCGATTTTTTTTACCAAACATAGGTAGCGTAAAACAAATTGGCCGAAAATGTTAAAAATTTTGATTTTTACATTTTTTTGGGGGGAATTTCATATAAAAAAAAGTGAAAAATATTGTTGTTTTTGCAAAAATTACGCTCTTTTTTTGTTTATAGCGCGTGATCAAAAAATCACACAGGTGATCAAATACCACCAAAAGAAAGCTCTGTTTGTGGGAAAAAAAGGACGTGAAATTCGTTTAGGTACAGCGTCGCACGACCGCGCAATTGTCCGGTAAAGTCACGCAGTAAAAAATCGCAAAAAAAACCCTGGTCTTTTAGCAGGAAAATCCTCCGGTGGTAAAGTGGTTAAAATACTTCTGTCTGTCATATTAAATACACAGGACCACATTTACAGTTTTATAAAAAGCAAGTCACATAAGTAGTTTTGTTTGTTACAATGATGAGGGTTGCTTTGAGCACAATTAAGGGTAACAGCCATAAACCTATTCATGTGAAGGTGTACTCAAAGAAAGCTGACCCACATCTGACTATACTTGGTAAACATTGTAAGGGTCCTTTCACACAAACGATCCGATCAGATCCACCTGTCAGTTTTTTTAGGCGGATCTGATCGCATCCCCCATGCATCCCTATGGGGCAGCGGATGTCAGCAGAGACATGTCCGCTGACACCCGCTGCCATCCACATCCGATCCTGTCCGTGAAATCTGGACAGATGGAAACCCTATTTTGCATCCGTCCAGGGGATGGGATCGGATGAGAGCGGACAGGCGGTCCACTCTCATCCGATTCCCCCATAGAGAACAGCGGGGCTATGACACCTCCCTCTCCGCACACAGATCAGCGGATCGATCCCATGCTGAGCAGCACAGAGTCCGCCAACGGGGGCGGACCGTGTAAAAGGAGCCTTATTTAGAAAGTATAATATAGTATAAAGACATTCTTTTACCAACCCATTCCGGGAAAAAGTGACATATTCTTTTACCACTTGAGACCGGAAGGATTTGCCCCTTAATGACCAGGTCTTATTTTGCAATTCTGCATGGCGTTATTTTAACCGACAATTGCGCGATCGTGCGACGCTGTACCCAAATAAAATTGATGTCCTTTTTTACCCACAAATAGAGCTTTCTTTTGGTGGTATTTGATCACCTGTACGATTTTTATTTTTTACGCTATAAACAAAAAACATAGCGACAATTTTGAATTTTTTTTTTTAACATTTTAGGCCAATTCATTTTCTGCTTCATATGTTTGGTAAAAAAAATTGCAATAAGTGTATTTTGATTGGTTATTGTGTCTACTAACTACAGGAAAGATATATGTCATTTTTATTGTTTTTTTTTTTTTTTACTAGTAATGGTGGCGATCTGCAATTTTTTGCGGGACTGCGACATTGCGGCGGACAGATTGGACCCCTGACTGACATTTTTGACACTTTTGGGGGGACCAGTGACATTACTACAGTAATGAGTGCTAAAAATATGCACTGTTACATAACATGTTACATGTAACAATGCCATTGGCAGGGAAGGGGTTAACCCTGTGGGTGATCAAGGGGTTAAATGTGAGCCTAGGGGAGTGATTCTAACTGTGTGGGGGGGGGGCATGGCTTCTGAAATGACCATAGAGAAATGTGATCCTATATTGAAAGATCACATGGGCTCTGTGATCATTCCAGGGAGAAGAACGGTCAGCTGTGTTTACAACAGCTGACTGCCCTTCTCTCTCAGCGGGGAGCAATCACGGGTGTCAGGCGGCAATCGGAGCCGCCTGACCTGTACATCGGCTTCCCTGCTGCCGAGCTCGCCCCCTAGTTTCCCGTGCGCGACCAACATAGGTCTACGTGGGTTTGCGCAGAAGAGCCATCCTGCTGCAGTAAAAAGGCGGCGGGTGGTTGAGAAGCGGTTAAAAAAGCATCTCTCCCATCCACGTATATTTAACTTCCTTGAGCTCCCTCTACCTCTCCATTTGTTGGTCAGAGCTAAAAATATCTGGTACTTCCCTGTTATAATGTGTCCTCCCCCATTCTCAATCACCAAGTCCAAACAATGTCATGTGAGGAGAAGATCATGAACCCTGTGTAAGCTCTGACACAAGTTGGCTTGGAGCTTACACAGGGTTTAGCCTTAACACTCCTGTAGGTAAATAGAACAGTGGCATGGGGAAGTATCAGTGCATTAGTGGTTGCCCTACCAAGAAACGTGTCACTTCACCCTGAAACATAAAAGGAAAGTAGTTCTCTATTAGGATGTTACTTTTGTCCCTATGTGTCCTTTTTGGTTTTCTGCTCCAATTTGCCCATATTTAGGGTTTGGGGGGACAGAACTTGAATTTCCACAGATTGGCATTATCACTGCTCACACTAAGAGCCCATTCAGACTAGCGCCACTTGTCGTGCTCGGTCGCGGTCCATTGATTAGTACAGGACCCATTCTAATAGGAGCGACACAAGTCGCTCTGACTTAGAAAAAGGGTCCTGTACTACTTTGGGGCGACCTGAGAACGACTTGCATAGACTTCCATTATGTGAAGTCTCTGCAAGTTGCGCCAAAGTCGCGGTGCACGGGACTGACAAGTCGCCTCCCCAAGTCGTGCAGAGTCGTGTCGCCCCAGTGTGAACCGACTCTTAGGGAAATGTTTCTTTGTTGCATCCTAGGCTTTGTTTAATCATTTTTATTTTATTACTTATAGCTTTAACAGTAGTCATGCTTGAATGTCTCACTTTCTTAATGCATCAGTCAAACACGAGTGATGACATTATATTTCCTTTTTTTTTCTGCCAAAAGTGTCACGCTAAGGTGACAACCATAGCCAAGAGACGGTGTCTGTCGGTAGCACACAGTAATAGGTTATGCTGCACTGCTTTCATTTTTGGGAACAATTTATTTTTGCTGAGAGTCATATAGGTTGTAGTGTATCACCAAATGTACTGTTGTATTTTTTATTTTTTTAATGTAGTTCTTAAATGGGATCATTTAATAAGAACAGTCAACCTTGGTGGTGGCAGGACCCATGGTAAATATAAAGTTGGGAAAATATTAGATATGGATACATGGGCATAGCTACTATTGTAACAATAGCTCAACTGTGTATGACTAAGGCTCGGTTCATACTACGTCGCTCCGATTTAGGGGGCGACCTGTGAAGTCGCGTGCAGCGCGACTTCGGCACGACTTGCACGGACTTCATAAAATTAATGTCTATGCAAGTCGCCTCCAGGTCGCCCCGAAGTAGTATAGGACCCTTTTTCTAAGTCGGAGCGACTTGTGTCGCTCCTATTAGAACGGCTCCTGTACTACACAATGGGAGTGTGACGGACTGCAACTTGTCAGGCTGACAAGTCGCGGTCCAAGTCGGACCAGTGTGAATGTGGTCTTAGGGTCCTTACACATGGAACGGAGTCCGTTCTGCTCAGCGGGGGGATCGATCTGCCGATCCCCGCTGAGCAGGCGGATGACAGCTCCATCTCCACTCTGTGTGCAGAGACGGAGCTGTCAGATTCCCTCTATGGGGAGATCAGATGAGAACAGACCGCCTGTTTGTTCTCATCCGATCCCATCCGATCCGATTCGCCAGACTGATGAAAATAGGGTTTCCACGGACAGGATCGGAATCAGATAGTAGCGGGTGTCAGCGGAGATGTCCCTGCTGACATCAGCTGCCCCATAGGGATGCATGGAGCATCCGATCCGGTCCGCCTGAAAAACTGACAGGCGGATCGAATCGCCCGTGTGAAAGGGGTCTATGAGTCACAAGAGATGTGGGAAGGCGGTATAGGAGTTATGATAGCTTTATAACTAATGAGGTCACAAATAGCAAACTCAGAAAGTACTCAAGTACTTCTAACACCATATCACTGTCATTTGGTGCATTCATCATAGGACAGATCATGCTTTACGTGGTTCTCCACTTTAATGTCTGCATGGTATTGTGTAACCACCACCTACAATTCTACAACAACCGACCGACCACCATGCCATGGCTGTTTCTACCTAGAGTTGTATGGTTGGGGCATGGTGTGAGTTCAGTTGTATTATATTAAAAATATATAAAATATACACCATATTACCAAAATTATTAGGGGACCTGTCTTTACATGCACATGAACTTTAATAGCATCCCAGTCTTCGTCCATAGGGTTTAATATTGAGTGGGCCCACCCTTTGCAGCTATAACAGCTTCAACTCTTCTGGGAAGGCTGTCCACAAGGTTTAGGAGTGTGTCTATGGGAATGTTTGACCATTCTTCCAGAAGCAAATTCGTGAGGTCGGGCACTGATGTGGACGAAAAGGCCTGGCTCGTAGTCTCTGCTCGAATCTGGCTGAGGTCAGGACTCTGTGCAGGCTAGTCATGTTCCTCCACCCCAAACTCTCTCATCTATGTCTTTATGGACCTTGTTTGTGCACTGGTGTGCAGTCATGTTGGAACAGGAAGGGGCCATCCCCAAACTGTTCCCACAAAGTTGGGAGCATAAAATTGTCCAAAATGTCTTGGTATGCCGACACCTTAAGAGTTCCCTTCAATGGAACTAAGCAACCCCTGAAAAACGACCCCACACCATAATCCCCCCTCTTCCAAATGATTTGGACCAGTGCACAATGCAAGGTCATAAAGACATGGATGAGCGAGTTTGGGGTGGAGGAACTTGACTGGCCTGCACAGAGTCCTGACCTTAACCTGAAAGAACACCTTTGGGATTAAATAAAGCAGAGACTGCGAGCCAGGCCTTCCCATTCACATCAGTGCCTGACCTCACAAATGCACTTCTGGAAGAATGGTCAAACATAACCATATAAACACTCCTAAACATTGTGTACAGCCTTCCCAGAAGAGTTGAAGCTTTTATAACTGCAAAGGATGGGCCAACTCAATATTGAACCCTACAGACTAAGACTGGAATGCCATTAAAGGCAGGCGTCCCAATACTTTTGGTAATATAGTGTATTTTATTATTAAACTTAATTATCTTACTGAGCCTTCCCAGAAAAAAAAGAAATGCGTAAAATAATTTTATTTAATTCATTACTAGCCTCCCTGCTGCTATGGTACAGTTGCCACAAAAAAAGGTCTTTACAGGCTGCCAAAGGGAATGTTTGTACCTGCCAACCACCCTAAAACACCAGCTCCAAGAATGTGGGCATGGAACTGAGAGTGCTTGTATTGTGCCGCCCTACTAACTCACATGGTCTCATCCAGCTAAAGTGTTCCAAATGAAGGTAGACCATGGCATGAGATGAGCTGCTTCTGCTTTTCAAATGGCAATAGAGCATAGTATTAGATACACAGGTTTATTAACTAAAGCTAGAGAAGGCAAATTTAGTCACAATTTTGCAGAGAAACCAATCAGCTTTAAACCTCAGCTTGTTTAATTAAAGGGTAACTCCACTTTGGTTGGGGAAAAAAAAGCAAATAAAGAAAAAACAATATAGCGTATACAATTGTGACACAAATCATATTGTTATTGAATGTTATTAAAAATGACCTTTCCTTTTCAATCTGCAGCTGTTGTAATTTTCTGAAAATGCAATGCAATATGGCCACCTGCAGTTGTTCTGTACATAGAATGTATTCTGACCACACCCCAGAAACATCATTTCCTGCTTGTGTGATTGGCTCACCAATTTTCCCAGAAGCCTGCCTAAGATACAAGGCAGATTTCTGGCATCCCCTGCAGCAAAAATGTAATTTTTGGTGAGATACTTCCAATAGGAACACGTCTAAAGGGATGCAGGCCCAGCAGCTTTCCTCATTAGAGCTCTACAGCTGCCACAGCTGATAGATAACTATGAAACCACTCCCATTTGACCCACTCGGCACAGAGGCACAGAGGAGCAAACAATGATTTCTACAGAATAACAGGTAGGAATCTGCAACAAAGTTTGTTAAAATCCTTGCAATGTACAGAGATCACCCGGAGGGGAATGTTTTTTTCTCAACAAAAGTGGAGTTACGCTTTAAGCTTTAGCAACAAAACCTGGAAGATGATTGGTTTCTCTGCAGATCTGTGACTAATTTTGCACTCTTTAGCTTTAGTAAATAAACCCCACAGCATCATCTTTCAGTGCCTGTGTAGACCTAGCTTAAAAGCATCCTTTTTCTTTTTTGTTTTCTTGATCGTTATTATATTAATCATGATTTTTGGCAGCCTCCTTTTGTAGTTGTTTTGTTACTAACGCATGCCTGCACACTGCTGTTGGTGCCAAGCGGACACATCCACTGACATTTCATGCCATTGTGTCCACAGTACAAGACTCCCAAATGCAAGAAGAGTGATCAAAATGTTATTTATGCCAATTCCCTTGACAATATAAATTTTCCTATAATTTTATGTTCTTCCAAATGTGTGCACTTGTGTTTAGGTCAAACAGATGTGAAATGTGTAGCCTTAACAAACACTTAGTTTAATAATATACAAATACCTGAAAATTCCAGTAGACTATTTAGACCTAATTCAAGGCCTGTTTGAAGGAATTCTAGCACTTGTGATTCTTGTGGCGTTAATGGGTAGAATCCTTTGGACTCGGCAAAGGATCTGCATGACCAAAATGACCTTGCTGGAGGAGATCTGGTATTCCCGGTAGTAGGATTGGGGGTTCCAACGCCAAGGACTTTAGTAGTGGGAACCACAGCCTGCAGGGCCAGCAAGGAATGATTGCTATTACCACCCCTGGGTTTTTGCGGATTCTGTAGAGTAACTTGGGAATTATAGGTATTGGTGGGAAGTGGGAACACGTATGCTAGGGTACAGAAAGATCCACTTGGAGATGAGTGCATTCACTGCTTCTGCCTGTGGGAATTTCGCCCTCGCCAAGAAACGAGTTTCCTGTTGGTGGGGGATGCCATCATGTCGAGATCTGGATGACCCCACTGACTGCAAATCCATTGGAAGACTGACTGGTTCATTGCCCATTCGTTGTTGTCTAAAGTTTTCCAACTCAATGCATCTGCCAAGTAATTCTGTTGAGCTGGGATGTAGATGGCTAATAAATTTGACATATTCTGTTGAGCCCAGTTCATAATGAGCGCAACCTCTGTGAGGAGTGCTTGACTCCTTGTTCCTCCTTGGCGGCGTACATAGGCGACTGCTGCCCTGTTGTCAATTTGTAGTATTACACTGGTTCCTTTGGCCTGGTCTTAAAATGCTTTTAGAGCTTGAAAGGCTGCTTTTGGTTCCAATATATTGGATACTTCTTTCAGCCTGTTTCTCCACCTGCCCTGGGCTAGATGCCCGTTGTAATGTGCTCTCCAGCTGACCGCTGATGCATCTGTTGTTATCACTACTGGTGTTGATGGGTTGAGTTGATGGCATCTCGACAAATTGGCTGGTTTCTTCCACCACTCGAGGGAACAATTCATTGCTGGTGATAGCCTGATGTGTTGACATGTGAAGCGGCTCTTCCATTGCCTGGGGAATTCCACCTGGAAAGTCCTCATTCGCCAGTGAGCTCACTTCACCATGGGTATCGTAGCCAATAGCGACCCTAGCAGTCTGAGGCATTGGGAGGGCGTGAGGTATGAGAGTGTCGATATTTTGTGTATCTGAGCGACAAGCGCCTTTGCCTTCTCTGAGGGGAGTTCCACTTTGTTCCAGGATTGCCCCCAAAAACAGCATTCTCTGTGTGGGTACTGGTTGACTCTTTTGCAAGTTTATAATCCACCCTAGGTTCAATAGGGCTTGGACCAGAATCTCCCGGTGTTTTGTCAGGATGTTTGGATTCCGGGCTACTAGGAGGACATCATCCAAATAGTGGAACACTTGCGTAACGTGGCTATGACTGAGAGTAGCAGCTTGGAGAATTTCTTACGGTGACGTTGACAGGCCAAATGGTAGGCAGGTGAATTAAACATGTTATTCCATTATTGCAAAGCATAAATATTTGTGACATTGTTAATGAACTGGGATATGTAAGTAGGCATCTTTCAAATCTAAAGATAACATCAACTCCCTCTGTCCAATGGCTTGCACGACTGACTGCAGTGATTCCATTCGGAAGCTCTGCACCTGGATGTATGTGTTCAATTTATGAAGGTCCAATACTGGTCTTAGATTGCCTGTTTTTTTTCCTTACTAAGAAAAGAAGAGAATAGAATCCTTGATGTCTTTTGTATATAGGGATTGGTTCTATGGCCCTTTTCTGTAGAAGCGATTGGACATATTCGAATATTATCTGTACCTTCTGTCGACACTGAGAGAGTGTTGTACGAGTAAAGTGGGGAATATCCGGTGGAGCCACAAACTTCCAGTGATGACCTTTATGGCCCAAGGGTCCTTGACCTACTCCGTCCAGGCTGGCGCGTATTGGCGTAGTCAAGTACCAATCAGACCAGTCTGGATGGAGGGACCTTCAAAAGGGCTTCTGTGTCATATTCTGTCTTGGTTTGTTTAAGTGAGCTACTGCCGCTTGAGGGTTCTTCCACCCTCTCTTGGTATCTTTCACTGTTTTAAAGGGTCTTGTGTCCCTTATCTTGCCCATGAATTGTCTCCTTTCCGGCTGGCGCTGGCGACTGGATCTCAAATCCTGGGGAATAATTTCTGACTTGCCCCCTGTCACCTTTGAAATGGTGGTTTCAAACTTGCTGTCAAACAAGGCTGCTCCATCAAAGGGAATAGGGCACCAATTGGCTTTTGATGATGCATCCGCTTGAGTCATATAGCCCTTCTCCCCATTACTGAAGATAGCATTACTCTGGCTGAGCACCGCAGTGTGTTGATCGCAGCTTCACCTATGAAATCACCTGCCAGTTTGATCTCGTTAAGAATTTTCAGTACTGAGGCATTTACGGACTCTGTGGATACTTCTACTTCCGCACCTTCTGCCCAGGTTGTTATAGCCTTGGCCACCGATGTCAGTGCCAGTGAAGGCTTGCAGACTTTTTACAATCTGCATACCACACATGAATAGTACCTAGCAACCCTGGATCCTCTCTGCCCCCCTTACCTGGCATCACCTGTTTGTACCTTCCTCCTGTCTGCGCATGGTCTTTCTCCGTACTCCTCATTGCAAAGAGGAGAGGCGGGGGCTCCTGAACCCACTCAGGTGTTTTTGATTGCTGACTGAACTTTTCGGCCACTCACGGCGAACCGGAAGTCACCCGGCGCCATCTTGGTACATCTCTAACAACAGGAAGTCCTCCGGGCACCATCTTGGGTCACGCAGGCTGAGTACATTCGCCGAAAGTCGCCAGGCGCAATTTTGGAATAGGGCAGCCGTGTTGCCTGTTACCCCTTCTAATGTTTCAGCTAGATTTTTTGAAGAGCAGCGTATGCATGACCCCAGAGCCTCAAAGGAACCCCAACAGCAATGGAGAGCCAGGAAGGAAGGGAAGAAAGACCCATGATGCAGGAAAGTTACTTACCTGTTCCCAGAGACCAGTATCCTATCCCCAGTGCCTGGAGCTGGGGAAGGCTTCCTTCGTATAGGTGATTTACACCCGAAAGGAGGGAACTTCAACACAGGAAATGCTAAACCTGTGCGGCTGGCCTTAGGAACCAAGGTGGGGCAAAAATAAAAATAAATTTTCTTACATGGTAATAACCGGTTGAGCATTTGAGGAACAAAAAGAATGCCGCCTTAGGGGAGGCGACTCATTTATCTAGTATAACCAGTCCTGATTGGGCGAGGGGCGGAGCCTACCTATACGTGTATGCTGTCATGCTTGTGTCAGGAAAAATGAACACTAGGCCTTTAAGACCTCTCTTGCACACGGGAGTAAAAAACAGTGCTTGCTACTAGAGGTGCACTGAATGGAAATGTTGGTGCCGAAACCACACTGAAAATGCAGGATGCACTTGGATGAAAACCAAAACCAAAAATGAAAGTTTTTAAAAAATATATATAATTTTAAATATAATTGTACTATATTCGACTTTTTAATTAAAGTCATGAATTTAAATGAATATGAATTTATTGTTGGCCATTATCGGCACCTTTAGCGCAACAAAAGCTCAGGAAAAATGCATCTTTCAATTCTATGTATGTCTTCACACTGGTCTGTTGCGCTTCCATTGTGGTGTTAAAAATCCTGCTTGCTTCATTTTTGGTCAGTGAAAAAACGCACCAAAAATGCACCTTCCTGTTTAAATGCATTGAAATTTCAGCAAGAACGCATCAATAACACACGTGTTACGTTTTTGATGTGGTTTTTGAGTTACATGACCTATGAAAAACACACCGTAAGCAGAGTAAAATCGTGGTAAAATCACAGCAAAATCGCATGCATTTTCAGCGCCATTATCCGTAACACCCCTAACACCATTTTCACCCGATATGTTTCTGTCTCCTAAATTTCGGTGCATCTCTACTTTCTACCGTTGTCAACATGGGTGCATTGTTGTTTATGTAATAATGGACATAGCTGCGTAAAGATCAGTAAAGCTGTCCATACATTATACAATTTTCTTCTACAACTTTACTTTAGATTTACCAAAAGCATATAATATGAGGTCACACCTAAACACTTTCAATTTTGTATGCAATTGGGCAAGCCCTTGAACTACATAGATGAAGGTAAATCTAAATGAAATTGAACAAGAAAATCGTATAATGTATGGCCAGCTTTAGGCCTGGTTCACACTTCTGCGGTTGGTTCCTGCTGTGGATCCGCACCTGTTCCCGCAGCCTCAACCAACTTCTACAGAAAATGCAGGAGATGCATACGGGTGCCATTAATCCTAAAGACACCCATATGCACTGGAAAAGGTTGAATGGTTTACCTGCACTGGGATCCGCACTGCACTGAGGTTTCCGTGCTGGCCGTGATTTCAGAAAAGGTACAAGGAACTTTTCCCTGCGTTTTCAGGAGGCACGGCAGACCAATCAAAATAACAGGTTGCCGTACCCATGCAAAACATGGCTCTCAGCCACAGATGTGTGAAGCAGACCTAATACAGCAATGTGTACAGAGCTGGAAAATAAAAATAAAATCTTATATCTGAGTGCAATCATTTAGGGACTCTATTAGTTTTGAATAGAGTGGAAATAGAATGGAAACACTTATCAGTTTCTATTGCTGTCTGTGTCCCCGTTAGGGAGATTCACCCTCTCCCAATGTCCTTCTTTACCATTATCATTATAAGTGAAAGTAAAAGAAAATCTAACATTTTCCCTTAATTTGCAAGGCTTTCCTCTCACTTACTGTTTGGCTGTGGGACAGATAAATCTCCCCAATGAGACATAGATGGCGAAAAAAATATGACAGGGGGTTATAACCCTCCCTTACTCTATCCAAAATGAAAAATAAAAGTTTTGCTTTTAGTTCTACTTTAAAAGAGTTTTTTTTTTTTTTTTTAATGCATCTGAATGGAGCTACATTGTTTGCAAAGAGACACAGGGGCGTAAACATGTGCTGCGTTCAGATCTGTGACACAAAATCCAAAATCTTAAATAAACTGAAGCAGGCCTCTAGCTTAAGGTAAGGTAACCAGATTTATAAAATGAAGTTCGGGGACATTTTTATCTTTTTTATTGGAAAATGGCACCGGACTACATAATACACAGAGCACTGGGCACAGGGCTGCATAATACACAGAGCACTGGGCACAGGACTGCATAATACACAGAGTGCTGGGCACAGGACTGCATAACACACAGAGTGCTGGGCACAGGACTGCATAATACACAGAGTGCTGGGCACAGGACTGCATAATACACAGAGCGCTGGGCACAGGACTACATAATACACAGAGCTCTGGGCACAGGACTGCATAATACACAGAGCGCTGGGCACAGGACTGCATAATACACAGAGCACTGGGCACAGGACTGCATAATACACAGAGCACTCTGCACAGGACTGCATAATACACAGAGCACTGGGCACAGGACTGCATAATACACAGGGTGCTGGGTACAGGACAACATAATACACAGAGCACTGGGCACAGGAATGCATAATACACAGGGTGCTGGGTACAGGACTACATAATACACAGAGCACTGGGCACAGGACTGCATATTACACAGAGAGCTGGGCACAGGACTGCATAATACACAGAGCGCTGGGCACAGGACTACATAATAGACAGAGCTCTGGGCACAGGACTACATAATACACAGAGCACTGGGCACAGGACTGCATAATACACAGAGCGCTGGGCACAGGACTGCATAATACACAGAGCACTGGGCACAGGACTGCATAATACGCAGAGCACTGGGCACAGGAATGCATAATACACAGAGCGCTGGGCACAGGACTGCATAATACACAGGGTGCTGGGTACAGGACTACATAATACACAGAGCACTGGGCACAGGGATGCATAATACACAGGGTGCTGGGTACAGGACTTCATAATACACAGAGCACTGGGCACAGGGCTGCATAATACACAGAGCGCTGGGCATAGGACTATATAATACACAGAACACTGGGTACAGGACTACATAATACACAGTGCACTAGGCACAGGACTGCATATTACACAGAGCATTGGGCACAGGTGTGCATATTACACAGAGAGCTGGGCACAGGACTGCATAATACACAGAGTGCTGGGCACAGGACTACATAATACACAGAGCTCTGGGCACAGGACTACATAATACACAGAGTGCTGGGCACATGACTGCATAATACACAGAGCACTGGGCACAGGAATGCATAATACACAGAGCGCTGGGCACAGGACTGCATAATATACAGGGTGCTGGGTACAGGACTACATAATACACAGAGCACTGGGCACAGGGATGCATAATACACAGGGTGCTGGGTACAGGACTTCATAATACACAGAGCACTGGGCACAGGGCTGCATAATACACAGAGCGCTGGGCACAGGGCTGCATAATACACAGAGCGCTGGGCATAGGACTACATAATACACAGAACACTGGGTACAGGACTACATAATACACAGTGCACTAGGCACAGGACTGCATATTACACAGAGCACTGGGCATAGGGCTGCATATTACACAGAGAGCTGGGCACAGGACTGCATAATACACAGAGTGCTGGGCACAGGACTACATAATACACAGAGCGCTGGGCACAGGACTACAGAATACACAGAGTGCTGGGCACAGGACTACATAATACACAGATCACTGGGCACAGGACTACATAATATATAGGAGGGTGTTAGGCAAAGAGTGCAGGGTTTAGAGGTTTGCTATGCACAGAGGATACTTCTGTCCCCACATGCAAAGCTCACCTCTGCACCCTTTTCTCTCAGATTATCTCTGCAGCCACCTCTTAGCCCTTCCCCCAAAACAGCTAAACTCTCCATCTCTCCATGCAGCTGCATCAGCTCTGACCCCTGCTCCCCCACTGCCCACACCTGTGTACAAACAGACCCCTCTCCATCTGCTCACCTCCCGGTCTCAGCCCTCCACACAGTCAATTTTTGTCTCTGCCTCTCCTTCACTAAGCAGCAGCAGGAGTGGCAGTGAGATCATCCAGCAGGGGGCGTCTGCATCTGAGCCACCAGGCTGTTTCTCAGCCAGCATGGGATGCCCTGTTTACATTAATCCGGCCCTGAATCCGGGGACAAAACCGGGGACAGACTTGGACCTCAGGGCCTCATCATTAAAAACGTTTTCTCTGTGGTTATTCTCTGTGTTACTAGTAGCAATCATATTTCACTTGTATGTATCCGCAATAGATTCAAGAAAGAATGGTAGATTTGATGTTGGGGGTAACAGACCTCTTAAAGGCCCCGCACTTTAAGACACCTGACAATACTTGCTTCTCTGCATCTTCCTTTGCTGCATAATGACAGTTGAGCATAGTTCAGGGGCGTAACTACAGAGGTTGCAGGGGTTGCAATTGGAACCGGGCCCCATGCTCCAGGGGGCCTGTGTGGCTCCTCTGTACACCTGGATAGGAGGGCCGGAGGGGGCAGCATGTAGAGAAATCACTATCCTTCTTTTACCTCCTGTAGCTGCAGGAGGAAAATGGAGGAGATTTGTTCGTATGCTGCCCCCGCCACTCCATCTATCCAGTTCACTTGTGTTCTGCTGCCTCTGGGCTCATGTGTCCTCCCCTGGTCCCCCACCCCCCTCCGACTGTGCTCCCTCCCCTCTCCTGCTGGCTGCTGCAGGAGATGTGTCACAATAGAGAACCAGGAAGGGGTCGGTAAATATGTAATTTACCAGCTCCCTCCTTTTCTGAATGGACAGAGTCATAGTCAGTGACATTGTAAAAAAATAAAATGATAAAAAATAATACAATTAAAATACCAAAAAATAAAATCCTTTGGAGTATTAAAACCCTGTGACCCAGTAAACCATACCTACCACTGGCCTCCATAATTTAACATAATTTAACACTTGACTGGTGAGTATACCTATCGGAACCAATGGCTGTGAGGGAACCTAGCACCCCGTGACCTACCAAAACCATACTCCACCAAAAGCTACTCCATCGTTTTCTAAATCTTTGTTTTAATGAAAAAATTGGCATTGTCAGGAGCCTGCCAACTTAGAATATGAATTAAAGACTCAACCAATGTTTTGTACAACCATATGTTACCCCAGGATAACTAAATTTGCGACCCTTCTCCCCAATGGAACATTTATTATTTCTACAAAACAAAATTCTAAGTGGAGTGTGGGAGTGACGAATTTAGTTGCTCTACAAAAGGAAAATGGTTGCTATCTAAATGACATTGCCACTCTTACCCTCTCAAGCCCAACCGCCATAAGCTCCATAGGTACTTCCTCCACCCAACCAGCCAAAAATCCACTTTTTGATAGGAATAAGTCAACTCCTGGTGGCCTTGGCCCTCCTCAGTCAAACCTCCTCTCCACAATAGGCTCCTTTTGAGTTGTGTTACTTTTTTATATTTTGAACTTTTTAAAATGATCCTGTGTAGGTGTACATTCCTGATGGGGAGGAGAATTATTTTCTTCCTTGATACAGTTCACGTATATGATTTATCTTTGAATTACTCAAAATAAAGTAGAAAAATATCCGTAGCAGCCAACGTTCCTAAGATACTAATTAATCTAACTAGCTGACAGCGAAGGGCTTCACAGTGCCTAGAGAGGAAGGTCTGGAGTATCAAAGTACATGGAGTTCGTATTTTGCTGGAATTTAGCATATGCCAAATCAGCCATTGTAATTAAATTACAGAGCACAGCTTGAGATGGCATGACTCATGTGGGCACGCTGCGGATGCTGAACTGAGGGGAGACATGCTGATGCCTAAGGTGTGAAGGTGTTGTCTCCTATGTACTTCCAGTGCTGTATCTTATTCACATATGTTATTTATTGTTGTATACTGTTCATCAGGGACATTTGTAGTGTTCTCATTGCAAGCTGACTTGTGCTGGTAGAGACATTATTGGTGTTTTCAGTGCAATCTGATCTGTACTGGAAGGTACATTAGTGATGTTTTCACTGCAATCTGACCTGTGCTGATGGGACATTATTGGTGTTTTTGCAATCTGATCTGTACTGGCAGGGACATTAGCTGTGATTTCATTGCAATCTGATGTGTGCTGGTGAGGACATTATTGGTGTTTTCAGTGCAATCTAATCTGTGCTGGCAGGTACATTAGTGGTGTTTTTACTGCAATCTAATCTGTGTTTATGAGGACATTATTGGTGTTTTCAGTGCAATCTGATCTGTGCTGGTGGGGACATTATTGGTGTTTTCAGTGCAATCTAATCTGTGCTGGCAGGTACATTAGTGGTGTTTTTACTGCAAACTGACCTGTGCTGGTGAGGACATTATTGGTGTTTTCAGTGCAATCTGACCTTTGCTGGCAGGTACATTAGTAGTGATTTAATTGCAATCTGAACTGTGCTGGCAGGTAAACTAGTGGAGGATGCATTGCAATCTTAACTGTGCTGGCAGGTACATTAATGGTGATTTCATTGCAATCTGAACTGTGCTGGCAGGTACATTAGTGGCGTTTTCAATGCCATCTGACCAACATTGATCAGACTGCAGTGAAAACACCACTAATGTCCCTGCCAGCACAAGTAGGACTGCAGTGAAAACAACCACTAGCATTTCTACCAGCACAGGTCATCATGTTGCAGTGAAAACATCACTAATGTCCCTGCCAGCACAGGTCGGAACTGTGCTGGTAGAGGTATTAGTGGTGTTTTCACTGCAATCCTACCTGTGCTGGCAGGGAGATTAATGATGTTCTCACTGCTGTCTGACCTGTGGTGACAGGCAGAGCTTAGTAAGTGTGTGGCAAGTTCCATCATTTATTTCTACAGGATGCATTTAAAAGTTGTAAAAACTGACCCCTGTAAAGAGGATTATTATTTACTGGTCCTGCTGCCAACCCCAGTGATCTTCACTTGTTTGAAGAGCTAGGATGGCATCAGCACACTTTCCACCGGCCACTACCTTACTACCATAACTCCCAACTGTCCCTGATTTTGAAGGACTGTCCCTAATTTGGAACAAAGGTCCTTCTGTCCCTCTTCCCTCCTCATTTGTCCCTTTATTTAGGTCTGATCTATTGAGTTGTATATAACATGCACATTTTATCTTTCAAAAAGTGTTTTCCAGAGCTAAACCTTTCATCCAGTTTCTAAATCGATGCATTTGTCAATTTCAAAAGCCAGTATAAATGATAAGTAATTGTAAACAACAAAACAAAAAAAAAAAAAAAAAAAAAACACTTGTGGTTTCAAAGAGGTTGTAAACCTCAGAATTTTTTTTTTTAACCACTTAAGCCCCGGAAGATTTTACCCCCTTCCTGACCAGGCCCTATTTTGCGATTCGGCACTGCGTGACTTTAACAGACAATTGCGCAGTCGTGAAGATGATGTACCTAAACGAAATTGACGTCCTTTTTTTCCAACAAACAGAGCTTTCTTTTTGTGTACTTGATCACCTGTGCGATTTTTACTTTTTGCGCTATAAACAAAAAAAGAGCGTAAATTTTGCAAAAATAACAATATTTTTCACATTTTTTTATATGAAATTCCCCCCAAAAAAATGTAAAAATCAAAATTTTTTAACATTTTAGGCCAATTTGTTTTCTGCTACATATTTTTGGTAAAAAAAATCGCAATAAGCGTATTTTGATTGGTTTGCGCAAAAGTTATTGCGTTTACTAACTAAGGGAAAGATTTTTGTCATTTTTGTTGTTTTTTTTTTAACGAGTAATGGCGGCGATCTGCGATTTTTTTTTTGCGGGACTGCGATATTGCGGAGGACAGATCGGACCCTTGACTGATTTTTTTGACACTTTTGGGGGTACCAATGACATTTCTACAGTAATCAGTCATATACATATGCACTGTTACTGTAAAAATGACACTGGCAGGAAAGGGGTTAACTTTATTAGTGATGCAGGGGTTAAGTGTGTCCCTAGGGGCGTGCTTCTAACTGTAAAGGGGTGTGGCTAGTGGTGTAACAACAGAGACATACGATCCTATATAGCAGGACCGTATGATCTCTGTTCTTACACAGGGGAGAATGACAGGCAGGGGAGAAGGACATCGGGTCCGCCGGTCACACTCGCGGGGATGTGCAGGAGCGAGCGGGGGCAGGAGCGCGCCTCTGGCGGTGCACGCTCGCCCCCTAGAGCCTCAAAGGCTAGCGATGTAGTCCTACATCGCTTTGCCTGTGAGGGGCTGACTGCCACAGTAAATATACTGTGGGCGGTCGGCAAGTGGTTAAAAGTACACCTGAAAAACAAACACATAATGAGCTAGTATGCATCGTATGCTAGCTCATTATGATTTACTTACCTTAGAACGAAGCCCCGAAGCGCCGACCGCTCACCTCTCCCATGGGTGACATGTTCTGTTACCTTTCTTCCGGGTTCGTGGCATCCGGCCATCTGATTGGCTGGACCCGCGATGACGCATGCGCGCGGGAGCCGACGGTCACGGCACGGGGCTCTGAAGGAACGGCCCCAGCAGTCGTTCCTTCAGAGTGCATGCGCCAGTGAGGTCACTGGCTGCATTTAAGGTAAATATCTCCTAAACTGCACATGTTTAGGAGATATTTACGGTACCTATAGATAAGCCTTATCATAACTTGCAGAGGAGGGTTTACTTCCTCTTTAACTAATCATTTTCTTTTGTATAATTCTTCTTTAAGGGGGTGTGGCAGGGGGTGTGTCCTATGCCTGCATACTTTTGTTAATAGGTGTCCCTTATTCCCATTTAAAAAAGTTGGGAGGTATGCACTACGATGTCCTGTAGTGTTCTTCTACTGTATACTTAAAAAATCTTTTAGTCCACCATCAATTCTGAGTTTGCAGAACTGCAAGTAAAGGCGATAGAAAATCACAGACCCATAAGAAAAGTCCATATATTGTTCAGAGAATCCACTATGTGTTGAGATGTTGTACTGCTTGTCAAATGCTCTGCAGCAAACAGCCAACTCTCTGCCAACTTGATGTAGGCCAAGCAAACTGCACAGTAAGCTCTAATGATCAAGACTCTTGTAATTCTTGTTCCCTGCTTTGTTCTGCATTGTTGTTATATTGTTCTACAGAGTATGATTGGTCTATATCAGCCTTTCTCAACCTAAACCATTGAGGAACCCTTGAAATCATTTTCAGGTCTCAGGGAACCCTTGCTAAAACTGACTATATTTACAACTCATGATACATTAGTGTGATGGTCAGTGGGATGAATGCTCCTTACACTTGTGGACATTGGGAAGAATTACCTTCTTCCAGATAGAAATATCAATGGTGTTAGGGGAACTTATCTGAAAGGCAGAAATTGCTCATTGCTCAAGAAACGCCTAGCAACCTCAGGAGGAACCCTGGTTGAGAACCACTGGTCTATATATATCATATTATTCAGGGATTGGGTAACCCTGCAGTCATAGTCAAAAGAAAGGAAAGATGCTCTCTCAAAAAGAAAATCTGCAGTGAAATTTTTTATAGTGCTCACCCCCGACGGAACCGCTGTTTCCTTGGTTCCCTGTTCTCAGTGCCCAAGACTCTGAAAGAATCACCACACTCTCAGACATGCCTAAGGCACCCCCAGATGTAATCCTCAACCTCATGATAACCTCTAACCAACCCAACCCCTTTTACCCCAACTATCTGTAGAAAAAATACCAAAACACAATTGTTGGAGTAAAATGTTGGCCGAAACTGCCATTTATTAAACCAATAACAAAAATATAACAAACATTCCTTAAAACAGGAAGCAAAATAATAAAACAATAACAAGAAACATGAGGTTGCCGATCTTTGGAGGCACCAAGTATCAATCACCCACTTTGTATCTGCATAACTACTTACACGGTCCCCAGCCGCACCACACCGGCTCAGGGACGAGCTCAACATTCTGCAGATACCTCACAATTTTAATCTACCAGTTAACCCACCATTAACTGGCATTCCATGCCTTAGACACCTCCAAAGACCCCAACCGCCAAATCGTGAAGACCACATACAGATGAATAAATCCAGTATAGGGGCGGGCGGGAAGGAACGTTCTTCCCCCACGTGCTTCACTGGATGCTGGGAAGATGTGCAAACCTCTGCAATGCCTCCTCTCAGCCCCTCATCCCTGCCCCCCAATTGGGTGGGAACCAAAGGAACTTTAGTTATCCCTATCTCTCCCTGATTACCCTGTCTACCCAGTCATGCTAGCCCTATGATTTATTTATTTATTTATTTTTTTGCTTCGGGCTATACTCACCTGTGGCTTTTAATGGACTTTAAGGCTCGGTTCACACTATGGCGACACGACTCCTTACTACTTCGGAGCGACTTGCAGGGACTTCACATAATGGAAGTCTATGCAAGTCGCTCCGAGGTCGCCCCGAAGTAGTACAGGACCCTTTTTCTAAGTCGGAGCGACTTGTGTCGCTCCTATTAGAACGGGTCCTGTAGCGGTCAATGGACCGCGAGGGAGCGCGACTTGTCGGGCTGACAAGTCGCCTGACAAGTCGCGCTAGTGTGGACCGGCTCTAAAGGATAACTCCACTTTCATGCAGAAAAAAAAAAAGCAAATATAAAATAAAATAAAAAATAATAATATAGCATATACAATTGCGACACAAGTCATATTGTAATTGAATGTTAATAAAATGAACTTTCCTTTTCAATCTTCAGCACTGTCATTTTCTGTAAAATGCAATGCAATATGGCTACCTGGAGGTGTTCTGTGCACAGATGTCATTTCCTGCTCATGTGATTGGTTCACTGATTTTCCCAGAAGTCTGCAATAAGATGATACAAGTCACATTTTGTGCATTCCCTGCAACAAAATATCCTTTCTGGTGCAATACTATCAAAGGAAAAACACATCTAAAGGGATGCAGATCCTGCCACTTTTCTCATTAGATCCCTGCAGGTGCAGCAGCTGATTGATAACTATGAAATCTGCAGCAAAGTTTGTTAAAATCCCTGCAATGTGCACATTAATCACGCAGAGGGGGAAGGTTTTTTTTCCCCAACAAAAGTGGAGTTACTCTTTAATGAACAAGCAAAAGCCGTGCGGGGAAGGAATGAGTGAAGCAATAAACCATGGTAATACAGCTCAATAGAGCATCTAAAGCAGCACACAACTGTAACAAGAGAAACAATGGGGCTGATTTACTAAACTAGAGAGTGCAAAATCTGGGGCAGCTGTGCATGGTAGCCAATCAGTTTCTAACATCAGCTTGTTCAATTAAGTTTTGACAAAAAAATGAAAGTTAATTGGTTTCTACACAGAGCTGCGCCAGATTTTGCACTCTTCAGTTTTAGTAAATCATCCCCAAAATAAAAATCTGTTATAAAGAACAGTAAACTATCTAGGTGACCTGACTGAGAGCTAAAGAACTATCTAAACCACCGGCCAGTGGGTCTAAGTACAGTTAGCTGGCACTGTGGCCCTGGATGTCCCATTGGAGTGTTCACTCTCAAGGGCAGCCCATAGATTCATCTATTTTATTTTTTTCATTCAACCAACGGGCTGATTGAAAAACAATGTTACGATTCCTTAATCCACACATTCAATTCCCACAGGGTGTTTGTACAAATGTTAATTGGTAGATCAACTTCTGTACAACCAGGGTGCCCATGTATGGATCACAATTCAGCTGGTCCCTGCAGAACCAGTTGAATTTTGATCCATGTATGGGCAGCTTTGTACAAGATTATTTATAATCCAAGGACAAGAAAAAAGTAAAGGGTGCCAGGCCGACTTTTAAGTGGAAAACCTCTTTAACCACTTAAGCCCCGGAAGATTTTACCCCCTTCCTGACCAGGGCCTATTTTGCGATTCGGCACTGCGTGACTTTAACGGACAATTGCACAGTCGTGCGACGCTGTACCCAAATGAAATTGACATCCTTTTTTTCCCACAAACAGAGCTTTCTTTTGGTGGTATTTGATCACCTGTGCGATTTTTTGATCATGCGCTATAAACAAAAAAATAGCGACAATTTTGCAAAAATAACAATATTTTTCACATTTTTTTATATGAAATTCCCCCCCCAAAAAAATGTAAAAATCTAATTTTTTTAACATTTTAGGCCAATTTTTTTTCTGCTACATATGTTTGGTAAAAAAAATAGCAAAAAGCGTATTTTGATTGGTTTGCGCAAAAGTTATTGCATTTACTAACTAAGGGAAAGATTTTTGTCATTTTTATTGTTGTTTTTTTTTTTAACGAGTAATGGCGGCGATCTGCGATTTGTTTTGCGGCACTGCGATATTGCGGCGGACAGATCGGACCCTTGACTGACATTTTTGAAACTTTTGGGGTTACCAGTGACATTACTACAGTAATCAGTGCTATACATATGCACTGTTACTGTAAAAATGACACTGGCAGGGAAGGGATTAACTTTATTTGAGAGGGAGGGGTTAAGTGTGTCCCTAGGGGCGTGATTCTTACTGTGATTGGATGTGGCTGTGAGTGTAACAGCACAGATCAACGGTCCTACATAGCAGGACCGTATGATCTGTGCTGTTAGACAGGGGAGAATGACAGGCGGCTTTGTTTACATTAGCCGCCTGCCTTTCTCCCGCTGTAACCGACAATCGCGAGTGACCGGCGGACATCGGGTCCGCCGGTCACTCGCACGGGGGGGTCTGTGAGCGAGCGGGAGCGCGCCTCCAGCGGCGCGCGCTCGCTCCCTAGACCCTCACAGGCTAGCGATGTAGACCTACGTCGCTTTGCCTGTGAGGGGCTGACTGCCAACGTAAATCGTCGTTAGGCAGTCGGCAAGTGGTTAATTGTGTTTTGGGTGCCCTGTCGTTCATTTTTGCATGTTTGCAAGATGCAAAATAAAATTGGTAATTGCTAAATAAGCCTACAGCTTGAGCCAAAAGTGTACGCTTGCTGATGTTCAAATCGTTACCAAAAAGTGTTTTCCATTTGCACTTATATTTTAGCTGGAAATAACTTACGGAGTAAGCCGGCTCAGTTTGATTTGTGTTTATTGTTGCTCATTCACAGAAGATTATATTTGCAGCAATGTCTCTTGGAAACTTACTGTATATGCATAATAGACAGTGGGTCTGATTTATAAGAACAGGAGCAAAGAAAATGGCAAGTATTGCCTGGGTCCAAATGGGCATCTGGCAGTTTTGCTATCTGCCATAATGGAAGGGGATGGGGTTTGTAGACACTATGCTGTCCCAGGCAAATCTAAAAAAAGCACCTCTCCCACACAATGCTTTTGTGGTTATATTTTAATGCATATAAACATTCCTCATGCACACTGGGTGTCGAGAACGCCACTTTTATTTACATTTAACATTTTTTTTCTGCCTCTAAATGCCCTTCATGTTAGCCTATAAGTCCATGCACACATAGGCAATTACAGGCTTTTAGATGCAGGAGCATTTTGAGAAAAAATAAATCACTTGCGTGTTCAGAAGAGCACTTCGGCAGAAAAAATGCAGGCGTGTATAAACGCGTCTAAATGCTCCTACATGTTAGCACTTGAGCATTCATTAATTTAAATGGCCAGAAGATAAAAACATTCTGGCCAATGGAATGAATGAACGCCAAAATGCTTGATGCATCCTAAACGTGTTCCAAAGCGCGGCATTAGGCATGTATTTTATGCTGCCTTTCTTCTGCCAGGAGAAAAGGCCTTCAGAATAGCCCAGTGTACTTGAGGCCTAAAAGCCCAATTTCAGTATTTTTTTTCTATCCACTTCCAGTGGCCACCCTCAATGTTCTCCTTCACCTCTGTCCACTGGTTCTCTTGCAGCTTACATGAAGTTTCATACAGCTCAACATGGGTACAACAACATGGGTACAACAACATGGGTACGTGTTGCTGCCTTTGACTTACAGGGGAATTATGCAGAGCACAAAGCCCACATCATGTGACCGTCTTTTTCTGCAGCATTAAGTACTGTCCACCCCATGAGAAGAAAATGAAGACCATCTCCATCAGGTATACAGCCAGAAGATAGCTAGAAAGAAAAATATGTATGGAAAGGTTTTTTAAAAATTAAATTTGTGGGGGACTCATAGATGTACGGGTATGCACCAAAATGCATTTTCAAAAGACAAAATGGTAGCCAATTGGTTCTAAGTCTGCCTGAGTACTGCATACTAGTGTAGTACCCTCCTAGCGAGGTTGTTAACAGTGAGGCAAATTTAGTTTTTGTCTCCCATGTAACAGAGGAGCAGTGTTCAATTGCATTTGGCTGTTCTGGGTTCGGCTGGTGGCAGGCTCTGCTGCTTTACTCAGGATTCTGGTAGGTTTCAGAATTTAGTGGGTGGAGGAGGTAGACCCTCTCCTGCATATTCATGCAGCCTGAGCCAATCCCTGGCAAGAAGAATGGCCAGTAGGGGATTGAGGGGTGTATAAATAGGCTGGGCCCTGGAACAGCAGGGCCTTGTTCCTGTGGATTAAAGGCTGCAGCTAAGATGAATATTGTCTGGGTCCCAGCTAGTTCCAGGGGATCCACATCCAGGGATCCTGGAAAGCAGTGCAGGAAGTCCACTAAGGATCTGACCTGAGCCATGCAGTATTGCAGCAAAGCATAGATGTATCCAAGGCACAATGAGTACAGGCAGGGCAGCCATCAGAAATTTTGGGGCCCCTTACACAGCTTTAGGCCTGGGCCCCCTGGGCCTGACCACCAAGTTACAGCCTCCTCCTCCTCTGCCTGGGCCTGTGAATGAATTTGATTGAATGCAAGGACACCAGGGGGTCCTAGCAACCAATCATTTTGACAGCGGCAGCCAGGGGGAAGCTGGGAGTCAGGAGCCAGTGCAACGGGTGGCACCAGTGAGAGTAGGGACTAGTTGCAAGTGTAGGGGAGGAAAGGAAAAAAGGGGAGGTGTCAACTTGGAGCCTGGGCATCCCTCAGGACTGGGCCCCTCGGAACGCCTGGGCCCCCTACATCTGTATGGGCTATACCCCCCTGATGGCAGCCCTGAGTACAGGCCTAAAGATCTCAGAGACTGTCCACATCACCTTTTGAGCTCACTCCAATTTTCTGACTCAGGCTTTACTTTCGCTAACTGGGTTCCCTGACTTGTAGTTGAATAGGTACTAAATACAAGAAGTGGTGTCCTTCTTTATATTCTTGCTAGTTTGCTCCCCCGCACTTATCCCAAGTTATGCTAGTAAATAAACTCAAAAAAGGCATGCACTGCCTGCTTTCTGAGTTGAGTGACTGTAAACTGCTGTGTGCCTGGCTGCCATGTGCCTTACAGGCAATGGAACCTGGGATAATACTACCAACCCAGTCCTCGGTGTGTGCTACACTAGGATGGCCTTCCTTTAAGAGCAATGTACTGAATTCTCAGCCCCTTTTAAGTGAACAGAACCAGTTTAATCGTTAGATTTCTAATAGTTTCTGGTTCAATACACAAGTCTCAGTTTTTTTTTCAATCATTGTGAAAGCTGATTGCTGAGTCAGGGCATGTCTGTATAACATACCTCTACTCTAACCAATGCAGGCACCAACAATATGACATACATACAATTTCAAAAATCAATAAAGAACATGCTTATCTGTGAGTAACCCCAAGCCATCTCATGGTGCATACATACGAAGAGTCTAGAGTTTGCTCTATTCATATACTGCTTAAAACTGATGAAGACTTTAAATGAAGACCTTTCCAAGTTTTCCCCACCCATGCATGGTTTAAATTGGTTTGGAAAGAGAGAACATAAATTTAAAGATAGAACTTAAGCTATCCACAGTAGTGAATGGTTGCTTCCACCATTAGTTTGTCTAGGCACAGCTTAGCTATAGCATCTCCTTCCAGTGTGGAAGAATTTTCACGACTCTTGAGGCATTGAGGCTATATAAAGTGTTTAAGAGATGCCCCAGGTGCCAATAGTCTTGGGAAACTTCTGCTAAAACCAATTCATAGAAGCTCAGTGGGAAAATTGCCCCTTATGTTGATGGTCAGTCGTAAGAGAGCTCCATTTATGTGGTAGTCAGCATGCCATCCTTACAGATAATTAAAAAGTCCATTGGTGTCATGTCACTGACTCTACCAAGTGGTGTTGGCCCCAGACCTATGCAGGAACCATCAATGGGAGGTCAATCAGTCACAACACAAAGAACCTTAGTAAACTCTGGTTGACCACTGAGGTTCCGCAGAACCCTGGGTGAGAATGGCTGATCTAAGCCTACACTGTTCAATATTGAGAATTCCGCTTCGGAATTTCACTGTCATAAAACCATGTTACCGGGGAGTCATTTTTAATTTTGCCCATAGTTTCACTTTCAATGGTATAGTTTGGTGTTTGAAACCATAGTTGTCTTTATGTTATTTTATTACTATTTTTGGTAAATGGTTAATTGAATTAGTGCATTCTGTAAATTTCAAACCAAAACTAAATGGCACATTTAGGATTTTTGATTTATGTTGTTCAGTGTTTTTTTTTTTTTTAATTCTTTGTTCTGGGCGGTGTAACTACATAGTCCAGTTGAAAATAAAAAGACACATGTTCTTTGAATTCAACCAAAATGAAAACAAAAAAAATAACCTGCATCCTCCGAACTCTAAATGTACAGAAAGTAAAAAACAACCCTATAAAACATGGGCCATTTTAATTTAAAGGCTAAGGCTGATTTTTGAAAAAAATGAACAATTCATTCAAGGGACGGACCCCTGCGAAGTTAAAATACACTGTTCAGTTTTAAAAATATTGCTTAATCTTGACATACCTGTAGGCTATTAGAGTTCAGCATTGCTGTGACAGGTGAAAGGATTGCAGCTTTTGGACTGGGTAGAACACTTGCTCTTGTGATCCTGGCGGTGGACGCTCAACACATGCCTTGTTCTAGCAGCTAACCAGGATGTGGCAATGCAAACAATATGGAGTTTTTCTGCCAAGCTTTGGGAGTTACGCAAATGTCCTACAGCTATGGCAAACAATATTTTAAAAAACTGCACAGGGTGGGCAGAGGTCTTTCAAATGCTCTCTATGTTGCTATGTTCTAGGATCACACCACAAAATACAAGTGCAGGTTATATGATATATTTAAAGGCTTTCAAATATGTTGGATTTTTTTAACTAGTTATTACAGTAGTTAAATTCCCTATGTTGTTTGTTTGCCTTACCTTGTAATGATGGCCTCACATTTTGTGGCTGCAGTTTGTACTGTCATGGCTAATCACTTCCCCTATATCCATTTGTTGCTTTACCTAGCTTGTCCCCAAGTGCCAAATAAACAAAACAAATTCCAAATAGCGTCCAGCGCATGCCTCATCACCTCCTCTGTGCTGCATCACACACTTGGGAGTGCTAATATGATGAAACCCATCCTCTCCAAAATTCAACTGAGCCCTCTGTGTCTGAATGTTCTGCCTGCTTGTGTCTACCAGATCCTATCCCTGCGTAGCTCTCACCTGCACCAGTGCTAGGTGGAGAGATCCAGGGATTGTGGGATATATAGTTTCTTCACAGGAAGTCTCAGTTCTTAGACTACAGACGGAGTTCCTGATAAATGAAACGCATCCTCTCCAAAATTCAAGCGAGCCCTCTGTGTCTGAATGCTCTGCCTGCTTGTGTCTGCCAGATCCTATTACTGCGTAGCTCTCACCTGCACCAGTGCTAGGTGGAGAGACCTAGGGATTATGGGATATATAGTTTCTTCACATGAAATCTCAGTTCTTAGACTGCAGACGGAGTTCCTGATGAACGAAACCCATCCTCTCCAAAATTCAAGTGAGCCCTCTGTGTCTGAATGCTCTGCCTGCTTGTGTCTATCAGATCCCATTACTGTGTAGCTCTCACCTGCACCAGTGCTAGGTGGAGAGACCCAGGGATTGTGGGATATATAGTTTCTTCACAGGAAGTCTCAGTTCTTAGACTGCAGACGGAGTTCCTGCATTAACCTGTGCAGTGCCAATGGCACTTACCTCATGTTTGGATATAAACAGACACTGGAATGTGAACATTCTACTATAGACTATGTGTACAGGGCAACAAATGACACCATGAAACTACATGATTAATTCACATCTTATGCAGGTGACAAATATGAGGTCCAAGTAGGAATATTTACCGTGCCTTCTAAGGTTCCATTTAAATTGATAGTCCATGTTCTCACAACTGAATGGAAGAATGCTACTTTTTCCATAGTGAAAATTAGATCTAGGATCACCCAAGTTATGTTGCCTGAGAAAACGGCTCGGCTAGGAGAAAAAAGGTCAAAAACGTTGTGGGGTACCCCTGGTCATGCCGGTATGGTTTTGGTGTGTATTTTCTCAGCTTGTAGGCAGTTAGGTGGTTGGGGTCCCTTTTTATCCCAACCTTTCCTTCCCTCATGATCCAATAGTATCTTTCCCCATCTTCACTCCTTTCCTCCCCCATCAGCTAAATACCTAAGCATTTTTTTGAGTAGTATAACAAACATGTCAAGTTTTTTTTAGCCACTGTTGGCTATGACACATTATGGTGACGTTATGGTTTTGATGTCGACCTTCTCTGCTTGTAGGCAGTTGGGTGGCTGCAGTCCCTTACGATCCCAACCTTTCCCTTCTTCTTTCCTAACCTCGTGATCCAATGGTATCTTACCCCAGACCAACTCTTTCTCTCCCCCTTTTCCGTCAGCTAAATACCTGAGCACATTTCTCTTTTTTTTTATTTTTATTTTTTTCAAATTCTTTTTTATTATGAAACGTAAAAGAGAAAACATGAGTACAAGTGATACATCATTATGCAGATACTGATGTGTTGTAGCATACAGAGTCAATACACAAAACAGTATGGGTGAGAAAGGTGAATGTAAAATGTCAACAAACCCGAGTCACTCAAAACAGGGTAAATAGACAGCAGGTCCGTGCATAACATATAAGAACATGTAGAGATCTACCAGAAAAAACGGCCAACATATAGCGTAGTCCCAACAGGTTCGCAAACAGTGGAGAGCAGCTTGCCTCAAAGTAATGTCTGAAAAGGTGAGCATACAACACATTAGGAAAGGGTACAAGGATACAAGGGGGGCAATGATGGGGTGGGGCAGAAGGAAGGGGACACTTGACAGCAGAGGGAGGAGAAAGAAGAGGGGCCAGGGTGGAAATAGAAGGGGATAATAGACTCTTGAACGTAAGACCTGCCCAGCGTCCATCGCTGAGCTCTCAGAGAAAAAATATATAGCAGACCAGAGAAAGGGGGAGAAAGGGGGGAAAGGAGGATGGTAGAAGGTCAATGGTCAGCGGGCCCCGTGCGAGGCAGTGGCCCTGAGGGCAAGAAAGATTGGTCAGTAGGAGTCCAGGAGCGCTCTGCCCTCGTCCGACAGGACAAACACGTTCCAATATCCCCACGTAGCTGTGTAGAGTTCCCTCCTGCCCTGCGAGGTCAGCACCAGGTCCTCAAAGTCACAAATCTGCTTGATTTTGGATAGCCAGAGCCGCAGGGACGGCGGGGCGGTGGATTTCCAACAGGCCCCAATGCAGGCCTTTGCTGCGTTGAAGAGGTGGCGGAGGATGGACTTCTTGTAATGGTCAGGCTTGATGGAGGAGCAGTGGAGGAGGAAGAGCGCAGGGTCATCGCTGAGTACAAAGTCGGTCATGCGTTGGGAGATCTCCCTAACCTGCCTCCAAAAAACGTTTAGGACCGGACAGCTCCAGAAGGCATGCAACATCGTCCCACGATCCGCACGGCATCGCCAGCATCTGTCTGATGCTTCCGGGAAGAAACTCGCTATTCGCGACGGGGTATAATACCAGTGCATCAAGATCTTATAGTTCACCTCCTGGAGACGCGTACAGATAGAAGACTTCAGAGAGAAGCGAACAATATTCCGACGTTGAGTCAGCGTAAAAGTCCTCTGCAACTCCTGCTCCCATTTCAGGATGCCGGGAAGAACAAAGTCACCCCAGGGTTCCGAAAGCAGGGCATAGATCAGGGATAGAGCATGCGGAAGGGGGGTGTCGTGAGTAAAAAGGGCCTCCAAAGCCGTTAAAGGCTTCTCGAAGGCGGACCGTGGGCCCAGGTCCCGGAGGAAGTGTAACAACTGGAGAGCCCGCCACCGGGTGAGCTCAAAATGGCCCCCCGGTGCCGTCAGCTGGGTGAGGGAGGGCCAAGAGCCTCCAGAACCGAAGTGCGACACTCAGAAGTTCCCCAGCTCCAGCAAGGCCCGGAATCGTCCGTCGTCACATCCCGATGGAAAGGCTCGGTTACCCAAAACCGGGAACATGGGCGAGGCTATCTTCCGGGAGTCTCCCACCGCCAGAGCCGCGGCACAGACCCTGAGAGTCGGGCCGATCACTGGATGACGTCGGACGGTAAGCGGCACTGACGCTATGTGCCACGGGGCGCCCGGAAGATGTATCGAGCATTGGGATGCCTCAAGAGTCACCCAGAGTTTCAGGTGGGGATGTCTGCACCAGTCTACCAGACGGTTCAGATGAGCTGCCTGATAATATCTTTTGACGTCGGGGGCCGCCACACCTCCATACGACTTCGGCATTGTGAGTATCGATCCCCGGAGTCGGGGACGACGACCAGCCCAAATGAATTCGGTAAAGACTGCGTTCACTTGCTTAAAAAAGGCGACAGGGATCAAAACCGGGAGGGCCTGAAACAAAAACAAGAACTTCGGCAGTATTGACATCTTTAGGATATTACAGCGGCCAAACCAAGAATGTAGGCCAGCGGACCATTTACTCAGGAGGGCCCGTACAGTAGCCAGAAGAGGTGGAAAGTTCAGCCGGAAAACGTCAGTTGGATTGGGCGGCAGTCGAGTCCCCAAATACTTCAAGGCCGACGAAGTCCACTTGAAAGAGAAACTGTGGCTGAGAGAGTCCAGTATTCGAGGTGGTAAAGAAATCCCCATCGCCTCTGATTTGTGGTAATTGATTTTAAAATTGGATACTACCCCGTAGAGATCAAATTCGTGGAGCAAGTTCGGCAGGGATATCACAGGGTTGGTCAAGGAAAAGAGGAGGTCGTCCGCATAGGCCGATATTTTATGGGAGACTGTACCCACGGACAGCCCAGCAACATCAGCATTAAGGCGAACCCTGGAAAGAAAGGGTTCCAGGGAAAGGGCAAACAACAGGGGTGAGAGGGGGCACCCCTGCCTAGTTCCATTGAAGATGGAAAAAGGCGTCGAGAAAACCCCATTCGCCTTAACCCTCGCACGCGGGCAAGTGTAAACGCTCATGATCCAAGCTAACATACGACGGCCGACACCAAAGCGCTCCAGCACACCAGTCATAAAAGGCCAGCTCACCCTGTCAAAGGCTTTCTCGGCGTCCGTGCTCAGAAGCACTGTCGGGACGCCGGAGACCTTAGCATGATGGATCAAGTTCAGGGCTCTGATGGTGTTGTCCCTGGCTTCCCTGGTGGAGATAAACCCGACCTGATCCAAGTGGACCAGGCCAGGGAGAAGAGGCTGCAGCCTAGATGCCACCATTTTAGTAAACAGCTTGAGGTCAGTATTCAATAGGGATATCGGCCTGTAGCTCCCACACGCCGCAGGGTCCTTACCTTCCTTATGGATTACAGATATGTGCGCCAGTAGGGAGTCGGCATGGAATGAGGTGGTTTTCCCAATCCCGTTGAACACCTTAAGCATAGGAGTGAGCAAATGTGACTGGAGCAGTTTGTAGTAGAGGACCGTCAGGCCATCCGGTCCCGGGGCTTTGCCCTTTTTCGCCGACTTAAGGGCCGTGGTAAGTTCATCTGCCGTGAACTCTTCCTCCAGAGCCTCACGGTCCGGTGAGGAGAACCTGGGCAGGACCACGGAGTCTAGATAGGAGGCGACCTCCGCTTCGTGGGATCGTTCCCGGGGTAGATGATACAGAGATGAGTAAAAATCTCCAAATCTCTGCGCAATCTCTCTGGGCATATGCAGCTTACGGCCGTCACCAGCGGTCACGAAGGGGATGTAAGAGGCCGCCCGTTGGTCCCTAAGAGCCCTAGCAAGCATACGGCCACATTTATCGCCGGATTCGTATTGGAACCGCTTGCATCGCTGCAAGGCCGCTTTAGCGCGGTATTGCAACAGGTCCGCCACCTGAGAGCGGAGGCTAGCCAGTTCAGCACCTTCCGCAATCCCCCGGTGTCTCTTGTGCCGATCTTCCAGGCGAGAAATATCAGCCATAAGGGTGTTCAGCTGCCTCTCCCTGTCTCTCTTAATTCGAGCGCCATGAACCATCAGCACCCCCCTGATGACGGCCTTATGGGCCTCCCAGACCACTCCGGGGTCGCTTTCTGGGGTGTCATTCAGCTGGAAGTAGTTCTGAAGCTGCTGGGAGACATCTGCCAGTACCTCAGGGTCCTGCAGAAGGCTCTCGTTTAGCCTCCAGTGCCAGTCCGACTCCCTGCCCGGGCCTCCCAGGCGTATTTCCAGAAGTACCGGAGCGTGGTCCGACCAAGTGATGGAACCAATTTCAATGCTTTCCACCGAGGAGAGCAGGCGGTGCGGGACCAGGAAAAAGTCAATCCGGGAGTATACATTGTGAGGGGTAGAGTAGAAGGAATAATCGCGTTCTCCAGCGTGTAGGATGCGCCAGGCATCCACCAGCTGAAGTTCCCGAAGCAGCTTGACAACCTGTGTTCGGGCACCCCGGGGCACTGAGGAAACCCCGGAAGATGTGTCCACCAGGGGATCCAGGGGAATGTTCCAATCCCCGCCGATAATCAGAGTCCCTTCAGAAAAATCCATCAGGGCCAGCAAGGTTTTCCGCAGGAACGAGTCCTGATGTAAATTTGGAGCATAGACATTCGCAAGTGTCACCATCCGGCCACCAACGCGGCCCTTAAGGAAAAGAAAAAGTCCGTGCGGGTCCGTCCGTTTATCAAGCAGAGACCATGGGACATTGCTCGAAAGCAGGATGGATACTCCTCTGGATTTAGAGACATCATTGGTAGCGTGATAGGCAGTAGGAAAGAATCTGTTCTGGAGGAAGGGAAGGCCTCCAGCTCTAAAATGGGTTTCCTGTATGAACGCGATGTCAGAGCGAGAGCGTCGGAGGTCTCCCATAAGCATTCGCCGCTTTTCGGGCACATTTAAGCCCCTGGCATTCCACGTAGACACTCGCACGGGGTCCATAATGGCCAGGGAGGGAGGTCAGCAGGGGGAGAGAAGGGGGGAGAAGGGGCGGAGGAAAAGGGGAGAGAGGGAGGAAAGAAAGGGGGGGGTTAAGGATGCAGAGGTACCGCGCTGCGGAGGTTAGCGGGAGCGAGAAGAGAGAGGGAAACAAGGGAGGAAACAGGAGAGGGAGATCAAGAGGAGAGTAAGGAGAAAGAACAAAAATGAAATGCACCCAAATAAGGGGAGGAACCCTCTAGGGTGTGGGCCTAAGTGGGGGGTAGAACTAAACACAGCAAGTGAGTCGAGCTCCGGGACCAGAGCTCCCTCTACTAAAACAAAGGTCAATGAAACAACATACCAAAACTTGATATAATATAACAGAACATGAATTGCAGTAAAATGACAAAGTCAGTACGGCTCTTTATAGTGGGGCCTGGGTCCACAGCAGACCACGAAGCAGGCCCGAGGAAACCACTCAGGGCGCGCTCCATGGGGGACCCAGGAGTCACTACTCCAGATGTCACCACGGTAACAACAAAGTACCACACCACACCCCAACGAGACTTAGTTTGGCCAGCCACAAAGGGGGGGGCAGTCGAGGATGTACCCCGAGAGGAAAACTCCCAGGCACTACAGTGCCTCTCCAGAGGCCATCCCCGTATGCCCCAGAGCCAACAACCCAAGGCCGCCCCCCTGCTCAACCAGGGCTCAATCCCCCTGTATCACAAACCCCAACCCCCATATGCAATTGCAGGAGCCCAGCACACACCCAATCTTTAGAGCTCAGGTCCATGCATGGAGCCGCCGGGGAGGAAGAAGGGGACGGACAACCCCGTCCCCCCCCAGGGGTCCAAGCCGGAAGTCCCAACCGCCAACCAAGCATCCCCCCAGGACGTCCCCCAACCCCCCCCCCCCACCCCCAGACAACCCCCACAAGAGAGCATCAAAACAGAAACATGGATACCAGTACAAGGCACTGCCAGTAGGGACAGCTATTGAAGGGATCTGATAGAAGGTGGCACACCGCATTCCATCATGGACCAGAGTGGGGGATATTTCAGTGTTCTCCAGCAGGGTGCAGGGCAAAACAGGCCCCAAAGTTCCAGCAGTGTCCAGCAAACACGGATAGTATATGTCTCATCTCAGGAGGCACAAGGGGCACCCCAGGGGAGGGGGGGGCAGGGGGGGAGGCCGGGGCAAAGGCAACTCCGGAGCCAGAGGCGGCATTCAGGGGGTGAAGTGCACCGTGTCCGCAAGGCGCCAGTAAATAGAGTGAGATCAGGGGGGGGGGGTGGCAAACCAGCGGCCACGAGCCAGGGGAGCAGAAATAAACGAATGTCTCGGTAACCCTGTGGCTGAAACCTGGCAAACAGCTAGGGTGGGGTGGCAACAGTCCGAGGATGAAAGCAGGGACGAGTAGACATCTCAGACCTCTCTTGCCGCCTGTGGTGTCGCAGGCACCAGCCTCCTCCTGCCTCTAGGGGTACGGGGCGACATCCCTCTGCCACGGTTAGAGGAGCCCGGCGAGGCGGGTTCGGCAATTGCTGGAGCCAGTTAGGGACATTGAAGGGGTCCACTTCCAGAAAGGAGAAAAGTGCCGGTAGGTCCTCTGGGTGTGACACAGTAAAGGAAGACGAGCCTTTGCGGACCGTGAGGGAAATGGGGAACCCCCAGCGATAGGTGCATCCCTTGTGGCGGATCTTATCCAGGAGGGGACGCAGCAGTGCTCGGCGCTGCAGCGTGGCCCGCGAGAGATCCGGAAGGATTCTAAGGGTGGCGCCATCAAAGTCTATGTCCCCAACGTCCCAGGCTCGTCTAAGGATGGATTCCTTGTGAGAGTAATGGTGGAGTCTGCATATCACATCACGGGGTCTAGCAATGTCTGGAGAGCGCGGGCCCAGGGCACGATGAACTCTGTCAAATTCCAATTCGGCTTGGGGGATATCAGGCACCAGATTGTGGCAAATGGATAGCAGGGTAGGCTGGAGCGAGTCTATGTCGGTGGCTTCAGGTAGGCCCCGCAGCCGAAGGTTGTTTCGCCTACTACGGTCCTCCTAGATATGGAAAGGTTGGGAGACAAGGATTTCGGGCACTAAATTTTCATAAAATTGCTTTTTATTAAACAAACATTTTAAAAACATCTAATGATACAAGCAGATGAAAAGAAATCTACATTGAACATGAGACCAGAAAACGGTCGACAGTATCAGATATAATCTTGCATGAGGTGCTAGACCTTCATATAGTATAGGAACAGTTGTGTACAGAACAAGTTGTATTATGCATACATCCAATGTAATATACTTCAAAGCAGACAGAAGCTGCCGGCGGACACCTCGATGCTCAGGGTGCCAGTCAGCAGAGTCGGCCGAAGTTTACAGTAAATATATAGTATACATTACTCATGACAGTTTGCTCAACATGTTTCGCCTTCTCGGTGAAAGCTTCGTCTGGAGCTTAGTAATTGTTTTGTCTGTATAAAAACATAAGTAATTTTAAGGAAACAGAATATATTGTTTACTACATATTCCATAAATGAGAACAATGCATTTTATATGTGATATACAATGTCAATGTAAAAGAAAAAGCATTTCACACACATGATATTACTGTTCTAGCCATCAGGGGGGAGGGGGCTCGGTGGGTAGGCAAGAGGATAGCCATTGGGACACATGTGGGGACACACACCGTATGAAATAGATAACACTATTTTTTAGGCATCAATATATATACATGGTAAAGAAAAACATATCTGTATAGGATATGAACATACCTGTACAGTGTATATTCTGAACTTTTTTGGTACTGTAACGAGGAGGACTAAAAGACGGTCACTGAGCTCATAAATGGGGGAGCCGATGTTCACAAGGAGTGTAAATACAAACGCTCCTGTGTGTTTGTATCTAGGTTGGATATAGAAAGTGCGCTAATTATAATATATCAAATCATTATCGGTAGAAAATAGCCACACCCGGTGCATGTTGGTACACAGATAGGTGAGGATAGAGTTGTTTGTATATAAAAAAGGAAGAAACCCATTGAAGAAAGATGCATGGACATATACCAATCACAGGGAGGGAGCTTCTACTTTATGTCATCATATACCGCAATAGTTAGAGGTTTTTATGAGAAGAGTTCCAAAAGAGTAATTGCCTAGGTATAGGTCGCTTGTATGGTCCCAAATCTCCATACAGGCAATCACATAGGATACATTGATTCCCTCATATGAGGTGTAACATTATTCAGCCTTGAATGTATAGTGGATTAGAAGAATTGCTTCTAATACCGCATTACTTTCAATGAGCCCAGCGGTGGTAGTCAATGCATGTTTCAAGATAGTTGGAAAATCACCAATAGTTACATACGAGTGTATTGGGGGCTCACTAATAATTAAACATGCTCACCGATCCTGCAGAATACTTTGTTAAGATAAAGGTAAATTAAACCTATAATTAATAATTCAAATGTAGGATAGGGCCCTCTTCAGATGATATATATAATGACCCAGACTGCTGCTGTCTGGTGAGTCATGTGTTTTTGGAAATTACTACGGTCCTCCATCTCCTCCATCTTCAACTGCAGAGCAGTAACATACTGTGAGTGCAGCGAGTGGCCCTGCTCCAGCAGCGACACCCAGGCCTCCAGCGCCGAGAGCGAGGATTCGCCCTCTGAGACCCGGTTGGTCAGCTGCTGAAGGTCCACTCGAACCGCCTGGTAGTCCCTCTTATGGGCTTCCTCCACACGTTGAACCATGGCCTCCATATTTGTCTTGGTCGGCAGGGCCCGGATTAAAGCCCGCAGGTCCGCATCCATTCCAGGCTCAGGCGTCGCCAGCGGGTGTCCCGTCGGAGAGCCATGAGGGAGAGGAGTGCCCGACAGCATCCACGGTTCCGATTGAACCGACGTGGTAGGCGATGGCGGCGCCTGTGCCATGCTGGAGGGGGGGGAAGGAAGCCGCACTGGAGCCGGCCGCGTGAGCGCGGGCCGAGGCCGATCTTGTCTTAGGGAAAAACCGATGCAAATCAGACCCCGGGGACGATCGCAGGGGCTTCCGGGATCGTCTGCGGCGGCCAGAGTTCATGCCCGACGTGGATGAAGGTATGAAATAGAGCTGTAAACGAGGGAGATGGCCGGAGCTCACTCAGAACACGACTTCACTCCGCCATGTCCAGGACACGCCCCCCCTTTTTTTTTATTTTTTAACCTAATGCATTCTCTGCATTAAGATAAAAAAAGCCTTATGTGATCAGGTTGCCCCCCCTAAATACTTACCTGAGCCTGATCTTGATCCAGCGCTTTACCTGAGAGCAGCAGTTCTCTCCTCTCTTTCTCTCTCTCCTCACTGGACATGGAGGTAGCGGTAGGATCTATTGGCTCCGGCTGCTGTCAATCACAGCCTGTGAGGAGAGAACAGGTGGCAGGGCTGAGCCATGCTGCATGTGTCAATGGACACACAAAGCCTGGCTCGGGATCAAGTCCGTGTGCGTGCCCCAAGCAGCTTGCTACGGGGGCACTTGGAAGGGGAGCCAGGAGCGCTGGCTGGGGACCCCAAAGAGGAGAATCAGGGCTTCTTTGTGCAAAACTATTGCACAGAGCAGGTAAGTATAACATGTTTATGTAAAAAAATACCTGTACAATTAATTTTAATAAGCTGAAACCCAGTGTGTATGGAATAAGCACCTTTTCAGCTCCCGATAGCTTACTACTACTGTACAAAGACTGTGAAAATCTCCCCCACTGCCTTTTTTTTTGCTGTCCCTACCATACTGTTATACACTAAAGTGATACATGAAATGACTATTTCTCCATTATATTACAATACAGAATAGTTGGCAGCGATATGCTGTGTGGGATCTTTTCACTGTAGCATTCATCTATCAGGAGACGGCATAATACGAATATTACATGAATAATGCGGTAAAACGGGTACTTTCCTTTTTCTCATACCAAAGAAAAAACTTTCCCAGGGTGTTATTGAAATCACATATGTAAATATGATGCTGAGTGAGCATTCTGAATAGCATGCATTAATAATTCAGCTATGTGCTAAATATTAACTCAGCTGGCCTTCATAGGGGAAATCAGCATTAAACAGCAGGCAGCATAAAAAAACACACAATACAGATCCATTTGCACTTTTCCCTTTTAAAATACATCTAATTTTACATGGTTTTAGAATGTTTGACACAGCACAGTTTGTTTTATTGCGAGTTTTGATCTTTGATGCATTTTTTTTTTTTTGCAAGTGTTTTTTAAAGCAGAAAAAATGCATGTGCAGTTGAATTGCAGGCAGATATAAAAGACACAAATTAATGCAGCTTGGTTTTCATTAATATATCATTAAACGCATCATTAAAGTGATATTAAATGCTCAAGTTCAGTAGCTGAATGAAGGACTTACATGTTATAACTGCTCTTCTTATGTGCAAACTTTTCTTTTCCCAAGTTATAGAATGTCAGCTCAGCGCTGTTCTTGTTTGAGAGTTTCCTTTCCCTCACAGGGACCTATGGAAAAATCCTAAAACATGCATTCCTGGCATTAGGAGTACAGTAACCCCCCGCTCCATCGCGGTTCAGTTTTTGCGGGCCCGGTATATTGCGTTTTTTTTTGTAATGTTATTTTACTATATAAATCATTAAAAATGAAATATTTTAGTGTTTTCCATAGCTTTTGCTATGTCTCTCAGTATCTTTTATGTGTTTAAATGAGTTTCTATTGTTTTAAAAGTGTGTTTTAAGACCTTAAAATGCTTTTACACGTACAGTGACAGTAAAAAAAAACATGCCTACAATGCATTTTAACCACTTAAGCCCCGGAAGATTTTACCCCCTTCCTGACCAGGGGGTTTTTTGCGTTTTTTTACTGTGTGACTTTAACGGACAATTGCGCGGTCGTGTGATGCTGTACCCAAATGAAATTGACGTCCTTTTTTTCCACAAACAGCTTTCTTTTGGTGGTATTTGATCACCTGTGCGATTTGTTGATCATGCGCTATAAACAAAAAAAGAGCGACAATTTTGCAAAAATAACAATAGTTTTCAAATTTTTTTATATGAAATTCCCCCCCAAAAAAATGTAAAAATCTAATTTTTTTAACATTTTAGGCCAATTTTTTTTCTACTACATATGTTTGGTTAAAAAAATCGCAAAAAGCGTATTTTGATTGGTTTGCGCAAAAGTTATTGGGTTTACTAACTAAGGGAAAGATTTTTGTCATTTTTATTGTTTTTTTTTTTTTAACGAGTAATGGCGGCGAGCTGCGATTTTTTTTTGCGGGACTGCGACAGATCGGACCCTTGACTGACATTTTTGACACTTTTGGGGTTACCATTGACATTACTACAGTAATCAGTGCTATACATATGCACTGTTACTGTAAAAATGACACTGGCAGGGAAGGGGTTAACTTTATTTGAGAGGGAGGGGTTAAGTGTGTCCCTAGGGGCGTGCTTCTTACTGTGATTGGATGTGGCTGTGTGTGTAACAGCACAGATCAACGGTCCTACATAGCAGGACCGTATGATCTGTGCTGTTACACAGGGGAGAATGACAGGCGGCTTTGTTTACATTAGCTGCCTGCCTTTCTCATGCTGTAACCGACGATCACGAGTGACCGGTGGACATCGGGTCCGCCGGTCACTCGCGCGGGGGGGGGGGGAGGGTCTGTGTCTGTGAGCGAGCGGGAGCACGCCTCCAGCGGCGCACGCTCGCTCCCTAGACCCTCACAGGCTAGGGACGTAGACCTACGTCGATTTGCCTGTGAGGGGCTGACTGCCGACGTAAATCGTTGTTAGGCAGTCGGCAAGTGGTTAAAGTATAAAGTCAAAATGTATAGCCGTCGACTTGTTGCAAAAAGCCACTGAAGTAGCATATACAGTACATACAAAACTGCAATAATGTGAAAACAAAACATACATTGTAACTTTTAAATAATTATTTTAAAAACATATAAAAAACCTTTACCCATTTTACTGTATCATGAAAATATGGGAGCTGCCATTTGTGGCCTTTTTGTGAAAATTCCAGTTTCTTGCTCACTTCTGGTTTAGGTCACAGACCATAAAAACACTGTATATGAGTGGCAGAAAATTGTCAGAATTCCGAATTTCTATACCTGATCCAGGGAAAAGAATCAAAATTATTGAAGTGGTACGGAAATGGTCAATGAAAAGGTAAATGAATCCTGGAGTTTTTGTTAATCCAAGTTTTAAATAATCATTTGTGCCTATGTTAGATGATTACAGTCACACACACCTACACAGGTTGAACTGGATGGACTATTGTCTTTATTCAACCTCACCTACTATGTATAACTATGTATAACTATAGCCCCTTGTCACATGATTCTATTAGGAGCACCCTGCCTTCCTTTCTGAGAAGCCCATAGACAATGCTCACAACCAGGGAGCGTTCGGCTTGTAGTGTACAGGCTCACATCCAGGGTCAGTGAAAAGCAGAGGATGTTGGCAACCCTGGGAATTTACTAATGCCGCTGTACAAGATGAATGGCAGAAAAAAAATGAGAGTCATCCAGCAGGTAGGATGTGTCCTCCTAGTCTGCCTCAATGCAATATTTTCATGTTTGACTGCAGCTGAGCCTTAAATATGTCCGTTCGTGTGTGGCCATCCATCCATCCCTCTGCGTCTGCTCCATTCATCATGGAAGCCCGGCAATACATTTTAACAGCTGAAGCTTGTTTTAAATGAACTGCTTTGGAAAGGACAATGGGCAAGAAATACTGCAGCGATAAAGACATTTTGTGAACCATAAATATGGCTGGAATAGTGGTGCATTTAAAAATTCAAGCTCACTAGTACTAGATAAAAGAAAGAGTTTTATTGGATTTTTGCTAAATTAAAAGATGCAAAACAAGACATATTTCTTATGCCATAACCCGAAAGCCAGTTAAAAGTTTTTTTGCTTTCGACAACTTTGGGAGGAGTTAGGACCTCTGTCAAGTAGATAGACTAAGCAGTAGCATGCAATGTCAAGCTGCAGCTTTCAAAGCAGGCAGAATATTAACATGCATAAGGGGAAATATTCCAGAGACAAAGCTATAATCCTACCAATTTTATTAAATTAATAAAATTTAACAATTTGATTAAAATTTATAAATCCCTGGTCCGGCCACACCTGGGGTATTCTGTCCAGTTCTGGTCACCAATCCTCAGAAGGGATGTGCTGGAACTGGAGAGAGTCCAAAGAAGGACAACTAAACTAATTAGGGGATTGAAGGACCTTAATTACAAGGAGCGATTACAAGTGCTTAATTTATTCTCCTTAGTGAGGAGACGCCTGAGAGGAGACATGATAGCAATTTACAAATACCTCAATGGTGATCCCAGCATAGAAAAAAAAATTATTTAGTCTCAAGGAATGCAAGAGGACACGTGGCCACACAATGAGATTAGAGGAGAGGTGGTTTAACCTTACGCTGTGTAAGGGGTTCTTCACTGTAAGGGCGGTGAGAATGTGGAATTCTCTTCCACAATTGGTGGTAGCTGCGGGGAGTATGGCTACTTTTAAAAGACTCTTGGACATGCAGCTCACAAATCACAACATTCAAGGTTATTGGAAATGATCACATCACTGACACACACACACCGGTACAGGTTGAACTGGATGGACTGTTGTCTTTATTCAACCTCAACTACGATATAACTTAGTAACTAAGTATTTCTTAAAGTGGAAGTAAACCCTCCTATGGTTTTCAGCCAAGGAAGTTGCCATCTTGGCCTCTGTTTAATCTACAACTGCCATGATGGCGCACATGTGATCAGTTATGACACCAGCCATTGGATGGTTTGACAGTTTGGTTGAGAGCACAACCAATGGGAGTGTTACATTTCTGGCATGTGCCGGAAATGTAACTGTTTTTTTAAACTGTTAAATAGATGGGTTTACTTCCGCTTTAATGTCTGTGACTTCACTAGGAAAAGTCATCATCAATGTTTGTCTGTAGGAAGTCAATCCAAGATATAAATGGAATAGGGGCCACTGGGATAGGAAAATATTATTGCCCCTGTGGTGTTGGGATGAATATACTCATGTGTTCGGTGCTTTTCCCAATGCATAGCGCCAGTCCAAACTGTATTTTAGGGCATAGCAGCCCACTTTTACTGAACAAAACTGAAAGTGCACATAAACATCAGTTGCCTATACAACCACATCAACATGAACAGTCAACTGAAAATGCCAAGCCACCTGGCTCTTTTGTGAGCAACACCTCTGCTCTTCTTACAAGTCCATCTGACTGCGTTGCCCAGCTCTCCTGGTTCCCTTGGCTCTCTTAGCCTTTAGTTGCAGTGCCCTGATGTACGGGCCATTCCTGGCCTTTTGATAGGGGTTCTCCTGACACACCAATAAGAGCCCTCCTGATTCCTGGGACGAGACCTACTGTCTACTGGCTGGGGCACCTCTGACCCCTGGGTGAGACTTCCTGTCTCTTGACTCCTGGCTGGGGCACCTCTGACCCCTGGTGGAAACCAACTGTCCCCAGTATAGGAGCTGTCTCCAAACTGGGAGCCCTAAACTATCCCCAGGCTTGAGTATATAGCAACCCTGCACACCTGTATACTCACACAGGCTGCAGGCACCCAGAATAATTCTGACACAGGGTTAAAGGTTCCTTCCCACCAAAGACACTTTGAAACCTTCAAGCTCCAGGCCCCAATCAGGGACTACAGACCCCGTAAAAAAAAAAAAAAAAAAAAAATCTGCTCAGAAATTATATTCTGGAACTTCACATTAAACCTTAATGTAAATCCTAATGTGTCATTTTCTCCTACATTTTCACAGTGGCAGGACCTTGCATTGTCACACCCCATTCATACAAGTTGGGCCATGTATGATATTATGTGGGAACCCCAGCAATTTGGTGCAGGAGGCACCCCCATTGAAAGCAATATGAGACTGAGCAGCTCCCACAGCCAGTGTGATCCAATTCTTTTAAGGGCAGAGGAGGGATCTGGATCTAATAGACCCCAGATCTCTCCATAAGGAGTCACTGCCTTTTGCAGTCACAGGAGATAATTATATTTCCTGTGATAAAAATACAAGTGGTAAAAAATAAATAAAGTGACAGTCTAAAAATAAAATAGATAATTGAAAAAAAATGAATGTGCCCCCATTTCTCCATGCTCCTGCACAAAGGTGAATGCCTGCGTCGGTCCCGCACGCACACGCGCAAACAACGATCGTCCCACAAATGTGAGGTATTACCGCAAACGTCAGATCATAGGTAGTAATTCAAGCACCAAACCTCCTCTGTAAATCTAAAGTTGTCATCTATAAAGGTTTTTAGAGCGTTGCCTATGTATGGTAATATTGACGTCTTTTGTCGCCGTTGCACGGGCATGCGAAATTTCAAAGCGTGACATGTTTGGTATCTATTTACTCGGCATAACATCATCTTTTCATTTTTAACAAATATTTGGGTTTTTATATTGTTTTTTTTTCATCAGAATAAAAAAAGAAAACTGTTTTTAAAAAATTGCTGCGCAAATACCACGTGACATAAAAACACCCACCAATTTCTTCTCTAGGGCCTCTGCTATGTAATGTTTGGGGGTGCCAGTAATTTTCTAGAAAAAAATACTAATTGGGACATGTAAACAAAAAGTGCCAGAAAAGGCCTGGTCTTAAAGTGGGATGTCTACATGAGACTTACAGGAGAATTAGGAGATACAGTGCCTTGCGAAAGTATTCGGCCCCCTTGAACTTTGCAACCTTTTGCCACATTTCAGGCTTCAAACATAAAGATATAAAACTGTAATTTTTTGTGAAGAATCAACAACAAGTGGGACACAATCATGAAGTGCAACTAAATTTATTGGATATTTCAAACTTTTTTAACAAATAAAAAACTGAAAAATTGGGCGTGCAAAATTATTCAGCCCCCTTAAGTTAATACTTTGTAGCGCCACCTTTTGCTGCGATTACAGTTGTAAGTCGCTTGGGGTATGTCTCTATCAGTTTTGCACATCGAGAGACTGAAATTTTTGCTCATTCCTCCTTCCAGCTCGAGCTCAGTGAGGTTGGATGGAGAGCGTTTGTGAACAGCAGTTTTCAGTTCTTTCCACAGATTCTTAATTGGATTCAGGTCTGGACTTTGACTTGGCCATTCTAACACCTGGATATGTTTATTTGTGAACCATTCCATTGTAGATTTTGTTTTATGTTTTGGATCATTGTCTTGTTGGAAGACAAATCTCTGTCCCAGTCTCAGGTCTTTTGCAGACTCCATCAGGTTTTCTTCCAGAATGGTCATGTATTTGGCCCCATCCATCTTCCCATCAATTTTAACCAACTTCCCTGTCCCTGCTGAAGAAAAGCAGGCCCAAACCATGATGCTGCCACCACCATGTTTGACAGTGGGGATGGTGTGTTCAGGGTGATGAGCTGTGTTGCTTTTACGCCAAACATAACGTTTTGCATTGTTGCCAAAAAGTTCGATTTTGGTTTCATCTGACCAGAGCACCTTCTTCCACATGTTTGGTGTGTCTCCCAGGTGGCTTGTGGCAAACTTTAAACAACACTTTTTATGGATATCTTTAAGAAATGGCTTTCTTCTTGCCACTCTTCCATAAAGGCCAGATTTGTGCAGTATACGACTGATTGTTGTCCTATGGACAGAGTCTCCCACCTCAGCTGTAGATCTCTGCAGTTCATCCAGAGTGATCATGGGCCTCTTGGCTGCATCACTGATCAGTCTTCTCCTTGTATGAGCTGAAAGTTTAGAGGGACGGCCAGGTCTTCGTAGATTTGCTTTGGTCCGATACTCCTTCCATTTCAATATTATCACTTGCACAGTGCTCCTTGGGATGTTTAAAGCTTGGGAAATCTTTTTGTATCCAAATCCGGCTTTAAACTTCTCCACAACAGTATCTCGGACCTGCCTGGTGTGTTCCTTGTTCTTCATGATGCTCTCTGCGCTTTAAACGGACCTCTGAGACTATCACAGTGCAGGTGCATTTATACGGAGACTTGATTACAAACAGATGGATTCTATTTATCATCATTAGTCATTTAGGTCAACATTGGATAATTCAGAGATCCTCACTGAACTTCTGGAGAGAGTTTGCTGCATTGAAAGTAAAGGCTTAATGTCCCTTGTACCTTGTTGAATTCCTAATAAAAAATATTATTGAAAAAAAAAAAAAGAAAGTAAAGGGGCTGAATAATTTTGCACGCCCAATTTTTCAGTTTTTTATTTGTTAAAAAAGTTTGAAATATCCAATAAATCTAGTTCCACTTCATGATTGTGTCCCACTTGTTGTTGATTCTTCACAGAAAATTACAGTTTTATATCTTTATGTTTGAAGCCTGAATTGTGGTAAAAGGTTGCAAAGTTCAAGGGGGCCGAATACTTTTGCAAGGCACTGTAAATATCATGTGATGACTTTGGTTTACAGAATAATATTGTATTGGATTTGAAAAGTCCCTTATAGGCTTATCCATTTTAAATATTTAGTCTGTTTATTTTAGTGCATAAGTGCTCTTGAGTTTTACAATGTTTTATTATATAATGCAAGGATTAAGAGCTAAGTCAAGACTCTCCTGAGTCTTGTGGACATGTTATTTATGAGAACAATACTCACATATGCATCGATTTTAGAAAGGAGCTACTTCAGCCAGCACAGACTGTGACGTTCATACATTTTCCTGAAACATCATTATACATATAATTCGATGATTTCATTATTGACTCAACAAGTTTGGTTTTAGAGATAAGTGTAGATGTTTGTATATGCATGTGAACCTAATAGCCACTGAATTGTTTGGATGACACCATTAAAGAGGAAATATATAAATCTGACGTATCTTAGGCAGACTTCTGGGAAAATTGGTTAGCCAATCACAAGCAGGAAATGATGTCTCTGGGGTGTGGTCAGTATACATTCTGTGTACAGAACACCTCCAGACAGCCATATTGCATTGCATTTTCAGAAAACTACAGCGGCTGCAGATTGAAAAGGAAAGGTCATTTTTAATAACATTCAATTACAATATGATTTGTGTCGCAATTGTATACGCTATATTGTTTTTTATTTATTTGCTGATTTTTATTCCCCCACGAAAGTGGAGTTACCCTTTAAAGCAAAAGTTAGAACTCCCATTAAGATCTGTGTCCAACAGCCTTATACTGGGAATACAATTTTCTTTGCAGGCTTCAACAAACCTGCTCGAAGCTTGATGAAAGCTGTACAAATGCTTTGACCTTATAGAAGCTGAAGCCTAGGTGAAGAGGGACCTAAATGTTGTAGTTTGTTGTAACATATAGATACCATAGGTATAGAAATAGCAGCTATTTCTTTATATAAGCATATTGGGTTTTGAACCATTAAGTGCTTTTTTAATGAACTGAGAGTGCTTATGTTCATGTTTTGGATTGGGGTCTGTAGCCTGTAGCATTACCTTTGAATTTTCAGCTAATGGTTTAATAAAAGGCAGTATATCAAAAACACTATCTAAAATTCATACCTGAAATAGAAACTAGCACCCCTCCAGTAAGCAGAACCGCAGGACTCCACCTTTCATGTACTGCAGTTCTGTAGCTGAAGGTGAGCTCTTAGTCGCACTTGAGGAAGTTAACAGTCCCCGAATCTCTTCATCTGCAAACACATCCTGATACACCGTACATTAAAATAAAATGTGATGAACGGTGCCCAGATCAGGCATGGTACAGCAAACAGGAAGAACATAGGCTAGCAGCAACACTACCTATGCTAAAACACACCAAAGGGACGTAATTAGAATTTGGAATGGTTTCATAGGAAAATAGCTTTTTGATCTATCAGTATATATTTCTGGAACGCCCTAGGGAAGTCCTCCATCCATACAATTGTTTCATATTCAAACCAACAGCTTTTAATTAGTCATTAAAAAGACTGCATTAAAAAGCAATGAAATATTTGTTTTTTCCTAATGAGCGTATGAGCATAAAAACAAGAAATCATATTAAAAATTGCGTCTTTTAATTGGTTTTAAAATAAATATTAAGGGCACTTATTTGTTCTTGGTTTCAAGCTATCCCTGTGGAATTTGGCTTTCCATTCGGACTGGTTTTAGAAAAATAACATAACTCTTGCTTGTTTTGAAAGTACTTGAAGTATAAAGGAGAACTCCTGCAAAAATTCAGGTTTCAGTAATTAATTGTCAAAAAAATGCATTTGTCTGTATATATATATATATATATATATATATACACACTATATTACCAAAAGTATTGGGATGCCTGCCCTACCTTTACACACACACATGAACTTTAATGGCATCCCAGTCTTAGTCCGTAGGGTTCAATATTGAGTTGGCCCACCCTCTGCAGTTGTTATAGCTTCATCTCTTTTGGGAAGGCTGTCCACAAGGTTTAGGAATGTGTCAATAGGAAAGGTTGACCATTATTTCAGAAGCTCATTTGTGAGGTCAGGCACTGATGTTGGACAAAAAGGCCTGGCCTCTGCACTAATTTCTCCCAAAGGTGTTCTTTCGGGTTGAGGTCAGGAGTCTGTGCAGGCCAGTCAAGTTCCTCCACCCTAAACTTGCTCATCCATGATTTTATGGACCTTGCTTTGTGCACTGATACAAAACATTTGGTGGAGGGGGGTTATGGTGTGGGGTTGTTCTTCAGGGGTTGGGCTTGAACTCTTAGTTCCAGTGAAGAGAACTCTCAAGGCATCAGAATACCAAGACATTTTAGGCTATTTCATGCTCCCAACATTGTGGGAACAGTTTTGGGATGGCCCCTTCCTGTTCCAACATGACTGTGCACCAGAGCACAAAGCAAGTTGCATAAAAACACAGAGTCCTGGCCTCAACCTTATAGAACACCTTTGGAATGAATTAGATCAAAGACTGCAGGCCAAGGCTTCTTGTCTAACCTCACAAATGTGCTTATGGAAGAATAGTCAAACATTCCCATAGATACACTCCTAAACCTTGTGAACAGCTTTCCCAGAAGAGTTGAAGCTGTTATAGCTGCAAAGGGTGGGCCAACTCAGTATTGAACCCTACAGACTAAGACTGGGATGCCATAGGGGTTCAAGTGCATGTAATGGCAAGTGTCCCAATAATTTTGGTAATCTAGTGTTTATATAGCCCATGAAAAAATAAAATGTATTAAAAAAAGGTCTTCTCCTTTATTATGCAACCTAACTAATACTCTCTGAGCTCTGTGCCAACACAAACATTGACAGTCTTTCCCATTTCTCTTCTCAGTATTTACAGTGGCTGCGATTTCTTTAGGGAAAATCTCTGACGAGCCCCCAAAAGTAGCGCTACCACCGTAGGAGCCTCTAGAATGTTACCGGGGATTCCTTTTGCCAATAGTTGCCCCACAGCCAGGCACACAATCTCTCTCAGGCTCAATAAACAAGCCAGGCGTGTTGTTTTTTTTTTATTTCTGGGGAAAGGGTAAAGCAAAATTTCAGCTAAAACAATAAATACATAAAAATATAGACATATAGATAGATTGATATATATTTAGAGTCCATAAAAAGATTATATATATATATATATATACAGTGGGTACGGAAAGTATTCAGACCCCCTTAAATTTTTCACTCTTTGTTATATTGCAGCCATTTGCTAAAATCATTTAAGTTCATTCTTCTTCCTCATGAATGTACACATAGCACCCCATGCTGACAGAAAAACACAGAATTGTTGACATTGTTGCAGATTTATTAAAAAAGAAAAACTGAAATATCACATGGTTCTAAGTATTCAGACCCTTTGCTGTGACACTCATATATTTAACTCAGATGCTTTCCATTTCTTCTGATCATCCTTGAGATGGTTCTACACCTTCATTTGAGTCCAGCTGTGTTTGATTATACTGATTGGACTTGATTAGGAAAGCCACACACCTGTCTATATAAGGCCTTCCAGATCACAATGCATGTCAGAGCAAATGAGAATCATGAGGTCAAAGGAACTGCCTGAAGAGCTCAGAGACAGAATTGTGGCAAGGCACAGATCTGGCCAAGGTTACAAAAAGATTTCTGCTGCACTTAAGGTTCCTAAGAGCACAGTGGCCTCCATAATCCTCAAATGGAAGACGTTTGGGACGACCAGAACCCTTCCTAGAGCTGGCCGTCCGGCCAAACTGAGCTATCGGGGGAGAAGAGCCTTGGTGAGAGAGGTAAAGAAGAACCCAAAGATCACTGTGGCTGAGCTCCAGAGATGCAGTCAGGAGATGGGAGAAAGTTGTAGAAAGTCAACCATCACTGCAGCCCTCCACCAGTCGGGGCTTTATGGCAGAGTGGCCCGACAGAAGCCTCTCCTCAGTGTAAGACACATGAAAGCCCGCGTGGAGTTTGCTAAAAAACACCTGAAGGACTCCAAGATGGTGAGAAATAAGATTCTCTGGTCTGATGAGACCAAAATAGAACGTTTTGGCCTTAATTCTAAGCGGTATGTGTGGAGAAAACCAGGCACTGCTCATCACCTGTCCAATACAGTCCCAACAGTGAAGCATGGTGGTGGCAGCATCATGCTGTGGGGGTGTTTTTCAGCTGCAGGGACAGGACGACTGGTTGCAATCGAGGGAAAGATGAATGCGACCAAGTACAGGGATATCCTGGACAAAAACCTTCTCCAGAGTGCTCTGGACCTCAGACTGGGCTGAAGGTTTACCTTCCAACAAGACAATGACCCTAAGCACACAGCTAAAATAACAAAGGAGTGGCTTCACAACAACTCCGTGACTGTTCTTGAATGGCCCAGCCAGAGCCCTGACTTAAACCCAATTGAGCATCTCTGGAGAGACCTAAAAATAGCTGTCCACCAACGTTTACCATCCAACCTGACAGAACTGGAGAGGATCTGCAAGGAGGAATGGCAGAGGATCCCCAAATCCAGGTGTGAAAGACTTGTTGCATCTTTCCCAAAAAGACTCCTGGCTGTATTAGATCAAAAGGGGGCTTCTACTAAATACTGAGCAAATGGTCTGAATACTTAGGACCATGTGATATTTCAGTTTTTCTTTTTTAATAAATCTGCAACAATGTCAACAATTCTGTGTTTTTCTGTCAGTATGGGGTGCTATGTGTACATTCATGAGGAAGAAGAATGAACTTAAATGATTTTAGCAAATGGCTGCAATATAACAAAGAGTGAAAAATTTAAGGGGGTCTGAATACTTTCCGTACCCACTGTATATATATATATATATATATATATATATATATATATTTACACAAACATAAGGTCGTCTGCACTGCTCCCCTTTATTATGCAATCTAAACTATTTTTTACATGCCCAAAGCCTAGGCAGTGTAAATATATATCTATATATATATATATATATATATATATATATATATATATATATCATATCCAATGCAAATACCTAGCTTGGACTTTACTCCACGATATGCTTTTGAATATAAACTAAAAAATATCAAAGAGTATCAAAAACATTATTTTGGGAACAGTTCAGCACCACCATGTAAATGTTAGAAAATAAATTGTACTTGATTTAAAATAATCAAAAACACAAAGGAACATAAACACATACGCATGCTAAAAATAGTATTGGCCAATGTGTTAAAAATAACTAAGCCTGGCTACCAATCTTCACTTATAAGTGTTTGTGAACATAATAAATTGAACTTTTTTTTTTTTTTTTTTTTTTATAATTCCTTTATTTATTTGATTACTATGCACAAAACAGACAAGCAAATTAGTATGTGCAGTATATGCAGAGCACCTGGTATTAGCATATGATAGTTATATGTATAACAGATATTTAGATTTCAGTAGTTTGTGGGATCAAGAGGCATCTGTCTGGTCCCCAATTTATTAGGGTATGAGCTCAGGATATATTCCCATGACGAATAAAACATAATGATCCCTGCATAAATCTGTGTAATAGAACCAAGACTTTCTCTAAGTGGTGACTGTAGGATGCAACAAAGTTGGTGCCTCAGCCACAGGTTTAAATCTTGAACTTTGCAACCTTTTTGCCACATTGCAGGCTTCAAACATAAAGATATAAAACTGTAATTTTTGTGAAGAATCGACAACAAGTGGTACACAATCATGAAGTGGAATGAAATTTATTGGATATTTCAAACTTTGTTAAAAAAAATTAAAAACTGAAAAATTGGGCGTGCAAAATTATTCAGCCCCTTTACTTTCAGTGCAGCAAACTCTCTCCAGAAGTTCAGTGAGGATCTCTGAATGATCCAATGTTGATCTAAATGACTAATGATGATAAATAGAATCCACCTGTGTGTAATCAAGTCTCCATATAAATGCACCTGCACTGTGATAGTCTCAGAGGTCCGTTTAAAGTGCAGAGAGCATCATGAAGAACAAGGAACACACCAGGCAGGTCCGAGATACGGTTGTGGAGAAGTTTAAAGCCGGATTTGGATACAAAAAGATTTCCCAAGCTTTAAACATCCCAAGGAGCACTGTGCAAGCGATAATATTGAAATGGAAGGAGTGCCAGACCACTGCAAATCTACGAAGACCTGGCCGTCCCTCTAAACTTTCAGCTCATACAAGGAGAAGACTGATCAGAGATGCAGCCAAGAGGCCTATGATCACTCTGGATGAACTGCAGAGATCTACAGCTGAGGTGGGAGACTCTGGCCATAGGACAACAATCAGTCGTATACTGCACAAATCTGGCCTTTATGGAAGAGTGGCAAGAAGAAAGCAATTTCTTAAAGATATCCATAAAAAGTGTCGTTTAAAGTTTGCCACAAGCCACCTGGGAGACACATCAAACATGTGGAAGAAGGTGCTCTGGTCAGATGAAACCAAAATCGAACTTTTTGGCAACAATGCAAAACGTTATGTTTTAAAAGCAACACAGCTCATCACCCTGAACACACCATCCCCACTGTCAAACATGGTGGTGGCAGCATCATGGTTTGGGCCTGCTTTTCTTCAGCAGGGACAGGGAAGATCGTTAAAATTGATGGGAAGATGGATGGAGCCAAATACAGGACCATTCTGGAAGAAAACCTGATGGAGTCTGCAAAAGACCTGAGACTGGGACAGAGATTTGTCTTCCAACAAGACAATGATCCAAAACATAAAGCAAAATCTACAATGGAATGGTTCACAAATAAACATATCCAGGTGTTAGAATGGCCAAGTCAAAGTCCAGACCTGAATCCAATCGAGAATCTGTGGAAAGAACTGAAAATTGCTGTTCACAAACGCTCTCCATCCAACCTCACTGAGCTTGAGCTGTTTTGCAAGGAGGAATGGGCAAAAATTTCAGTCTCTCGATGTGCGAAACTGATAGAGACATACCCCAAGTGACTTACAGCTGTAATCGCAGCAAAAGGTGGCGCTACAAAGTATTAACTTAAGGGGGCTGAATAATTTTGCACGCCAAATTTTTCAGTTTTTTATTTGTTAAAAAAGTTTGAAATATCCAATACATTTCGTTCAACTTCATGATTGTGTCCCACTTGTTGTTGATTCTTCACAAAAAATTACAGTTTTATATCTTTATGTTTGAAGCCTGAAATGTGGCAAAAGGTCGAAAAGTTCAAGGGGGCCGAATACTTTAGCAAAGCACTGTATATGTGTGTATATATATATATATATATATATATATATATATATATATATATACAGTATGTAGCCCATGAAAAGATAAAGTAGGAGTGACTGTTTATTATTTATTATGGCTCTAATCCATATCCTCTGAGCTCAAGCTGTCACGGATCTCCCCCTAGATCCTCTGTGAATGGACAGTAACAGCAGCCCAGCAATTGGCTGGGAGCCCTGAAGTTTTAGTGTGGGTGCACCTACAGGATGGTGACTATGCTTCGACAACATTGGGAGCCAGTGAGCATTAGCGCCTGGGTATAGAAAGCACCAGAAGGGACCATGTACTGTAAGGATCTAGACTACATGCTATGTTTTATAGACGGCACCAAGTAAAAGCAGGTCATTATAATTATTATTATTATTATTCAGGATTTATATAGCGCCAACAGTTTGTGCAGCACTTTACAATATGAGGGAAGTCAATACAGTTACAATACAATTCAATACAGGAGGAATCAGAGAGCCCTGCTCGTTAGAGCTTACAATCTAGAAGGAAAGGTCAAGTGAAACAAAAGGCAATAACTGTGGGGGATGAGCTGATGGAGAAAATGAAAATATAGTTTTTAGGTTTGGGTAGGATAGGCTTCGTCTAAAAGCTAATAGAGTAGGAGATAATCAGACAGATTGGGCTAAGGAGTTCGATAGGATTGGAGAGGCTCTGGAAAAGTCCTCGAGGTGAGCATGGGAGGAGGTAACAAAGGAGCTACAGAGCAGGAGGTTTTGGGAGGAACGAATAGAACAATTAGGTTGGTATATTAAAACTAGCCCAGTGATGTAGCTGGGGGCTAAACTGTGGAAGGCTTTGTAAGTTGTAAGGTATTTTGGATTTAATTAATTGGGTGAGTGAAGCCAGTGGAGGGATTGACAGAGAGGAGTAGCGGACACTGAGCGATTGGTGAGGTGGATGAGCCTGGCAGCAGCATTCATGATGGATTGAGATAGGATAGCCTATGTAGAGGTAAGCCAATGAGAAGGGAGCTGCAGTAGGGGAGGTGAAAGATGACCCGGGAGTGAACTAGGAGCTTTGTTGTGTTATTGGTTAGAAAGGGGCGTATTTTGGAGATGTTGTGAAGGTTGAGGAGGCAAGATTTGGACAGTGATTGGATATGGGACTTGAAGGAGAGTTCAGAGTCCAGGAATACACCTAGGACCTTGGCATGCGGGGATGGGCTGATAGTTGTGCCTTCAATTTTGACAGACAGATCAGGCGAAGGAGCACGTGGTGGAGGAACAATTATAAGTTTGGTTTTGTATAGATTGAGTTTGAGGAAGTGATGAGACATCCAGACTGATATATCTACTAGTAAATTAGTGATGCATGAGGAGACTGAGGGAGTGAGCTGAGGAGTAGAGAAATAGATTTGGGTATCGTCAGCATAGAGATGGTATTAGAAGCCATGGGAGGCTATCAGCTGACCCAGAGAGGAGGTGTAGTTTGAAAATAGGAGGGGTCTAAGAACAGAACCTTTGGGGACCCCAACAGAGAAAGGAAGAGGGGACAAGGAAGTTGAATTGTAAGTAACACAAAAGGTGCAGTTGGATAAGTAGGAAGTGAACCAGTGAAGAGTACAATCATGGAGACCAAAGAGTACAGTCACAGAGGAGGGGGTGGTCAACCGTATCAAAGGCAGCAGAAAGGTCCAGGAGGAGGAGTACAGAAATAGTGTCCATTGGTTTTAGCGGTTAGTAGATTATTTGTTAGTCTTAGGAGGGCAGTTTCTATGGAGTGTTGAAGACAAAATTCAGACTAAAGGGGGATCAAGAAGGCTATTCTCGGCAAGGTGGGCGCTTAGTCGTTTGTAGACCAGACGTTCAAGGATTTTGGATAAAAAGGGGAGCAAGGAAATGGGGAGTAGGTTATTAAGATTGGCTGGGTCCAGTAAGGGCTTTTTAAGTATGGGGCTGACTAGTGCATGTTTTAGAGTGTTGGGAAAGATGCCAGAAGAGAGGGAAAGATTGATGATGTGGGTTAGAGAGTGTAGGATAGAGCCAGAGTGTGAACGTAGCATTTGCGAGAAAACAGGATCCAGAAGGCAAGTGGGTAGCTGGACGTTAGCAAGTAGTTTAGAAACCTCATCTATGGTGGTGGGGTTGAATGAAGGAAGTAATGATAGTACCTGTGGGCATGAAGTGTAAAGCGTGGAAGGTATTTGAACAGCAGAGATCTCCTCACGAATTGTATCAATCTTCTGTTTAAAGTGATTTGCCATCTCCTGGGAAGTGAGTGAATTAGTGGGTTAAGGCAGTGGAGGACGAAGTAGAGAGTTGAAGGTAGAGAAGAGCTGACGGAGACGGGATGATTAGTTGTTAATGAAAGTAATAAAATAGGTCTGCTTGGCAGTGGGGAAGCTGGAATTGTATTTTTGCAGGGCAGATTTATATTGGTTGAAATCTTTCTGAGACCTCGTCTTACGTCATAGGCGCTCAAGAGCATGGCTATGCTTTTGCAGACTTCTAGTGTTATCTGTTTGCCAAGGTTGAAGGGGTCAGGGCCTGATTCGGTGTGTAGTCAGGGAGGCCAGTGTATCCAGGGAGCATTAAAAGCATGTTCAGTTCATTTTGTTCAGAATCCAAATTCAGACGAATTTTCTGTCTTCGAAAATTCAGATGTATCCGAATTTTCAAATTACAATAGTACCAAATTTAAACGAAAACGGAAAAAAAATTCAGACAAAATTTGAATTTGAATCGATTCGAATAGTTTTCGAATAAATTTCAAATATTTTTTGAATTTGAATAGTTTTATCGATTTGTTTTCCAGTTTCCAAAGAGAATAAAATAGATAATAGAAAGTAAAGAATAGAATAGGAAAAAATAGAATAGCATAAAATAAAATAAAAAAGAATTGAATAAAATAAAAAGAATATAACCATCTTCTGAAATTCTAATATTTAAATAGAATAAATTCGAATTTGAATACATAGGAAAACAATAGATTAGAAAAAAAAGAACAGAATAGACTATAATAGAATAGAAAAGAATAGAATTGAAAAAACAATAGAATAGAAGAGAATAGTATAAATATAACCATGTCCCAGAATTCAAATAGAATCAATTTGAATTTGAATAGAAGCGATTAGAATAGAATAGAGAATAATAGAATAGTATAGAAAAAAAAACAGACTACAATAGAATAGAATAGAAAGAATATAATCATCTTCCGAAATTAGAATTTTGAATAGAATAAATTTGAATAGAAAAGTATAGAATAGAAAATAATAAAATAGAAAAGAATTTAAAAAAATTAACAAAATTTAAAGAATATATCCATTTTCTGAAATTCTAATTTTTAAATAGAATAAATTTGAATTAGAATACATAAGAAAAGAATAGAATAAAAAATAATAGAATAGAAAAAAAAAGAATAGACTATAATAGAATAGAAAAGATTTAAAAAAATTGAATAGAATAGAATAGAAAATAATAGAATAGAAAATAATAGAATAGAATAGAATAAAAAAAGAATTGAAAAATATAATGAATGTAACCATCTTCTGAAATTTTGAAATAGAATAAATTTGAATTCAAATACATAAGAAAAGAACAGAATTAAAAAAAAAAAACTATTGAATAGAGAAGAACAGAATAGAAAGAATATAACCATTTTACAAAATCCAAATTCCAAAATCCAAATAGAATCAATTCAAATTTTAACATAATAGAAAATAATATATTAGAATATGTAGATAGTTATATTCTTTCTATTCCATTCTATTCTGGGGGTTTTTCTGTACTATTCTGTTTTCTATTCTAATCTTATCTTTTCCATTAAATTCAAATTTGAATTGATTCTATTTGAAATTTGGGAAATAGTTATATTCTTTCTATTTTATTCAATTATTTTTTTTATTCCATTCTTTTGTAGTCTATTCTGGATTTCAGAAGATGGTTATACTCTGTATTCTATTCTATTTTCTTTTCTTTTCCATTTTGTTCTGTTTTGCTCTATTATATTCTATTTTTTTTCTGTTATATTATTTTCTATTCTATTCTATTCTATTCTATTCCTTTATCTTCTTTTCTATTTTATTGCCTTTGGAAATTGGAAAACAAATCAAAAATTCAACGAATTTGAAAACTTTTTGAATTTGAAAACGTTTTGAATTTGAAATATTTTTGAATTTTACAAAACAACAAATTAAAACAAAACAAAATTAAACAAATATTCTGCACATGTCTTAAGCATTGTAGACAGAAGCGGCTAGGTTGGTGCAGGACAGGGGTGAGGTTTTGTCATAGAGATGGTCGGTAGCAGAGTAGAGAAGAGAAGGGTTGGGATGGTGTTGGTTTCTGCGGGTAGATGTTATACGGTTGGAGGGAGAGGAGGCGGAGGAGAGGGAGAGAGAGAAACTAATAAGGTAGTGATCAGAGAGAGGGAAAGGATAATTGGAGAGGCTGTACAGAGTGTAATGGTGGGAGAAAACAAGGTGAAGGACTTTGCCTTCAGAGTGAGTAGAAGCGTGTATCCATTGTCATGGTTAGGTTTCATATAAAGTCAATTTTAGGAAAATTTAACTGCAAAGATCTACTGTATTTGGATTTGTGTATAGGCAGAAGACTAGTGGAATCGTAGATTCTTGTTGGAGGAGAAGCAGTTGAGCCATTTGAATGAGGCCTTCGGGTTTACATGCAATTTAATCAAACTGCAGAAAACACCTGTTGGGCTTTTTGGCGGCAGTCATAGGGAAGAGAGAAGTGGCCCCAGTTTGCAGTTTTAAGTTTTGCAACATCTGAGTGAATCGGTGAGCAGTTGGTGAGAATGTACACAAGGGTGTCGGAGTCCTGTCGTTTGGTCACACCGGTACATGCACCACTGAAATGGAACATTGCCTTAGCCATTCATATCTTAACTAAAAAACCTTTATTCCAGCAGTGACTGCGGTAAAGCAATAATTGTATGATTAGTCATAAGGTAATCGTGAGCTTTGTACTTATTTTATGACTATAGAGAAATGCCTTGTGTGGTTTCCTGTGGTTACTTGGTGATTTATCACAACGTTTGCGAGATCCGTTTCTGCTTCACTCTTATGTGACAAACTTGTTTTCTGTCCAACGTTTATACAAAAGGACTTCTTTCTCATTCAAGGTCCACGTGATACGGCTTTAACTTGCAGTCACATCTTGTGTATTCCAGTAGTTCGTTGAAAAGGATAATAATAAACTTGTTTTTATGTAATGACATGGCACATTTACTTAGCCTGAGTATATTGGCTGCCATATAATCACAGGTGGCATTGCCGAGGCCTGAGAACAGAAGTCCCAGCTACAAGGAGATTGTAGCTAGAAGATCAGAAAACAATGCACTGGTGTGTAATATTGATCTGCGAAAATATTCTTTTTAATAACTTCATAGAAAGTAGGATATGTCTAAAGTTGGCCATAGATGGATATAGTATGACAGTATGTCACAAAAATGAGTACACCCCTCACATTTTTGTAAATATTTTATTATATCTTTTTATGTGACAACACTGAAGAAACGACACTTTGCTACAATGTAAAGTAGTGAGTGTACAGCTTGTATAACTGTGTAAATTTGCTGCCTCCTCAAAATAACTCAACACACAACCATTTATTTCTAAACTGCTGGCATTATAAGTGAGTACACCCCCAAGTCAAAATGTCCAAATTGGGCCCAATTAGCCATTTTCCCTCCTTGGTGTCATGTGGCTCATTAGTATTACAAGGTCTCAGGTGTGAATGGGGAGCAGGTGTGTTAAATTCGGTGTTATCACTCTCACTCTCTGATACTGGTCACTGGAAGTTCAACATGGCACCTCATGGCAAAGAATTCTCTGAGGATCTGAAAAAAAGAGTTGTTGCTCTACATAAAGAAGGCCTAGGCTATAAGAAGATTGCCAAGACCCTGAAACTGAGCTGCAGCACGGTGGCCAAGACCATACAGCGGTAAACATGACAGGTTCCAGTCAGAACAGGCCTCGCCATGGTCGGCCAAAGAAGTTGAGTGCACATGCTCAGCTACATATCCGAAGGTTGTCTTTGGGAAATAGATGTATAAGTGCTGCCAGCATTGCTGCAGAGGTTGAAGGGGTGGGGGGTCAGCCTGTCAGTGCTCAGACCATACGCTGTACACTGCATCAAATTTATTTGCTTTGCTGTCGTCCCAGAAGGAAGTCTCTTTTAAAGATGATGCACAGGAAAGCCCGCAAACAGTTTGCTGAAGAAAAGCAGACTAAGGACATGGATTACTGGAACCATGTCCTGTGGTCTGATGAGATCAAGATCAACTTATTTGGTTCAGATGATGTTGAGCGTGTGTGGTGGCAACCAGGTGAGGAGTACAAAGACAAGTGTGTCTTGCCTACAGTCAAGCATGGTGGTGGGAATGTCATGGTCTGGGGCTGCATGAGAGCTGCCGACACTGGGGAGCTAAAGTTCATTGAGGGAACCATGAATGCCAACATGTACTATGACATACTGAAGCAAAGCATGATCCCCTCTCTTCAGAGACTGGGCCACAGGGCAGTATTCCAACATGATAAAGACCCCATAACACCTCCAAGACGACCACTGCCTTGCTAAAGAAGCTGAGAGTAAAGGTGATGGACTGGCCAAGCATGTCTCCAGACCTAAACCCTATTGAGCATCGGTGGGGCATACTCAAACGGAAGGTGGAGGAACGCAAGGTCCTTAATATCCACCAGCTCTGTGATGTCGTCATGGAGGAGTGGAAGAGGACTCCAGTGGCAACGTGAAGCTCTGGTGAACTCCATGCCCAAGAGGGTTAAGGCAGTGCTGGAAAATAATGGTGGCCACACAAAATATTGACACTTTGGGTCGCATCTGGACATTTACTCACTTTTGTTGCCAGCAAATTAGACATTAATGGCTGTGTGTTGAGTTATTGTGAGGCGACAGCAAATTTTCACTGTTATACAAGCTGTACACTCACTACTTTACATTGTAGCAAAATGTAATTTCTTTAGTGTTGTCACATGAAAAGATATAATAAAATATTTACAAAAATGTGAGGGGTGTACTCACTTTTGTTAGATACTGTATATCATTTAAACAAATAAACAAAAAAAACACCCAAAACACCTTATTTCAGGGGAAATTGCACATCGGTATACACTTACATATTATATTGGATATTCAGGATTATCCCATACCCAAAGGAGACCGCATCAAACAATTGTTGGTGTCATCCCTACACAACAGGGAGTGGGAAACAAAAAGATCCAAAATGCTGATTGCTCACAACATTTTGTCAGGGAGTTGTGAGAGGGGGGAAAAGCATTGTTTCAGGCCAATCATAAGAAGGTCCCAGATGTTACAAGGAACCAGGGCATCAAGTCTCCAAACAGAAAGGAGGGGGAAGGAAAAAATAAACAAAAAAATATAAAAATGAAGGATTCTGCTAAGCATCTATAAACTCAAAAGTAGTATAATAAAGTGCACCCAAAGCACTCCTAAACCTTATGGACAGCTTTCCAAGAAGAGTTGAAGCTGTTATCACTGCAAGGGTGGCCCAACTCAATATTGAACCCTACAGACTAAGACTGGGATACCATTAAAGTTCATGTGTGTGTAAAGGCAGGCGTTCTAATACTGTTGGTAATATAGTGTATATAATATAAAAATATAAAAGTTTTTAACTGTTAGTAATTACAGGGGCTGAGAAACATCATGCCCACATACATTCATTAGCCATCATACATCAGTACAACTATCCTGTCTGATTTTTTGCCTTCGATTACTGCCGGCAACAATAGCAGTGTTCTGCTGGCAGGAAAGGCTTCCCACGGGCAGAACACAATAGCACTGCGGGAGGTATTTAACTGTGTTGATAAGGTAAACAAGCAATTTTCTTCCCTGCAAACACAATCTATAGCTTGCTTTAGTCATTATTTTGAAGTCCCCCCTCCCCTTCCATTCTAGGTGTAACAACTTCCACTCCTGCGAAGATTTTGGAGTGTGTGTAGTTGGATTGCAGCATGGTGCGATGGCAATAACACACACACAGTCCAAGTGTGATGAAAAGTATGCAAAAACAGTTTACAATAATCCTGGACAGAAGACCAACCCAACCCAAGCCCAACTAGGAACACTCACGGGTCCCACAGCGGGGAGAACAAGTTGTAGCTGAGCTGACAGCGCATGTTAGGAGGAGCATAATGCGGCCTGGCCCAATCATGCCAAAATGGGGGATGTCCAGAAATGTTGCGAGCCTTACACTTTTCCTCCTCGTCAGAAACCTTTCCCTGCCACTTGCACTGCCCCTACCAGGCGGGGTACCTGTCCCTACTCTACCCATTCGCTAAATGTGGCCAGGCCTGGGAGTCAGGGCCTCAAATAGGCTCTGTCTGACCCATGGTGGCTGCTAGAGTCACATGAGGTGACATCATCCAATTGGATAGCTTCCCCAGTCACCCAGGAAACCATAGGGCAATCATGTTCCTCTTGACCTGCTCCCCAACTGCAATGCTGCTGCGGAAGAGCGCCGCTCACAGTGGAGAAAGTAGACTGCACCTGCCTACATGTGTCTGTGGGAGTTTGCACCCATTCAGCCAAACAAGCATCTGTGAGAATAGGCGCTCATGTTGGATGATAAGACCTGGTTCCTACTTACCAAGCTCACCAATCTATGTCTTTATGGAGCTGGCCATGTTCACAAAAGCACAGTCAGGGTGGAAGGTCTGACTGTGCCTTCCCCAAGGTGTTACCACAATGTCCAAAATGGCCTTGCATGCTGTAACATTTACTGTACCCTTCACTAGAAACATAATTCCTGCATACTGTTCCTATTTTATTGTGTAAGTGGAGCTGCTCTTAAAAAGAGACATTTCTATGTTTGGTTTTTCACTAACTAGAGTCTGCAGACAAAGCAATAACAATTTACATAAAACTAAATGTTCTCTTCCAAATAAGCAAGGAGTGTATAAAAAGCATAGCTTAGGAACACATACTGCTAATATGTTAGCATATTAGATATGCAGCAAAGTACAGCTAGTCCTTCTCACATTTTTGTTTGACACAAAATTAAAGTTATTTTGCAGCATAAATAATTTCCCACTGCTTTAAGGGTTACCACATATAACACATTTCCAATGAAGAATGGATGGTGATGGGAAATATTCTCACTGTTGTAGGGGTCCACTGTGACTCATGCTCTTGAATTAGCTGATGTTCTGTTGTACTGCACACTTGGTGAAAAGCTTGCATTCTTTTCTGTAAACAAAAGCTTCAATTTTTAAAAGAGTCACAAAGCTTTTCTAACATGTTGAGAATATATGCATGTTTAGTAGTTCTGTTTTTAATGCAGGCATTGCTGTAGATGTCCATATTACAGTCCAAAAAGGGCAGGATTGGACAACTGAGACCCCCTAAATATGACACAGGAGAGCTATTCCTAAACACACCCTCTACATGCAGGGGTGTATCTACCACGAGGCAAACTAGGCATTTGCCTGGGGGGCATTTTTCAGGGGGGTGCCATATGTATCAGGATGATGTCTGCAGTTGTAGGCATCACCCTGCAAGCCGGCTGTCAGCTCTCATGTATTGGAAATTGGAGCTAAATTGCTATTACAAGCAGCGGGAGGAATGTCCCTCCACCCTTCCATCCGCATTTCTCCCAGGCTCTCCCGTCCCAATGGGAGACTAGAACAACCACCCTGAACAACTTTCCGCTGGCCGATCAGCCAAGCAAAGCTGGGATCAGCTTTGCTCGGCTGTTCATAACAGTAAACCGGAAGAGATAAAATTACATCACTACCGGTTTACTCGGTAACCATTGGTGCCAGTTTTTTAAAATCGAAAGGATTTAAAAACACTGATCTTTTTGAATGCTTTTAAGTGCAGAGGGGGATTTGGTGTTTTATAGACCACAGATCTCCCCATAAAGAGTACCTGTCCCTGCCTATTGCTGTCACAAGGATGATTAAATCCCTTGTGACAGCAATAAAAGTGATTAAACAAAAAAATAAAGCAACGGTGTGAAAATAAAAATAAATTATTTATAATTAAAAAATTTTTTTAAAGTGCCTCTCTCCTTCCATGCTCGCCCACAAATGCGAGTGTCGGTACCACACACATGCAAACCATTCATCCTGCACATGTGAGGTATCCCCACAAAGGTCAGATCAGTAATTCTAGCACCAGACCTCCTCTGTGAATCTAAAGTGGTAACCTGTAAAAGCTGTTAAAGCATCGCCTATTAATTGTAAAATATTCGTCATTTGTTGCCTTTGCACGGGCATGCACAATTTTAAAGTGGCTGAGATGGGACAACTTTAGATGGGGGGGGGTGTCCATTTTTAGTTTTGCCTAGGGCAGCACAAAACCAAAATATACCACTGTCTACATGTCATTGTCTAAATTGTCTCTCAGTCTGGTGTAGAGGATTGTCAAAACTTAGAAGTGTCTTCTTTATAATACATGAAATTTATTTTTAAAGCAGTAGTAAACTGCTGAAAAAAAAAAAGAAAAAAAAAAAAAAAATACCTGCAAGACAATAGCATAATGTGCTAGTATGCATCACATACTAGTGCATTATAAAATACTTACCTTAGAATGAAGCCCCCGCAGCAGCGCCCGGTCACTGCTGAGGGAGCTGACATGTTCCCTCTGCGTTTCTTCCGGGTTTGCGGGCTCCGGCGCTGTGAGTGGCCGGAGCCGCAATGACGTCACTTCCGCCCATGCAGGATACCCCGGTCCTGATGTCAGCGGCTGCATGCAGGGTGAATATCTCCTAAACCGTGAAGGTTTAGAAGATATTCATTTTAACCTACAGGTAAGCCTTATTATAGGCTTACCTGTGAGTCCAAGCAGGGTATACAACCACTTAAAGCCCTTAAACTAATACCAATACTAATACTAGGAAATGGTAAACTAGTGCTAAGCAGTATACTCAGTGTAATCTGCCCAAAAAGAAGCACATGTACTTTTTTGCGCTTCAGGCGTTTTGCTTCAGGTGACACATATGTGAACAGGAGCCATTGAAATGAATGGGATTTTGGTTGTTGGGCATTATGAGACTTCAGAGATAAGTGTTTTAGGAGCTGATAAATGCTCAGGTGTGAACAGGGCCTTAGGTTTGATGTCTTTTATCAATACCTGGACTGTATTCAGGTTTTAACATAAACTGGAATAAGTGTACTCTGATTGAACCTCTCAAGGATCCTTTGCCGTCCATTGGTTCTCAGATAAAGGTGGTAAAAACATTTGTGTATTTGGAGATTACTATACATCAGTGGCGCCTGGTGCTCCATGGGCCGAGGAAGGCGGCAGATAGATCGCACTATACTACCCCCCACCACGGACCACACCAGGCCTCACACCATACCCCCCCACTGGCTCACTCACCTTGCCTGGATATGTGGAGGCAGGGCAGGCAGCAGCAGCACACGGCGGTGGCGGCTTCAGCTTCTTCCCCGTCTTCTACGTCTCCTCCTCCATGGCCAATGGCATGGCTTCTCCTTTCGGCCAATTGGGAATCGGGTCTCAAACCCACTTCCTGATTGGCCAGGAGGAGGATCCGTTTGACAATAGTGAATTTTAATTCGCTATTGTCACACAACTGGGTGGCCACTGCGCCCTGAGCCCACCCTTTTTTTTAGCCTATTAGAGCCTCTGGCTCTAATCACATGCTAAAAAAAAAAAAAAAAAAGCTCCATTGAACTCTATGCGTCCAGCGCCCTGCATGTAGATTAGGGGGCCGGACGCATGGATAGGGGGGGCGGCGCCCCCAATGCACCAGCCGCCACTGCTATTCATCATGATATCTCCAAGTACATAGAGTTAAATATGAATCCACTGCTTAATAAATTTAACAGAAAGCCACAGGTTGGTGTAAACTACCATTTTCAGTAGTGGAGAGAGTAAACCTATTTAAAATGATATGGGTGGCCCAATTGATATATGTTTTACATAATGTCCCTGTGTGGCTCCCTATATTTTTTTTTTAAATGATTGGATACTATATTTTGCGTGCTTATTTGGAAAAAGCATAACTCGTGTATTAAGTTAGAAACATTGCAGGAAGCTAAGGAGAACGGTGGTCTGGCTATTCCCAACCCATTTTTATACTATCTGTCAGCACAGCTCCAGCATCTAGCGGGGTGGGGTGAGGATCTGAGCACCGATCATATTAGGAAAATCTACAATATTTTTATTTAAAAAGCTGATTAGAGGCGGGTGTATTTAGACTAGCTAGATAGACAGTACCCCACATTAGTCATGATAGATAAGATATGGAACAGGATTATAGATCACTGTCATTATAATGATTACTGATTTTACACACATTTTTTCTGAATTTTAATTATCCCGAGTTAATAAATTGCAGAGATTTAATTATTGGTCAGAGCAATAGTTTAGTGTGCATCCTGCAATTATATGATTGTCAACTTTTAAAAGATTTTCACACTGGAGGAATTTGGCTTTCTCACTAAAGTTTTTTCAATATTTACAGCTCCACTATTCTTTTCTAACGCAGTCGAGATCGACGTCTTGGGTTTATATTACACCCACAATTCTTATCCAAAGCCTAGTAGCAATTTCTAAGAAGGGACAAATAACAAAGCTTTATAGTGCATTACTACAGAAAATGTCAAAGTCAAATTCTATGAGGAGCAGGACATATTGGCAAATGGTCATTGATTACTGATGAGGAGTGGTCCGATGTTCCTAATAATGTAGGACAAGTATCTTTTTCTGCAGATCAGAGTTTTACCCAACTTTATATTATACATCGTGCATAATATACCCAGAAACGTTTTAAGTGACATAAGAGGGATACTCCTTTATGTCCACGATGTGAAAGAGGGGTTGGTACATTGGTACATACGATGTGGAGCTGTCCGAAGTTGCTTAGATATTGGACTTTAGTTCTGGATACTTTTAATAAGGTGTTCAGAATGTCCTGTTGGAACCCGAGATATGTGTACTGGGGTGACTGGATGGTAAGTTTTATACTCCTCAGATGTATACGGCAATTCTTTGATTGTTGAATATAGCACGAAAGTTGATACAGAATGAGTTGAGTGCAGAAATGGATCCCTATGGCTCTCCCACGTTACTCTTTGTGGGTAAAATCAGTAAATAAAGTTTTGCAAAGAAAACATATGGCTTATCAACTTAAGGGATACCCAGATACATTTATAAAACTCTGTGGCAAATAGTTAGACACTCCAGCGTTTATTTAGTCACAATTAGTTAGAGATAGGTTGTTAAGGTGTAGCACATGGGACTTTCCTTCCCTTTTTTTTTCTTTTTTTTTCTCATAGAATTCAAGGGGAATAATAAAGTACATGGAAACTAATAAATGGAAGTTTGTAAGATTATCACACATATAAAAGTGATGATAGGATATGCTACACATAGAGGTTTCAATAATTATTTAACACTATATAGAATATGGATGGGAAATTGTAGAGAAACACTCAGATTTTTAGAGATTGGGTAAGTTAAAGGGTTGTAGAAGATATATACATATAAGTTAAATGATTAAACACAGCAGATGCCGATCAGGGGTCTGCCTTGTTAACATAGGCAGGGCTCTGTCCTGTGTAAATTCATTACGATCATGGGGTGCTGGCGGTAATCCATTGGCCGGCACCCTGCGATCATAATGAATTTACATAGGCAGAGCCCTGTCCTGTCAGCGGGGAAGCAATAGATTTTCTTTCCTTGCAAAGCAGAGAATAAAATCCATTACTTACCATAGTAAAAGCACCTAACACATTACACTAAAACACTGTCTAGGCACACATTTATCCCTTTGATTGCCCCAGGTGTTTAACCCCTTCCCAGCCAGTGTCATTAGTACAATGACTGCATATTTTTAGCACTGCTCACTGTATTAGTGTTACTGGTTCACAAAAACTGGCAAAAGTGTCAGTTAGTGTCCCAATGTCTGCCGCAATATCGCGGCAAAAAAAAAAAAAATAAAGAAAGAAAAAAAATTACAGTATATAACCCATAGTTTGTAGATGCTATAACATTTGTGCAAACCAATCAATATACACTTTCTAAAAACATATAGCAAAATACATATTGGCCTAAATTTTTAAGATTTTTAAATTTTTTTTATTACACATGTTTTATAGCAGACATTAAAAAAAAATATATATATATATATATATTTTTTTTTTTTTAATTGTCGGTCTTTTTTTGTTTATAGAAGAAAAAAAAAAAAAGAAAAACACAGTGGTGATTAAATACCACCAAAATAAATCTCTATTTGTGGTAAAAAAAATACATTTATTTTGTTTGGGGACATTGTCGCACGACCACGCAATTGTCAGTTAAAGTAATGCAGTGCCGTATCAGAAAACTTAGCCTGGTCATTTAGGGGGGTAATTCTTCTGAAGGTCAAGTGGTTAAGATAACTAGAAAAAAGAGTTTTGTTTAATGATTGTATGACCTGTATGTGTAACAAGGAAAAAAGAAGTCTAACAAAGAGTATTTGAACAAAAAATGATACATGAAGTTGATAGAGAAAAATCTTCTGCAGCACAGGCATCAGGAAGTACACTCCCGCTATTTTGCAAATGATTACTCAAAGGTTTTAGTTCTTACTGGATAGCATTACTAGTTCAATAGTAGGTTGCACTTATTGTCCAGAATTGCCCAATAACTCTGTTTGCTACCAATAGTCACATATTAGTGGAGTACAACTGATTTCAGAGATGGTGAGATTTCAATAAAGCAGAAAATCTCAGTCTTGCTAAATACTGGATATTGGTGTTAACATTTTTTACTTTTTCTTTATTTAATGGATGTAGGGTTTTTGGTGCTTTAATTATTTATTTATTTCATTTTTTTAAAATAAAAAAATAAAATAATGTGGCTAACAAGGGGCCAAATTTTGATCCAAGAACAGACCCCGAATGTTGTAAGTTGCTTCTCTAATAACCCTCGTAACCACGTTGAGCCCATTGTCCACCAAAAACCACTTTAATGTCTCCTTTCCAGTTGACTCCAATGCATTTTGCCAAGATGGTAGAATTTCGCCAAAATTTGATTACAATCATTTTAGGGAAATGAATGCTCTCAATATTGCTTATCCCTAATTCTCACATACATTGCATTTTACTTGGCCCTGTGTGGCCAGCTTAGGTGTTAAAGAGGAATTTTCCCCCCTGTGTCCCCTTTTGTTCATGTGTTAGAAGTCTATTTTTACCTTTTATCGTACATTAACCTGCACACCGTCCAACAAATCCAGGGATGTCATGCTGTAATTTGCCACTCTGCTGCCAGGCACTGGGTCCTGTGCCACCATCTTCCTCTCTTACATCATTGGGAGCCGATCATCTCTTCCTGGTTCTTGCAGCACGTCCCCTGATGACATAATGGCAGCTGTGCCCACCTCCAGCTGCGGTGCGGAAGCCAACGCCACCTGGGATATTTGATGTGCATATCCTAGGAGGTACCAGAAATGGATTACATGTTCTCGATACAAAAAAAAAGATTTGATTGCAGAGGGAGAGGGGGGTTACAATGGTGCATGGTCGTTTTTCGGTGTGAAGCTCTGCTGTAGGCGAGGTTCACATCTCTGCGTGACAGAAACATGCATGAAATTGCGTGCTTTCCTGACCCGCAGAAAAACATGCTGCACTTTAGCAGACACGTGGGGTGCCATTAATTCCTAATGACACCTCCATGCATCGGCAACCATGGTGCGTTTTTGCGTCACAGCATCATGAGGTTCAGTGCAATGAGAGTTCAAAAAGCGTTGGGGATTTCTTTCCCTGCATTTTTTGCGGACTGGGCAGCCCATTGAAATGAATGAGCTGCTCAAAATGCAGCCCTCAAAGATATGAACCAAGGCTTAACTAGATTCTGCACATGAAAATAACAAGTAAGGACTCACGCTATAAGGCCCATTCACACCTGAGCGATTTTCTGCTTGAAGCTTGTAGCTACAAAACACTCAATATGCCAAATTCTATTAATTTCAATGGCCCTGTTCACATCTGAACGTTCTGTTGCCTGAAGCAAAATGCTTGTCGCTCAAAAAAGTACATGAGCTTGTTTTTGGCAGATTACAAGCATTTTTGAGCCTCATAGTCTTCAATAGAAATGCCTGGCTTGAGCATTTTACGAGCGTTTTGTAGCTCATTTTCTGATCAAACAGCAGCTCTCCACCTCTAATTTCCTCTCCCTCTTCTCCCCCTAGTGCTTTCTATTGGCCAAACAAAATAGCCTGAAGCTGAAAAACGCTTGTAATACGCTTCTAAAACTCTTGAAAAAAACTCGCTAATAAAAAGCTTAAAAAACACTTAAAAAAATGCCTGAAAAAAGCCAGTAAATCGCTACACTAAATTGTAAATGCAGACTTTTGGAGTGTTGGATGCCTGAGCCTCTGCTATGCTAAATGGTTCCTTCCATTGGTTCCTACATCAATACTCTATCCCAGTGATGGCAAATCTTGGCACCCCAGATGTTTTGGAACTACATTTCCCATGATGCTCCACTACAATGCAGAGTGCATGAGGATCATGGGAAATGTAGTTCCAAAACATCTGGGGTGCCAAGGTTTGCCATCTCTGCTCTACCCTGTAGCTGTGCAGGGCTGTTGGGATGAACCATTTAATGCAGAGGGGGTTCAGGAATCCAACACTTCTGGAAATATAAAATTCTAAAAATTCTGTAGCATTGAAGACAGCAATGCCCCCTGTAGAAGGAAGTATTCAGAGACTTATTTTGCAAACAACTTTTATTGGACTTTTTTTTTTTTTTGAAGCCAGAGAGTCACTTTAAAAATAGGTAAAACAGATCGATATTTTGAATGAAAAAAGAAAGCAAAATATTGATTTTGACCTTTTATAACTAGGCCTTTGTAAGAGTCAAGTTTTGCTTTATAAAGATGGAAACTGAAGCACGGCCAAATAAGACTGAAGGTTTATTGTCTCACGGGGAGTTGGTTCGTCTAAACAATTATACAACACATCTTTATTCCAGCTTACTCCTGCAACCAGTCAGCGTTACCTTTGTCGAATGTCAGCATTTAGCCGAAAATTCCCAGAGCTCGCCTATATATAATCTTTCCCCACTGTACGCAGGTTCCAGCAGTTAGGTGTATGGGCCAATTTATTAGGGATGACATATCTGTGCGAGGATGACTAATACATCCAACCATGCAAGATTAAGCTGTTCATCCATGTCTACAACATATGAGAAGCCATTTTATTTTTGGCTTTTATATTTACGGCATAGTTCAGTACTGTAATTGTACAATAACTCACAAAAAGAAATACTGGATGTGTTTGTGAAAGGAAAATCTAGAAATCAATAGGTTCATTTAAAGTGTCACTCCACATTTGCAGAAAATAATAATAGTAATTCTAGGACAGACCAGTGGTGTACCTAACATGTCAGTCACCTGGGGCAGATAATTTTTAATAATCATAACATTGAATGTCATGCTACTGGGGGTGGGAGCAAAATTGGCCAGTGAAAGGCAGACATCAGCAACTATAAGTATAATTGCAACTTTATGCAGAGAGACTGGACTAATCATGTAAATCTGGCATTGTTGATACTTATAAGAAATCAAGAAGTGAAATGTGGTGCACATAGTGTGCAGTCTGCCTGACATTTGGAGACGCAGTCGTAAAGTGGCGTATAGCTTTTATTGGGGTAAGTAAAATAAGCCCTGACATTAGTGTAATTGGTAGTATTGTATAGCATGATAACCCCCAGCATTGATGTAAGTGGCACAAAAATAACCTCCAATAATAGTAAAAATGGCTGCAATATTCCTCCTTTGGTCGCTGGTCAGTGGCAGTCATAATAACCCCCAGCATTGGTGCAAGTGGCAAACTAATAACTTCCAGTACTGGTGTAAGTGGCTGCAATATTCCTCCTTTCATTGGTGGTCAGTAACAGTCATAATAACCCCAGCATTGGTGCAAGTGGCACAATAATAACGTCCAGTACTGGTGTAAGTGCCTACAATATTCCTCCTTTGACTGGTGGTCAGTAACAGTCATAATAACCCCCAGCATTGGTACAATAGTGCAATAATAACTTTCAGTACTGATGTAAGTGGCTGCAATATTACTCCTTTGATTGGTGGTCAGTGGTAGCAATAATAATCCCCAGCACTTGGGTAAATAGCTCAGTAATAACTTCCAGTACTGGCATAAGTGGCTACAATAGTCTTCGTTTGATTGGTGGTCAGTGGTAGTAATATCAACTCCCAGCATTGATGGTCAGTGGCAGGCTGTAAAAATAACCACCTGGTATTGGTGATACAGCTGTAAAAATACCCCCTCCCAGCATTGGTCGTCAGTGGCTGGCTGTAACAAATCCCACCCAGCAATAGTAGTAAATAACCCCCAGCATTGTTGCAAGTGGCACACAAATAACTTCCAGTACTGGCGTAAGTGGCTGCAATATTTCTCCTTTGATTGGTGGTCAGTGACTGTCATAATAACCCCCAGCATTGGTACAATAGTGCAAAATTAACTTTCAGTACTGATGTAAGTGGCTGCAATATTACTCCTTTGATTGGTTGACAGTGGTAGCAAAATAATCCCCAGCATTTGGGTAAATAGCACAGTAATAACTTCCAGTACTGATGTAAGTGGCTGAGATATTCCTCCTTTTATTGGTGGTCAGTAGTAGTAATAATAACTCCCAGCATTGGTGCAAGTGGCTCAATAATAACTTCCAGTACTGACATAAGTGGCTACAATAGTCTTCGTTTGATTGGTGGTCAGTGGTAGTAATATCACCTCCCAGCATTGATGGTCAGTGGCAGGCTGTAAAAATAACCACCTGGTATTGGTGACACGGCTGTAAAAATACCCCCTCCCAGCCTTGCTTGTCAGGGACTGGCTGTAACAAAACCCACCAAGCAATAGTAGTAAATAACCCTCAGCACTGGTGGATAGTGGCAGGCTGTAAAAATACTTCTCAGCATTGGTGGTCACCGGCTGCCTGCAAACAATAACCCCCCCCCCTCCCCTCCAACATAGGGGGTCAATGACTGGCTGTAAAAACAAACCCACCTGCATAGGGTGTAAATGGCTGACTGCATCAATAACAACCCCCCTCCAGCATCAGTTGTCAGTGGCTGGCTATATCAATACTCGATCCCCTCCAGTGCTGGTGTTTAGTGTTTACTTGCCTAAGCAAATACTTCTGCATTGTTATCACTCCCCCTGATAGTTTTAGCTTCTTTGAGTGTCTGGTGCAGAGAGCACCCTGGAGCCCCTCAACCTGCCTGGCTGAGTCATAACCTTTATTGAGACCCTGGGAGATGCCACTGGGCCACAATATATATATACATACACACACACACACACATATATATATATATATATATATATATATATATATATATTTATAGATACATACACATATATATATATATATATATATATATATATATATATATGTATATATACACACATATACATATACACACACACACACAGTGCTCAGCATAAAAGAGTACATATCAATCAATATCTCAATGAACACAAGTACAATTTCCAAAATTTTGACAAAACTGAGTTTTTGTAGAACATTTGCTTAGCTCCATTACATGAAAGTAGGGTTTATAATATAAGACCTAGAAGATTACAGAATCTTCAGTTTTACTCAAATTAGTTGATGCTAAAATGAATACACCCCACAACAAAAACTACTACATCTAGTATTTTGTATGACCTCCATGATTTGTAAGGACAGCACCGAGTCTTCTAGGCATGGAATGAACAAGTTGGCGTCATATTGCAACATTTATATTTTTGTCAGTGGCCTTAGATGTTGTGTTTTGGATCATTGCCATGGTGGAAATGTGCATGATTACCAAGGGCACTGAGTGATGGTAGCATCTTCTCTTTCAATATAGAGCAGGACATCTGTGAATTCATGATACCGTCAATGAAATGCAGCTTCCCGACACCAGGAGCACTCATGCAGACTCACAGAAGGACAATGCCACCACCATGTTTCACTGTAGGCATCATGCATTTTTCTTTGTACTCCTCACCTTTGCGATGAAATACAGTTTTCTAGGTTTCTTTATGTACTCCCCATTGAATTACATATGGTACCTGTCAGGAAGAAATGTTGGGCTGCCTGTCTGATAGACCTAGTAGTTGGCTCAACAGCCAACTGAAGGTGCGAGCATGGGAGATGGACATTATTGCTGCTGCTAATTTCAAGACTTTACAAGTGCAGCCGCTTAGTAAATGAGGAGAAGCTCAGCTGACTTCCATCATCCAATCATGTGCAAGCAGAATTGTTGTTTTTCTTTTTTTCCATGCATGAAATTGGGTATTCTCTGCAAAATGAAGCTTCATCTCATTAACTAAGCTCTGGAGCAACTGCACTTGCAAAGTGCCTTTAGTAAATCCACCCCTTATTGTTATCAGCCTTCAACTGGAGGCTATGAAGCGCTATTACTGGTAGAATCAGGATCAGAAGAAATTTTTGTTATCACAAAAACAGTTTGTGTAATATGCATTTTATAGGACATGATGGCAAACATTGAAAAATTGATTTTGAGTTTACTTGTTATAATTGCCATTGATCCCAGCTTGCTTATGTTTGCCTTTAATAGGGCAGTAATGTGCAGTAAGCCATAGAACCAGATCATCGTTCTGCCTTTCATTGGATTTTTAAAGCTGATTGGTTGGCTGCCTGAGTCTGCATGCCATGCTGAAAACAAGGAACATGTTTTCTGCTCTCTGGCTTGTACGGTTGTAGCTCCCAAGTTTCATGGAGGAAGCTTGTGACATGATGTAAACGTATTACTTTTAAAGGTTTCTTGATAACCACAGAATTCCTGCATTACAACACTCATTTTGCAGCAGACAACTCTCCAGCAAAATGTTGCTGAATGTATTTAAAGAAAAATATTTTTTCCAGTTATAAAAAAAAAGAAATAAAATTTTAGAGTGTAGAGGAATTTGATATATTCAAAACACTAAAGGATAACTACACTTAAAAAAATGGCGTCTGAAACAGTTAAATGATAAAGTACACATTGCTAAATATAAAAAGAAGAAGCCAGTTTGGAGGTGGCTGGCCTGATGAGCCTCATACAGCTCTTTATTTCTTCACCGACAGCCATTGGCAATTGCATTTTGAGAAGGCAGAGTCAGGCAGGCTTGCATTGATTAATGATTAGCTTGACCTCGGCTTTTTGAATCCCAACAAATAAGGGGGTGGGGGCCAAAGAGGAGATACAGGTCTGTATGATGTAAGAAATGCATTTCTTAACTGGATCCTTCTACATCAGTCGTTCCAAACTTCAGTCCTTCAGTACACCCAACAGGTCATGTCAGGATTTCCATCACCTTGCAAAGGTGCTTTAAATCAGTGCCAATGGCTTGGTATGCATGACAGCTAATTTATCTAAGGGAAGTTCCCAGAACATAGCCTGTTGGGGGTACTTGAGGGCTAAAGTTGGTAAACATTGTTCTACATAAAGGGTACACTTTTAGCTTTGGTGTGTATGTGTAATATACATTTTTACAGTCGTGTCCGACTCCCAGTGATTCCATGGGCCAACTCTTTGGCACCGTGTCTGATATGCTTGAAAACCTTTCCCATTAAATTTTTATGTGATTTTTTTTTTTTTTACAAGGTAGGTCACCAGGTCATTCCTTAACCCAACTGATTTGCACAGGCTTGGAACCAACATGTCTTCAGAGAGTGGAACCAGATTACCTGGAAGAAACCCATACAAGCACAATGAGAACATGCAAACTCCATGCAGATAGTGCCCTTGCCAGGATTCGAACTAAGCACACATGCTGTACATTATCCTTGGTAGTGTTTATTAATCTGAAGCAAACCTGTTTGCCTTTTTTAACACGTGTCTAAAAGAAGGCATCAATTTTTGTACATAACAATTTCTTTTTTTGCAACCTACAGATTTAGGTTCACTTTGTCTCTAGGTCACAGGTGTCAAACACAAGGCCCGCAAGTCGAATCCGGCCCTCCAAGTCATTTCATGTGGCCCTTGCTCCTCTCCTGCAGCTGCTGCATCTCCCTTATCTCTGCCCCCACCTTGTCTCAGCAGAGGGCAGCAGGGAAGACAGAACTCCTCTGCTAGATCCTGTGCTTCCCCCTGCAGCTGCAGAGAGGTCCAATCCCCCAACTCAGCAGTTGGCAGCAGAAAGAAGGACACAAGTCCTCCTACAGATCCTGCACCTCTCTGTGCAGCCGCAGCACCCCCTCCTCTCTGTCTCCACTGGTCTCAGCATTCAGCAGACTCCGGAAGCTGACTCCAGCCCTCCTCCAGACCCTGCAGTTGTTCCCAGCTCTGCCTCCAGCTTCTTCCCAGCAGCAGCTCATGGTAAAGGGGATACACTATGATGTAAAGGAGAGTAGGGGCTCTTGACTTCTGATAGTGGTGGGCTACAGATAGAACCGGCCCCCTGAGGGCGACCATAATGCTGATGCGACCCCTAATGAAAGTGAGTTTGACACCCCTGCTGTAGGTCCTCGCCTTCCCTGACTTTGAGGTTAAGCTCAACCCATCTGTCATCCTCTTGTCCATAAGAATACAATTTTGCCACATATGTGTTCTCTTGCACAGTGGTATCATGGGTGTGGCTTAGTTAGAGGGGCAAGGCTAATCCTTAAAGTCAAATTTTTAGCAATAAAGTGGACCAGGATGGAAGGTGATCAATGAGAAAGCTTTTCTGGTTGGCTAATAGAGTGTAAAGTGTATTTCAGCTTTTGCAGTCGAATTACATTGTGGCAGTTTGATTACTGGGAGAAAGGAGACTGAGAAAATGCTTTCTCTTGCCTGCAGCAGACTGATTATATCTCAGCCTAGGGATATTAATTAACTGGAAGTTTTTTTTTTTAATAGGAAGGACAGCTATAATACCATATATACAGTTTAACATACAAGGACATTCAAGGACTCAGCCATTCACTTTCTTCTCCTTTTTAAGGGCCTTTGTTGCCCAATTTTACTAAAAGAAAGTTCAGCCAAACTACATAACATTTCCTATGCATGGGGTTTTCAGCATTTGTCTTCCATCCAAAACAAACATTCAGCCCTTCTGGCTTGCACTTGCAGCACTGCCGCTCTGGCCTTACACTTCAGGCCCTAGTCTGTCTTCTACAGACTGTTCACTTACCAATGTTTGGACCATATAATTAGCAGCTCCTTGCTGCTCTGGCTCCCACCTCTCTCCTAGGTAGAGCTCTCCTGACTCCTGAGCAAAACCCTTCTCTGTATGCCGGCATGGAGCCTAGAACCATGGTCAGGTCACTACTAAAGGCAGTTTCCTCTGCATAATACAAGCTCCCTGGAGCCCCTCAATGTCCCTGGGTCATAACCTCTATTTAGACCCTGGGAGGGTGCCACACTCCCACTATATGTATGTATGTATGTATGTATGTATGTATGTATGTATCTATCTATCAGGCATGGGAGTAAGTCACACATGTGCAAGTCACAAGCAAGTCTCAAGTCTTACTGAGGTGAAAAGCAAGCAAGTCAAGTCGAGTCCCTGCTAGAAGTCAAGCAAGTCAAGTCAAGTCATTTATTTTGGTCAAGTCACAAATCAAATCAGAATACTGATCTACCCCAATTTTCACCTTTAAATCAGTTAAAAGTCAGTGATCAGTAAAGGTTTTGTTTTATTTTCAACATTAACAAAACTGCTTAGTGCTTTTTTTCTTGGCATATTAAAGAAACACTTTGAATGCCCAAACAGGTCAAAATCCTTTGTTCGGTTATGTTTCAACACCACAGTCACTAAAAACATGTTAAGTAATAAGTATTCCCATTGTTAAACAGCCAGTGTCCTAAAAATCAGAACCCACTGAGGTGTTTTAAGTGACTGTGGTGTCAGAAACATAACAGGCACATTAATTTTGCTTTAACACATTTTGAGAAAATGCAAATATTTAATAACTTAAAAAAGTAAAGTAATTATGAGTCATATGTCTCAAGTCAAAGGCAAGTCTCAAGTCATGAATACCAAGTCAAAGTCAAGTCGAGTCTTATTAATTTTAGTCAAGCAAATCTCAAGTCCTCAAACTGGTGACTTAAGTCTGACTCATGTGACTCAAGTCCCCCACCTCTGCTATCTATCTATCTATCTATCTATCTATCTATCTATCTATCTATCTATCTATCTATCTATCTATCTATCTATCTATCTATCTATCTATCTATCTATCTATCTATCTATCTATCTATCTATCTATCTATCTATCTATCTATCTATCTATCTATCTATCTATCTATCTATCTATCTATCTATCTATCTATCCACACATTGTATATACCCTGTATTGTGCAAAGTTACTGAAATGTCCACTTTTCCATCCATTTTTTAGAAATGAAGCTATAGCTATCCTTTAATTCTAAGGACTGTATATGCATAGTCAGTATGCATGACCAGTTACAAAACAGAGAAATAGGCTGATAAAATCATAGCACAAAGCCTACAAAATCTACCGGTTCATTTTTAATTCTGGAAATCTATTTAGAATTCCCTTGACAATCAGCAATGGTTTGTTAACTGGGGTATTGTGGCCTGGAGCAGTGTTTGTGCATTGTGTTGTATGTGCTCGTTGTAGACTTTACTCGTTTATCATCAGCAGACAGGACAGACATTAGGGAACAGAGGCAACTGCTTTTTACAGTTATTTCAACACATTGAACAAATAAGTTTAACTTCCTCCTCATGCAACTCGCTGTTATTCTAAGAGAAGAAGTGTTAATTGGATATGGCATTATTCTTCTTTGGTGTTCCTATTTGGCATCTTCAGAAAGACAGTGAGATCAGCACAGTGACACCTTCCAGGTTAAATATAAGCAGACAAGTCTAATGGGAACCCAAAGATTTCCTCCGTTTCATTTTGCTATAGTAGTCAAACTTAAAGTAACATTCAAGATTGATAAAAACTGAATTACAGAAAAGCAGCTATATACATATTTGAAATAAATTGTACAGGACGCCAGGGAGGGGTCCTGAATGGGAGATATATATTTTCCCTTTATGGAGAATGTCTTGTATGCATTTTGTGTACTTAGGGGCTCTCATACATGCAGGATGAGAGATTCCAGGGTAGTCCAGTTGAAGAGAAAATTACTGTTTACAGTACTCTCATGACTGGCAAGTTCTTATTTAGGACCCAGAATTTGGAGATTCAGAGAGACTTTGGGTGGGAAAGAACCTCCAAACCCTGATTACAGGGACTTTGGCCCTGAATGGGGTTAAGCTACATGCAATGGAGTCTTGAAAAATAGCAGGAAGGAAGGAGCAGATGTCTGTGAGGTAGTGTGTTGTGGTTCAGAGTTGTGAACAACTGTGGACTCTTGTCGTGGGCCCTGAACCCAAGTGTGGGACTGAGATACTGGTGGTGAGCCAAGTGTTTGATTTTGTTATACCAAGAGTATGGACTGTTTGCTTTATTTTGCTGAAGGAATTTGTTTTTTTTTGTTCGCCTGTCTTGCAAGTTCAATAAAAACTGTTACTTTTACAAGCTGCTGGCTGGTGGTCTTGACATTACATTGTGTACTGTATATAAATTGTGCTAATTGCCAAGTAACAAAACATTTGACTTATTTTGGGCCAGTTACTCATTCCTGCCAAACAGTACAGCCAGGTCCCCGACCTCCCTGTTCTTGGCTGCTGGTAAAGCAATGCAGTCTGGTCAAGGACTTGCCCTAGGCTGTTAATGGCCATAGAAGAAAAAGTAGCATACAAATGAGTACAAAATAATTCAAATAGAGATCTGTGCTCACCAATAGATATAATAGGTTGCACAACTTATACAGTGTTGTACCATAAAAAACATCACATCTTTATGCAGCTCTAACGGCTGAATCTGCAGGAGGATATTCACCTATAGAGCAGCCTTTCTCAACATTTATACCACAGAGGAATCTTTAAATAATTCATGACTTCCCTGCTTACAATAACATGTAAATCAGTAAGTAGATATAAGAATAAAGACATAAAGGGATGTGGCATTAATGACCAAATATATCTGATACCCAGGGCAGATCATGTTTTCACGTTTTTCCACTCTATACAATGACTTTAGGGTTTTTTCACACCTGAGTGCAGTTCAGTGGCAGCTGCTGCAGCAAATTTTTTTTAGCTTTCTTGTTTTTCAGTGGAGCGTTTTTGGAGCGGCACCATTCATTTGAAAGGGCACCCTCCGCTCCAGAAATGCTCCAAAGAATGTATCAAATCTTGGCACAGAGCTTCTGGCGTTGCGTTTTTTTGACACAATTGTAGCACTTTTTGTCGCTTGACAATTGCAGCAAAATGGCACCCCATTTGGGGTGCCGTTAAGAAATAATGGCATCGCAAAGGTGTCCAGCATTTTGCCGCAATTCTGGAATTAGGGTGTTTCCGCCCGCGATTCAAATTGCCTAGGTGTAAACGGAGCCTCCTTTCATTAAAATGTACAAACTTAAATTGGGAAGTCTGGTGTAGATGTTAATCTACTCCCACCCCCATTCTTAGCCCTACACCCTGTAAGTAAAGATGTTTATACTTTCCTAATCCAAGGGTGCTCCAGTCCGTTACATGTTCTTCCCATCAGCTGGCTTCAGGGGAGAAGAGAGAACAGTGACAACAGCTGCAGCGCCTAGGCAGTGATGTCAGCCATAGATTTACTATGGGGCATCCATTGTCCACTGTCTCTTCTCTCCACTGAAGCCGGCACTGGGAGCCGATCACATGACCAGACTGGAGCACCCTTGGATTAGGTAAGTATACATATTTTCCTTTAGAGGGTAATTAATATAGGGCTTAAAGTGGATATGGAAGTAGATTTAAGTTTAGATGTGTTTATCCACTTGAAATGATAATAGTGGTTTGAGAAGATACACAGTGAAAATTGTAGTGTCCATTTGTGTTGGTGGTCAGTGGAAAACTGCACCCTTACATTAGTGGTCAATGGAAAGCCCCTTTGGTGGTCAATGGAGACATGCTCCTTTTCATTAATGGTCAGTAGGAAAGTGGCACTCTTACTAGTGATCGACCGATTATCAGCAACACCGATATATCGGTGGCCGATATGCACTTTCCCCGATATATCGAAATCGGCCTTTGGATTTACAGATATTGCCGATATTTCAGAAAAGTGCTGTACCGGAGTGATGCCTGCAGCTAGAAGCATCACCCCGGTACCGGCGTCCATAGCCGACGGTCGGCTGTCTTGTAATGACAACCGATGCGGCTAAGAAGCCACTCGGCTGTCATTCCAAGGAGCGGGAGGGGACGTCCCCCCTCCCGCTGCCTTCCGCGGCTCGCTCGGGTCTCCCGTCCCACCGGGAGACCTGGGCATCCTACCTGCAGGTCCGCCGAAGAGAAGACATGATCAAAGCCGCATTTGGCTCTGACCGGTTCTCCATTTTTTTAAATTTGTTTTTTTACCTTCATGCATTCTATGAATGACAGTGAAAACCCTTCTCTGTGCAGCAGCCCTCCCAGCCCCCCTAATACTTACCTCAGCCCTATCGCGATCTAGCAATGGGCACGAGAGACTCGGCTTTCCAGGGACTCTCCCTCCTCATTTGCTAAGACAGCGGGAGCCAATGGCAATCACAGCCAGTGAGCCAATGAGGAGAGAGAAGGGGCAGGGCCAAGCCGTAGTTCTGTGTATGAATGGACATGCAGAGCCACAGCACTGGGCAGAAGGGAGGGGCCAGGATCTCCGGTGGGGGGCCTGAGAAGAGGCAGATTGAGGCTGCTTTGTGCAAAACCACTGCACAGGTAAGTATGAAATGTTTGTTATTTAAAAAAAAAATTAAAAAAGCCTTTAATATAACTTTAAAGTGGAACTTTAGCCAGAAAATTAAGTCACGCTAGATCACTTCAGACTGCCCCTTTTGTAGGTAATACATTGTCAAGAAAAGAAGAAAGATCCGCGCTTAGGATAAACTATCTATAAAATAGTGCGTAAAATTTCTATAAATAAAACACTAATGGCTGCTGCCCACTCCAAAAGATGCACCCCCAATGGGGGAGCGTCAGGTGTAAATGTCAAAAAGGGGAGTGATTGGCGCTGCCAGGAAGTTAGGTTAATGGGAAATCTGGGTTAGGCTCCTATAGTTCAAGGCCAAGTTCAACACATGCAAATGCACATAGAATGTATGTGGGAATGAGAACTATATAAGTAATAGGATATAAAAACACAATGGGTGTGTAATATGTGTGTAAAATTAACACTATGTGCTGATACCAAATCAATAAATAAATAAATGTGTTCAATACCTAACAGGCTTATTGAGACTCAACATAAATATGCAAATATATGTAAATGTAGGTATAAAAATATAAAAGCATATAAAGATAGTATTAATAAATTATGGTGATATAGAGAGTTAGTGTGCAAAGGTGCTAAAAAATAAATATAGTGCACTAATCAAACTAAATAAGGTGCATTCCGAATAGTCATAACCATCTATTCAATAAAGTGCAACTGCATACTCATAAGCAATGAAAATAAATAAGTGGGTGAACTATGTGCATCCCACACTGGTGACAATATAAACACTAGTAAATAAATAAGTGCAGCCGTGCAAATAACTATATAAATTATGAAAGTGAGAACCATATAAATTCAAAGGCTCAAAAAGCAGGTTCTGTGTATTTTAAAATTGTCCAAAAATAGTGCAATCAGAGTTGGTACAGAAATCATAAAGTTCTATAGTCCATATAAGGATGGAGTAAGGTGCTCTTTTTTTCTATGAAGCCGGGAGTGCAGTGAGTGATTGGAAGATAGGGTGCTCCCCCTCTCCTGGGGTCCTGTGCTTACCGGATGTCCGTACCCCTACAGGGGTAAATGGCGGGTCGATAACAGGGATCGCTCCCATACATCGGCAATCTGGTTCCGTCCTATCCTTCCTATTGCCACTCGTATCCACTCCTTGCTCCGGTACACATAGGGGTTAAAGCATCAGGGAGAGAGCTCCAGTACAATTCCCGGGTATATGAAAAAGGGGAAAAACAGAAGCCTCCGATAGTGCAGGATTGCCTTTGAAACTTTTATTTAGATTCCAAAAAAGACATGTACTCACATAAAATCAACATGCAGCGCATCCGTATGGCATAGGGTCCGCAACTACCTCGTTCGCGGTGCTCGCCTGGGATCAGCGTGCGTTCCTAGCCTCGGGATCGTTCAGACGGAAGTGATGTGGTCACGTTCTCGACGCGTTTCGTCACACTGACGTCATCTGGAGAAGCGTTGACCACGTCTATTCCGTCTGTTTAAGTATTAAGCGGTTACCAGGCAACTTAGTGGGGGAATGTGCAAATGTAAATTCTCCGGCCAATCATCGCAAGGGGCCATGTAATGTCATCTATTGCTAGGCAAACATATTAACATTAAAAATAACATTAAAAATCTACTCGCTATTTGGCAAATAGAAAAAGAGGGGATATCTGAATATCATCTGTTGCTAGGCAGAATTGTACAAAAGTGTACAATTCTGCCTAGCAACAGATGATATTCAGATATCCCCTCTTTTTCTATTTGCCAAATAGCGAGTAGATTTTTAATGTTATTTTTAATGTTAATATGTTTGCCTAGCAATAGATGACATTACATGGCCCCTTGCGATGATTGGCCGGAGAATTTACATTTGCACATTCCCCCACTAAGTTGCCTGGTAACCGCTTAATACTTAAACAGACGGAATAGACGTGGTCAACGCTTCTCCAGATGACGTCAGTGTGACGAAACGCGTCGAGAACGTGACCACATCACTTCCGTCTGAACGATCCCGAGGCTAGGAACGCACGCTGATCCCAGGCGAGCACCGCGAACGAGGTAGTTGCGGACCCTATGCCATACGGATGCGCTGCATGTTGATTTTATGTGAGTACATGTCTTTTTTGGAATCTAAATAAAAGTTTCAAAGGCAATCCTGCACTATCGGAGGCTTCTGTTTTTCCCCTTTTTCATATACCCGGGAATTGTACTGGAGCTCTCTCCCTGATGCTTTAACCCCTATGTGTACCGGAGCAAGGAGTGGATACGAGTGGTAATAGGAAGGATAGGACGGAACCAGATTGCCGGTGTATGGGAGCGATCCCTGTTATCGACCCGCCATTTACCCCTGTAGGGGTACGGACGTCCGGTAAGCACAGGACCCCAGGAGAGGGGGAGCACCCTATCTTCCAATCACTCACTGCACTCCCGGCTTCATAGAAAAAAAGAGCACCTTACTCCATCCTTATATGGACTATAGAACTTTATGATTTCTGTACCAACTCTGATTGCACTATTTTTGGACAATTTTAAAATACACAGAACCTGCTTTTTGAGCCTTTGAATTTATATGGTTCTCACTTTCATAATTTATATAGTTATTTGCACGGCTGCACTTATTTATTTACTAGTGTTTATATTGTCACCAGTGTGGGATGCACATAGTTCACCCACTTATTTATTTTCATTGCTTATGAGTATGCAGTTGCACTTTATTGAATAGATGGTTATGACTATTCGGAATGCACCTTATTTAGTTTGATTAGTGCACTATATTTATTTTTTAGCACCTTTGCACACTAACTCTCTATATCACCATAATTTATTAATACTATCTTTATATGCTTTTATATTTTTATACCTACATTTACATATATTTGCATATTTATGTTGAGTCTCAATAAGCCTGTTAGGTATTGAACACATTTATTTATTTATTGATTTGGTATCAGCACATAGTGTTAATTTTACACACATATTACACACCCATTGTGTTTTTATATCCTATTACTTATATAGTTCTCATTCCCACATACATTCTATGTGCATTTGCATGTGTTGAACTTGGCCTTGAACTATAGGAGCCTAACCCAGATTTCCCATTAACCTAACTTCCTGGCAGCGCCAATCACTCCCCTTTTTGACAAATACATTGTCAAATCCTGTTCTGCACATGCTCAGTTGCTCTCTATTTTTAGGAACCATGCTGAATTTGTAGAATACGATCTGCTGACAGCCTAAAGATTTACTGCTATTCAGGGGCTCTGGGTTTTCTGCAAAATGGCAGCCTCTAGCAAGAAGAAGCAGGAACAATGCTGGAGGCATTTTACTGCACACACTCATTTTGGTAGTATAATTATTCATATGAAATGTATTTTCCTTGCTATTTTTGCTATTTTTTTTATCTTTATATGTTATGGATAAAGTTCCACTAACATATATAGGGGCCATAGGACGCAACCACATTGTTATATGTGCCTTTACCTTTCTTCATAATTACTAAGACATATTGTTCATGATATGAAAGTTTGTAATAGATCGCTGTGGCTTCATTACTAAGTATAGTACTGTTCCATTGTCTCATTGATTCTACTGTACTAACATCCTACATCGGAGATCACAGGATGAGTTTCCCTTTTTGTTGCTGGTCGGTAGTAGGGATGCTTACTTAAAATGGTGATCAGTGGGAGAGATTTCTCCTTACCTTAGTAGTTGGATGAAGGAATGCCCTGTCCTGCTGAATGATAATAGCAACAGAATTATGCAGGAACAGGTAGTAAATAAATCCTCCATGGCTCAAGGAACCCCTAGCCATCTCTGAAGGAACCCTAGGGTTCTATGGGACCCTGATTGAGAAAGGCTGGTAAAGAGGATTGCCTGCTTTCCAAAACCCTTGAAGAGCATCACTGCTAAACCTACACCTACTGTTTGTCTACAGGTAAAAAATCCATTATCCACACTATATTGTCAAAAGTATTGGGACGCCTGCCTTTACACGCACATGAACTTTAATGCCATCCCAGTCTTAGTCCGTAGGGTTCAATATTGAGTTGGCCCACCCTTTGCAGCTATAACAGCTTCAACTCTTCTGTGAAGGCTGTCCACAAGGTTTTGGAGTGTGTCTATGGGAATGTTTGATCGTTCTTCCAGAATGTGAGGGCAGGTGAGGTCTTTACGGACCTTTCTTTGTGCTCTGGTGCGCAGTCATGTTGGAACTGGAAGGGGCCAACCCCAAATTGTTCCCACAAAGTTGGGAGCATGAAATTGTCCAAAATGTCTTTGTATGTTGATACCCTAAGAGTTCCCTTTACTGGAACTAAGGAGTCAAGCCCAACCCCTGACAAATAACCCCAAACCACATTCCCCCTCCACCAACTTATTTGGACCAGTGCAAAAAAGGTCCATAAAGACATGGATGAGTGAGTTTAGGGTGGAGGAACTTGACTGGCCTGCACAGAGTCCTGACTTCAACCTGACAGAACACCTTAGGGATGAATTAGAGCGGAGACTGTGAGCCAGGCCTTTTCATCCAACATCCATGCCTGACCTCACAAATGCGCTTCTGGAAACATGGTTAGGCGTTCCCATAGACACACTCCTAAACCTTGTGGACAGCTTTTCCAGAAGAGTTGAAGCTGTTATAGCTGCAAATATTGAACCCTACAGACCAAGATTAGGATGCCATTAAAGTTTATGTGCGTGTAAAGGCAGGTGTCCCAATACTTTTGACAATATAGGGTATATTTAGGCTACAGAGGTTTACACAGGTGTCGGTAAAAATAGGCGGCTGAGTTGTGGTTTTTCCACCCTGAAAGTCGAGCTGCAAGTTAAGATGGCTACCATCCATCTTAGTGCCCACTGTCGCAGCATTAGTGCAGTATGGTCAAAAATATGTATCCTGTGTCACAGCCTGTGGGCAGAACCACCACCCAATGTGACCTGTTCAAGCGAATGGGCTTCACCGCAGCCGCGAGCCAAATGTTTAGTTCTTGGTTACGGCTCGGTGTGTCAAAATCCCTGTTCAGCAGAAAAAATAGGCATTCAGGAGGCGGCAGCATTGTCTCCTCAATGCCTGACAGTCACTGCTTAACCTCCCTAAATCTGGTCCACCGCCGATCGCTTTTCAGAGTCCAATGCAAGTGTAAATGAGTCCTTAGAGACACGGTTCTGTTTCTGCAGTTTTGTTCTTCATGTACGCTCTGAAGATGTTATAAGGATACATTGGGGGAAAGATCATCCAGCAAACCAGCCGTCTATGAACTCTTTGCAAGCGATACAATAATTGTGCAACACTGTATTTCTTGTATAACTTATTCAATCTACTGGCCAGTGTGGATCTTCATTGTTTTTTGTACATACTTTACTTCCTTTTAGGTTTATTAGGGGTCATTTACAGTTGCAGTCAGAAAGTGATAAAAATAGAGGCTTAAATCTGTAGTAAACCACATCCAAAAAAAAAATAAAATCAGGCCCAGGCAGTTTAGTCATAATGTGCTAGTATGCATCATTATGGTAGACTTACCAGAGAACGAAGTCCTCCAGTGGTCCGCTGTCACTGCTGAAGGTGCTTCCATCTTCACCCGGTCTTCTTTCTGGGTTTGCGGGCTTCGTCTATCTGACGCATGAGCCGGCTTTGACGTCACTCTGTTTACGGAATGGCTCTGAAGGAACGGCACAGGTATGCCGTTTCTTCAGAGCGCAATCAACGGTGACGTCACCAGGTGCATCTAAAGTAAATATCTCCTAAACAATGCATTTACAGTACCTATAGGTAAGCCTTATTATAGGCTTATCTATAGGTAAAAATCATACATGGGAATTACTTCCAGTTTAAGCCCTCATTCACATTGATGCAATTTGTCATGCGATTTGACAGGTCAAAACGCACGACAAGTCGCAGCCTATTGCAGGCAAAGGCACCGCTACAATCGGTGTGACTCCAACTTTGCGGCGCCGCACAGATTTGCAAAAGTAGTTTCTGCACTTTTTTTGGGCGACTTCGGGTGCGACTTCAATAGACATGTGCACTGAAACGTGCTATTTCAGATGAAGTCGCATGATTTCAAAGCCGCGTTCAATGTGAATGAGGGCTAAGTTACAGTTTACCACCAGTACAAACAAACCACAACTGCCCCAACCTTTAACTGGCCTTAACAGAAAGGAGCACATGGAAGGGCGACGCATGTCAAGAAAAAACAAAGAAATATTCCCAGCTCAACTTGCCAGCCAGCCTGCAACAAACCAAATTATTCTAACGGTTCATGTTAAAAACAGTGGTTTAGTTAGCACACATTTGCAAATACATACATGAGCTGCAGAGCCACTTCACAGCACCCCAGTATCATCTGCAGTCCCAGCTCTATCAATTTTGGGAGCCTCCATAGTAGGAGCACATACTGTATATCTTGGGTGTCCAACCTTTTGGCTTCTCTGGGCCACATTGAGTGTAGAGAAATTTTCTCGGGCCGCATATAAAATATATACTATAGTTTAGGTATATAAGTAATAAAATGCCGCCGCGCCCTTCCCACGCCACCGCACCCCCCGCACTAATTTAACACAACTAGAGGATGATCAAATGAAATGTAATCAGTATACAGAGGTTTACTTCTTCAGAGAGATATTAAAGAAACACTCTAACCATCATGACCAGTTCAGTGATTTGAAGTGGTCATGGTGGTAAGAGTCAGAAACACTGCACATGCTCGCCCCCCTCCCATTCAAGGCAGCCTCTGCCTACCGTTAGTTGGAAGCCGCTGTGGCCATGCCCCCGACCTGACTTCCTTACTCCCCAGCAAAAAAAAATTGTCAGGGGGCAGTGGGCCGCATTGCCTGGGGTTCTGGGCCGCATGTGGCCCCCGGGCCGCAGGTTGGACATGCCTGCTGTATATAATAATAGATAGATTGGGGGCAGGTAGGGAGCTCACTCCTTCTTAAAGGTACAGGGGTACACTGGACACCCAGCACATAGCACAATGGCACCAAAGGTGTACAGGGCGTCCCCTCACCAAATAACCAACAGTACAAACAAACAGCCATGAACACAAAGATATCATCAAAAGAATCCCTAAGAAGTGAAACAATTTGTCTCCATTTACCAAAGATAGTTTTGGATGGACCGACCCTTAAACCACTTGACCTCTGGAAGATTTACCCCCCTTCATGACCAGGCCATTTTTTTTTTCGATACGGCACTGCGTTACTTTAACCGACAACAGCTGTGTGACACTGCACCCAAATAATATTCCTTTTTTCCCACAAATAGAGATTTATTTTGGTGATATTTGATCACCTCTGCGTTTTCTATTTTTTGCGCTATAAACAAAGAAAGACTGACAATTTTGAAAAAAAAAAACAAAACAAAACAATATTCTTTACTTTCTGCTATAAAACATATCCAATTAAAAAAAAATGAAAAAATCAAATGTCTTTATCAATTTAGGCCAATTTGTATTCTGCTACATATTTTTGGTAAAAAAAAAAAATCCCAATAAGCGTATATTGATTGGTTTGCGCAAAAGTTATCGCATCTACAAACGATAGGATATTTTTATTTATTTATTTATTACTAGTAATGGCGGCAATCAGTGCATTATAGCGGGACTGCAATTTTGCAGCAGACATTCTGACACTTTTGACACTTTTTGCGGACCAGTGACACTAATACATTGATCAAAGGATTAGCTATGTACCTAGCTGGTGTTTATGTGAACTGTGTGAGATGCTTTTACTAGGGGAAGACATGGAATTGATTCCCTGCTTTGCAGAGACCCAGGATCGATCCTTTCTCCTCTGTCAGAATAGCAATCTGCCTTGTTTACAGATCTCAGTTCTGTGCCTCTGCCTGACAGTTGCCGGGTGCCAGCAGACATCGAATACCCGATACCCATCAATTGACTTTTGCTATATGCATTTGTGTCCCCTTCAATGGACTCAACCAGCAAAAACCAACCCTGGCTATGTTTAAAAAAAAATGCCTACATTATGTCATTAAAGGCACTGTTTACAATACACAGTGCTTTAATAAACGTGGTGGTTACCACACAATAACGCACTGCATCTTAGCATGTGGGTGGTGCAATGCAATGTTTACTTGTTTTTTTTTTTTTAACTTTATTAGGTTTGTACAAATGTACATTCCATGGAACGGCACACTAGAGTGACCTGTCCTGTGGTCCCTTTTAATGCACTACATAAAGTGCAGCATGTCTGCATTTTCTGCATTGCACATCACACCAGTGTTATGGTGCGAATGGGGCACATCAAAAACAATTGTTTTCTATGTGCCTTTGCAGTAATCAGATGCAACAAAAAAAAAAGAAAATCACCAGTCACCAGTAGCATGAACAGGCCCTAAGGTAGTAAAGATGTTTTATTTTGTGGATTTTACACACTGCCGCATGCTTAGTGGAGAGAGAAGAGTTGGAAATATCCCGCATAATGATTTCTAGGTTCAGCACTTAACAAATGTTAAACCAGAAACTGTATTTTGTGCAATTATCTCTAATTCTTCTGTATTATGATAATTATGCTACGTACCCCAGCTCAGTTGTCAAATTAGATCACAGTGGGATCTCCTGAACTAGCTGCTAAAATGAGAAAGAGTTGGCAGGAGAGGCTCCCTCAACAGGCTCTCTTCTATTAACGTCTTGTTATGTTTTATTAACTGTACAGGATGCCAGGGATGGGTCCTAGATGGCAGGTTTACTTTCCCACTATTTGGGTTGTGGTCCATTTATGGGGGGGCAGTTCGAAGACATTGTTGAGTACTCAGGAGTTCTCACCCATGCAGGTTGGAAAGGAGATTATCATTATTTTCTGGATTGATAAATCTTTATTAGGGACCCCGAAGGGTTTTGGGAGGGAAGAACTTCCAAACCCTTATTACAGGGACTTTGGTCCTGAAGGGGTCGGCCCGGGTGATTCAGAGTCCAGAAAACAAAGAAGAAACAGTTGACTGGCTGTGAGAAAGAGAGAGCAGGATACACTTGACTCAGCAGGGTGGACTAAGCTTGGGATTGAGCCATGGATTGAGAACGGTGAAAACCTCCCGTTTGGGACCCATGAATGTCCTGTACATTCATGGGTAAACCCCAAACCCTAGTGTGGGACCAGTAGAGTGGCAGTGAGCCATACTTTTGTTTTGGTTGCTGACCTGTGAAAACCTTCACTTTGGGTCCCCTGAAGTAGATGGGAAACCCCAACCCCAGTGTGGGACTGGTATAGTGGCGGTGAGCCATACTCTAGTTTTCCTTTTGTACCAGAGTTATGGACTTTTTTGTGTTTGTATATTGAGGAAAGCTGTTTTGTTTTCTGAACTGTTTGTAAGTTCAATAAAGACCGTCACTTATACTTGTGGCTGACAGTGATCCAGAACCACCATATCACATAACATTAACCACTTGCCGTCTGTTCACGTTGAGCCTACTGCGGCAGAGTGGTTCGTTATCGGCATGCGCCGCCGGAGGCTCGCTCACGCTGTATTCAGTCACAGCGGGAGTCGGGCCAGGGGAGGAGCGGCGGCGATCGCCGCTGCTCTTCCCCGATCGTCGGGGAATCGAGTGTGGAGATCCGCCTGCTTGTGTAAACACAAGCAGGCGGATCTCCTAAGTGACAGGCAGGGTCAGATTGCAGTGTTCAGCATAGTTGAACCCTCGATCTGTCCTTGTTTCACACAGTCACCTCCCCCCCCCACACGTTAGTAAGCACCAGGCATACATTAACCCCTCCCTCTCCAATAAAATTAACCCCTTCCCTGCCAGTGTCATTTTTACAGTAACAGTGCATATATATAGCACTGATTACTGCAGTAATGTCACTGGTACCCCCCAAAAGTGTAAAAAATGTCAGTTAAGGGTCCGATCTGTCCGCCGCAATGTTGCAGTCCCGCAAAAAAAAAATCGCAGATCGCCGCCATTACGCGTAAAAAAAAAAAAAAACACCAAAAATGACAGAAATCTTTCCCTTTGTTAGTAAACGCAATAACTTTTGCGCAAACCAATCAAAATACGCTTACAGTATTGTGATTTTTCTTACCAAACATAGGTAGCATAAAACAAATTGCCCAAAAAATTTTAAAAAATTTGATTTTTACATTTTTTGGGGAATTTCCTATAAAAAAATGTTAAAAATATTGTTATTTTTTCAAAATAAACGCATTTTTTTGTTTATAGCGCAAAAAGTATAAATCGCACAGGTGATAAAATACCACCAAAAGAAAGCTCTGTTTGTGGGAAAAAAATGACGTAAATTTCGTTTGGGTACGGTGTCGCACGACCGCGCAATTGTCAGTTAAAGTCGCACAGTGCCGAATCGCAAAAAGTGGCCCAGACGTAAGACAGCAAAATCCTCTGGTGGTAAAGTGCTTAATACACCTAACTTCAGGCAGTCTATTGTTTCAGGTATTTGGCATGCAAGAAGTCTATAAGCAATGGAGCAGAAACCACATAGCATAAGAATTGCTTGTTCAGAAATCATGGACTTACTGATTGGTTAAAGGCCTACTCAGTCATGTCACTGCTAGTGTTTTGTGTTAAAGTACAACTAAAGGCTGACAGTTTAAATAAATCCCAAATCAAGTTACTATGTGATGCCCAAGCTTCATAAAGTAACCAAAAAACGTCCTTTACCTTCCCTGACTGAGCCAAATCTTCCCTCATTTGTGTCTCACACACTTCCCCTACCAGACACTGCAGCTCAGAGTGGGATGGTTTCAGAAACAGAGGCATTGCAGAAAAGAGAGAGTTTGGGACTTTAGACGAGGCATCTCCTGCATTGAGGCAGTGCTATTGAGTAGGGCATCTCCTACATTAGGCTTGATACCTTCATCCCTCTTCTTGATACAAAGAGGAGAGGGGCTGGGACTTTAAATTAGATGAGTTTCAATGGGTATACTGCAGTAACATAATCAAAAAGAAGACTGTGGTTGAGCACCCCCCCCCCCCCTACTGCGAGTGCCTGCATGAGGTTGGCAGTCACCTATGGCCATTCTGGTGGTACATTTACCACCCATTCAAGGATGCCACATACTCATTCGAGGAGTACCAAAATGGTACACTAATAACACACACAGTCTTTGATTTCAACTACATGTTTACAGTTCCAATTTGAATCTAACTTGATGTAAAATTGAGTCAAATTTTAAATTTCAATTTCAGAAATTCTGACAAATTTTATTAGATTTTTCTGAGAATTCAGCAAAACTCGTTTGTACTGTAATTCGGGGATTCGGATATATCTGTATCTCCGAATAACGAAAAAAAATGTGTCCGAACCGCACATGTCTACTATGCATAGAGGGATATGCTTTGTTATTATTTCATGTCTGAGGTTTACAACCACTTTAAAGAAGCCCATTTAAATGAAGAGGCTGCCAACACACATGAACGGACCAAAAACTGGACACGTACTTTGGACTTGTTCCAACACAGCGCACCACAACACATAATAGTATGTGACCGTTTGTTGTGGTGTGCTGCAACACATGCGTGTCGGGGGTGCGTTGGATTCAATTATAACTAAAAGCTATTTTTTTTTCATTTTAGTTTTGGATAGAGTGAAGGAAGATTAGAACACCTAACAGGTGATTGCTGATGTCTGTGCCCACATTAGGGAGATTCACCCCCTCTATTTGTCCTATTTACTGCTATCAATCAAGGTGAAAGTGAAAAAAAAATCCCATATTTTTGGTTGTCACCAGTACAGGAATAGAGTGGAAATCTTCTACCGGGGACTCTAGTTCAGCTCACCCTGGTGACTTTTTAAAGAGGAAGTAAACCCTCCTCTGTAACTTGTACCTATAGGTAAGCCTATGATAAGGCTTACCTATAGGTACTGTAAATATCTGCTAAACATGTACCGTTTTGGAGATATTTACCTTACATGCAGACAGGGACGTCACTGGCGCATGCGCTCTGAAGGAACGGCCGCTCGTGCCGTTCCTTCAGAGCTCCGTGCCGTGACCGTCGGCTCCCGGAAGACGGGCGACTGGACATGTCGCCCGTCATACAGGTAAGCGGACGGCACGGCGAGGGCTCGTTCTAAGGTAAGTATTTCATAGTAATTTCATTGCGATGCATACATGCTCATTATGTGTTTCTCTTGCAGGTTGCAAAAAGAAAAAAAAAATTTTGGGGGGGTTTACAACCTCTTTAAGGATTTCCTCTCACGTTCTCAACCTGTTTTGGCTATGGGACAGGAAGTCAGCCTAGTTTCACGCTGAGGCCAGTTAATAATCATGTGAAGAAGGAACATATATACACCTTTGGTGGACTTGCTCTAAAATTCTGAAATTCTGGCAGGATATTTCACCATGGATACAGAAGACCACCCTCAAGCCCATAAAAACCTATTCCCTATCTTTTGCACAATATCTCCTCCTCTCTAAAATCATATAAAGGCAGTGTAACTCCGCACTTGCTGAATGCAGCAAAATGCCTAATTCCTCAATACTGGAGACAGAATACTTGTCCCACTTTGGAAGAGTGGTAAATGGAGAAGATAATGAAGGCAGAGAGATAGGTATATAAGAATCAGAATAGAGAACAACAATTCTTAGATATATATGGTCCGGGTGGATTTTCTACTCTCTGGAAAAAGATGGGTCCAACGAATCTCCGTCATCATAAAAAAGCAAGAGATACCCCCTCTCACGGGCGGGGGGGGGGGGGGGTGTTCAGGGGGCATGGCCTGCAAGGGAAACACAAAATCTGACAGATGACCGAGCAATGCACTGCATTCCTGTGTAATACTTAGCGTTAACTAAATTACCTCACTGCCAATGAATAGTTGGGAGGCCCCAATTCTGGTGCTACTGAGACCCATAATAGTTTTGGTTAAGTCTAAATCTATCCTTTTCTTTACCCATGGGTCTGGTCAGTTGAAGGACTGACCTTTTGACTCAAGTCCTGGAGACTTTCAACTCACTCGATTGGGACACTGAAGAGTCAAGTGACCAGTGTCCTGAGATAAAACACTTACACCCATACTAGGTGGCCCTCGGTGGAGGGGCTCTATCGTAGCCACCCCCCGGCAATGGCTGCAAATGGGAAATGACCTTGATACAGTCTCATACAACTATATAGACAGTATATAGTTTAGAATGATAACGTAGACTAATGGTCAGCTAAGACAAGACCATATGGGGTACTCTTTGTTCCTTTTAATTTTTGGCTCTACTTTTTCTTTTTTTCTTTAAATTTTTCTTTTTGTTCTGTTTCCTCTGCTTCTTTTTATTGTCCTTATGTGATACCATGCTGTATTCAGTTTATCTCTATATGGTATTATTTGTATGTGTTTGAAATTCAATAAACGATGACTACATAAAATCTAGAGAATTCAGCTGTACTTTTCAGTCCGAATTCGGGGGGGATTTCACAGACATCTGTGCGGGTTCCTGCACAGATGTCTATATAAATCCCCCCTCTAAGTCGCCAAAAGTAGTGCAGAAACTACTTTTGGGAATCGGTGCGGCGCCGTAAAGTCGGCGTTGCACCAATTCGGATGGTGCCATTGCCGGCAATTGACCCAAATTTGACATGCGATTTGACATGTAAAATCACATGTCAAAACAGACCAATGTGAACGTGGGCTGAAAGAAAATCCCCCAATGAGACGAAGATGTCAAAAAAACTTATAGAAACTAGTTCCCTCTCTTCTAATATCTAAAATGGAAAAAATAAAGTTTTGCTTTTAGCCCTACTTGAATGCAGTGGGGTGCTATTCAAATCAAATGGCAATGTGCTAAAGCACGTAGCGCATACATTGCAGTGATAAAGTTTGTAGCAACTACATTACATGGGAGTGCTGATAGAAGCAAAGAATTACTCCATAAGTGGAGCTATACTTTAACGTATTCAGTCTTTCTCTTTATTAAACTGCTTCCAGTAAATTTGAAGATCCATTTCATTCCATCATTCTGATAGAAATGATTTTAGGAGAAAATCATTGGTTTCCTGGCCTCCAAAGCTTGGTATAATGAGGTCAGTGTGACCATAAAGATGATGTACTTGTGATATTAATCCAGCTTTTCACACAGCACAAAAAGAAACCAATACCACTTTGAGTCACCACTTTCTACTGCATGGAAAGTTTGCTCCTTATTCTTAAGTGGTGATCCATACATTCAAATTTGTGCTCTTTAACCAATTAAGGTTTTACCCCCCTTAATGGCCAGGCCATTTTTTGTGATATGGCAAATAGAGCTTTCTTTTGGTGGTATTTAATCACATGTGCAATTTTTATTTTTTGCTTTATAAACAAAAAAAGAGCGACAATTCTGGGAAAAAAACAATATTTTCTACTTTCTGATATATATATATATATATATATATATATATATATATAAAACATTCCCAATAAACAAAATGTAAAAATCTAATTTTTTTCATCATTTTAGGCCAATATGTATTCTGCTACATATTTTTGGTTAAAAAAATTGCAATAAGTGTAAATTGATTGGTTTGCGCAAAAGTTGTATTTTTCTACAAATTTTTGGTAAAAGAAAATCCCAATAAGCGTATGTTGATTGGTTTGTGCAAAAGTTATCAAGTTATCATGTCTACGAACTATTGGATATTTTTATGGCATTTTAACAACTAAGCAACTAATAATTGCGGCAATTAGCGATTTTTAGCATGACTTTTTTGGAAACCAGTGACATTATTACAAGGATCAGTGCTAAACATATGTACTGTTACAGTACTAATGACACTGGCAGGGAAGGGGTTAACATCAGGGGCGATCATAGGGTTAACTGTGTGCCTAGCTTGCTTGCTAACTGTGTGGGGGTTGCTCTGACTGGGTGAAGACAGATATTTGTGTTCCTGATTAGCAGGAACACACAATCTCTATCTTCTCCCCTGTCAGAACAGCAATCTACCTTGTTTACATACTGTAGGCAGATCGCCATTCCGCTTCTCCTGGGAACAATTGCGTGTGGTCGGTGTCCAATCAGCGTCTGATCGCACCTCCTCTGTCTTTTGCAAAAAATGACATACAGGTATGTAATTTCGAGCAATAGAGCCAACCTGCCGCAGTACAAGTTATCACACCGCAAGTGCGGTAGGCAGTCGGCGAGTGGTTAAAGTAGAACTATAGACAAAACATTTTTTTTTTTTTTAATTTTGGATAGAATAAGGGAGGGTTACAACGCTTGTTGATTTATTTTTTTGCCATCAGCTCCCCATTGAGGAGATATACATTCACTTCCTGTCCCATTGCCAAAAAAGGAAGTGAGAAATCCCTGCAAATAAAGTGCCCCCATTGGAAGATGTCCCCGCTTTGCTTTTCTGAAGACAACGCAAACATGATTTTCTTTTATTTTCACTTTCGATGATAACGGTAAACAGGACAAATAGAGAGGTTGAATCTCCCTAACGGGGCACAAACAGCAATAAAACTGACAGGTGTCCTGATCCCTCTTCACGCTATCCAAAGCTAAAGAATGAGTTTGCCTTTAGTTATACTTTAATGGCTCAAGACCCTCTATCCCTGTAGCCACTATAGTTTATGAGGCTAAAAATGTACCTGTAAGGAAACATGTTGGAAAATATACTTACCATACCCCTGTCTCCCATGTGCTGTGCCTAGGCAAGGGTGATGTCACAATTCTTCAGGCAAGATCCTGGCAGTGATGAGGAATCAACATCTTGTAAAAAGGCCCCCTATAATGCGCAGGAAAAGGGTGAGGTAAGTATGCAATGTCCACTTTAAAGCCAATTTGATCTTTGCCTATGTAGAGCAAGCCAAATGGTTCAATTGAATACCAACTCCAGCAGCGTCTTGTACTGTTGGGTGCACCTAGAACGGATATTTCAGGCACAATGTCTGGTAGATGCTGGAAGGTTAAACCTCCTGACCATTTCTTGGACAATAATAATCCTTATGTTTTGCACAGCCACTGCGCCCTTGATCAGTCTCACCTCCCAATTGATTTTTTATTTGCTTTATATTATGTACTTAAGTACAGAAAGGCGGTATCTGTACTTTCCTAGAGTCTAATTTTTTTCTCCTACTTCCACTTTTACTTCACTACATTTTTTCGATGATTTCAATACTTCTACTCCAATATTTTTTTTTTTGTGCTGCATAGTTATTAGTTACAATTATAAAAATTACCACTGCCAGAACAGTAGATGGCAGGTTTCATGAAGTTCAAAAAAATGTGTATAATGTCATGTGTAAATCAGCGCATATGAAAAAAAACTGTATGTATAAATAAAATGGTCTACATATCTGCTGTTAAGGGGAAAGAGAACCTCCCCCAACCAAGGAGAGTCACAAGCGTACATAGACCTTTTTCTGGTAAGAGGCCGATTTTGCTTTTTTCACTGGAAGTTGAGAGCACAGGTTTTGCAGTTTTGTTTCACTGGAAGAGTCTACAGTATTTGGATATTATTTTGCACTTACCTTCATCCGCCGGGTAAGGGGGAAATCCACAAGGTGGTTGGAGTCTGCACCTATTATTTGGAATAGCACCTGTTTGATTCCTGCACCTTTGAAAATATATTAATCTTGTTTTGTCACATATATATTATGGCATTATGGAATTATATATATGGACCTTTTATTGACTTTGATTTCATACACTCTTTCTTTATTTCATTATTGGAATATATTGTTGTATATCACATTGGTTTATATATAATTTTGCACACCAATAAGCTGTGGAGAAAAAAAACATGCAGGGAAGAGAAGGAGGGATGCTTTAAAGGGGGAAGGGAGGGACATACTTTATATGTTTTTGTTTACAAAAAGTTACACCCAAAGGAATTGTGATTGTCCTTTAGGGTTAATCATTTGAAATAATAAAAAACAATATGATGTTCAGACTTTTGACTTCTTTCTTTAATAACTACATAATATATAACACAGTACTTGTACTTGTACTTTTACTTTCAGTACTTGAGTAGCAAAATTAAAAATAAAAACTACTTGCAATACTTAAGTACAAAAAATGTTGGATACTTTAGTACTTCTACTCAAGTCACTTTTTATAGAGCACTTCCACTTCTACTCAAGTCACTTTTTGATCGAGCACTTGTACTTTTACTCAAGTATGGGTTTCGAGTACTTTATACAAGTGTGATCCTGGAAAACACAAAGATGGACAGGAGTGTGAAAAACTCCTAGTTGGATGCAAAAGAGTTGGGAATTTAGAACGGCAGATCTTGCCTTTGGAATGTCTAATAAATTTAAGAAGCTAGAGGCTGACTCAGTCCACAAAGCTCCATCTATTACTGAACTATCACTTTTGTGTGGACTGAGCCTTTACAATGAACCCAGGGCCTGGTTATGAACATTTATACATTTATTCATTTACATATTCTTAAAGTTTATGTCAAGCCAAAACTTTTTGTTAAGTTTTGAACAGAGTGGGAAAGAGTTTGTCACAGTCAGAGGTAAGGGTCAGAGGCCAATAGAGAAGCTCCCACTGATCCGCTGGATAAATGCAGCCGAAGGTCACCTTGGCAGAGGGGTGGAGACTAAGCACTAATCAGTGTTCATCAAAGCTTTTGATGGTGGAAATGGGTTTTTCTGCGTGTTAGCACCAGGTCACAGTCCTTAGGATCGCCCCACCAGGAAGATCCAGTAGCAGATATAGCAGGTCGGGCTCAAGCAGAAGCGTAATCAGTAAACAAATGAAAGGTCAGGAACGAGTGGTTGCAGGTTGGGATTACCCAGAAGTATAATTGAGGAACAAGCCAAAAGTCAAAAGTGGTAGCCAAGATACAAGCAGCAGCAACAGTGACAAGAGTGAGATATTGGCTTGAGAGAACAATAATCTGGCAAACAGGAAGTGCAGAGACTTTAATAGGCAGTTAGTGTGGAGCAAGGAGTTCAAGGTTCAGCAGAAACAACACTCAGGGCAGAATGGTTCGATGAATTAGAAAGGGTGCTGTCCAGCATCCCAGGTGGCTGTGCAAAAAGAGCCATCACCAGACACAGCAGAGGTCCCAAGGTCCTGACAGAGTTATAACCTCTGATGGGTTTTACTGTTATTTAGGACTTCAGTTAGAAAGATTTCCGCTCACTTCCTGTTCTGCTGGAGACAAGTTTTACCACACAGAAAGTGAGGAAAAATCTGCAACAGCAAAAGAGAGAGCAATAAAAAATTGACAAGGGTTCTAGCCTCCCCATGCACTACTAAACAAAAGCACTTATATTTCTGTTAATGCTGACTTTGAAGATTACCATTGACAGCAGAACAAGCAGTGAGAGGAAAGCTCTCTATTAGTGTGCAGAACTATTATGCAACTAAACGAAAAACGAAAATTATTTATTTCCATCTGGTAAAGTGCGAATAATAAACAAACAACTCAAAATTTACAAATAAGCATTTCTGACATAAAAAAAAAAAAAAAAATATATATATATATATATATATATATAGTGAGATTCGCATCAAGTGTAGAGCATTAAAGGACACCGCCACTCCCTTTTTCTTTCTCTTAAGGGCTTTCTTCGCCCGTGTTTATTAAAAGAAAGTTCATCAAGCAGAAAAAAATAACAGGATTTCCCTTGCAGGGGTTTCAGCATTTCAGTCCTCAGCAAAATAAACAATTATCCAGCCCTCCTGGCTTGAACTTGCAGCGCTGCTGCTCTGGCCTCAAACTCCAGGCCCTTGTCTGTCTCCCACAGACTTCACAAACAGGGTGCACACCGATAGCAGCCTCGTGACTCCCACGTGGCGCCCTTCTGACTCCTAGGCCTGACCTCCTGTCTGCCGGGGTGGAGCCCAGAACCATGGTCAGGTCATTATTAAAAGCCCAGCACACACCTGACCAATTAATATGCTGGCTATACTGACTAGCTGGACCCAGGATTGGAGATTCCATCCCACCTGGATCACTTTGAAATCTCCAGGCTCCAGGTCCCAAACTGGACTTTTTAAAAAGCCAGTTTCCTCTTCACTTCACAAGCTCCGCCCTCAACCTGCCTGGTTGAGAATTCTGAGTCATGTTCACTTTTTAGACCCTGGCAGGGCAACGCTCTGCCACAATATATATATATATTTATGTTGGTGACCAATATAGCCACTCTTCTTTTCAATAACAGTCGGAAACCTTTCATTCATGGAATCTGTCAGTTTCTTGATCTGTTGACGATCATCTTGTGCAGCAGCAACCACAGCCCCCAGACACGGTTAAGAGAGGTGTACTAGTTCCCTTCACTGCAAATCTCCCGTTTAACAAGGGCCCACAATAGGGTTTAGGTCAGATGAGGAAGGGGGCCATGTCATTACTCTTTCAACTTTAAGGCCTTTACTGGCTAGCCATGCAGTGGAGAACTTTGATGAATGCGAATTATTAGGCAAGTGAATATTTTGAGCAAATCATTTTTTTTTATGCATATTCTCCAACTCCAAGCTGTATAAACTTGAATGGTTATTGGATATATATAGAGATCTATACATATATCTATATCTATATATACATATACACACACATACATACAGTTTATCATAAGCAAAAATAGCTTCATGTATTTACATCTGTAAATATGAACTGTACATATAACCATGATTTTCATACATTAGCACAAACACTTACAATAAGCTGATCGCGTACAGAAATGTCTGAGATGTAAAAAAAAAAAAAAAATCCTTTTAATAGAGTATAAAAGGCTATTGATTTGTGATTAGGCTCAAAACGAGTAAAATTGGAGTCCTTTGAAAAGAAAAGCTTTTGCTCTTCTAAGTTGTGCGTTGCATATTCCTGTTGGTAAGCAGTATTCCCACTTGTCCTGTGCTGCAGAATATGTAGAGAGCGTAGAAATAGCAGATAATCATAAGAGTCCCTCATTCACAGCAAGTCATACATTTCTGTAACAAATTGCCTTGTCAGATTTAGTATGCAAAGTGATCTCTCCAGCATCATAAAACACATTCATGTGCAATAGATTCCCAACTGTTCTGTTGTTCTTGCCCTTCTTTTCATTTCGTAAAAAAAGTTGTGATCTATTGTGCTCTTGTCAGGAGACTCTTCACCGGCTGGTGCTTATCTGATGCGCAGATTAACGTTCGTCAAGCATGGTTTATATTATTTATCTGATTAATGTATTTCTTTTGTGACTGCTCATAATTAAATGGTAATAACAAGTTCATTTTCATCATTTACGGAGAATAGAAGGATAATCAGGATTGCCAGGACTGGTCTTTTCATTAGGCTGCGCATATTAGAGTTGGTTAAAACTGACGAGCTTTAGACAGATACGAGAAAAGATAGCCAAGATCTCATAGTGTAGTGTAAGACTTGACTGTGGGGTAATGACATGTAGTAAGGGAATGTGCTTGGTTTATAATGGAGGCTTTGCTGCCTTTTGGCCTGGATTGGTGGACCCAGACCTGGACAGCAAGATTGTACCTTATAATCGGTTGACTAATGAGGTAACAATAACTGCCCTTATATTAGTTTTCAGGCCTAAGCTCTAGATGGCATTAGTAAGTAGGTTAAAGTGGAGCTCTACACAAAAGGGGAAGTTCCACTTTAAGCCCCCCCCCCCCCCCCTCTTTAAAGCCCAACCTGAAAAAAATAAAAACTATACATTATAGTAGAACAACATAGGCCTTAATAACTAATGTTTAGGTAAGAGTGACTTAAATCTGCAAGGTGTCTACATTCCTTTTTTTTGTGGGTTGTTTGGTAACTCTAGAGATGTAGTAATGCTGTAATAAAATTTTATATATATATATATATATATATATATATATATATATATATATATATATAAATAAATAATTGAAAAAATAAATACAATAAAATAAATCAACTCAGACTGCAATGCTCACCTTCAGTCTGGAGCTTCCCCCACAATACTCGCATGTCACCACAAGATGTCCTCAGACAGTAATAAAGCAGTATTAAATCCAAAACAAAAATGAAATAGTAGCTACTTCAGCTCCGCAAAATTTTACCCCCTTAATGCCCAGGCTATTTTTGCTATTTGTTACTGTGCTACTTTAACTGGTACTTGTGTGGTCATGCAATGCTGTACGCAAACCAAATTTATATCATTTTTTTCCCCACAAATATAGTTTTCTGGTATTTGATCATCACTGGGGTTTTTTTGTGCTAAAAACAAAAAAAAGAACATACATTTTGGAAAAAAAAAAAAAAAACAATATTTTACTTTCCAATAAAAAAATGTTAAAAGTCAAATTTCTTCATACATGTAGGCCAAAATGTATTCTGCTATATGTCTTTGGTAGAAATAAAAAAAAAAAAAAAAAATCCAATAAGTGTTTATTGATTGGTTTACGTGAAAGTTATAGTGTCTGCAAACCATGAAATCTATACTGGATTATTATTATTTTTTTATACTAGTAATAGTGGAAATCTGACACTAGCTGACATTTTGAGGGAACTGACTAACTGCCACTGACATCACCCGTGACACTAATACATTGGTCAGTGCTAGTAATATACGGTACACTCAATGTATGCCGAACAATGTTTACTCTGTGTAATGTGTACTGATCTTACTAAGCAATGCGTTAATTATTATTCCCTGCTTTGCAGGAAAACAAAAACCGGCACATTGCCGCTGTCAGAAGAGTGACGGGAGAGAGCTTTGTGTATGTAAACAGCACAAAGCTCTCTCCTGTCACTCATTCCGACCATCGGCAGGTCCTGACCATAAATCATTGGCTGCGAATCTCTGATTAGCATGTGCTGGAGCCAATGACAGCACAGTCGGGCAGGCGGGTGCGCTTGCGCCCTACCTGGAAATGCAGAATCACATATATATATATATATACATGATTCTGCGCAGCGGGCCCGCACTGTAGCAGTAGAGCTACAGAGTGAGGTCGGCAAGTGGGTAATAATGTAATAACAGTAATATAAGAGAGACTACTTATGAGGTCTGGCTCCCAGGTAAGATGTGAATCCAGGAATGGATGGAGACTTATGCCTAGTACACACATGAGACTTTACATACAAATACATTACATCACTTTTTAAGTTGTGTTCTGTCTTACGAGAATTTTCATAACTTTAGTAACCTATTCGTTTTCGATATGAGACTAGCATGCAAAAACAAAAAACGGACGATCATTCATCTGATATTCTGATCATGTGTACAGGGCTTTTTTACCACCTAAAGCAGAACTGCGGGCAAAAGCCTTTTTCTGTGTAATTGCTTGTGGTTCAATACCTTTAGCTAGCATGTTGTCTGTTTTCCCAGTCCATATTTTCTGAGACAGTGGATCTGCATCATTCCTTGCCTATGATATCCATTTTGCAATACCGATGGCCACTATGCCATGTACTCCCCCAACCACTGGTCTTGTCTCTGCCCTGCTGTAGTTCATTACAGTTAACGATGACACAATTCCGTCCCTGTTCACTGTAGTAGGGGGATATGACTCCCGGTGTCCTGCTGAAAACTCCAACTTGCTGAGATCTCCAACGACGGTACTCCTGGTGAGTGTACACCAGGAATAATTGGAGATTTCCACCACTTGGTGGTTTCACACAACACTGATCCTATACTCTCCAGTAGATGCTATTATTAGTGCTGATTGTTAGTTCGCCCACTAGTTATCGCCGCCTTGAAGGCGGCCATGTTTTCGATTACTAGCGCCCGGGCTAACAATCTGCACTAACTATAGCATCTACCAAAGTGTATAGGCTGCCAATGTTGTGTAAAAACACCAAGTGTTCGAAATCTACAATTATTCCTTGTTTACATTTACCGGAAGTAACATTGTTGGAGATCTCGGCAAGTTGGAGTTTTTCGGCAGAACACCGGTCTGAACTGCCCGCTGATGCAACATCATTAGAATGACAGCCCAGGGACTCCTGACCTGTCCTGCCTCCTATGAGGTCATGGGAGGCAGAACAGACCGGGAGTTTCCTCCGATTTCTCGGTTCCGCAAGCCTGCGATATGCAGGCTATGTAAATGAGTACTAAGCCCCTCCTCACAGCCATGTGCTTTCATTGTACCCAACCACATTCACTACAGTTTCCCTTGGCATGATGGAAACTGTAGTTTCTAAACACTGTAGCGTGACAGGGCAGGAACTGGTGTGATCACTGCCTTTCCACCACCTCCTAGAGCCAGCAGAAGCTGACATTTTTTGAATTATAGCAATGACGTCTTGAATATTTTATTATACTTTTCTCCTAAACTGTGAGTAATATACACTGCTCAAAAAAAGTAAAGGAACACTTTGAAAACCCATCAGATCCCAATGGGGAAACATCTCATGCTAGATATCTATTTTGATATGGACTGGGTAATGTGTTAGGAATGATAGAATGTCACATTGTTTGATGGAAATGAAAATGATCAACCTAGAGAGGGCTGAACTCAAAGACACCCCAAAAATCAAAGTGAAAAAATTATGCAGCGGGCTTGTCCATTTTGCTGAAATTTCATTGCAGCAACTCAAAATGGTAGTTTGTATGGCCCCCACGTGCTTGTATGCATGCCTGACAACATTGAGGCATGCTCCTAATGAGACGACAAATGGTGTCCTGGGGTATTTCCTCCCAGATCTGGACCAGGGCTTCACTGAGCTTCTGAACAGACTGGGGTGCCACCTGGTGGCATCGGAAGGACCGAAACATAATGTCCCAGTGGTGTTCTATTGGATTTAGGTCAAGCGAGCCTGGGGGCACCAGGAGGAACCCAGGACCCACTGCACCAGCGTAGGGTCTGACAATTGGTCCAGGGATTTAATCCCGATAACTAATGTCAGTCAGGGTGCCATTGTCGAGCCTGTAGAGGTCTGTGCGTCCCTCCATGGATGTCTCCCTAGAACATCACTGACCCACCACCAAATCGGTCATGCTTAACGATGTTACAGGCAGCATAATGTTCTCCACGGCTTCTCCAGACCCTTTCACATCTTTCACATGTGCTCAGGGTGAACCTGCTGTCATCTGTGAAAAGCATAGGTTGCCAGTGGCGTACCTGCCAAATTCTATTGTTCAATGGCAAATGACAATCGAGCTCCACGGTGCTGTGCAATAAGCACATGGCCCACTAGAGGATTTTAGGTTCCTAGACCACCCTCATAAAGTCTGTTTCTGATTGTTTGGTCAGAGACATTCACACCAGTGGCCTGCTGGAGGTCATTCTGTAGGGCTCTGGCAGTGCCAATCCTGTTCCTCCTTGCACAAAGAAGCAAATACCAGTCCTGCTGACCTTCTACGGCCCTGTCCAGCTCTCCTAGAAGAACTGCCTGTCTCCTGGAATCTCCTCCATGCTCTTGAGACTGTGCTAAGAGAGACAGCAAACCTCCTGGCAATGGCATGTATTGATGTGCCATCCTGGAGGAGTTGGACTGCCTGTGCAACCTCTATAGGGTCCAGATATCGCCTCATGCTACCAGTAGTGACACTGATCCTAGCCAAATGCAAAACTAGTGAAAAACAGTCAGAAAAGATGAGTAGGAAAAAAATGTCAGTGGCCTCCACCTGTAAAACCATTCCTGTTTTGGAGGTTGTCTCATTGTTGCCCATCTAGTGCACATATTGTAAATATCATTAACACCAAAGCAGCTAAAACTGATTAACAACCCACTCTACTACTTAATTGACCCAATCAATATCCCAGGAGTTTACTTGACTTGATACTATACTCTGATTAAAAGTTTTTAAATAAGTCTTTAATTTTTTTAGCAGTGGGTTTATAAACAGTTTTTTGCTTTATATAGGTAGCTGTACTGATAGTTGCTTAATGTTTATTTTTGCTGGCATCCCGGAGTTGTTCTTTGAAGGGTAACTCCACTTTCGTGGGGAAAAAAAAGCAAATCAAGAAAAATTATTATAGTGTATACAATTGTGTCATATCATATTGTAATTAAATGTTATTATAAATGACCTTTCCTTTTCAGCTCTGTAATTTTCTGAAATGCAATGCAATATGGCTACCCGGAGGTTTTCTGTACACATGTACATAACCCCTCCCCTCAGAAACATCATTTCCTGCTTGCGTGATTGGCTTACTGATTCTCCCAGAAGTCTGCACTAAGATACAAGTCAGATTTCAGGCATCCCCTTCAACAACTTTTTTGGTGAGAATGATACTCCCAATAGGAAATCACTTGTAAAGGGATGCAGGCCCAGCAGCTTTCCCCAGTAGAGCCCTGCAGGTGCACAGCTGATTATTATGAAACCACTCCCATTAGACTCACTTACCACATCGATACAGACAAACACACAGGGATTTCTTCAGAATAACAAAAGGTAGGAATCTGCAACAAAGTTTGTTATATTCCTTGTAATGTACAGAGATCACCCAGAGGGGAATGTTTTTTTCTTAACAAAAGTGGAGTTACGCTTTAAAGCTCTACAAACCTCTAGGCTATGAAGGTTATTATTATGTATAGAAAATAGAAAGGCTTCTAAGCATCTTTATAAAAATGCTTATATAAATCACTTGCATGCTGTGCTTATTTTATATTCTGACTAGCCAAGGCTTTTATAGAATTGCTTTGTATAGTGTTTTTACCCTCCTGGTGACCTAGTTAAAGAGAACCTGTCACTTTTGAGATCATGCAGTTTTTACATAGTGCCTAGTACAGGAAGTTTCTGTGCAGGTTCTGCTTACATGCGGTACATCGTGTATGCCGCGGCCAGCCGGAGAGGTGTCCTACTTTCTACATTGTCCTATTTCTCAGACTTTACCTTACCTGGGTCTGAGGTACTTGCAGAGCAGAGGATGTCATCTATAAAGAGACACTTTAGTCAGAGAAGATCAGAAACGTTGTCAAGCACTTCGAATGACTGTTACCTACCCTTAACCCTTTCCTTTGCCAGTACTTACAGGAAATCTGCTGCCAAATGTGTGCTTGTTAGCTTATAAACCACTCACTGATGTACACTATATTAACAAAAGTATTGGAACGTCTGACTTTACACGCACATGAACTTTAACGGCATCCCAGTCTTAGTCCGTAGGGTTCAATATTGAGTTGGCCCACCCTTTGCTGCTATAACAGCTTCAACTCTTCTGGGAAGGCTGTCCACAAACTTTAGGAGTATGTCTATGGGAATGTTTGACCATTCTTCCAGAAGTGCATTTGTGAGGTCCGGCACTGATGTGAATAAGAAGGCCTGGCTCGCAGTCTCTGCTCTAATTCATTCCAAAGGTGTTTTTTTCTGTTGAGGTCAGGATTCTGTGCAGGCCAGTCAAGTTCCTCCACCCCAAACTCGCTCATCCATGTCTTTATGGACCTTTCTTTGTGCACTGGTGCACAGTCATGTTGGAACAGGAAGGGGCCATCCCCAAACTGTTCACCCAAAGTTGGGAGCATAAAATTGTCCAAAATGTCTTTATATGCTGGCACTTTAAGAGTTACCTTCACTGAAACTAAGGGGCCAAGCCCAACCTCTGAATAACAACCCCACACCATAATCCCCCTTCCAACAAATGATTTGGACCAGTGCACAAAGCAAGGTCCATAAAGACATGGATGAGCGAGTTTGGGGTGAAGGAGTCCTGACCTCAACCCATTAGAACACCCTTGGGATGAATTAGAGCAGAGACTTTGAATCAGGCCTTTTCGTCCACATCAGTGGCTTACCTCACAAATGCTCTTCTAGAAGAATGGTCAAACATTCCCATAGACACACTGCTAAACCTTGTGGACAGCCTTCCCAGAAGAGTTGAAGCTGTTATAGCTGCAAAGGATGGGCCAACTCAATACTGGACCCTACAGACTAATACTGGGATGCCGTTAAAGTTCATGTGTGTGTAAAGTCAGACGTTCCAATACTTTTGACAATATAGTGTATAATCAGGGAATAAAGTCTATTAAAGAGTCTGTCCCCGAATACCTAGTTATTCCCCCTTTGAGAGCTTGTCGCTCAAAAATGAAAAAGGAGCTTATTTTAGGCGACAGCTTATTGCGTTGCCTGTGTTAGATAGACTAGCAAATTTAGATGGACTTGGCTAGCCGAACTAATGCTTTTTTGTGCAGTTACAGCAACAGGTTTTTTTTCTTTTGAGATAAAGGTTTTACATGTATCAATAAAAGCTGACCATTGTAAGCAGCCCTATCAGTGGTAAATGGTTTGTTACAATCTGTTACCTTTTCTGGACAGCTTGGTCTGTGAGGTCTGATTTACATGCATGCATTTTCTGGTGCTTTTTTGGTGCACTGTGCATTCACATCTATATCCAAATATCTATTTTGGAAAGGGTCAGTGACTTTTTTACAAGCAAGACTGCTTTTTCGGTTCCATAGACTTCAATGGAGAAGCTGGAGAAAAGCATGTAGTGATTTTACTGCATTTTGCATTTCACTGTTTTTATCGCATTTGGCCAAAAAAAAGCATAAAAAGTGCAAATTGTGGCAAAATTGCGGTAAGATCACGGCAAAACCGCACAACATGCTTTTCTGCAGCTTCTTCATAGCAGTCTATGGAACCCAAAAAGAAAAAAGATTCACCATTTTGCATGAAAAAGTCACTGACCCTTCCCAAAATCGCAGTTGCTGAGAAAAGCATAGATGTGAATGTATCCCATATTAAACCATGATAAAAGGACTGTAGTGCGTTTTTGCAAATTGCAAAACGCACAAAAAAAACGCATTGGTGTGAATCAGAATTGAGTGGAATTTGAAAAATAACAGACTTAGTCCCGGTTCACACTATTGCGATGCGGGAACACTGCGAATATACCGTGTGTTTCTGCATTGCATCCGCAAAACAGGCAGTTCACACTGCCATATGCGATACACTGGGGGTGTCAATTCAAAGTTAACGACACCCCCAGATTAGATCGCATATCGCAGTGCGATCTGACAATTTGCACATGAATCGGATCGCACGGTGGTGTGAACCACTATGCGATCCGATTCTGCTGCGGACCAAAAAAAGGGTCCTGTGCTTGTTCAATGTGATTGCGGTGCGAATTCAGCCATACAACCTGTATGGATGAGTTTACACCGCACAGACATCGCATGTGATTTTAGGAGCAGTGCGCTCCGAATCATATGCGATGTCTGTGATCGCATTAGTGTGAACCGGCACTTACTGGCCAGTTCAACAAGTGATAATAAAGGGGAAAAAAGGCAAAATACTGATTAATCTAAACAAAGAAAACAAATGCAGCTAAAATATTGGGAAGTACAACTGGAGTATCGCTACCAGGGTTGCCAAATGTCCTTAAGTCTATGAACAGCTTTAAATTTTGGCCTATACAACCTGTCCGTAAATGTCCGTTACAGACGGTGGCTGCCGTAAAAAAAAAAAAATTTTGGCCGACAGTCAACTGCAAAGCATTTTATGTGGGCATTTTATGTGACATCATGACACACAGTGATTGGCATGTATAAAACTGTGTGCCATTTCTCACCAGCCACCATTTGCATTGAAGAAGCCCTATCCTACGCATTTCGTCATAAGTGTACACTCTCCTCAGGAGCCAAGCCTGTTTGATTTTCTTTTCATTTGGTGACACATAGGTGTTTTTCTCACAGCAGCTGCACATATTTTGTATAGTAGTTGGCGTGAGCATTTATTTTTATTTTAGGCAGCGAGGGTGAATCTTTCGAGCAGGGATAGAGACAACAAAAAAAATCTAACAAAGGTTTGATCCATTCCCCCCACTATCCAAAGCTAAATAAACATTTCTTCAGATATCATTTAAAGTGACCATGTCACTTTTTAAGATCTCTGAATCTAAAGCATCCCTGCACTTTTTGCGACTTTGAGAGTCCTCCAAAGATATTATTATAGTGTTGATCACTGCAGTTTAGGATCATCTGCAGGGATACAGACAACAAAAAATCTAACACAGGTTTGATCCACCCCCCTTCCCCCCCCCCCCCACCATCCAAAACTAAAAAAAAAACGTTTTCAGGTATTTAATCAAAGTGACCATGTGACCAGATACATGAATCGAAAGCATCCCTGGAAAAAAAAAGAGGGTAATACTTGCTTCTACCTCCACCTGCTCTGTCAATCTCAATTGTCTTTACAAACTCTGCTGATTAAAACACCTTTGGCATCAAGCATACTTTAGAGGTGTGTTGCATACCTCTCCCCCAGCTGTGCTCTGTGGTTCCTTCTTCAGCCCTTTCCCTTGGAGGAACCACAGTGCACAGAGGGTGGCCAGGTGGCCAACACACCCAGTCTCAACTTAATGAAGAAGATTATTCAGCCAGTGGAGCAAGTGAAACATATTGGTGATGTGAACTGTGGTAGAGATGATGTATTAATCATTTTATTGGCAAGGCTGTCATTGATTCATATATTTAAAACACTGGCAGTCCTACATTTTACCCTCTTACAATTTAAAATCTGGATTTAAACATTTATCGTGCTAAAAAGCAATGTTGCCATTCTTTATTTTACTGCAGGTTGTCTTCTTATATTCAACTAGGGAACAAAATGATGTCACTGTGCACTTCCAGCGGCATATATTAAAGGCAAGCTTTGTGCAACTCACAGAGACCTCCAAAGATATTATTATAGCGTTGCTCAGGCCTGCAGTTTAAGATCAATAAATCTAAATAGAGCTGTGTGTTGGCTCTTTTTGTCCCACAGGATTCCCGACTATAAAAGAGGACTTGCGGCATGAAAACTTCACCACTGAAATATCCTGCCTATACTCGTGTCTGTGTAATAGTTATACATCCTCCTGGTCATCCAAACAGGATTAAACAATTCTAGCTAGCAGGTGTAAGGCCTTTTACATCCAGGTGCCAGGTACTGGTATTAGTCAGCCATTGTGTTCCCCTCTATTGAGCAAGTACTTATGCCTCGTACACACGCAATGATTATCAGCCGACCGATCGGCCGACTTTTGTCCAGAGTTGTGTTTTGTTGGTTGGAATGTGCCTAGACTGCACACGAATTTTCTCGGCCAACAAAAATCAACTTCAGAAGTGATGTCATGTGCTGGGTTACTTTCCGTGTGTTTTTTCATCTCTGAGCATGCCCAGTCTTGCTCATCAGATTTTTGTCTGCCGAGATCTGTACTGACTGACGAAAAATCGGCCAATTAAAATTTTATAGCCTGCACACCAGATTTATTCGGCTAAAAAGTCGGAGTCGGTTGTCGAAAGCATCATACTAACAAGCCGAATATCGGCCGATCGGACGTTGGCCGAAAATTCACGGCCAACTATCGACACGTGTGTACGGGGCATTAGTGCTGCAACGTAGGGGAGAAGACAAGTTTTGAATGCATTTTATTCACGTTTAAATGGACTCTCTTATATATGAAACATTTTTCATAAATAGGAATTGTAATATCAAAATGATCAGATTATAGGGTGGTCGGACAGAAAAATGTGTGGGCACCTTTACCAGTGTGTATGAATGCATGTTTGTGTGTATTTTGGCAGAAGGGGACTGGTAGAGTGTGAAATGACTCACCAGACGCCTATGCCTAACTACTCTCATGGACTAGCCAATAACAGCATATAGTAAAATCAGGTTTCCTCCAGATCTCTGATTTGTGCTGCAAAGACTCCTCTGGAAGATTTCCTGGTAAATTTATAGTGAGTCTGAATTTCAGATACTTCTCCCGGCACTGTGTGGTGGTGGCAAGCAAGGGTGGTCCCCATAAGTCGCACCTGTGATCCTTCATGTTTGCACTTTCATTGCTCTATGCACTTTACACCTATGGACTTTATGGACTCCTATTGATGTGATTTCATGCTTTTATGTATTTATGATTTTATGCTTTTATTTATCACATCTGATTCATATATTTTGGTATATGTTATCATCCTATTTATTTGGTAAGAGGTTATCACCATCTCTGCGCTACTGAAATTCGAATGAAAAAGCCAGTTCCTGTTTTTTTCTAGGATGAATTTTATTTTTTATTATAGGAAAAATTTAATTAATTTTTTATCTGCAAGGTGCTGTGCCACCCTATATGAGTGGTGGGCAGTGGGCACACTACAGTCTGTGGACCTGACATTCACTGGCAGGCAACTGCAATTATATTACAGAGGAAAATTTAATGAATGTTTTATCTGCAAGGTGCTGTGCCACCCTATATGAGTGGTGGGCAGTGGGCACAGTACAGTCTGTGGACCTGACACTCACTGGCAGGCAACTGCAATTATATTACAGAGGAAAAATTAAATGCATTTTTTTATCTGCAAGGTGCTGTGCCACAGTATATGAGTGGTGGGCAGTGGGCACAGTATGGTCTGTGGACCTGACACTCACTGGCAGGCAACTGCAATTATATTTCAGGGAAAAAATGAAATGACTTTTTTTATCTGCAAGGTGCTGTGCCACCCTAAATGAGTGGTGGGCAGTGGGCACAGTACAGTCTGTGGACCTGACACTCATTGGCAGGCAACTGCAATTATATTACAGAGGAAAAACGAAATGAATGTTTTATCTGCAAGGTGCTGTGCCACCCTATATGAGTGGTGGGCACTGGCAGTGGGCACAGTTCAGTCAGTGGGCCTGACACACACTGGCAGGCAACTGAAATTATATTAAAGGGTAAAAATTAAATGACTTTTTTATCTGCAAGGTACTGTGCCATCCGACATGAGTGGTGTGCACACAGTACAGTCTGTATATATATAGAAAAAAAAAATAAAAGCAGACTGATATACCAGCCCTAAAAAGGGCTTTTTGGGGTGCTGTCAGGATGCTGTCCTTACAGCAGGAGTGGACACAGAACACTGGCCTAGCTAATGATTTCCCTATTAATTCAGCAGCAGCCCTCTCCCCGCTCTACCTAACACTGCAGCTTCAGAATGAATCTAAGATGGATGCTGTCCTTGCTTTTTTATAGGAGGTGGGAGGGTCTGGGAGGGAGGGTATGCTGATTGGCTGGAATGTGTCTGCTGACTGTGAGGTACGGGGTCAAAGTTTGCTCAATGATGATGTATAGGGGGCAGGCCCGAACATTGCATATGTTCTCCCACCGAGGAGAACGCGAACAAGCGATGTTCGCCGGGAACTGTTCGCCGGGGAATAGTTCGAGACATCTCTAGTTTAGTGGTCCAAAGCTCCCTTATATTGGTGATCAATGTGATCCCCCTTACATTGGTGGGCAGTTTAGTCGCTCCTTACATCGGTGCCCTCTTTCATTGGAAGTATATAAGCTATTTACCCAGATGTCCTTTTTGGAAGGGCCATTTGCATATATTTCCCAGTAAGCCTTACCTGAAATCTTACTATTTGTGCCTGGATAGCAACAGAAAATCTTGGGATTCTTATCTTTGCTTTTTCAGTTGATTTTATCACACTGATGCTAACGATGGGCAGACATTGCTAAGATTTCAGAAAAAATGTAAATATCATTTGTAAGTATACTTTGGTTATGCTCCCTTCTCCCTTGTGCCACAGGTGCTCCCCCACAAATACCTTGTAATAAATATGGTCCTGTCTGTATACATGAATTAAAGAATGATTTAAATTTCCAGGGGTGAGCATGGAAAGCTATGTCTATATTTACAGCATAAATCATAATAATGGAAAAGTAATAACAGAAGCCAGGCTTGAAGAACCCCTTCCGTTCAGATACTGTTTGTTCCCTTGAGTACTCCCGTTTGGCAAAACACCAGACTGGCACAGCAAGTCACAGTTCTACAGAAAGCATAACCTAATTTTCTGCTCCAGGCACAGTGGAATAAAAGCACTTGCCAAAAAATGGCTTCTCCAGTGATTCAGCTACCCGTGCCAAAATAAAGGAAAATACAGTTTGATTGATTATCAGTTAAATAGAAAACACATGCACTGTGCAATGTAAGCCAGATTCAACTGAATTATTCTGTATAGAGTTTAGAGAGCACAAATACCCACAGGTAACATGTTCTGCAAATAGCGTTAGTGGTACGAAATGTATTTACTTTATTTATAATGGCAGGAGTTTATGCAAAGCCTCAGTGCTTAACACTTAACATGGGTTTGTGTCTTGAAAGGATCGCACTGTAATGTTCCTTCTACCAATACACATATAACGCCAACTTTTTTCATTTTTGTTCTGAATAGAGTAGGGAAGTCAGGACTTCTGTCAGGCCTTTATTTCTTTCTGTGACTTCATTGTGTAGATTGCCAATGTGACGCCTTGTGGCATTGGGGTAAATATGCTCTTTATTTAGGTGCTTTTCCAATGAGTTGCGCCAGTACAAACTGCATTTTAGGGAGTGGCAGCCCACTTTTATTGGCAAAAAAGAAGGAAAAAGTCCACATAGACATCAGTTGTCCACACAGGGGTTCTTCCACATCAACAATTAACTGAAAATAATGAGCCACCTGGCTCCCTTTTTACCAGTCCCTCTGACTGTTGCCCAGCTTTCCTGGTTCTCTCTGCTGAAATCACCTGAAATCAAAATTGAAGTTTTTGATTATACGCTCCATGAGCAGGGCCCTCCTATTCCTTCTGTATTGAACTGTGTTTTAATTGTACTGTCTCCCTTTAAATTGTAAAGCACTGTGAAAACTGTTGGCGCTATATAAATCCTGTATTATAATAATAATAATAATTTCCTCTGCTAAAGGGAATATCTAGAAATGTTAATTGTGCCTTAGCAGTACTGTGGAAATTATACCTTGTTGTAAATTTGTACTGGGAAATAGCAGTGCACTTCCGGTTATATGAGGGTGCCTAGTCACTCCTGTCCCTAGATCTTCAATCTGTTACTGCAGTGTGAGATCTCAGGCACTACTGCCTCTGACTTTAGGTCTCAGGAGATTTGGAGTAAGATTTGGAGGTATCACTTTTGTACTGCTCACTGTTCTCCTTGTTGGAGGATCAGACGGGGGGGGGGGGGGGGAGCAAAGCCCTGCCTCTGCCAAAATGACCAGAGCAAGACATTGTAAATCAGTAATGGAGAAATAATCATCTACATGGAGACCACCGGTGATACTGGTGACTAATCCTTTACTCACTTACTGCAAGCCTCGGTTCACACTTGTGCGTGTGCGGGGTTTGCATGTAATGTCGGAGTGCACTGCTCCGACATTACATGCGATCGGCTGTGCGGTGCGAGTTTAGCAATACAGTTTGTATGGCTAAATTCGCACCGCAGCCACAGCAAACACGCACAGGGACCCTTTTTGGCAGCCGCATCAGGATCGGATCGCACAGCGGTTCACACTTGTGCTATCCGATCCTGTGCAAACTGCACGATCGCACTGCGATATGCGATCAAACTGGGGGTGTCGTTAACATTACATTGACACCCCCAGCGTATCGCATATGGCAGTGTGAACTGCCGGGGGCTGCGTGTGCGATGCGGGAACAGGCTGCGGATTCGCAGCCTTCCCGCATCGCATAAATGTGAACCGAGGCTAAATCACCCCAATCGAAACACAGACAGCAATGGAAACCCAACAGAGGCTCTAACCATTTTCTGATCTGTCCAAAACAAATAATTAAAAAAAAAAATTAGCTTAAGTTGGGTGTTAATGCAACATCAATTTGGGGTATTAGCTAGTTAAAGGAGTTTTCTGCTTCTGTAGCTTCATCCATATCTCCCAACACTGTTGGTTGGGAAAAAGGGACTAATAGGTAGAGGCTTAAGTAAATATATGCCATAGATCATGGATGAGGTCAAAGGTATGTGCATATACCTATCAGGGTCTGGATCTCATTCCAGGACCTTGGCCGTGTCTGGTAGTAACTTTTCTTGCTGAGCCACCTGAGATGCTGGATAGCTCCTTGCTCGATTGCATAGGCAACCTTGCCAATGTCTTGTTTCTCTTGAACCTTGAACCCTTTGCTCCTCCCATGAACATCCTATTTAAGTCATGCCTCTGCACTTCCTGTTTGCCAGATTATTGTGCTCTCTCAAGCTAATATATCGTTCTTCTCACTTTTGCTGCTGTCTGTATTTTTGCATGATATTTGGCCTACTCTCTGCTTGATCCCTGCCTGCAAAATCTGCTACCAGACCCCAGCTTGCACTCCTCCTTGTGGGGACCATCCTGAGGACCTGGTACTAACATGCAGCAAAACCCATCTCCACCATCAGGAGCGCTGATGAATAATGCACAATACTTAGACTCATACCTTGGGTGAGCCCGCATCATCTAAAAGAGTGATCTGCTTGTATACCTATCCTGCTGGTCGACGGGAGCCTCTCTACTAATATAGCTACGTGACAAAATTGTGTATATATAATGTATGTACTACACCGTAATGGGCCACCTGTGCCTCAAGAAACTGTCATGCACTAGTGTAGGCATCCCCAAAAAACTGTGCTCCCTAAACTTTGCCACAATGCCCCCAACAATGTCCCGATGCACCCTTTAAAGTCTTTGAGACATAATTTTCTCCCTTTAGACTCTGTGCCAGCAGATGTCCCCCTGCAGCTTCCTTTGCCCCAACTGTGCTATGGTTTGCTTCTTACTGCCCCCTGTGCTTCCTCTGTGTGTAACCAATTTTTATTTTCAGGTGGCAACTGGGCAAATTATGGCCATAATTTCTGCAATGGGGCCTCCTGTCTTCTCTATAGAGTTTGGGGTATGTTCTTCCAGCTGTGACGCTAGGGGATCTCTTAGCCAACCATCAAGAAGACTTTGTGATGACTAGCTAAAAGCTCTGTGAATATCGCAGCTACAAGGCCAACAGATTTCTCCTCCTAGCAATGCATCGCTTTGGATGTAGCATGCCACATAACTTGTGATGAAATTATTATAATGTTAATGGGTAGACTCAGATACATAGGGGTTGATTTACCAAAGACAAAGAGGCTTTTCACTTTGCAAGGGAATTTAGTGAATGAGGTGGCTTCCAACATCCAGTCATTTTTTTTTCTTACATGTGATTAGGTATTCATTACAAAACAAATAAAAACCCATTCCACAACCTATTAGTAAATCAACCCCAAAGTTTGCAAGGCTCTATATTTGCTTATTGGAGCTTTTGCTAGGAAAGTAGAAAACTATGTAATGATCATCCCAGCAAGTCTTCATCCTACTATTACACTCCAGCTATTATTCTGTGTTTGATGCAATGATGCTACTACTGGCTTTTATGTAATTATAGTCTGCTTCCTTCTTCACATTACTGCCCATGCTGTGATTATATCTACATCCATATTTCTATAAATATATAATTCTATATTTCAGTGTACAGCACAGCTGTATCATAACAGCTCCCCAGCCAAGCGCCACTCACAGATACGTGATCATTGCCCAGTGTTGCCGTTGTATATATTTAGCTTGCAACTGCAAAACTTATTTTTTGCTTATTTCCTTATGTAATCTGGATTTTATTTTTCTATGTAGAATGGTTTGGTTAAATCACCTTTATGCTAAAAGATTAAATTAAAATGTAATATTTGGTTATGTTTTTTCTAGGGTACTGTACAGCTGGGCCACCAGCAAGGTTCTGTTATCCATCAGCTGTTATTTTTTTATTTTTTTTTCTTAAGTTACAGAATATCTACAACAATTTTGACAGGTACTCGTTCCCACTTCCGTTTCACATTGCCGCGGCAATCTAGGCGAAAGTTTGACCCCCCTCCTTCCCCCATAACCTTCTGGACACATCATATATCCCAGAAGACTATGAGACCATTCACAAAGTGCATGCACAGTAGGAACTGGCTGTGGGTGAGGACATCGCTGGAACCCTAGATAGGTAAATGTCCTCATATTAAAAGTCAGCAGCTAGAGTATTTGTAGCTGCTGACATTTAATTTTTTGGGTTGAAGACTGGAGCTCCTATTTAAAGCGGAGTTCCAGCCTAACCGCACACTCACCTGTCCCACGGTCCAGCAATGTGCCGTCTTCTCCCTCTCTGCTCTGAGGCACCGGCATCACTGATGTGGGCACCCGGCTGTGACAGTTTGCGGCTTCACAGCCGGGTATGCACTGCACATGCGCGAGTTGCGCTATGCGTCGTGATTGGCCGGGAATCTTCTGGGACCTCTGACATGTCCCAGAAGATTGCAGGGAGGGAGGGAGAGAGAACTTCCGCTCAGGGCGCCGCGGCGCTCCGAGCGGAAGTGGGAGTGGGTACCTGTCAAAACTAGGTACCCGCTCCCCCCCCCCCCCCCAAAAAAAAAAAATAACATGCCAAATGTGGCATGTCAGGGGGTTAGGACTATTTAAAGCGGAAGTTCCACTTTTGGGGGGAACTCCGCTTTAAGAGGAACCTGTGCTTTGCTCATGCAGCCCAAAGCTGAATTTTAGGCAGATGTATAAGCCACAAATGAATGCAGATCTCTAATAATACATTATTATTTTTTAATGGAAGCACTAAGTACCTGAATTTGACCAGAGATCAGGGCCAGTGCAAGGATTTTTGTCTACTTAGGAGAAAGTGCTTTTTGACATCCCCCTGTCCACCCAGCACCCCCTATGTGTTCGCTCCTCCCTGCTCCAGCATGTCCAATGCTCTCCAGGCTCTGACAGCTCCATTGCTCTCCAGCAGGCACCCTGGCTGTCTGATTTTGTCTTCCCCAGGAACATTGGAAGTAAAGGTGGTCCATAATGCAGGAGCTCAGTACTCATCAGATGGAGAACAAGCGCTGCTTCTCCAACCAGTCCTCTGACTACAAGGGCAGCCTGGTGTCTGGCCAGGACAGTGATGTGTGGGCTGTGATCAGGACCATAGACAGCATTGTCCACCAGCTGCCTACCCAGGGCGGCCATGAGGGCAGGCTGTATGGGGGTCTGGTCGGGGTGGCATACATGCTTTACCACTTCTCCCAGTGCTCCGCATTCAGTGCTCACAGGGACACCTACCTCCGCCGAGCCGGCTCCATCATCGAGTTATAGGTGCTGCATTATGACCGGGAGCTGGATTGGGAGACCCGGGCATCCTTCCTGCTGGGCATGCGGGGTCTATCCTGTGGCCATGATGATCTACATGTCGGTGGACGGGCAGCACCAAGCTGCTGGACCGGTTGCGGGAGCTGGGGGACGTGTGTATGTCACTCGGCTTCCTGGAGTGTGGATTCAAGGAACTCGTGGGCAGGAGCGGCTATCTGTGTGCTGCTCTGGTCCTCCTGCTGTGGAGCACAGAAGGTGGTGGCGCCCCCGACTGATGTGCGCTCTAGGTCAGCCCCTACATTGCCTATAGGTAGTGCCAGCCCAGCCAGGTATTATTCTCCTGCAATTCCTATATAGCAGAGCTGGATTGTGAGAGGAAGAAGCAGTACAAGGAGTGATGAGCTAATCACTGTACTGCTTCTCCTTTCACTGTCCAGTCACAATCTCTGGCAGGTCTAGGATGACCTAGGCTTAGAGAAAGTAGGTTGAATAATGCTGGCCATCAGACTAAGGGCATCTAGTGGCAGAAAAAAATTTATTTTGTGGGGGAAATCTCTGGATTGAGGGGGAACTTACTGTAAATAAGCTTCGTGTTTTTGTTTTGTTGTTTTTGGCTGAATTTCTGCAACAAAGGGTATCTAAACCAAAGAACATTTTAATATATTGCAGCTTGCCAGTCTTTAAATGTAGTGGTTACAGTGTAAGCAGGAGCTCAGCATCCCTTTGCGCTATATGCTGACTCTGTTTTTTAGTTAACACGCAAGAAAAAAATATTAAACACAAGTTCATCAAAAATCCAAGTAGCTTAAAGCGGTTGTAAACCTAATAAAAAAAAAAACCCTGCAAGACAAAGGCATAATGAGCTAGTATGCATCGAATTACTTACCTTAGAACGAAGCCCCAACACGGACCCCTGGACACCGCTGTGGGAGCTGACATGATCCCTCGGCGTCTCTTCCGGGTTCGGCGGCTCCGGTGCTGTGATTGGCCGGAGCCGTGAGTCATTTTCCGGCGGGAGTCATTTTCCGGCAAGCTCCCGGCAAGGAAAGCTGAAGGTCCGCCGGACCTTCAGAGCGCATGCGCCGCTCGCATGAGCGGCTGCATGCATTGCAAATATCTCCTAAGCCGTGCCGGTTTAGGAGATATTAATTGTACCTACAGGTAAGCCTTATTATAGACTTACCTGTAGTTAAAAGTGGAAAAAAACGGTATACTACCGCTTTAATTAAATTGATTGTAAACCTATTTTTTAAAATAACAAACATGTCATATTTACATGCTCTGTGCAATGTTTTTGCACTGAGCAGCCCTAATCTTCCTCTTCTGGAGTCCCCCACCTTTGCTGCGGGCTCCTCCCCCCTGCTGAGTGCCCCCAGAACCGTAACTGGAAGCCAAGCATTTGGTTTGCAGTTGTGGTTTGCCTGTCAAACTATGCAGCCTGAGATAAAATTGCAAAGCATTGAAACTGTGTTTTGTGTACAGCCTTACCTGACAGTGATGTAAAACCACAGCTCAGCCGCCTGTGTTTAGCTCCCCCCCCCCCCCCCCCCCATCTCTCCAGCTGCTGGTTTGGAAAACCCCTATGCTTTGTTTATAGTAGTGCTGCTCTCTGAACAGTAATCAGCATTTGGATCTCTCTTCAGAGAGCATTTGAACAGCTGTGAGGAGGCATTGTTACACCTCTCCACTGCCTACATGAGTCCTATGAACCCTGAACTAGTGTGCCGCGGGGTGGTTGTGGATTGCCCCCATTTAGTTTAATGGGTTGTGGTCAGCAGTTGGTACTGTCCACTGAATGCAGGGCCGCTGATAGGGGGGGGCACCAGTCCTCCTGTAGTAGGCCCAGGCACACAGGGGGGCCCCAATAGCACAGGGAATCTTTGTGGTTGGGCAGTGGGGAAATTACAGAAGGAAGCCCTGTGCGGCTCTCTGCAGCAGCTGAAAGTCAGTTTTTCCCCCTCCTGCCAGCTTTCAGCTACTGCGGGGAGAGACACAGACACAGGGCATTGATCCTGTAATTGCTTCCCCCTCCCTGTTCTGCCTGCTCCTGATCCCCCCTTTCCCCGTGTGCCACCCTTTCACTGTGTCCCCCCCCCCCTCAGCACTGCAGGCTTCATGGTCCTGTAAAAAATAAATAAATAACAAACGTTGTAAAAAAATAATTTAAAAAATTGTAAAATAAAATAATTGTAAACATTTTTAAAATAAATTATAATTTTTTTTTTATTAATGACAAAAAAAAAAAAAAAATTAAAAAGGGCTAATTCACACAAGTTCACTGTTACGTTTGTGTCCTCTATTAATGATTTTAGTGTATTTTTAGTGAAAATATTGTCTTGAAATATTCGGGGGGGGGGGGGGGGGGGTTGCCAGGAAGGCTGTACATGGCTTAGTGATTTCTAACAGCAGCCCTGAATGTGACAGCTTTTGCCACTCCGCAATGCAAAGCATCGTGTCTGCGGCATATGTATAGATCCCCCTGCTGTATTTGCAGATAAACGTGGAAGAGGCTGGTTTTTACTGCCCCCCCCCCCCCCCCCAACCGGTAATGTAAATGTGACCTAAGAGTATAGAATTGGAGCTTTAATTTAACTACTTGCCAACTGCCTAACGCAGACTTACTGCGGCAGGTGGGCGCGGATGCGCATTATCACGTAGATTTATATGATTGTGTGCACGTGGTCTGATTAGACACAGTGGGGGGCAGACCGCGGAAAGGAGTGGGCGCGATCGTCGCCGGCCTCCTGCGATCTTTGGTTAGACTGACAGGAGAGCCACCTGAAATGTAAACAATGCAAGACGGCTCTCCTGTCAGAGAGGCAGGTAAAGATCGTATGATTCAGCGGAGCTGAATCACCAATCTCTCTGTGACTCTGTTCAATCCATCCCCCACACAGTTAGAAAGCACATATAGGGAACACATTTAACTCCTTGATCACCCCCAGTGTTAACCCCTTCCCTGCCAGTGTCATTTATAAAGGAACAGTGCATATTATTTAGCACTGATCACTGTGTTAATGTCACTGGTCCCCAAAAAGTGTCACCAAGTGTCAGATTTGTCCGCCGCAATGTCGTAGTCCCGATAAAAATCACTGATCACCGCCATTACTAATAAAAAAATAAAATAAAAAATGCAAAAATCTATCCCATAGTTTGTAAACGCTATAACTTTTGCACAAACCGGTTTATTACTTATTATTATATTATTTATTATATATATATTTATTAGAAGCTTTTTGGGATTGATTTTTTTTATCAAAAATATGTAGCAGAAAACAAATTGGCCTAAACTGATAAAAAAAAATGCAGTTTTTTAAATATTTTTTCTTTGGAATGTTTTATAGCAGAAAGCAAAAAATATAGTTCTTTTTTTTTTTTTTTCAAAATTGTCGCTCTTTTTTGGTTTATAGCGCAAAAACCAAAAATCGCAGAGGTGATCAAATACCGCCAAAAGATAGCTCTATTTGTGGAAGAAAAATAAATTTTATTTGGGTACAGCATCGCACGACCGCGTAATTGTCAGTTAATCGGTTGCCGACCGCCGCAAGTACATATACTGCGGCGGTCAGCCCCGGGCAGGCAAAGTGACGTATGGGTACGTCACTAGCCTGTGAGCCAATAGGGGGCAAGCGCGCGCCGCCGGAGGCGCGCTCCCGCTCGTTCACGGACACCACCGTGCGAGTGACCGGTGGACCCGATGTCCGCCGGTCACTTGCGATCGTCCGCTGTGAAGGGAGAAAGGCAGGCGGCTAATGTAAACAAAGCCGCCTGTCATTCTTCCCTGTCTAACAGCAGAGATCTAACGGTCCTGCTATGTAGGACCGTAGATCTCTGCTGTTACATATAAAGCCACATCCCTGCACAGTAAGAAACACGCCCCTAGGGACACACTTAACCCCTCCTTCCCCAATAAAGTTAACCCCTTCCCTGCCAGTGACATTTTTACAGTAACAGTGCATATTTATAGCACTGATTACTGCAGTAATGTCACTGGTACCCCCAAAAGTGTCAAAAATGTCAGTCAAGGGTCCGATCTGTCCGCTGCAATGTCGCAGTCCCGCAAAAAAAATTGCAGATCGCCGCCATTACTCGTTAAATAAAAAAACAACAAAAATGACAAAAATCTTTCCCTTTGTTAGTAAACGCAATACCTTTTGCGCAAACCAATCAAAATACGCTTATTGTGATTTTTTTTACCAAACTTATGTAGCAGAAAACAAATTGGCCAAAAATGTTAAAAAATTTAGATTTTTACATTTTTGGGGGGGGGGGGGGGGGGTTTCATATAAAAAAATGTGAAAAATATTGTTATTTTTGCAAAATTGTCGCTCTTTTTTTGTTTATAGCGCATGATCAAAAAATCGCACAGGTGATCAAATACCACCAAAAGAAAGCTCTGTTTGTGGGAAAAAAAGGACGTCAAATTCGTTTAGGTACAGCGTCGCACGACTGCGCAATTGTCCGTTAAAGTCACGCAGTGCCGAATCGCAAAATAGGGCCTAGTCAGGAAGGGGGTAAAATCTTCCGGGGCTTAAGTGGTTAAAGCAATGTTTTGCCGTTTTGCAAAAAATGGCCAGGTCATTAGGAGGCAAAACCTTCCGTAGCTGAAGTGGTTAAAGGAAATCTGACTGCATATCTGTTTCTGTCCTGTATGGGTTCATATTTGGCCTCCCTAATGCCCCGTACACACGTGCAGATTATCTGCAGACTTTTGTCTGCAGACTTACATTTTCTATGTAGTGCAAGGGCCTGCCGGATTGCATACAAATTGAAAGTGTTTAGGTTTGACCTCATATTATATGGTTTTGGTAAGTCTGCAGACAAAAGTCTGCAGATAATCTGCACGTGTGTATGGGGCATAAGCAAAAAAACTGTTGAAGCTCTCTCCTTGTCAGAACATGGGACCTAATTAAAACCTGCTTCTAACACTCCAAAAAAAGAGAGGCTTGAGTTGAATGTGTTCGCCAACTTTGCGAAAGCCACATGCTGCTTATGGTGTGCCAAGTTACCGAGACCCAGGACTGCCAAGACACCAAACACAACAAAGACAGAAAATGGCAAACAGCTCATCAGTGTATAACTAGGACAGGAGGATGCACATGGGATGAGCAGTTCAGAACATTGGAAGAAAAACATGAAGTCTCAATGTTCTGTAATGAAAAGTAATAGTTGTGGGGGTGGGACTCCGTAACAGCTGCTGCGTGCGGGCAGACCGAAGAATAAGCCAATGAGTAATTTAGATTTTCCGAAATCTATAAAAAACAGACATTTTCATTTCGGTTAGACTAGCCTTTTAACCACTTCAGCTCCAGAAGATTTTACCCCTTTCCTGACCAGGCCGTATTTTGCAATTCGGCACTGCGTCACTTTAATGGACAATTGCGCAGTCGTGCGAATCTGTACCCAAACAAAATGTACGTTCTTTTTTTCTCAAAAATAGAGCTTTCTTTTGGTGGCATTTAATCACCTGTGGGATTTTTATTTTTTGCCCTACAAACAAAAAAGAAGCTACAATTTTTCAAAAAAAAAACAATATTTTTCACATTCCCAAAAAAAAAAAAAAATTTTTTTTTTAACATTTTAGGCCAATTTGTTTTCTGCTACAAGTTTTTGGTAAAAAAAATCGCAATAAGCGGATTTTGATTGGTTTGCTCAAAAGTTATCACGTCTACTAACTACGGGAAAGATTTATGTCATTTTTATTTATTTTTTTTTTTTTTTACTAGTATTGGCGGCGATCTGCAATTTTTTGTGGGATTGCGACATTGCGGAGGACAGATCGGACCCCTAACTGACATTTTTGACACTTTGGGGGTACCAGTGACATTACTACAGTAATCAGTGCTAAAAATATGCACTGTTACTGTAATAATGACACTGGCAGGGAAGAGGTTAACAGTATAGGTGATCAATGGGTTAAATGTGACCCTAGGGGAGTGATTCCAACTGTGGGGGGGGGCGTGGCTTCTGAGATGACCATAGAGACATGTGATCCTATATAGCAGAGTACAAAAATTCAGCCCAGCGCTCACTCCGAATGGGAAGACTGGCGTGCTGCTCTCCTCAGGCAGGGAACTCCAATACGGGTACATAGAAAAGAAAGAAAGAGGAGGCGCAAACACCTAGTGCATTACCCGTGGTCAATTTGCGAATTGTTTAATAAAAAATGCCAAATGCATACTCACAGACGTAGAGATAAAAACATGTTATAAGAATCCACCATGTGTGAACTGGGACACGTCCTTCAGTCAGGACCGCTAACGCGTTTCGGGGGTCAGGCCCCCTTCCTCAGAGCTCTGTAATCATCCCAGAGAGAAGGATGGTCGGCTGTGTTTACAACATCTGACCGTCCTTCTCTCTCTGCGGGGAACGATTGCGGGTGTCAGGTGGCAATCGGAGCCAACTGACACACGCATCGGCTTCCCCGCTGACGAGGGGAGGCGGGAGCGCGCCGTTGGCGCCGCGTGCTCGCCCCCTAGACTCCCGAGAGCGGCTGCCTGGTAAATCTGCGGTGGGCGGTCGTAAAGGAGGTAAACAAAATCTTTAACAGATCAAAATAGCCTTGTGGGAAGCCTCAGACATGAGCTTTCTTCAACTACTTCCTGCCCACCCTGGTGTCTCTTTAACCGCTTGTGAACCGCCCCATGCACATATAGGGCAACAGGGCGGGCCACTCTGCGCCAGATCATGTACATGTACGCAATCTGACATTTCCAGGTAAGAGGGCGTATGCGTGTCAGCCACCCCACCTGTGCTGTGATTCAGTACAGCACAAGCCGATCAGCAGTTTCTGGTCCAAGGTTTATGGCTGGGACCAGCTGATCAGCTTAGCAAATCATAGTACAGAGCCCTATGTTTACTAACAACACAGGGCTCTGTGCACAGAGCAGAGATGTGGCCACATCTACTAGTAAAGGCAGCACATATTGCACACATTACACTTGTTAGACTCACAGTTAACCCTTTCATTGCCCCTAGATGGTAACCGCTTTCCAGCCAGTGTCATTAGTACAGTGACAGTGTATATTATTAGCACTGATCTCTGTATTTGTGTCACTGGTACAATTTACTATGCAGTGCTCCATTTTTTTTTTTTTTTTAAAAGCTTACTTGCTCATTCCATTGCCTTAGCTGCTCATTTCATTCCCTTAGCTGCTCATTTCATTGCCTTCCTCTCTCCATCCTGCAGATAGCAGGCTGTACCGAGCATTAGATGGACAGCCCCATAAACTCAAGAATGCTGAGAGAGTGGACTGTGCATGCATGGGTAGGGAATGAAGCCGAGTGCTTTTATGAGTGTTCAGGGTTGAGCATCCAACGCATGGTATGCCCAAACATCTGGGGCAGTGGTCATGGCTCCAGCTTAAACTGCAGCATAGACAAGGATTAAAATACAATACTCAGCAAGTGATTATCCACTTCAGCTCCGGAAGATTTACCCCCCTTCCTGACCAGGCCATTTTTTGCGATACGACACTGCGTTACTTTAACTAAAATTGCAAGGTCGTGTGTCACTGTACACAAATAAAAATAGGGTCCTTTTTTCACCAAATAGAGCTTTCTTTTGGTGGTATTTGATCACCTCAGTGATTTTTACTTTTTGCGCTATAAACAAAAAAAAAAGACTGTCAATTTTGAAAAATGAAAATGAAAAAAAGTGTTTACTTTCTGCTATAAAACACATCCAATAAAAAAATTTAAAAATCAAATTTTTTCATCAATTTAGGCCAATATGTATTCTGCTACATATTTTTGGCAAAAACAACTCAAAAAAGGTATATTGATTGGTTTACACAAAAGCTATAGCGCCTAAAAACTATGGATTATATTTATAGAATTTTTATTTATTTATTTTTATTAAGCAGTAATGGTGGCGATCAGCGACTTATAGCAGGACTGTGTTTTTGCAGTGGACAAATTGGACACCTGACACTTTTGATACTTTTTGGGAACCAGTGACACTGATACTGGGATCAGTGCTAAAAATATGCACTGTCACGCTGGGAAGGGATTAAACATCAGATGCGTTTAAAGGGTTAACTGGTGTTTCAGTGTAGTGGGGGAGGTGCTTTTAATAGTGGAAGGCATAGATCGGTGTTCCTGCTTTACAGAAACACAGGATCCATGCCTTCTGTACTGATAGAACGACAATCTGCCTAGTTTACATAGTGTACACTTGCGCCCGATATCCAGAATTGCAGGATCACGTATATATATGATCCTGCGCAGCACCACCTCCCTGCAGCAGTAAATGTGCTATAGGGCGATAGGCAAGTGATTGAAGTGGAACTACACTGCATCTTAAAGTGGTTGTAACCCTAAAAAAATATAAGATCCTGTTCCTTTAGGGCATGCTGTATAGCACAGTTCTTGTGCTATGTCATTTTCCATTCCTATTGTATTAAAAAACCTGGTTGATCCTGCCAGTTGCTGTGTCCCCCTGTCTGTGCTGACCACGGTAATCATGGGTTCTAATCCATGAATACTGTGGTCAGGTTACTGGCTCGGTTATCCTACTGCTCTGCTCTGACAGGCTCTCTCCTACCTCCCTGTCAGCGTGAGAGTGGCTCTCCTCCAAGCCCCTCCCACCGCTATTCAACTGCAATATACAGCATCAATATATGTACCCCTACCGGTTTAGTCTGCCATCAACAAAGTGTATGTAATTATTTAAAATGAAAAAGATAAATACCTTTTTCCACACCGCTGCAGTGTGGTCAGGTGATCCCCCTGTGCTGGCCTGCTGACATCACTGGGAATTCCCGGCCCCTCCTACTTCTCTGCCCTTATTTAAGATATGCAGGCAGGAGGGTGTGCTTAGCTGGGAAAACCCCTCCACCCCCCCCCCCTCCTGAAGACTCATTGGATGTATGACTAATTTCTGGCCTGGAAACCAGGAAGTAACTGAAGAAATGTAAGAAATATGATCTACGTTCCTATCTATTTACTAATGCTAGTAGCATAAGGAATACAAATAGTCAATGTTGATTGTGAGAGTAAAGTTCCCCAATAAATCAGCTGCTGAAAGTGCATAAAACTGAAGATTTAATAGCACTTTAACACTTGCTGACCGTCCGCCGTAGTTTTACTGAGGCAGGTCGGCTCTATTGCGCGAAATGATGTACCTGTACGTCGCTTCGTGCAATAGCCAGTGGGGGTGGGCACGATGTTCCGTAGAGACAAAACAGCGGTCTGCCTTTGTAAATAAGGCAGACCGCCATTCTGTCACAGATGGCAGGAATCCTACTATTCAGGAACACAGGTCTCTGTGTTCATCTAGTGAGTCCATCCCCCACACAGTTAGACAGCACCCCCTAGGGACACTCTTAACCCTTTGATTGCCACTAGTGCTAACCCCTTCCCTGCCAGTGTCGTTATTACAGTAATGGTGCATATTTTTAGCACTGATTACTGTAGTAATGTCACTGGTCCCCCCAAAAGTGTCAAAAATGTCAGTTAGGTGTCTGATCTGTCCGCCGCAATGTCGCAGTCCCGCTAAAAATCACTGATCGCCGCCATTATTAGTAAAAAAATAAAATAAATAAAAATGACATAAACCTTTCCCCTAGTTTGTAGACATGAGAACATTTGCGCAAACCAATCAATATACTCTCATTGGGATTTTTTTTTTTTACCAAAAATATGTAGCAGAACTCATATTGGCCTAAAATGATGAAAAATTTTGATTTTTAATTTTTTTTTTATTGGCTGTATTTTATAGCAGAAAGTAAAAGAAAGTAAAAGATTTCGATTTTTTTTTTTTAAGAATTGTCGCTCTTTTTTTTTGTTTCTAGCACAAGAAATAAAAACTACAGAGATGATTAAATACCACCAAAAGAAAGCTCTATTTGTGGGGGGGGGGGGGGACATCAACTTTTTTTTGGGGTACAGCGTCGCAAGACCTCGCAGTTGTCAGTTAAAACAATGCAGTGCCGTATAGCAAAAAATGGCCTCGTCATTAAGGGGGGAAAACCTTCTAGGGCTGAAGTGGTTAAGCTGTAAGTATCCCTAGGCCCCTTTCACCTATGCAGACCGTTCATTTCATCAGTTCAGTCACATAAAAATGGATGAAGTATTCATCAGTTTTTCATCCATTTTTCCTCCATTTTTCATCCGTTTTTCATCCATTTTTAATCCGTTTTTTATCCATTTTCCATCTGTTTTTCATCCATTTTTAATGTTTTTCATCAGTTTTTTTTTTTTTTTTTTACATCCACTACCAACCGTTTGTCAGTTTACATCCGTTTTTCGTTCGAAGAAAAATAGAGCTTTGATCAGTTTAAAAAAACTGATAATGACAGATGCGGATGTAAACTGATGTAAATGAATGATCATCCATTTACATCCGTTTTTCCGTAGAGATGCATTGATGTCCGTTTTTCATCCGTCAACGGATTGATGAAAAACGGACAAACCGACAGCATATGTGAAAGGGGCCTAAAAAGATATACAAACAAAAGAACACCAGGAAGGCTGTCAAATCTATTGCTTAGCAGCCTAATATAGGATGAGTGTGGAGCCATAAACCAACGCCTAATAAAGTTACCATAAAATGATTGGAGAGATACGGAGATTAGTCATCAGCTCACAGAACTGCATGTAACCTTCACTTCCAACTGATAAGCATTAGCTTAATGTGATTATTAGTAATAGTAATTCATTACTCATTTAAGTTAGTTTACTACACTGAATCCAGAATTGTATGTAGGATTAAAGACTAAAGCGGGCCATGGATGGATACAATTTGAAATGAAAATTCTTACCGAAAATGAATACCATAATTCTCAGAACACTCCTTTGTCATTCAAAATATTGTGTTTGCTTTTAACATTTGATTTTAGAATGAATAGACTTTACTGAACATAAACCACATGCACTGTTGAAAATTCATTCATTGAAGAGAAATTTTCCATCCTGCTTCTTCTAATGTTCTCTGCCAGGAAAGCCCTGCATACTATTTGCTGTATTCCCATAGCACTCTATGCATTAACCCCAAGAAGTGTAAAGCACACACACTAGGCCATGTTACATTTGACAGTTTGCTTCCAGGACCCAATATGTGATAAATAGATTTTTGTTTTAGTTTAACAACCTGTAAACGAGAGACATGGATTTACTATATAATCTTGTTGGGAATTTCTATCTGACCATGTATCATACATAGTAGTTGTGGTTGAATAAAGACGATAGTCCATCCAGTTCAACCTGTGTAAGTGTGTGTGGACGTAATCATTTCCCATACCCCTGAATGTTATGATCCTTGAGATGTACGTCCAATGGTTTTTTAAAAGTAGCCATACTCCCCGCAGTTACTACCACTTGTGGTAGAGAATTTCACAACCTTGTTGCCCTTACTGTAAAAAAACCGCTGCGTAGCCTGAGATTAAAGCTTTTCTCCTCTAATCGCATTGTATGGCCTCGTGTCCTCATGCATTCATTGCGACTGAACAGTTTTTTTCTATGCTGAGATCACCGTTGAGGTATTTGTAAATTGCTATCATGTCCCCTCTCAGGCGTCTCCTTTCCAGGGAGAATAAATCAAGCGCTTGTAAGCGTTCTTCATAATTAAGGTCCTCCAATCCGCTAATAAGTTTTGTTGCCCTTCTCTGGACTCTCTCCAGCTCCTTCACATCCCTTCTGAGGATTGGCGACCAGAACTGGACAGAATACTCCAGATGTGGTCGGACCAGAGTTTTATAAAGTGGAAGGATTATAGTTTTATCTCTGGAATACATCCCCTTCCTTATGCATGCTAATATTCTGCCGGCTTTGGCAGCTGCAGCTTGACATTGCATGCTATTGCCAAGTCTATCTTCCACTAAGACTCCCAGATCTTTCTCCATTTTTTTATTCCCCCAGGGGTTCTCCCCCCAAAGTGTATTGGGCGTTTATGTTTTAGTCCCCATGTGCAATGCCTTACACTTCTCCACATTAAACCTCATTTGCCATGTCGTTGCCCGCTCTGTTATTTTGTTCAGGTCATTCTGTAAGATTTCTGCCTCATGATGTGAAGTTATTGCCCTACTTAATTTTGTGTCATCTGCAAAAACTGAGATTGAGCTACTGACCCCGTCCTCAATGCTATTTATGAATAAATTGAACAAAATTGGTCCCAGGACTGAACCTTGGGGGATCCCACAAAGACAATTTATCGGCACATAGCCACATGTGGTTGGGCAATGGAGGGGGGGGGGGGGGGTTACATCTTTAGTTCACTAATCTATTGGAGTTATTTTAGTGTAGGGAACCTCTTATCATCTCCATCTTAAAACACCTCAAACATGACTGTAAGAAGGTCTATCTAGTATATACAGTAGATATACCCAACGCGAAGGAAACACTTATTGTTTAATATTAATCATCATAGGTCTTCTCTTGAGGTTGTGTTTGTATTTGCTAATGAAATGCTCTATTCACATACATAAAGATCACATACAAGGGAATATACAAGAACATTTAAAAAAGATAATTCACATTGATAAAATCTCTTGTCTGTGTATAACTAAAAACTCCTATATTCCCTTTAAAGTGCTACTAAACCCACAATGGTAAAATCAGTCTGTATATGAAGTGAAGTATGCTTGTTATACTCACTGTGGAACCTAAGGGGTTAACCCTCTGCATTGTATAGAAAAGGAACAATGCTGTGCCTGTCTTCTCTGATTCTCACCTTCTTTGATCCTGTTTTCTCTGGATCTCCCCTTCTTTGATCATGTCTTTTCTGATCCCCCCCCCCTACTTTTATTGTCCCCAATCCATATGCTAATAGTACAGAACCTTGGAGGCACTTTGCACATGCTCAGTTTGGTATGTATTGCTAGAGAGGTTGTTTTTTTTTTTGAGGAGGTGCATGTGATCAGCACACAGGGCCAATCAGCACTGTCAAGACAGAGGGCCAGGAGTCCCAGGACAGTCAGAGGAGTATGAAAACTCCTCCTACAAGCTTTAACCAGACACTGATAGAAGTCATAAGAAAGCTATTTACTGCTGATGAGAAAAGGTATTTAGTAGTTTAAATTTAATACAACTATTGCATTTCCATGAACCAACCCTATAACCTCTTTTTCTCCACGCTCTTTGTGGAACATTTTTTGAGTATGAGTCAGGTTAGGCTGGTCTCCACATACAAAGTGAAGGCATAGTAGAAAAAGTCTTTCTGTATTTATTTCCCCCTTTTCACCCAATTTTTTATATTGCATTTCCATGTTCTGTGTACTGTGAGAGACCAGATATAGTGAATGCTGTGCCCTGAGTTCGGTAACACTTTAAAGAAGAAGTATAGCCAAAGCTTGTTTGGCTGGACTTCTCTTGTGGATAACAGGAGTGCTGTTCGTTGTGCACTCCTGTGACCCGTTTTCAGCAGACAGCGGGCTGATGCCCACTGTTGGCTGATGTCACAGAGCCAGTTCAGATCACGATAATGAATCCGCCCACATGCCTGGACCCGCACCCATCTCAGCCTCTCAACGGGCCCTTGAGAGCCTGAACCAGCTGCTCCCGCCCCCTCCACAGCTCAACGCTACAGTGAGCACTGGGGGACAGAGCAGAGAGCTTCTGAGGACAGGCGGTGTTCGTTCAATTCTCAGTGTTAGAGGCACCGGGGGACAGAGCAGAGAGCTTCTGAGGCCAGGCGGTGTTCGTTCAATTCTCAGTGTTAGAGGCACCGGGGGACAGAGCAGAGAGCTTCTGAGGCCAGGCGGTGTTCGTTCGTTCAATTCTCAGTGTTACAGGAGCCGGGGGACAGAGCAGAGAGCTTCTGAGGCCAGGCGGTGTTCGTTCGTTCAATTCTCAGTATTAGAGGCACCGGGGGACAGAGCAGAGAGCTTCTGAGGCCAGGCGGTGTTCGTTCGTTCAATTCTCAGTGTTACAGGAGCCGGGGGACAGAGCAGAGAGCTTCTGAGGCCAGGCGGTGTTCGTTCGTTCAATTCTCAGTGTTACAGGAGCCGGGGGACAGAGCAGAGAGCTCCTGAGAACAGGCGGTTTTTGTTCGTTCAATTCTCAGTGAAAGTCCCGGGTCACACTACCGCGACTTGTCAGCCTGACATGTCGCTGTCCATTCTGTGCTACGGGAACCATTCTAATAGGAGCGACTCAAGTCGCTCCGACTTAGAAAATAGTTCCTGTACTACTTCGGGGCGACATCGGAGCGACTTGCATTGACTTTAATTATGTGAAGTCTGTGCAAGTTGCGCCGAAGTCGTGGTGCACACGACTTCACAGGTCGCCCCCGAAGTCGTGCCGCGGTAGTGTGAACGGACATTTAGAGGAGCCGGGGGACAGATGCTGCACCCACCTACATAAGTATAATTCTAAAAAACAAAAACAAAAAAAAAACCCATACATCTCTTTTAATAATGCATATTGCATATGGTGAATACTGACTTATCTCCGCTGGACCCTTTTGGGTGGGAAATCATTTTTACTTGTGATCTCCTACGATGATGATGGGAGTTTTGTGGACCACATATGCTGCATTGTCAGGCCAATATGTCTATATCTCTATGAGAGTGTAGCACGCCTGATAGTACATCATCTTCCTTTGTCCTTTGTTCCCAAGCTGACCTGTTGATAACCGGTATCAGTTTTCAGATAGCGTGTGGTGGTTTGACAAGATCTGTAATGTTTAGACTTCACGTTGCTGCTGACAGATTAGAAGGAAATTGTATTTGATTCCCTGCTGTGCTTTCAAGACTTCTCATGTCAAAATGCAGGATTGAAGAATGACTGTTTGCCTGCTTTCTGTTTTATGTCATAAAGAGGTCTAACATTTCAGAGTTTCACAATTTCTTTCTTTTAATCTACCGAGCAGCAGCATACTCTGATCTGTGTATTCCAAGAAGTTCAGGACGACCCAAAAACAATTTCAGTTACCGCCGCATGGAATATAGAATATCAGCTATATTGAAAAGGCAACACAAAGTGCCAAAAGCCCAAAACCCACATAAGCCAATCAGTATGCTGGGTTTTGGTGATTAAAAATATTAGTTCCTATAGTTTTTTTTTTTTTTTTTTAAGGGCTAAACTTCGCACTGCCTTATTAGAATGATCCTGTGCTGCGATTAAAAATGCTAAACTGTGAATAAGGTATATATCAGAAAAAAAAAACAGTACATTTCCGCAATACACATTTCCATGTTTTATCCCTTTAACCACTTGGCCCCTGGGAGGTTTTATCTCCTTCATGACCAGAGCATTTGTTTGCTGTTCAGCACTGCCCTGCTTTAACTGGTAATTGTTCAGTCATTCAACACTGTGCACAAAAGACATTTTTATTTTTTTTCCCCTTTCGGTGGTATTTGATCACAGCCGGGCTTTTTTCATTTTTGAGATATAAAGAAAAAAACGACAGAAAATTAAAAAAAAAAAAAAAAAAAAAAAATATATATATATATATATATATATATATATATATATATATTTTTTTTTTGCTATAAAACATTAAAAAATTATAAAAATCTAATTTATTCATGTATTTAGGTCAAAATGTATTCTTCTACATATCTTTGAAAAAAAATACCAAAAAGTGTATATTATTTTGTTTGTGTGAAAGTTATAGTGTCTGGTATAGATACTGGAATTTTTTTTTTTTCTACTAGTAATGGCAGTGATCAGCGATTTATAGTAGGGCTGCTTCTGCGATAGTGTGGCAGGCAATCTGACACTAGCTGACACTGGCTGGGGGTTACACTAACTGACTAATTGACACTGACATCAATAGTGACATTAATACAGTGATCAGTGCTAATACTATACACTGTCACTGTACCAATGCCACTAGATGGGAACAGGTTAATATCTAGGGGCAATCAAGGGGTTAAAGGTGGGCCATTTTTTCCTTCCAATGACACCACCAACGCATGGATATTTTTACTTCCAGTCACTCCACCAATGCCGGGACATTTTCTTCCCTTCACTGACACCATTGACCCAGGGACATTTTTCCTTTCAGGGACACCACCGACGCAGGGCCAAATTTTCCTTTGGCCACTGTTGGCCCAATATTTGTGCACTATTTTTAAACACTAGTACTCTGTGGTGTACCACAACTGTTGATGCATGCTATAAACATTATACACATTACATTAAATTTGCTATTAGCCCCCTCCCCTCCTCCACCCGGAAAATAGGGCACCATTTGCCATCTTCATCTTGGGCACTAGAAGACCTTGTCCCAGCACTAATGGTTAGTCCTATTTTCAGCTGCAGTGCCCTAAATGCATCCTTTTTAGACCAGGCATCACTAACTGGCGTGCCAAGTCCGGATCGAGTCAATGCTCCGTCCGGCCCTGCCACGGTCGCGCCATTTAGAATCTGTTTTTTTTCCTTCCGCTGCCTGTTAGAGATGTTTTCTTTACAGCTGCGGACATGGTAGGAGCAGCACAGTGTGATATACGTAGGGTGGGGGGTGGCCCAGTTACCTGATTGATTACTAGAACCGCCCTGTATTCTAGCAACCAATCAGTTAACTGGGGCAGGTCCTGTCCTCTGTTCATCCCTTTGCTGTGGCTCCGATGTCAGCTGCTGTGCCCTGTGTAAGGTAGGACAGGGAAGAAGGCACTGCTGATATAAAAGGGGAAAGAGGGGTGATATAAAAAAGGATGGGCAGAAATGTAAAGGGAGTGATATGAAGGGGAAATGATTAAGCACAAGATGTATGTGTGAAACGAGTCTACGCGACTTCATGTTGGTGTCTTTGGTGTCATCACTTGCAACATTTTGGAATTAAAGGTATTTGAAACTTATTGGAATCCCTGGATGTGCGGCTATCTCTTTTTCTAAACGATATGAAGGGGAATGGGGTTCTTCAAAGAGGGTGAGGACAGAAATGTAAAGGGGGGCTGGAGACTGCGGTGTGAAGGGGGGGGGTTCTAAAAAAAGGGGGTAAGCACAGGAATGTCGGGTGGGGTTATCTATCACTATAATTTTTATTTCACACTTCATCACCTGTTCTTAGGTGCTTTCTAACCCTAGTTATGAGGTCCGACCTTCTCCCCCCCCCCCCCCCTCCTGCATGGCCGACCTGACAACAGCAATGCCTGATTCATAGCTGAGGCCCATCTTGGCTGTGAGCATTTCCTGAGACAAGTAACGGCAAGAGGAATGCAGAAGCTGACACATCCCTCTGCTTTCCTCTTGCCCTTGCTTGTCTTGGGAAAGTGTTCATAGCTGAGACAAGCTGCAGCTATGAATCAGCCATCTCCTTCACAGATGTTGTTGGGTCAGCCATGGAAGGAGGGGAGGGTTAGAGCTCATTACTAGCATTAGAAATCACCTAGTAACATGGGACTAAATACTACTCCTCTAGGGCTAGTGAACATGGCGATTAAATCTTGCATTTTTGTGATGGCATGCTTTCAAGCACAGCATGTTAATATACTATTGTATTTTCTTAACTTTTTTACCCCCTTCAATTTCTGTCTTGGATGCTAGGTTGTTTTTTTTTTTTTTGTTTTTTTGCTAGGTTTAACCACTTAAGCCCTGGAAGATTTTACCCCCTTCCTGACCAGGGCCTTTTTTGCGATTCGGCACTGCGTGACTTTAACGGACAATTGCGCGGTCGTGCGACGCTGTACCTAAACGAATTTGACGTCCTTTTTTTCCCACAGAGCTTTCTTTTGGGGGTATTTGATCACCTGTGCGATTTTTACTTTTTGCGCTATAAACAAAAAATAGCGTCAATTTTGCAAAAATAACAATATTTTTCACATTTTTTTATATGAAATTCCCCCCAAAAAATATGTAAAAATCTAATTTCTTTAACATTTTTGGCCAATTTGTTTTCTGCTACATATGTTTGGTAAACAAAATCGCAAAAAGCGTATTTTGATTGGTTTGCGCAAAAGTTATTGCGTTTACTAACTAAGGGAAAGATTTCTGTCATTTTTGGTGTGACATTTTTGACACTTTTGGGGTTACCAGTGACATTTCTACAGTAATCAGTGCTATACATATGCACTGTTACTGCAAAATGACACTGGCAGGGAAGGGGTTAACTTTATTGGGGAAGGAGGGGAAGGAGGGGTTAAGTGTGTCCCTAGAGGCGTGCTTCTTACTGTGATTGGACATGGCTACTGGTGTGGGAACAGTGATCAACGGTCCTACATAGCAGAACCGTATGATCACCATTCCTACACAGGGGAGAATGACAGGCGGCTTGTTTACATGAGCCGCCTGCCTTTCTCCCTTCACAGAGGACGTTCGCGAGTGACCGGTGGACATCGGGTCCACCGGTCACATGCACGGACTTCCCAGGGAACGAGCCGGAGCGGGCGCGCGCCTCCGCGTGTGTTTGCGCGCGCCCGCAATTGGCTCACAAGCAAGTGACAGGCTAGTGACGTATATATACGTCACTTTGCCTGGCCGGGGCTAACCGCCGCAGTATATGTACTTGCGGCGGTCGGCAACCGGTTAAACTGGAATTATGTTGAAGTAATTCATGCAAAGCTTTCTGTTCTGTTAACTTTTTCTCACATAAAATTCAGGATTTTGTTATTGTAGTTAAAACTCACAAAGTGCTTCTATCAACAAACAACATTTTATAGGTAGGGCGACCAAAAGATTGGAATGTCATATTTTACTTCCGCTTTATGAGGTTGATAATTGAAACAGCCTTTATGGCCGTGAGATCATTATAGTCTGATTATGTGTCAGTGTAACTTAATGGAGGAGAAAAGGTTATTGTCTACACTAGCTGGATGTTTGGAATATTCAATGTGAATAAAGGGTTCTTTAGCTGTTAGTTTTAGTAGCTCAGATACACTAATATACCAATTCCCATTAAAGTGACCCTAAATGATATCCTTACTTTCCAAAAATAATCCATACATATCCAGTATTTAATGGCCCTGTAATCTATGTTTCATGAAATATTTTCCTGTTTCCTCATTGTAATGTCATCCATGAGCTTCCGAACCTCTCCTTTTCCCCTTGACTTCCCTTTGTGTCGCACTATCCCCGCAGGAGCCGCTGGTAGTTTGGTCCGATCCCTCCCCCCTCAAAGCATACACAGCCAGGCACACTGCATTTTTGGCATTCTTCCTCTGGCACAATACATCAGTCGGGCATCCTGACCAGTCTGTGGCTATACAGCCCCATATACAACAAACGGCAATGGCTATTTTTTCTGCTTTCAACACTTCAACTTCTTGGACAATATGCTTACTTGCCGCCTAATATAGCCCAAACATTTTCAGATGCCATTTTAACAAAATAATCAATGTTATTCACTTCACCTGTCTGTGATCCTAATAATATGACTGATTGGTGTATATACACTATATTACCAAAAGTATTGGGACACCTGCCTTTACACGCACATGAACGTTATTGGCATCCCAGTCTTAGTAGGGTTCAATATTGAGTTGGCCCACCATTTGAAGCTATAACAGCTTCAACGCTTCTGGGAAGGCTGTCCACGAGGTTTAGGAGAGTGTCTATGGGAATGTTTTACCATTCTTCCAGAAGCGCATTCGTGAGGTCAGGCACTGATGTTGGACAAGAAGGCATGGGTAGCAGTCTCCGCTCTAATTTATCCCAAAGGTGTTCTATCGGGTTCTGGTCAGGACTCTGTGCAGGCCAGTTAAGTTCATCCACTGCAAACTCACTCATTCATGTCTTTATGGACTTTGCTTTGTGCGCTGGTCCAAATCATTTGGTGGAATGGGGATTATGGTGTGGGGTTGTTTTTCAGAGGTTGGGCTTGGCCCCTTAGTTCCAGTGAAGGCAGTGGCGGCCCGTCCATTGGGGGCGCAGGGGGCGGCCCCCCTATCCATGCGTCCAACCCCCTAATCTACATGCAGGCCGCCAGATGCATAGATTCGAATTGGGGATTTTACTTTTTTTTAAGCACATGATTAGAGCCAGAGGCTCTAATAGGCTTCAAAAAAGGGTGGGCTTGGGTCGCAGTGCACTGCGCTCTGAGCCCACCCATTCACCAGCCACCACTGCGTGAAGGGAACCCTGTGCAGGCCAGTCAAGTTCCTCCACCCCAAACTCAGTCATCCATGTCTTTATGGACCTTGCTTTGTGCACTGGTCCAAATAATTTGGTGGAGGGGGATGTGGTGTGGGGTTATTTTTCAGGGGTTGGGCTTGGCTCATTAGTTCCAGTAAAGAGAACTCTTAAGGCCCGTACACACGAGTGGAAATTCAGCCGGGAATTTTCGTCCGATGACCGATCTGCCAATTTTCGGCTTGTTGGTATGATGCTTCCGACAACCGACTCCAACTTTTCGGCTGAAAAAATCCTGGTGTGCAGGCTATAAAATTTTTGTCCTCCGTCAAAACACGTCCGATTTTCGTGCAGTCAGTACAAATATCGATGGGGAAAAATCTTATGAGCAAGACTAGGCATGCTCAGAGATAAAAGAACACATACAAAGCAATCCAACACATGACATCACTTCTGAAGTTGAATTCTGTCTTGCGGGAAAATTGGTGTGCAGTCTAGGCACATTCCAACCAACAGACACCACTCTGGACAAAAGACGGACGACCGGTCGGCGGAAATTCGTTGCGTGTGTACGAGGCTTAAGGGCGTCAGCATACCAAGACATTTTGAACAATTTCATGCTCCCAACTTTGTGGGAACAGTTTGGGGATGGCCCCTTCCTGTTCCAACATGACTGTGTACCAGTGCACAAAGCAAGGTCTCTAAAGGATGAGTCAGTTTAGGGTGGAGGAACTTGAGTGTCCTGCACAGAATCTCAATCTCAACCCGATAGAACACCTTTGGGATAAATTAGAGCGGCGACTGCAAGCCAGGCCTTCTCGTCCAACATCAGCGCCTGACCTCACAAATGCGCTTTTGGAAAAATGGTCAAACATTCCTGTATTGTCCAGGTCAAACTCCCCTTAGGCTGTAGCCACAACAGGTCACTGTTTTTTTTTTTTTTTTTTTGGCTTTTGTTTTTTCTTGAAAGGTAGCAAACCTTGAAAAATGTGTGGGGAACCTGACATAGGTTCCAAAGCTTCATGACTCTAATCTAAAACTGAAAAAAAGAATTGTCTGGAGTTGGCCTTTAGAGCAAACCTGTGGGAAGTAAAATTCAGGCTGCTCTGTGATGCAATTACTGGCTAACTTTGTGTCTGGTATATACATTTCAAGAATTATCTTCTATCTATTGCTGCCAATGGGAAACTCACACCAGTTGCATCCATACTCCTGCGTGATGGGTGGGAGGGTCTGATGTATAGTCACATGATCAGTCCTCGTGGTAGGATCAGCTCTGCTGTGAGCTAACCACATGAGCACAAAATGACATCACTGGGGGCATTCTGTACACATACAGTATATAGAACCAGGGCTTTTTTTCAGCGGGAACGCGGGGGAACGGAGTTCCGGAACCTCCAGTCTGAATGTATGTAATGGCAAAGGGGTGCTGGGGTCAGTTGGGTGAGCTGAAGGGCCTATTGATGCTGGCTGCTGGGGGATCTATTGTTGCTGGAGGGCATTTGTTGTGGGTGGGGCTATTGTTGCTGGGATGAATCTATTATTGCTGGAAGGCATTTTGTTGTGGGTGGGGCTATTGTTGCAGTGGAGGCTTTATTGTTGCTTGGGGAAAATATTGTTTCGGGGGGGGGGGCTACTATTGTTGGGGGTGGGTCTATTGTTGCTGGGATGAATCTATTATTGCTGGAAGGCATTTTGTTGTGGGTGGGGCTATTGTTGCAGTGGAGGCTTTATTGTTGCTTGGGTGAACTATTGTTGTTGGGGGGTCTATTGTTGCAGGGGAGGATTTATTGGGGGGGGGGGGCGATTGTTGCAGCGGAGTATTTATTGTTGCTTGGGGGCTATTGTTGTTGAGGGTCTATTGTTGCTGATTGCAGGGGATCTATTTTACTGTTCTTTCTATTGTTGCAGGGGAGGATTTATTGTTGCTGGGGGGGCTATTGTTGTTGGGAGGCTATTGTTGCTGATTGCAGGGGATCTATTTTACTGTTTTTTTTCTATTGTTGCAGGGAAATATTTATTGTTGCTGGGGGGATCTATTGTTGGGGGGGGGGTCTATTGTTGCTGATTCCAGGGGATTTTACTGCTTTTCTAGTTATCATTAACAAATACCATACAAAGTACCTAGAACCACAACATGATACTTGGTTCTGCATTCTCTAAAGGGGGGGGGGGTACTGGGAGGTGGGCAGAGGGTGGAACCAAAGGACAGCGCTTGGAGGTGGGTAGGGAGTGGAGACAAGGGGTTACTCAGAAGAGGGGAGTACCTGCACCTATTCTCTGAGAAAAAAAGCCTTGTATAGAACTCTATTAGTTGTTATAGCAACAAAAAAAGGGATGATTTAGGGTTGATTTACCAAAGTTGGAGAGTACAAATTCTGCTGCAGCTCTGCATAGAAACCAATGAGCTTCCAGGGTTTTTTTTGTCAAAGCTTAATTGAACAAACTGAAGTTTGAAGCTGATTGGCTACCATGCAGAGCTGCACCAGATTTTGCACTCTAAGTTTTAGTAAATCAACCCCTTTTTGTCAGTTTTTTTTTTTTTTTTTTTTAGCAAAAGTAGTGTCACTCTTTATGGTTGGGATGCTTTGAAATATACCGTATCCCCTTTTTCCATCTCAGAAATCTGGGAGGCATAACGTCTAGAAGAGAAATCACAGGAGCACATGCTGATAGCTTCTACTAAGTCATAGATCTTCAAAGTATCCCCTAATATTATCTTTAATGTAAGAAAATTGTGTACATTATTCCTTTTACGGCCTACATTTCTCGTTAAATTTATGGAAATTGCTCCTGTAAAATATTCCGTAGGTCAATAGTGTAACAAGTAATGTAATGTAAAAATATGTTTATGGTTTGTAGAATATATTTTATACATTATAAGTTATACATCGTAAATCACATGGATGATTCATAGTAATATTCTGGTTTCTCTTTTGTTTTGCAGTGTTGCATATTCGGTACATGTCTCTGAGGATTATCCAGGTACAGTAGACTTTATTTCATTCAAGATGAGACAAATATTTAGTGCTTTCAGATGGATCAAAATAGTGGAACAAAGGCTGCATGTGGTCTGCAGTATTTTTCTGTGTACCATTGTATTTCACTCACTGACCAACTTCAAGGAAGATGCTTCTTAGACTTAGTTAGGGAAATTGTCCTTTAATAATGCCAAACATATGCGTCATTGGGTGGCACATGTTTCTGCGCTGAGAGCGCGCTCACTGCCAGCACAGAGACCGAGCTATGAAAGACAGCTCTTGGTTCCCACAATTGATCAACAGCAGTGGTGCTCAATTTTCTTGGGGGGGGGGGGGCGTTCCATGGCCCCCCAGCCAGCCAACCACATAGCCCCCCGTTGCTCAATTGATCGCCCCGCCAGGCCCCTGCCAGCCCCTGCACTCACCCCATGCAGGTGGCAGCTTCTCACCCTGCGCCTCCTCCTGAGTCCCGACAGTCACTTCTCCTCCCGGCCAATCAGGAGTTGGGACTTGCAGTCAATCGGGTCTTAGGACTCCAGGCCAGTCGGGACTCAGGACCTTCTTCCGGATTGGCAGTGAGGAGAAACAGGAAGACATTAGCGGATATTAATTTGCTAATATCATACAACTGGGTGGGCTTTGGGCGCAGTGCACCCTTTTTAAAGCCAATTAGAGCCTCTGGCTCTAATCGTGTGCTTCTAAAAAAAACAAAAAAAAAACATTGGAATCCATGTATCCAGCTCCCTGCATATATATTAGAGGCCGGTGCATGGATTGGGGGGGTGGCGCCCCCCTGTGCTCCTAATGGATGGGCCACCACTGATCAGTAGCCAATGGGACCAGCTCCCCATCATGTGAGCACTGTGACAGCCAGTCACAGTGGTGACAAGATCAGCAATTCTTCCAGACCCCTGGGTGTACAGACTCTGTTAAAGGGAAGCAGGGGCTGGATGGGAAGGGGTTAATGTGGTGGGTGGGCAGGGGAACACTTAAGCATTCACCCAGTCCTCACAAATTCTCAGAATTGTTTGCTTATTGGGTTGATTTCCTATGATCATGACCTCCATCTAGTGGCCATATTGCCGCATTTTGCCTGAAATACCTCAATCAAAAAAAAAAATACCACATTATGGCTATAAGATGGGGCTGCCACTCATAGGAAATAACTGTATTAAGCGAAATATCGAAGAATGCTGGTGAATAAAGTCCATGTTTGCAGGGATTACACTGTGGTGCCAGCTTTCTTTGATGGTTTGACTTGGGCGAAGCTTCAGCTTTCTCAGCCTGGGCACTGGTGGTACAGTTGTGGGATACAGCGGGAGGTAGAAGCACCTATATGTTTGCTGGAATTAAGCAAAATATGGTCAGAGTTTGTAAGGGCTAAGCAAATACTTGTCACATGCGCCCAACATACTTTCTTTAAAAATAAGAGAGGCATCCAACTTGAAGGTGATGGATGGACAGGGAGAAGCTTGGAGTCTTAGGTAGTATAAGTGGTGTCTCCCTTAAAGGTAAAGGGTGATATTTTTAATTGTATTCCTTCATCCATGCTAAAGAGCACAGATGGATAAATCTCCCATTGCAATCAATATATGTCAGAACACAAGAAAGAGGAAGAGACTGTATGCTCAAAACAATCTAACAGCCATGACCTGAGGAGAAAAGGCCATCCAGCACTATACTGGCCATTTCTGGTTAAGGTGTAGCACCATTCTTAGACATAATTTATTGTGTATCACCCCCAGGGTCTCCTTAGTAAACGTCACACTGTGAAATGCGTTGGGACCTTTGGATATTCCCCTGTATACTACACAGATGCAGAACCTCCTATTAATGAAGATCTTTTGACTTCTGAGCTATTTTAACTTGTGTATGATTTAAACAGTGGTCTATAAACTGTGGCCCCGGGGGCCAGATGTAGCCCTTTGCTTGCCTTTATCCAGCCCTTGGGGCACTAGTCCTTCCACTAATTTGAGAAGGTATTCCTCCACTGACGCCAACAATAAGACATAATTCCTACCACTGACACCAACAATGGGGCATAATTCCTTCCAATGACACCAAAATCGGGGCACTATTCCTCCCCCTCTTTGTTTAGAAATTTTGGAGACCCCTGATATGAAATATAGGAACACCGGTTTACAGTTTAGCGATGACAGGAGGTCTGCCCTGTCAGCAGTGGGTAACATTGGTTGTTGTCTAGAGCGTACTAGTGACACAGTCTGCTACCTGTTTTTAATTAATCAATTTTGACCTTTGTATGCAAAAAAAGTTAATATTTTTATAATAGTGTTGTTGTGAATGCTTGTTCCTAAGGTTTTGGGCACCTAAAAAATCCCTTGTTTCTTACTTTTTCTCGTGTTCTGAATAATAATTTGGGATGTGGTACCATATATATCATGTTACATTTTTTATCTAAATTGTGGTCAATGTATGCTGATATATCGAAGCAGTGCCTGCATCTCATTGGATACAAGCCTTGTTTGGCCAACCATTTTCCGCTGGGCTCCTTCAATTTTGCAGTTGAAGGCTGTTGTGTAGGAGGATGCCGACAGGGCCACCCATGGAGAAAATTTCTGCTGGTTCATCAGGACGGCCAGCTTAACGCAGTCTAAGAGGCATGTCTCCTAAAGGTGTAGATATGAATTACTTTGATGTGGACCACTCAGAAGTTGGCTCTGAGAAAAGGTTGTGGCTATCAGAAGGTGGCTGTCAGGGTTTATTTCATAGATGAAAACAGTTTTAACATAATTTTCGTCAGCGGCATGTTTCCAATGACGAAAACTAAACAAAAAGGACCCCACATTTTCTGATGAAAACTATGAGGAAAATCAATTCTCCTTTTCGGCAATGAACGAACACGGAACGAAAATATGAGGGGGAGAAACATTTACGCACGTGAACTTCCGGTCTCCTCTGAGCTCCGTTGTAAAGCCCGTGGGTGTTTTCCCTTTCCAGCATGGAAGGTAGTGACCGTAGCGTTCTTAGTGTTGTGGCGTGCTTAGCACTGTGCAGTATTACAGGTCTCCTCAGACAACTATCCAAGGCACTGTGCAGCTTTACAGGCCTCCCTATACCGTCTAGAGCACTGCGCAGCATTTACAGGCCTCCTCAGACCACCGTCCACATCATTGTGCATTACAGGTCTCCTCAGCCCACCGTCCAGAGCACTGTGTACATTAGAGGCCTCCTCAGACCACTGTCCAGAGCACTGTGTGCTTTACAGGCCTCCTCAGACCACTGCCCAGAGCACTGTGTGCATTAAAGGCCTCCTCAAACCACCTTCCAGAGCACTGTGTGCATTACAGGCCTCCTCACATCACTGAGCAGAGCACTGTGTGCAACACATGCCTCCTCAAACCACTGTCCAGAGCACCATGCTTTACAGGCCTCCTCAGACCACCCTCCAGAGCACTGTGCATTACAGGCCACCTCAGACCATCCAGAGCACTGTGCATTACAGGCCACCTCAGACCATCCAGAGCACTGAGCATTACAGGCCTCCTCAGACCATCCAGAGCACTGTGTGCATTACGGGCTTCTTCAGACCTTCCAGAGCACTGAGTACATTTGAAGCCTCCTCAGATCATCCTGAGCATTTACTGTGCATTAGGGAACTCCTCAGATTTTATTTTTACTCCAGGAGTATATAATAAGTTTGGGAATTCTAGAGAAATGCTTAAATAATGCATTACAATTTAACTAAACCCATTAGATTTTAGTTGATTAAAATTATTTTACTTATCTACAATGTACTGGAGATTTTAGTCGACTAAAATACGACTAAAATAAAAACAATTCAGATGACTGAAATATGAATAAAACGAAAATGGCATTTTAGTCAAAAGACTATGAATAAAGCTAAATCGAAATTTGACATGAAGATGTACACTGGTGGCTTGAAGAAGGATGCAGCCTATGTAAACTGCACTACCTTGGAGCGCCTTATACCTCTATCTTAGCTATCACCACATCTGTTTTGTATTTCACCCTGTTATAGTTCTAATATAAATGAGTGCCCAGTTTATACAGTAAATTACTGTAATGCACCCCACCGATTTAAGCCTTTGCGGCCCATCCATAGCTTTAGGTTTGATCTACTTTTTACATATTTTGGTTATCTGTTTTTAAAAATTATACAAGCTACATGTTTTATATATATATATATATATATAATGGTGCCAATGCAAGCTTGGCTTTAGAAAAGATACAGAAGGAAATTGTATTTAAATAACAAAACAGTATCTCTTCAAGTGAAGCACTATATATAGATACTGCAGAAAAAAGAAAGAGAGAGAGACAATACGATATGTAAGAAGGGATTTATCACACAAGGTAGCAAAGGAATCATGCTCATATTTAGTGCAAACCAGCCTGCCTCTCCTACAGAAAAGGATTTCTGACTTTTCTGATTTTTGTGTGTTTGTGATCCTTGCATCCGCAGTGGCGGTCAGAAGACTATCACAGTTTTGCGTACGTTTGAAGCAGTTTTATTATGTGACTTGCGGCAATTTATGTGCGAAGCGGTCAGGGGCAGGGGATACTTTATCTCAGGGCTACATTTAAACAGAAAAGCAGAATGTATGAATCAAACTGCAATCTTATAGCAAATCTGTCTCAAAAGATGCATTGCTGCTCCCATTTTGCGCTGCCTTGCTATGCCGCAAAGTTGATAAATGTTTTCCGTAATGTATAAACTATTGAGCTCTGTGTAGCGCATTCATAAACTGGAAAGAAAGCCTAATCAATAGATGACTTCCAGGAATACAGTAGTTAGTGTATAGATAAATAAGAGGCTGACAAAGCAGAGACAGGCTAGCGAATGGAGCTGCCCTGGATGGGCTTTGTAGTTCTGAATAAAAGTGTTTATTCATAATTAGTCTTTTGGTATCTAGACCCAAAAATAGTATAATTCTGAAGTTTACCAGTCCTGAGACATGGTGGCTGCATTCGTCTTCTAAAGCTGCACTATATTATGTTTTTCTTCTTGGGTTTAGACCTTTACCCACTTTTGGACCGGAAGGATTTGCCCCCTTAATGACCAAGCCATTTTTTGCGATTGGGCACTCCGTTAATTTAGAGGACAAGTGCACGGTCGTGCGACGCTGTACTCAAATAAAATTGATGCCCTTTTTTCCCCCACAAATAGTTTTTTTTTCGGTGGTATTTAATCACCTCTGCGATTCTTTATTTTTTGCACTATAAACAAAAAAAGAGCGACAATTCTGGGGGAAAAAAAAAAAAAACAATATTTTTCACATTCTGCTATATAACATTCCCCCCCAAAAAATGTAAAAATCAAAATTTTTTTTAACATTTTAGGCCAATTTGTTTTCTGCTACAGATTTTTGGTAAAAAGAATCGCAATAAGCATATTTTGATTGGTTTGCGCAAAAGTTATCACGTCTACTAACTATGGAAAAGATTTATGTCATTTTTATTGTTTTTTTTTTACTAGTAATGGCGGCGATCTGCTATTTTTAACGGGACTGCGACATTGTGGCAGACAGATCGGACCCCTAACTCACATTTTTAACACTTTTGGGGGGGACCAGTGACATTACTACAGTAATCAGTGCTAAAAATATGCACTGTTAGTGTAATAATGACACTGACAGGGAAGGGGTTAACACAGTGGGTGATTAAGGGGTTAAATGTAAGCCTGGGGGAGTGATTCTAACTGTATGGGGGCGGGGCTTGTGAAATGATCACAGAGACCTGTGATCCTATATAGCAGGATCACAGGCACTCTGTGATCATTGCAGAGAGAAGAACGGTCTGCTGTGTTAACAACAGCTGACTGTCCTTCTCTCTCAGTGGGGAGCGATCGCGGGTGCCTGTCAGGAATCAGAGCCACCGGCTCCATGCATTTGAGTCCCCGCTGCCGAACTGCAGGTGCGCGACCAACATTGGTTCGGGAAATAGTTAAGCTGGGTTCATACATATGCGAATTGGATGCGGGTTTCAGATAGGTCCGGGGCAGCCGCGGTCCGCATTCAAAAAGGGTCCTGTGCGTCTTTGAGTCCGATTCAGGTGCAAATTCAGGCACAAATTTGGACCTGATTTGCGCCTGAACCGGTGAAGAGTGACACACCGGACCTCAGGCACAAACCCATGGCTGCATATGTTCGAACCTGGCCTTAAAGGGAACAGTGCACACTTTAAAGCTATTTTTATCAAAAACAATGTTTGACATGACTGTCACCTTCCTTTTTACATTTCTATCACATTTTTAAAGGTATTTTGTGTATGGATTTATGGTTCATTTACACCTGCAGTACAGGTGTGGCTGACTGGCATTCAAAAGGGAATGTTGCCTCCTCCAGAAGGCCTGTTTTTTTTTTTTTTTTGACAGCCAAACAGGGTTTTTGAATAAGAATATCACACTGCAACCACAAGCCTAGCATATAGCTTCTGGCCGTGGCATGCCCCCCATTAACTTGAATGGGTCACATTTAGTGGTGGTACTGCCTGCCATATGTGACTAGGGGTAAAGTTTTTTGCCGTGCCTCAAAGCAAAGCATCGCTGCTACAGCATGTGCTTTTGCAGCTTAAGGGGGGTGGTTAGGGAATAGTAAAACAATTAAACCGCCTATTTTTACCACCCTCCCAAGCAGTGGCGGCTGGTGCTCCATGGGCTGGGGGGGGGGTGGCAGACGGACCGCACCATACACCCCCCCGACCACAGCAGGCCACCTCCCTCCCAATGGCATGGCTTCTCCTTTTGGCCAATCAGGAAACGGGTCTCAGGAACCGTTCCTGATTGGCCAGGAGGAGAATCTGTGAGACAATAGCGAATTTTCATTTGTTACTGTCACATAACTGGGTGGGCTGGGGCGCAGTGCTCTGCGCCCCAAGCCCACTCTTTTTTTTAGCCTATTAGAGCCTCTGGCTCTAATTAAATGCAAAAAAAAAAGCCCCATTGAACTCCATGCCTCCGGCGCCCTGCATGTAGATTAGGGGGCCAGACGCGATAGTGGGGGGCGGCACCCCTGCACCCCCAATGCACCAGCCGCCACTGCTCCCAAGTGTAAACTAGGCCTTATAGATTTTTTTCTAGCGTCTATGTGGGTTTCAGGCAGTACAGTTAAAATACTTGGTGAATGTTTGCTGTAATAAAATCAATTACAGGATATGCACCAAAAGATCCTATTGTTTTAAACCAGTCTAATGCAAGCCATAGATGATGTAATATTTTGTTCATGCAACTACGGGTTGCAGTTAAGAAAATTGCTTGTTTTCCTCATTAACACAGTCAGTCCAGCAGCGCTATTGTCTTGTGCTGGAGGGAAGCCTTCCCTGTCAGCAGAACACATTGATTATTGATATAGCTATAGCCGCCAGCAATAATCACATGCAAAAAATCCAACAGGCTGGTTGTGCTGAAGATGATCGATGGATCGACTTCAGAACAACCAGCCTGCCTATAGATGGATCAAATCTCAGCTGGTTCCAGCTGAATTCGATCCATCTGTGGCACTGGTAAGTAGAATGATAGTCATGCATTAAGAAAGATAAACAACAAACCACAATCACTACAGTGCACTGCTAAGCAAGTAGTAAAACGTGTTTCTGTGACAAGAAAGGCTTTCCCTTGAGTGCATAAAATATTTAATAAAAAAACTATACCTAGAGACAAGGTTTACAAAGTATTATCATTTATTGACAGATTCATTTTCATTAAGCTGATAAAACTAACATACATAATGTCTTAAAAAAACTAATTTAGACTTTAAATTAAAGTTTAAATTTAAATTAAAGCCTCTCAATTTCTATTAAAGGAAACTTGTGTTGAAGGGAGCCTTCCTTGAAAACTTCTCCTTTCAAAAATACTTGCACTCTGGCCGTGAGGCTGATCTAATGTCTTTATTTCTGAGCCACTGACCTGGATTCTTGCAGATCTGGAATTCTGACTGCATTTGCTGCATGCTTGTTCCAGGTCAGTGACTCAGAGTGTATTGAAGTCTGATGATATGGTTATCCTCAACCAAATATTTTTTCAGCTAAAATGAAAAAGGTTTAGAACAGTGGCGGCTAGTGCTCAAAAATTTTTGGGGGGGCGCAAACTATATAAAAATAAAAAAATAAAATAGGCATTGCTTTGCTGCAAAAAACGCTGTAAAAAATTGCGTGACTTTGAGGTCGCAAAAGTGTGAAAGGGGCCTTCAGTAATTAAGGTATAGTGTGCCCCCTTTCAATGCAGAGAGACCAGCGTGCCCCCTATTAATGCACAGTGACCAGCGTGCCCCCTTTCAATGCACAGTGACCAGTGTACATGCCTCTTCAATGCAATTATCAGCGTACATGCCCCCATCAATGCAGTGACCAGCGTACATGCCCCCTTCAATGCAGAGATCAGCGTACATGCCCCCAATGCAGAGACCAGCATACATGCCCCCAATGCAGAGACCAGCATACATGCCCCCTTTAATGCAGTGACCAGCATACCATTCCCCCTAATGCAGAGATCAGCGTACATGCCTCCAAAGCAGTGATCAGCGTACATGCCCACAATGCAGTGACCAGCGTACATGCCCCCAATGCAGTGACCAGCCTACATGCCCCCAATGCAGTGACCAGCCTACATGCCCCCAATGCAGTGACCAGCATACATGCCCCCAATGCAGTGACCAGCATACATGCCCCCAATGCAGTGACCAGCGTACATGCCCCCAATGCAGTGACCAGCATACATGCCCCCAATGCAGAGATCAGCGTGCGTGCCCCCAATGCAGAGATCAGCGTGCGTGCCCCCAATGCAGAGATCAGTGTGCGTGCCCCCAATGTAGTGACAGCTTACATGCCCGCAATGCAGAGATCAGCGTGCGTGCCCCCAATGTAGTGACCAGCATACATGCCCCCAATGCAGTGACCAGCATACATGCCCCCAATGTAGTGACCAGCGAACATACCCCCAATGCAGAGATCAGTGTGCTTGCCCCCTTACTTACCTGGAGCAGCAGCGGTGGTGATCGCCTTCTCCTCAGTCCCCCGAATGGCGGCTTCTCCTCGGTCCCGGCGGCGCGTCTCCTCCAGTCCTTCCGCTCCCGCCTCCTCCTTGGCCAATGGCATAGGGTTTGCCTTGCGGCCAATCAGGAATCGCGTATCGGACGCGCTTCCTGATTGGCCAGGAGGAGGATCGGTGTGACATTAGCAAATTTTCATTCGCTATTGTCACACAATGGGTGGTCTCGGGACGCACTGCTTTGCCCCCCGGGTCCACCTTTTGCATCGCCCTATTAGAGCCTCTGGCTCTAATCAGGTGATGCAAAAAAAAAAAAAATCCCCATTGAACTCCATGCGTCCGGCGCCCTTGCATGCAGATTAGGGGGCCGGACGCATGGATGGGGGGGGCAGTGCCCCTGCGCCCCTAATGAACCAGCCGCCACTGGTTTAGAACCTGTTAGGATTTTACTGCTGTTTCAGGACGTATTTCCTAGATGTTGCTTGCTATTAAGTTTTTTTTTCTTTTTTAATTGTATCTTTTATTGAAGAAATAAAGGAAAACAAAGTGTAACTTACAAACAAGGGGTGGATGTCCCCAAAAACAAAACATAACAGAATATCACATATCGAACCAAGTATGATCAGTGAAACATCAAAAGATCAACCAGAATGTAAATCTGAAAGTAAACAGGAAAAGCATAAAGGGAGGTATACATTTGCATCAATACAGCGGTAACAGGGGATTATAAGGTACAATCATGTCAAGTCAGAAACATGGAGATCCCAATCTGCCCTAATAGCATTGAAGCGGGTAATGTCATCATGGACTGAAGCAGTCAGGAACTCCATCCTCCGTATCTCCATCACCAAGCGCTGGAAGAGGGCCTTGTCAGGAGGTCCCGGCTGAAGCCAGCACAACGGGATAGCCCTCCTGGCTGCCAACAGGAGATAGGAGATCAAGCGCCTGGTGTATTTGGAGACCCCAGGGAGCGGAAGACCCAATAGGTAATGGACAGGGTCAAGTGAAAAAGACAAGCCAGTCACCCTTGCTATTCAGTTTTGTTGTCGATACCATCGACATTGTCAGAAGAGCCCAGGTATGCAGTTGAGACCGAAATGAAAAACAATTTTGCAACAGAGAATGAAAACTGAACGGAGGGTGCGTCACCCTGTGCACCAAAGGCTATTGGTATTAAAATATAACTTTTATTCAATATATATATATATATATATGTACAAAAGGGGAGGGTTTTGTTTATTGGTTGGCAGGTAATGTTGATAGTGATTGGTGCACACAATTGTAGGTTGGTCAGGGCAGAACAGAAAGAATCAAAAAACAAGGAATGGAGAATTGAGGGAGGGAAAAATACTCCTAACTGATAATATATATGACGTACAGTTAAGTCAACTCCCAGGTCCAACCAAAAAAGGACAACAAGGACCCTAAAAAATGTTCAACGTATAAGTGCTGCCACCTGTGAGGTATATTCCTCCTAGATCTAGGTCCTGGATGGCACACGCATCAGCTGTGACTGGAGGTGACTTACAAATCTATCTAGCAGGGTCTCCTATGAAGCCTGCCTCTACAACACAATAGTCTAATAGGGCATATATTGCTTCAAAACTCTGGAAATATACTCCAGGTGAACCAGCTCCTAATGCTGAGTAAGCTTTCCTGAAATGTAAAAGATAGACTATTGCATTACATGTGGTAAACAGTTTTTTTGCAGCATCTCTTCAGTGTGGAGCATTTGGGGCACCCACTTGGATGGTGACAAAGTTCCCCTGAGATTTTTCCCCTTTTATTAGGGACGGGATAAACATCCCCCTTGAAGCCGTTCAAAATGTCCTCCTCCTCACAGCATTGAAAACCCTCCTCCTCCTCGCTGCCCGCACCCCAACCCTTCTCCCCATATTCCTCTGTTTCCTGCTGTCTCTTGTCGTTCCATATACTGGGGTTGATCAGGCATGTCTTTCTTTCTTTCTTTCTTTCTTTCTTTCTTTCTTTCTTTCTTTCTTTCTTTCTTTCTTTCTTTCTTTCTTTCTTTCTTTCTTTCTTTCTTTCTTTCTTTCTTTCTTTCTTTCTTTCTTTCTTTCTTTCTTTCTTTCTCTTTCTCCCTATATTTCTTTCTTTCTCTCTCCCTATATCCCTTAATATTTCTCTCTCTATATTCCTCTTTCTCTCTCCATCCATCCCTTTTTCTCTTTTTTATTTCCCTTGTATATTACCACATTCTCCACTATGTAAATTTTTACTTGCAATAGATTTTTATTATTTTTTTAAACAATACAACAAATCGCAGTAGTTGTCGTAGATTCAACATTACAGAACAAACATACAAGGATAGAGTCTTCAGAACTCAAACATCATGAGAATTAAACATTTCAAAAGTAAACGTAAACATGTATACAACTGTTCAATGTCATTCCACATGTTATATCTAACACATCAGAAGATTTCAATTCCGGTCAAGGGATTGGGGTATAATATTTGCTGTTGGTCCAGCTGCGCCAAGCAGAGTGGAATTTTGTTCCACTGTGGGTCGAGTAGGCGTAGGCCTTCTCCATGGAGAACTGGAAGTTAACCATTCTAATCACTTCTAGGTGGGATGGAATTATGGTCTGCTTCCAGTGTTTCGCAATAAGTGTCCTGGCAGCAACTAGCACATGAAAACAAACCGTTCTCATATCAGGGGGTATGTTGTGTAGCCCCAGATTCAGCAGGGCCATGGCCATGGTGGGTCTGGTGAGTATACCCGTGGTCTCCGAAAGAATCTCAAACACCCTCCTCCAGAAGCTGGTTATGCTCTTGCACGACCAAAAGACATGGGAGATCGTGCCTACCTGGTCACAGTTTCGCCAGCAAAGTGGGCTTTGAGATTGGAAGATTTTGGATAGGCGATACGGTGTAAGGTACCATCTAGTTAGGAGTTTTTGCATTTGTTCCCAGTGATTTACGCAGCGAGATGCAGTGAAGGAGGTTTGAATTGCTATTTTCCAGTGGTTTTCCGAGAAGGATGTCTGGAAATCTCCCTCCCATCTGACCATGTGAGGGGTTTTCTGGAAGGAGGTTTTGTGTCCTAGTAAGTTGTAAAAAAGGGAAATACCCTTCGATGGATTGTCTGTATTCGTAAGATATTTCCATAGGGGAATTGGGAGTTTTAAGTGGGGCAGGGGATATTTGCGTAAAAAACTGGCAATGGCATTATATGAGAAAATGGCTTTACTAGGGAGTTGGAATTCTAGTTGAAGAGTGTGGAAGGATTTAAGTGAGTTGAGTTGGTATAGTTGGGATACCTCCAGGATGCCTGCGGCCGTGAACATGGTCATTGCCGTATACGGGAGGAGAATGTTAAGTACCTTCATGGGTATAGGGATCGTCGTGTCTGTTGAGGGTGCGGACTTCTGATTGACAAGGAAACGCCAAGAACGCAGCGATGCTTGGGAGGTGATAGGCAATGGCTTCAGATCCAGAGGTTTCCAGGTATCAGCAATTAACAGTAGACTAAGGTCTGATGTGTGTGTTAATGCCGCTTCTATTGGTATCCAGGGGAGACGGTGTGATGTGGAGAACCAATATTGGAGGGGGGTCAGCCTCGTCGCGTGGTAGTAGTCAGTTATGTCCGGGAATCCTAGACCACCCACCCTTTTATGGCGTACCATGTGTGAATGTGAGCATCTGGCTCTCTTCTTCTGCCATTTGAATGTGCGTAGGATTTTAGATAGGGATGCGAGGTAAGCCTTGTAATATGTATCGGGAGGGTACGGAAAATATATAAGATCTTTGGAAGGCAGATCATCTTAAATGCCGCGATCCGACCTGCCCAAGATAATTCGGACGGTTTGATGTTATTCGTGTCTGCTGCTATAGTGGAGAGTAAGGGTTTCATGTTTGAAGGGAGTAGATTGGACGTTGGAAATGCCAACTGGATCCCTAGATATTTAAGCGATTGAGGTGTCCATGTATAAGGGAATTGAGCCTGGAGATGCTTCCGAGCATGTTCAGGTATGTTCATGCCCAAGATTACAGATTTCCCGAAATTTACTTTATAAAAAGACACATCACTAAAGTCCTGTAGAATTTGATGGGCTGCCGGGAGGGACACTATGGGATTCGTCAAACTTAGGATGACATCGTCCGCAAAAAGGGTTATAGTATGTGCAGAGGACCCAAATTTAAAGCCTGAAACCATGGGGGAAGTGCGTAGCAGTTCCACCAGCGGCTCAATTAGCAGGTTGAAAATGAGTGGCGATAACGGGCACCCCTGACGCGTACCATTTGTGATATCAAAAGATTTAGAGAGCATGCCGGCTGAGAGCACTTTGGCCGATGGGGAGGAATAAAGAGCCAATATGGCGGATAGGATCCGTCCTGTGAATCCAAATTTTCCCAGAACCTCCTCCATGTAGCCCCAGTGAATGCGATCAAACGCCTTCTCTGCGTCTATGGAAAGAAGCAGAGAAGGCGTTTTGGAAATTTCGGCATGGTGCATCAAATTGATCACCCTCCTGGTCGCGTCAGGGGCCTGCCTCCCTCGGACGAAGCCCATCTGGTCCCTCCCCAGCAATGTGGGCAGAATCCGTGCTATGCGGTTAGCAATGAGTTTAGCGTACAGCTTGACATCATTATTTAACAGGGAGATAGGTCTAAAATTTGCCGGGGCAGTGGGGGGGTTTGCCAGGTTTAGGTAGGGTTATGATGTGAGCCTGGAGCATCTCTTGCGGGAAGGTGCCCAGGTGTATGACAGAGGAAAATGTCGACAGCATATGAGGTGACAGAATGTCGTGGAGTGAGCGGAAGTACTCATTGGTGAGGCCGTCAGGACCTGGAGATTTGTTTAAGGGTGAGCACTTGATTGTCTGCGACAATTCCAGTGGAGTGAAAGGAGCATTGAGGGCCTGTAGGTCCTCACTTGTAAGAGTGGGTAATTTCATGCGGCTCAGGAAGGTGTGAATATCAGATGGTTTGGGGTTGTGTGTTGTTGTGTCTTCCCGCAGATTGTATAAGGATCCGTAGTAGTCGGCGAAAGCGTCCGCGATCTGTTGAGGATGGGTGTGTTTTTTGCCTGTGTGGGGGTGAGTTATAAACGCTATCTTCGATTTAATCCTCCTGGCTTTAAGCCTGGAGGCTAGGAACTTTCCTGCCTTGTTGTGAGCTGAATAATATTGGAGGCGAAGCCTTGCCAACATTCTATCATGATTGACCAGCAGGAGCCTGCGAAGCTCCATCCTTAAGGCGGAAAGTTTGGAGGACAGTGTCTGGGAGGGATTTTGTTTGTTGGTCACTTCTAGGACTCTGATTTCCTCTAGGGTGTCCTGAATGGATTTTTGAAATTTCTTCTTAAGTCTGGAGGCTAGCTGAATGAGAATACCTCTTATATAGGCCTTATGGGCATTCCAAATCGTGATAGGGTCCACGTCAGGAGTGGTATTGTGTTGGAAGAATTCCCTTAGTCGGGCTTGGAGGAGTTTGAGGGAGTCGGGGTCAGAAAGGATTGCGTTGTTACATCTCCATATGTAGGAAGAGGACGGAGAAGCTGAGGTGGAAATGGACATGTGGATGGCGGCGTGGTCGGACCACGTGATAGGGGAAATGGAAGTGTCTAACACCAAAGGCAGAGTCGCTGAGTCAATTACAAACATGTCAATTCTGGAGTAGGTTAGATGACAAGCCGAGAAGAAGGTGTAGTCCCTCTCCTCCGCATGTTGGTATCTCCAGATATCATGTAGATTTTCCACATGTAGGAGATTCGCCATGGAAGTGGAGGAGGCCTTGCCCCCCGAAGATGTGTCCATGGCTGGATCCGCTACAAGGTTAAAATCTCCGCATATAATCAACTTTCCTACTGTGAGTTTATGAATTTTAGCGAATAATTTTTTCAGGAATTTGAGCTGATGTCGTTTAGGGGCATATACGTTCACAAAGGTATACAGACAATCATCAATACAACAGTTCAAAATAATATATCTCCCGTCTGTATCTTCCACCACCCGAGAGTAGGTGAAAGTTACAGAGTTGCTAACAGCCAGTAGGACACCTCGTTTTTTCTCGGGTGAATTAGCCATGAAGACGTGAGGGTAGTCCTGGTGTGAACAGCGAGGTGTGGAGCCTTGCTTAAAATGGGTCTCCTGGATAGCCAGGATGTCAGCTTTATGTGATTTGGCTTCCTTCCACATTGAGAATCATTTTACGGGGTGGTTAAGCCCCTTAGCGTTCAATGACAATACCTGCAAGGACATGGCAGTTCGTATGGAAGTTCAGGATGTGCGCAGTAGCGCTGTGGCGTGATAGTAAAGGCAGTCCATGGATCGAGCATGTTATGAGAAGGTGTACATAGGTACCTGGTGGTGGGACCGAAGTGCAGCAAAGAGACGAATAGTGGAATCCAATCATGTTTCTTGCTTGGGAGAATCGACGGTCGAAGTTGGGGAGTATGACACGGAAGTCCGGAACATATTGTAGAGGCGGGGAACAACGTTCCAGGGGTGTTACTACATTCGTAGCAGAGTTCTGTTCTGAAAAGGAGTCGTACAAAACAAAGAGAAAAAAAAAACAACAACGGTAAAAAAAGGCATGGCCCTGACGGACCATAAGTGCAGCTTAGCTGCGTGAACGGTGGGGTTTCTAGCACGTTAGTAGGTGCTACAAAGAGCGGGAGGGCCAGAGTGCCCAGCTACAGGTAGAAATGTCAGCCTATTTGGAACGGTGAGAGGACCTGGACCTGGAGGGTCTGGACACCGTGTGCCATTCTGGTTGGAGACGTGGTACGTGTTGATCAGATGCGTCCGGGAGGATGTGCCACTGCTTGAGTAGTCGGACGCCCTGCTCCATGGAAGTGATTTGGGACGTCGTCCCCATGTGGGTAATGCACAGTTTAGCGGGGTATTTCCATTTGTAAATAATTTTGTTGTTCCTTAGGGCCTTTGTTACGGAATTTAGATTTCTTCTCAACTGGAGGGTGTATTGAGAATAATCAGGCAGTATTTGGAGGGACGCTGCTGTATCTGGGAGGCGGTCTTTCCTTCTAAATGTTTCCAAGATTTTTTCTTTTGCCTGAAAAAAGTGTACCCTCAAAAGAACATCCCGAGGGATGTCTTGTGGTAGGAAGTGTCACGGAACCATGAACCAGACGTACAACAACAGATAAGTGAAAATAAGAAGGCTTTATTGAAAATCAAGCTGTAAAGCAAAAGTCCAAACGGATGGCAAAACCGAAGCAGAGTCTTTGCAAAGCCAGAGGTCAGGAGCCAGGAGGGTAGTCAGACGAAGCCGGGATCAGGAACCAGCAGGGTAGTCAGACGAAGCCAGGATCAGGAACCAGCAGGGTAGTCAGACGAAGCCAGGATCAGGAACCAGCAGGGTAATCAGACGAAGCCAGGATCAGGAACCAGAAGCAGCAGCAGTCTTAGAAGCATGTGAACACAGGAGGACCAAGCAAGGAACTGAAGCCACAGACCTCCTATATATATGAGCTAAGCATCCAGCTCCTCCCAGTGGGAAGGAGGAGCCGCAGAGTGGGAGGCTACAAGAAACCCAGAAACCAAGATGGCCGCCAGCACATGTCAAACGAAGGAGAACAGCAAGAAGGTAAGACCATGACAGTACCTCCCCCTCAAGGGCCCCTCCTCCGCGGAGTAAAGAACGGTTTCTGAGGGAAGCGTGCGTGGAAGGCACGGAGCAAGGCAGGAGCATGGACATCTGCGGAGGGAACCCAGGAACGCTCCTCTGGACCATAACCACGCCAATGAACCAAAAACTGCACCCGACCGCGGACCAGGCGTGAGTCCAGGATATTGCTCACCTCATACTCCTCACGATTGCCCACTTGGACCGGACGAGGCCGAGGAACCACCGAGGAAGTGAAACGATTACACACCAGTGGCTTCAACAGGGAGACATGAAACACGTTGGAGATCCGCATGCCAGGAGGAAGCGCAAGGGCATAGGCTACCGGGTTTACCCTGCGAAGCACTCGGAAGGGACCAACAAAGCGAGGCGCCAGCTTGGGAGTGGGCACTCGAAGGTTGAGGTTGCGGGTGGACAACCATACACGGTCTCCGGCCTGGTAGGAAGGAGCAGGCGCTCGTCTGCGATCAGCCTGGAGTTTCTGGCGCTGCGCAGAGACCTCAAGGGACTTCTGGATCTGTACCCAAGAAGCACGTAGGACGGAAAGGTGATCCTCCACAGCCGGAATATCCTGGGGAGAGAATACCTCCGGTAACACGGCAGGTTGGAACCCATAATTGGCCATGAAGGGAGACGTCCCAGAGGAAGAGTTCACCGCCGTGTTCCTGGCAAACTCAGCCCAAGGCAGGAGGTCAACCCAATTGTCTTGGTGATCGGAGACATAGCAACGAAGGAATTGCTCCAAGGCCTGATTGGATCGTTCTGCGGCCCCATTGGACTGAGGGTGGTAGGCCGAGGAGAAGGAGAGATGAATCCCCAACTGGGAGCAAAAGGCGCGCCAGAACCTGGACACAAACTGACTCCCCCGATCCGACACAATCTCCTTGGGCAAACCGTGCAACCGGAAAACCTCCCTGGCAAAAATCGTGGCCAACTCCTGTGCAGAGGGTAACTTCTTGAGAGGAACACAGTGGCACATTTTGGAAAACCGATCCACAATCATGAGAATGACCGTATGGCCTCGGGATGCAGGGAGGTCCACAATGAAATCCATCCCCAGGTGTGACCATGGGCGCTCCCCGGTGGCTATGGGTTGCAGAAGGCCCAACGGAAGGTGCCGAGGGGACTTACTCTGGGCACAAACGGAGCATGCCGCTACATATGCGGCGATGTCGGAACGTAGGGAAGGCCACCAGAACAGACGGGAAACAGCCAAGGACAGCTGATTCTTTCCAGGATGCCCCGCGGTCTTGGAGTTATGGTAGGTTCGCAACAACCGAGTGCGCAACTCCTCAGGCACAAAACATCTGCCGTTGGGTCTCCCAGAGGGAGCACCAGATTGGGCCGCCAAAATCTGCTCACCCAGGGGAGAGGTCAGGCTGGTGCGAATGGCGGCCAGGATCTGATTCGGAGGTATGACCGAAGTCGGAATCGACTCCTTCCTGGACAGGTCAGAGTACTGCCGTGATAAGGCATCCGCCTTGATGTTCTTGGAACCGGGTAGGTAGGAGACCACGTAATTAAAACGTGACAAGAACAGAGCCCATCTGGCCTGACGTGGTGTCAATCTCTTGGCCTCAGAAAGGTAGGTCAGATTCTTGTGGTCCGTCAGGATGAGGACCGGAACCACCGAACCCTCGAGCAAGTGCCTCCATTCTTTAAGGGCCTGCACGATGGCCAATAACTCCCTGTCACCAATCTGATAGTTGCACTCCGCGGAAGACAGTTTCCGGGAGTAAAACCCACAAGGAAGCAGAGGACCCTCTGGTGTTCTACGCTGAGACAGAAGGGCGCCTACTCTCGTCTCAGACGCGTCCACCTCGAGGACAAAGGGCAACCCAGGGTTGGGATGCGACAGAATCGGAGCCGACACAAAGGCAGACTTTAGAGCCTCAAAAGCTCGGATGGCCTCGAGCGGCCAGACCTGGGAATTACTGCCCTTCCTGGTCAGATCCGTGAGAGGCTTGGCTAGCATGGAAAAGTCCCTGATGAACTTCCGATAATAATTGGCGAAGCCCAAAAAGCGCTGCAGGGAGCAAAGACCACTGGGCTGGGGCCACTGTAAGACAGCCGAAACCTTCTCAGGATCCATGGAGAACCCCTCAGCGGAAATGATGTAACCTAAGAAGGTTACCTGGGATCGGTGAAATTCGCATTTCTCAAGCTTACCGAACAGCCTGTTCTCTCGTAACCGTTGCAACACTCGTCTGACATCCAGAATGTGGGTCTCCATGGATTCAGAATATACCAAGATGTCATCCAAATAGACCACCACACACTGCTGCAACAGGTCACGGAAAACATCATTGATGAATTCCTGAAAGACTGCGGGCGCATTGCACAACCCAAAGGGCATAACCAAGGATTCATAATGACCGGTCCTGGTGTTAAACGCGGTCTTCCACTCATCGCCCGCCTTGATCCTTACGAGGTTATATGCCGCCCTCAGGTCGAGTTTGGTAAAGACCGTGGCCCCTTTAAGGCGATCGAACAGCTCGGAAATCAAGGGTATCGGGTAAGCGTTCTTGATCGTGATGCGATTGAGACCCCTGTAATCGATGCAAGGCCTCAACTCACCGCCCTTCTTTTTCACAAAGAAAAATCCAGCCCCTGCCGGGGACGAGGATTTGCGAATGTGTCCGCGTGAAAGCGCCTCCTTCACGTACTCCTCCATGGCCTCATTCTCCGCTACCGACAGTGGATAGACCTTGCCACGAGGAGGAACGGCACCAGGTTGTAACTCGATGGCACAATCGTATGGGCGGTGCGGAGGGAGGGCAACCGCGCGCACCTTATCGAATACATCCCGGTACTCCTCGTATTCAGGAGGCAACAGAGAGTCCGAGGAAGTACACAGCAACTTGACAGGCCCATGGATGCAACTAGCCCCACACTGTGGTGACCACGAGAGGATCTCGGCCGATCTCCAATCGAAAGTCGGATTATGCTTCTGGAGCCAGGGGTACCCCAAGACCACCGAGTAGTGTGGAGACGAAATAACCTGGAAGCAGATCGACTCTCTGTGAACGGCACCAATGGCTATTCCCACTGGAAGGGTCTCATGAGTCACGTGTGGCGGCAGAAGGGGTCTGCCGTCTATCGCCTCAAGAGCCAGTGGAGAACCTCGGGCCTGCAGAGGAATGGAATTGGCGGCAGCGAACACACTATCAATGAACAAACCACCAGCACCAGAGTCCACCAACGCCTGGGTCGTCACTGAGCCCCCGACCCAGGAGAGGACAACAGTGATCAGTGGTTTGTCAACACAGGAAACCGGGGACGAGGAGACTCCACCCAAGATCTGCCCCGGACAGGATCTCAGGTGCGAGCGTTTCCCGGACGGTTCGGACATGCCAACCGAAAATGCCCACCGAGACCACAGTACATGCATCGGCCCTCGCGTCTCCGGAGTACCCTCTCCCCCTCGGACAGGCGAGCAAAGCCCAACTGCATGGGTTCATCCCCAGCCAAGTCATCCCCAGGAGGCGTGGGAGGAGAGGGAGGCACGGGTGGGACAGCAAAGGTAGGCGGCAATCTGTTAGGAGGCCTCCGCAGACTCTCCTTAAAGGAAGGTCTCTCCCTGAGTCTGGTGTCAATCAAAATCAGGAAAGAAATAAGAGACTCGAGCTCCACTGGTAGGTCCTTAGCTGCAACCTCATCCTTCAAGGCATCCGAGAGACCATGAGAGAAAGCAGCGACCAGAGCCTCATTATTCCAGCCCACCTCTGCTGCCAGGGTACGAAACTCAATGGCGTATTCAGCTACGGATCGTGAACCCTGTCTGATGGACATAAGGAGCTTCGCAGCAGAGGCAGCACGAGCCGGCACATCGAATACCCTCCGAAGAGAAGCAACAAAACCGGAAAACTCGGCAACCACCGGATTGTTGTTCTCCCATAAAGGGCTGGCCCAGACCAAGGCCTTGTCCGAGAGCAGCGAAATTAAGAAGCCCACCTTTGATCTCTCAGTAGGAAAGGCATGTGGCAGCAACTCGAAATAAATGCCCACCTGGTTGAGGAAACCTCGGCACTGAGTTGGCTCTCCCCCAAAGCGCTGTGGAAGGGGGGCAGAACCGGTCATACCCCGAAACACCGCAGGCGCAACAACAGGTGTCGGGGTAGACTCTGGCGCAACAACCGGAGCGGCAGTAGGAGCGGGCCCAGGAGCGACAACCGACCCATCGGCAACGGGAGCGAAATGAGCCGTGCGTTCAAGCAGGATTTGCAACGCCACGGCGAACTGACCCAACAGGTGATCCTGCTGATCAAGTCTGGCAACCAGCGTGGGTAGCGAGGATGGCCCTGTACCGTCAGAATTCATGGCTTGGTCCTAATGTCACGGAACCATGAACCAGACGTACAACAACAGATAAGTGAAAATAAGAAGGCTTTATTGAAAATCAAGCTGTAAAGCAAAAGTCCAAACGGATGGCAAAACCGAAGCAGAGTCTTTGCGAAGCCAGAGGTCAGGAGCCAGGAGGGTAGTCAGGCGAAGCCGGATCAGGAACCAGCAGGGTAGTCAGACGAAGCCAGGATCAGGAACCAGCAGGGTAGTCAGACGAAGCCAGGATCAGGAACCAGCAGGGTAATCAGACGAAGCCAGGATCAGGAACCAGAAGCAGCAGCAGTCTTAGAAGCATGTGAACACAGGAGGACCAAGCAAGGAACTGAAGCCACAGACCTCCTATATATATGAGCTAGGCATCCAGCTCCTCCCAGTGGGAAGGAGGAGCCGCAGAGTGGGAGGCTACAAGAAACCCAGAAACCAAGATGGCCGCCAGCACATGTCAAACGAAGGAGAACAGCAAGAAGGTAAGACCATGACAGGAAGGAGGGCTTGGGAATTCTGTGGATGCGGTCAATGGTAAGGTCCTCGTTAGAGAGTTCAGGCACTGCTTTGTGGAACAGATCACGAACATAGGTGGGGAGCTGGTTAGGTTGGACTGCCTCAGGGATGCCACGTATTTTGAGGTTGTTACGCCTCGATCTGTCCTCTAGGTCAGCAATTTTAGCCTGCATGCGGTGCATGTCCTCCTGGTGAGATGTGTGGGCATCCACCAAAGTGTTATAAGAAACTGTGAATTCCTCCATCCTGTTTTCTACGTTGTGGACCCTGTCCCCCAGTCCATGCAGTTCCCTCTGGCAATAGGAGATGGACGCCTGGATATTTGCCTGCATGGATGTATGCAACATTGACAGCATCTCTTTGAGGGTTGTGTCAGACACTGGTTGCCCGGTAGTGGCTAGCTTTGCAAAGGGGTCCGGTGGCGGGGAGTAGGCCCAAGGTGTGCAAGGTGTATTATCAGTATCGCTCACCTCCATGGATGCAGTCGCCAGAGGTGGAAATGAGTCCCTCCTGGGGCGAGACTTCGCCGGGCTCTGTGCTGATGGGGTGGAGGGAGAGGAGTCCGCGGACCGCGCCAGCCGCATCTGTGTCAGCTCCTGTGTTCGTGCCGACGTCACGTCACTCACCCGCGACTCGGGCGGTAGAGGACGCGGCTGGCCGGATGGACGAGTGTCTCCGCCGCCATGTTGGCGGAGACCAGGCGGCAGCGGCCCGAAGAACTCGGAGAGTTTTCGGACCGGCGGGACTCCCTTGTTCCTTCTGGTCATCGTAGCGGCGTACCTCGGCAATTCCCCTGCACGATTCCAGCAGTCTAAAGGTCAGTGGATGGCTGTAAAGGGCCGTAGATCCGTGTAGAGCTGGACACTGGCTGGAGCTCCCCGGTCAAGCGGCCATCTTGCTCGGCGGTCGCCACGCCCCTTTCCTTTTTTTTTTTAAAGTGATGACATTCCCTCTGTTCTCAGCTGCATAAGAGCTGGGGGAGGAGAAGCAACAGTACACCGAGCTTCCCAGTGAAAGGCTGTGCAGGTGGGGTGTGTCAGAACAAGTCTGATCATTTGAGAAAAGCAGCCTGAGTTCCCAGTACAGCTAGAGAACTGACCACAGTGTGCTCTCAGGTTTAGTGTGGTTAATTTTTGATAGGAAAATACAGGGACTGGCAGGATCACCAGGGATTTCACACAAAGGAATTAATACAAAGAGAATAGGCTACTTTCTCATACAAGTACATGGTACAGCAGGCACATGCAGGAATATGAAATGTTGGGGTAACAAACACTTTAAACATGGGGAAATGTGTGTGTATTACAGAATGTACTGCATATGTTTTTTTTTTCATTTGCCCCAACATACACTTTAAAATGGTTGTAAAAGGAATTAAAAAAATAAATAAATAAATAACAAACGTCATACTTACCTGCTCTTTGCGCTCTGTGCAAAGACATTGCACAAAGTGGCCCCCAATCTCCTCTTCTTAGGTCCCCCGCCAGCGCTCCTGGCTTCTCCTCTATGTTCATTGCCCCCATAGGAAGCCCTCTCCCATGGGGGCACTTGTGCGTGCTCACTCCTGAGACCCGCTGTTGTGTTCATTGACACAGACAGCGGAACTTGCCACCGCCCCCGCTCTCTCATCACTGTCTTTGATTGACAGCAGCAGGAGCCAATGGCTCCCGAAGCCCCAGCAATGCCAGCAAGACCCAGAAGTGAGAGGGGATACTTATACCTTAATGAAAGGAATGAATTAAGGTAAAAAATGTTTAGGCTTTAGAACCACTTTAACCTCCTTAGCGGTATTCCCGAGTGTACCCGAGTTTAGTGCCATTAGCGGTAACCCCGAGCCACACTCGGGGTACCACCAGGGAGCATCGCTGGATCCTTGTAGAGGTTACTTACCTTGTCCCCGGGATCACGCGATGTGTCCCTGCAGTATAGGGTGGCCGGATCTTCCGCCCGATGCTGTGAGCCCCGTCTTCCGTCTCCTGCGACGTGAGGCTTGCAGGGGGGTGGAACCGGTGGCAAATTTGAAAAGTAAAACACACCAAACACACTGATATATTGTAATCCTACTGGATTACATTACAAAATAAAATAAATTAACATTAGTTTGCCCCCCAGTGCCCTTTCCTGCAGTTTTACTGTACTTTATATATATATATATATATATATATATATATATATATATATATATACACACACACACACACATATATATATATATATATATATATATATATATACTTTAACTTATTTATAGTTATTTATTATATTATAATTTATGTTTTTGTGTTTCAAACTTTATCATACCCGAGATGTTATAAAGAAGAACGCACAGTAAAAAAAAAAAATCATATGTAAATAGTTGGTTTGGGCTGCTCATTCTTAAGAATTACATGCAAAATAATGGTACCGCTTTCAGCACCTAAAATCGGAAACAATCATACTGCCAGGGAGGTTAAGTCTGTCATTGCTGAACTCTCCTAAAAAAAAAAAAAAAAAAAAAAATGAATGAAAGCACCACTCCCACTGCTAAGAGGTTCAGATACAGCTTTATCCAATAAAAGTTAAGGGGCAACCTGAAAAGTATCCAAAGCATTTTGGTGTCCCAGAATGCCCTCCTCATCAGGGTTTGATTGACAACAATGTGAATAAACTAGAACTGAACCAAATCTTTCGTGTTTTTTTTTTGTTTTTGTTTTTTTTGTGTGATTATAAGGTCAGGCCTTGTCAGCAGCTTGTTCAATTTTTTCCACTTCCCACTCCTAAAAAAAGGCTTTCCGATTGTCATTTTGATAAAATGGCTTCCAAACTTTGAAATAAATATGTAGATCAGGGCTTCTGACATACTTTTTTTCTGGTCTGTACCGAAGCCAGAGAGTTATATCTCATCACAGTCAAAAAGATAGATAGAAGAAAACAGTGGCTGCGTCCATAAAGGTTTTATGACAGGTTAACCTATATTGGAAACCTGCTCTATTGATTTATGCGGAGATCTTCAACAAGCTTAGCTTACAGTTGTAAAAGTTCTTCAATGTGTTAAAATTGTCTTCTGCTTGAAATGTTTCCAGAAGCTTCTGTTATCTAAAGCCATTTTTTGTTATTGTTGCAGATAATACATATGTTTCAAGCTCAGAAAATGATGAAGATGTGTTAGTTACAACAGAACCCATCCCTATCATCTTCCACAGGATTACAGGTAACACATCAGTATTTGTGAAAATATATTTACTTGACAGCTATTTGCATTGTTTAACCACTTTACCACCGGAGGATTTTGCTGTCTTCCGCCCAGGCCACTTTTTGCGATTCGGCGCTGTGCGACTTCAACTGACAATTGCACGGTCGTGCGACGCCGTACCCAAACGAAATTTACGTCCTTTTTTCCCCACAAACAGAGCTTTCTTTTGGTGGTATTTGATCACCTGTGCGATTTTTACTTTTTGCGCTATAAACAAAAAAAGAGCGTTTATTTTGAAAAAATAACAATATTTTTAAAATTTTTTTATATGAAATTCCCCCCAAAAAAGATGTAAAAACCAATTTTTTAAAAAATTTTTGGCCAATTTGTTTTATGCTACATATGTTTGGTAAAAAAAATCGCAATAAGCGTATTTTGATTGGTTTGCGCAAAAGTTATTGCGTTTACTAACAAAGGGAAAGATTTCTGTCATTTTTTGTGTTTTTTTTTTTTTTAACGCGTAATGGCGGCGATCTGCGATTTTTTTTGCGGGACTGCGACATTGCGGCGGACAGATCGGACCCTTGACTGACATTTTTGACACTTTTGGGGGTACCAGTGACATTACTGCAGTAATCAGTGCTATAAATATGCACTGTTACTGTAAAAATGACACTGGCAGGGAAGGGGTTAATTTTATTGGAGAGGGAGGGGTTAATGTATGCCTGGTGCTTACTGACGTGTAGGGGGGGAGGTGACTGTGTGAGTCATGGACAGATCGGATGTCCAGCTATGCTGAACAGTCCGATCTGTCACTCCCTGTCACTATGGAGATCCGCCCGCTGTGTTTACACACAGCGGGCGGATCTCCAGACTCGATCCCCGACGATCGGGTAAGAGCAGCGGCGATCGCCGCTGCTCCTCCCCTGGCCCGACTCCCGCTGTGAATGAAAACAGCGGGAGCGAGCCTCCGGCGGCGCGCAAGCGCCGCCCAGAAGGGGGAGTGTCCAACGACGTTAATACTACGTCGCTGGACGATAACGAACCACTCTGCCGCAGTAGTATTACTGTGAGCGGTTCTAGAGTGGTTAACTCTGTGACTAGAGAGAAGCACTGTGATAGATTTTCATGGTCCTATTTGACAGGTCACTGGAAAAGGTATCAAATAGCTTAACTTTTTACAGCAAATATAACAATTTGCTGTCTGCTTTAATGCCACAGGATCCCCCCCACCAAGAAATGGGTAAATTCCCCCATCCACGCTAAACCAGCATAGATGGAGGAGTCTCCTCTACCGGCTAACATATTCCGACAGCTGCAGCACCCATGGCTGCCTGAATACTGAAACAGTGACTGCATCTCTGTTCTTTCAAAAAAAATTCCATTGAAGGGGTGGGGGGTCAGCCTGTCAGTGCTCAAACCATACGCCGCACACTGCATCAAATTGGTCTGCTGTCGTCCTAAAAGGAAGCCTCTTCTAAAGATGATTCACAAGAAAGCCCACAAACAGTTTGCTGAAGACAAATAGACTAGGGAACCATGTCCTGTGGTCTGATGAGACCAAGACAAACTTATTTGGTTCAGATGGTGTCAAGTGTGTGTGGCGGCAACCAGGTAAGGAGTACAAAGACAAGTGTGTCTTGCCTACAGTCAAGCATGGTGGTGGGAGTGTCATGGCCTGGGACTGCATGAGTGTTGCCAGCACTGGGGAGCTACAGTTCATTGAGGGAACCATTAATGCCAACATGTACTGTGACATACTGAAGCAGAGCATGATCCCCTCCCTTCGGAGACTGGGCCACAGGGCAGTATTCCAACATGATAACGACCCCAAACACATCTCCAAGACGACCACTGCCTTGCTAAAGAAGCTGAGGGTAAAGGTGATTGACTGGCCAAACATGTCTTCAGACCTAAACCCTATTGAGCATCTGTGGGGCATCCTCAAACAGAAGGTTTCTTACATCCACCAGCTCTGTGATGTCATCATGATGGAGTGGAAGAGGACTCCAGTGGCAACCTGTAAAGCCCTGGTGAACTCCATGCCCAAGAGGGTTAAGGCAGTGCTGGAAAATAATGGTGGCCACACAAAATATTGACACTTTGGGCCCAATTTGGACATTTTCACTTAAGGACGTACTCACTTCTCTTGCCAGTTGTTTAGACATTAATGGCTGTGTGTTGAGTTATTTTGAGGGGACAGCACATTTACACTGTTATACAAAATGTACACTCACTACTTTACATTGTAGCAAAGTGTCATTTCTTCAGTGTTGTCACATGAAAAGATATAATAAAATATTTACAAAAATGTGAGGGGTGTACTCATTTTTGTGAGATACTGTATATTTCTCCCTTAAGGGGGCATGTCCTATGTCTACATACTTTTGCTGATAGGTGTTTCTTGTTCCCATCTCTAAAAGTTGGGAGAAATGCAAACTCTATACAGATGGTGCTGTGGTTGGGATTTAAACTGCAAACCCTACTATTGGCAGGTGGAAGTGCTAACCACTTTGCCACTGTTTGCCATTATTGTAGCCATGTACATCTAATTTAAGCTTAGGTGTCATCTGGTGTTGGGGCTTAGACAAGGGGATGATATCATGGCTCCCACCATGTGACAGTGTTCAAGTCTGGACATGCTCCCCCATATCCAAAAGCCCCACTCCATTATCAAGGGCTCTGGCAGTGTTATTTATGCTGAATACAATGATGTATATAAGTTAAATACAATTGCATCCAAATCTGCAGATATAACAAGGCCCCAGGTCAGCGTAACATTTGGGCCTTCAGCTATTCAAGAAGGGCATGTATAAAGCTTAATTCCAGGCACAACTTTTTTTCAAAGAGAATTTTGAAGTATGGATACTTTGAACATACAATAATTACATCGGTCCAGTGGAACTATGTGTATACTACACCTGGCTGATGTCACTGGAAGCTTGAAATCACCGAAGTAGACACTGTAACCATAGTGCTTGCTTCTGGGTTACATGCTAAGTAGCTGCCTAAGGTAACTATACAGTATATAAAATATCCATACTTGGAATTGTTCTTTAAATTTTGGATAGAGCAGGGAGGAGTCAGAACATAAACCAAGTTTCATTTCTGTTGTGACCCCTCTGGGGAGATTTCCCTTCAAATCTTGTGTTGTCATCAGGTAAGGAAGTAAGGGTATTCTCTACATCAGGATCATAAACAATAAATGCATATTTTTGTTTAGGAGAATGGGAAAGGGGTAGGACATGTTTGTTTTTTGCCATTTCCTTGTTGAGCAGGTTTTCTGTACATCCTGACAGCAACTGAGGGGAAATCTTTTCAACAGCAGTACGGACAACCAAAAAATCCTGTTGGGTTATAAGAGTTGGTTCACACTATGGCGATCCGACTTCGGGGGGCGACCTGTGAAGTCGCGTGCACCGCGACTTCGGCGCGACTTTCACGGACTTCACATAATGGAAGTCAATGCAAGTCGCTCCGATGTCGCCCCGAAGTAGTACAGGAACTATTTTCTAAGTCAGAGCGACTTGAGTCATTCCTATTAGAACGGTTCCTGTAGCATAGAATGGACCGCGACTTGTCAGTCTGACCAGTCGCCTGACAAGTAGCGGTAGTGTGAACCGGGACTAACGCTTCCTCACTGTATCCAAAAATTATTACAAACTTTTGGCTGGACTTGGAATTTAAATATTTAGTACAAACTGCCAGGAATCTGTCACATTTGTTCTCTCTCATTGGAGAAGATTTACTAAAACTGTAAGATGCTCTGCATAGAAATCAGTCAGCTTCCAGGTTTGTGGTACTCAGCAAAAACATATTGATTAAATGTAACTAATTGTCCTGAGAATCCCTAAATTAATTGTGGGACCTCTTCAGAGTTCAATGATGTATGTGGCCCATCATGGTACCAAAGTCCCCTTACTTTTCTACTGTTTCACATTATTCTGACAGAAGCATTGCCTGCAAGCTGTATCCTATATATTTAAACCATACAATATAAGCACAGTAAGCTTGTCATCTAAGTTAATGTGTAATCTCCTTTTATGTGTTCAGTACCTAATAAAACATATTTTAGTAGCAGGTGTGAATCAGAACTTGGCAGTGATTTTTATTCCTTTGGGAGGCAGAAGCAACCGTGAAAAGTAATATAAAAAAAAAATCTGCTTACCAAATATCACAATTAGATGTCTTATAAAAAAGATGAACAAACATTTCCCACAACTATACTGCAGTGGAACAAATGGAATGAGTACTCGTTAAGTTGTGCGCTCAGATGTTCAAAGTAATTTTGTTTTAGTAATACATGTAACCTACTGCATACAAGCCATAGGCCTTTGGGCCTGGAGTGCACATAGTTGACACATAGACATAAGTGAAGTGTTCTATCACATTTATTTGCAGGTACACTGGTACCAGGTAATGGTGTTATACTTCCATACACATCTGAAATGTTGTCTGGCCCCCATCCATTCTCATGAAACCCTTTGTTTTCCTGTGACATGCAAAAGACTTTTATAAAATAACAATCAAGTGGTATAGCCAGGGCTTTTTTTCTCAGAGAATAGGTGCAGGAACTCCTCCCTTCTGAGTCACCCCTTGACTCCGTCCCCTACCCACCCCCGAACACCGTTCCTTGGTTTCACCTCTTACCCACCTCCCAGTACCACCCCTTTTAGAGAATTAACAATAACAAGAAAGGCAATATAATAGATCTAGAAACAATGGACACCCCAGCGACAATAGATCCACCCCTGCAACAATGGACTTTCAACAGCCAGCATCAATAGACCCTCCAGCAGCCAGCAACATTAGACCCCTCCCTCAACAGTAGATCCCTCCCAGCAATGATTGATGCCCTACAACGTAAGACCCACCCCAGCAACAATAGATACCCCACCACCAACAACAGACTTCCCCAGCAACAATAGATCCTCTGCGCATAAGGTCCCCTCCAGCAATACTAGATTACCCAGTAGCCAGCATCAATAGACTCTCCAGCAGCAAGCGGCAAAGACCTCTCCCTAAACAATAAATCCCTCCCAGCAACAACTGACCCACCAGTAACATAAGACCCCCCCAGTAACAAATCCCCCGTGAGCAACAGAAGACCTCCCCAGCAACTATAGACCCCCATCCTCCGCAAAAATAGATCCCCTCCAGCAACAATAGATTGCCTATCAGCCAGCATCAACAGACCCACCAGCACACCTGAGCATCCCTTGCCATTACATACATTCAGTTCTGGAGGTGCCGGAAATGTGTTCCCTCGCGTTCCCGCTGAAAAAAAGCCCTGGGTATAGCTGAAATTACTAATCTTACATAAATAATATATAAATGTAAGTGTCATGCCTGTAGTTTTCCTGCCTGCGTAATTCTTACCTCCTTGCTGCAGTGCTTCTCCTGAGCCTGTTTTTCCATTCACATATGTTGTTTGACTTCTGTGCTTACCTATGGACGTCACCTACTATGTTGTGGACTTATATTTCCGTTCCCCACTTTCATTTCCTGGCCCGCCTCCCAGTTTTCTTCCCTATATGAGACATGCTCAGTGCAGCCCGCGTTGCCTGAACAGCTTCCTAGTTCTCTGAGCTCCTGTTTGCTGGAGTTTTACTTTCAATTTTTCTTTATTGTTATAAGAAAAAAAGGTTGTACAAGTAAGAATATACAAGTGTGCTCACAATATATGGTACTGCACAATAAATCGAATATGAACTATCAATATATGGCGCTGCACAATAAATCTAATATGTATAAACCACAGAGCTGACAGTGCTAGTAGGAATAGCTGTGGAGGCTAGGACAGTTTTGGCAATGAATCGTGCAAAGCAAAAACAAATAGAAAACAAGGGGAGACAAGCAGGAGAGAAGCAGGAGAGAGAAGGAAGAGAGAAAAGGGCGTAGAGAAGTGGGGTAGGAGAAGAGGTGATAGAAAAGGGGGGGGGGGGGTAGGACAGAGGAGGATAGATAGATAGATAGATAGATAGATAGATAGATAGATAGATAGATAGATAGATAGATAGATAGATAGATAGATAGATAGATAGATAGATAGATAGATAGATAGATAGATAGATAGATAGATAGATAGGCAGGTGGGTATAACACACATATTTTTTGATGAGGAGTAAGGGTTATGCAGGTATAGGAGTACGTGTTAAATATTGCTACTGTATAATACAATTACATATCCAGTAACGGAAAGGTATAGTTGTAAAAAGCAAGATGTAGACAATTTTAAACAAAGGAAGACTCTCAGCAGGATAGACCTTGTAGGAGAAATGTGGCTGGCTGTTTAAAAGGGGGGAGGGCACACTCTGCAAGTAAGTTGAGGTATAAGGTTATAGATGATCTGCCCAATCACCCACACCGTGCCTGTAGAAAAGATCTTGAAAAAACCTTTCACCTCATGGGCCAAATCACACACTATAATGCTCGCTAAAAGGCCCTAGGTCACAAGGACCTGAATAACTTTGAAATTAATGGGTGCCAAGTCCCCAATAGCACGTAGTTCTCCTCACCGCAACCAGGATTTATATGGAAGCAAGGAATAAAAAACAGATGATAGTGCAACACCTCTTTATTATTGAAGCCAAATAATAATCCCAAATAATTGTGCTTACAACAAAAAGTGCCCAGACCAGCACCAGCAAGAACCGCCAAAAAGAAATTACATCCCCCTCCATGTAGCCAGCTGACTGGCTCACCCTTCGCTGAGATACTCAGCGGCCGCGGCCGGAGTACGTTCCAGAGGAGAGCCGGCTATTTTAGAGCCTTCTTCAACAATGTTACCACTGATGAAGTTGCCAAACTCCATTTCACAGCCCACCTCACTACCTGTCCCCTTGCAACTACTGTGAACACCCTCCTGCTCTATCCCAAACTCTCTAATCCACATCTTCAACCTCTCCCTCTCTTCTGGCACCTTTCCCTCGCCGCTCAAACATACACTGGTTACCCCCATACTTAAAAAACCCTCACTAGACCCCACCTGTCTGGAAAACTTAAGACCAATTCCCCTGCTCCTTTTTGTCTTCAAGATACTTGAACAAATTGTCCACAACCATATGAGTTGCTACCTGACTGGGAACAACCTTCTCGATCCCCTACAGTCCGGCTTCGGTCCACAACATTCAACAGAAACTGCTCTACTAAAACTCACCAACGACCTACTAACTGCTAAACCCAATGGCTAATACGCCATACTTATACCTTAGACCTTAGACCTTTCTGCGGCCTCTGACACAATTGACCACCCACTCCTCCTCAATAATTTTCACTCCATTGGCCTCCGCAACTCTGCTTTTTCCTGGTTCTCCTCCTACCTATAATGCACTTTTAGTGTCACATACAACAACATCTCCTATGCTCCTCTTAATCTTTCTGTTGGGGTACCCCAAGACTCTGTCTTAGGGCCCCTTCTATTCTCTCTCTATACCTCTTCCCTGGGCCAGTTGATAACCTCCCACGGCTTCCGTTAGCACCTTTATGCTGACGACGCCCAGATCTATCTCTCGACTCCTCAACTCACCGCCTCAATCTCATCACGCATCACAAACTTACTGAGTGACATATCAGTATGGATGTCATACCACTTCCTCAAACGCAACCTTTCTAAGACTGAACTTGTAATATTTCCTCCTCCCCGATTCCCTCCACACAACTTTACCATTGAGATCAATGGCAATACCATTGGTCCTTCCACACATGCCAGGGTAATGGGTGTAACTAACTAACGACACCACAATATAACTTATTCACTCTTTGGTTATTTCCCGTCTTGACTACTGCAACTCCCTCCTCACTGGCCTACCTTTACACAGGCTATTCCCCCCTTCAGTCTATCATGAATACTGCTGCCAGATTAATACACTATACTAACCGATCCATGACTGCTTCCCCTCTCTGCCAATCTCTTCACTGGCTTCCCCTACCCCATCGTATAAAATTCAAAATACTAACTACAACATGCACAAAATGGCAGTCTCCACAAGGGGATTGGAAACAAAATCCAGCCGGAGCTTTAGCGTATAAATGAGAAGAGAGGTACCTCAAAGTGTAGCAATATGATTACATTTATTGAAGGTACAACATTTAGCAACTCACATTGTTGATGATTAAAAGAGGCACATCTAAGTATGCAGGCATCTGGGGTAAAGCTGTCTACATAGACTATCCTCCTTACCGCAGGCTCTCACCGCTGTCAGTCTGTAGTCGTGAACTGGAAGACTACCCTGCAGTAGAGCGATCTGAAAGTGAGGCTAGAAGCGCTCGTGAAGCGCAGTGTGGAAGGGATGACGTTGATGGCAGTGTGGAGGACGGTCTATGTGAAAAGCTTTACCCCCGATGCCTGCATACTTAGATGTGCCTGTTTAAATCATCAACCATGTGAGTTGCTAAAAGTTGAACCTTCATTAAATGTAACCATATTGCTACGCTTGGAGGCACCTCTCTTTTCTTTTAAACTCAGTTGTAACATGACGCTAATTGTATATCAAGACATCGCTTGTTTATCAAGTCAGAATTTATAAAAAAAATTTAGCTTGTCTTAAAAAACACTCTCAAACCAAGTTACTCTCAATCCAAGGTTTTACTGTATACATATCTCTTTTCAAAATCTCATGACTGAAAATCCCATTCTCTTGTGTCCTACTGCAAATTGTAAAATACAAATATTTTATTACAGTGACACGAAGAAAATGCTTGCAATCATCTCTGCTGGCCACATCTTCCCTTAATGTGTTAGGTCTATGGAGATGTGTGCTACAGACACCACTTATAAGGGGGAAATCAGTAGTGATTTCACAAGGTTTTCCAACAGCTGTTACCTTTGGTGTGTCTGAAGGGAACCCATAGCCATTAGATTATTGCTGTCAGGGAACTGTCTCCAAATGTCTATGAAGAGAGAAGATAAATTAAATCTACAACCCAAGACCTTTAGTAACAACTCTGATGTAATACTGAAAAGAGAACAGAAATAAATAAACCTTTTTATAGCATTGCAGCTGGTTTGCAAAGATTTTAAGTCCTAAACTTTGCCAATAGCAAGGCCTGGGCAGGTCTTCAGGGAGGTAAAGTAACACACCTGCTTGACTCTCTATGGCCTAACAAACCTAATTGCAGTGAACAGTACCTCCCATCAACAGCTGGTCCCCTTGCACCTCATCTGGTCCTGAGCTTTTTTTTTTCAAACAGTTAGCACGGGCATTTCCCTTGCAGAGCCCAAACTCCCACCAGACAGATCTGGTATCCCACACATTAACTAGTTTACCAATTTTTACAAAAAAGTGCAAGCCAATCTCATACATCAAGTTTGTCTCAAGTATTTTAGAATCCCATATACCAAGGAAAGCTGACCCATAACCTACCAGTCATGTAGACCTGTAAACGGGGTCTGTTTTTGCTTCGCAGGTTTACTGCTGGTGCTAAATGGAATCTCACAGTTTTCTAAATGAATATGATTAGAATAAAAACAAAAAGTCTTGAATGCTTTACAGTAGATTAAAGCTGGAACTTGGTTAATAAACTTTTTTTCTCTGCGGAAGGATTTCTTAACTTTTTTGTCTTGGAAGAACCCTTGGCCAAAAGTTTGAGATCCCAGAGAACCCCTGAAATATTTTTCAGATTTACAGCTCATGGTACATTTGTGTCATCAGTGAGCTGTTTATTCTAACAATTGTTTTTTGAAATAGCATTCAAAAATAGGATAAATATAAACGTAACTTTTTAATGTGAAACAAATGCTTGTTTTTTTCTGCACAGATGCTCTATTTTGGCTCGAAATTGAGATAAGCAGTGTACAATGGTCAGCAGGGCAGTGTACAAGAGGGCAGAGCACAGGGAGTTAGGAGAGCAGAGCACAGGGAGTCAGGAGGGTATATTACATGGGGGGCAGAGCATGGCACACTACATAGGGGGCAAAGCAGGGCACATTACATGGGGGGCACAGCAGGGTACAGTATATGGGGGGGCAGGAGGGACATTTACTGGGGGCACATCAGGGTACATTACATGGGGGCAGCAGGACACATTGCATGTGGGGGGCAGTAGGGCACATTATGAGGCACAGTAGGGCACATTACATGGGAGCAGGAAGACACAGCAGGGTACATTATGGGGCACAGCAGAGCACATTGCATGCATTACATTACAGCAAAAGGAAGAGGACAGGGCAGCTCTGCAGTGAATATTCCTGAAGAATTCAGCAGACTGCACATTAATTTTAGCTAAACTAGAAGTTCTCCCTAATTCTAAAATCTCTAAATTTACAGGCATCAACAATCTAAGACTAACCTATTCAGCCCTGTAAATAAGAAATCCATATACATACCTTTTCTGAAGCTGCTCGGTCCGGTCCCACGCTGAGCTCTCAGCAGTGGCTTCTGTTGAGGCGGGTGCAGAGGAGGCAGCCGACAATGGAAGTCCCATAGTAACTCTATGGGTGATGTCACTTCCCAGGCATTTCGCCGTCAATGTTGGTTGTCTCTTCTGCAGAGCTTACGCTGCTGGAGACAAGACCAGACCAGACCAGACCGGGGTGGCTTCAGAAAAGGTATGTATAGCGATTTCTTCTTTGCAGGGCTAGATAGGTTAGCCTTATATTGTTGATGCCAGTAGATGTAGAGACTTTAGTATTAGGGTGAACTTCCACTTTAATGTTCTGTATTTGGAAATGGAATCACTAAAACTTTAATGCAATTTTAAAAATCATTTAACATATTTCTTAAGCCCATAAAGAGCCTTGATTTATGTTATAATATGAGCACATTTATTTGTTCTCCTGCCTCGTCACTTTGTCGCACAAGCTTCTGATAGGAAAGCCATATCAACACACTTTAAAATGGCATTAAAATAATGAATAGATGAACATACTGTATGTTCCTATACAGTATATGTGAAGAAGATGCAGAGAGACTGCAGACGATGAGCAGCACTGAACTGCAACAAAACATGAAAAACAAGTCATTTATTTTAAAAAGGTGTTTATCATGCACAATACTTAAGCAAACTTACTGTCTTTCATTAGGATTTACATCTACTTTAAATATTTAACACAGAGCTTTTACATACATCTATGTACATCCATCAGTTTAATGTTTTTGAAGTTTAAAGATCTGTGATTTACAATTTAGGATTTACAAGGCCTGATCACAGTGAAAATGTTATACTTCTTTACATGAGCCACTCATTTTGCTGCTATGGAAAATATACATAAAGTGAATTCAGATACACATTCACATAAAATTGATCATAAGCAATAAATCATTTTTATAGCTGAACATTCAGCAATAAAATGTGTACATGCCAACAAATTTGTGTTACATAGACACACTCTGGAAAAATCATGGCGGACTGAATACTGGCGGTAACATTAAAGAGACTGCATACTGGGGAATGGGACCTTCATTTAGAGAGAGGGCAGGGGCAGTGGAAGAAAAATGGTGGAAAACAGAAAGACAGATTTACTCATATTTCAGCAGGTAAATGGAATGACTGAAGCCTGGACAGAATACCATTGCTACAAAAATTGAGAAGAAAGAATAAGTGGTAGAGTGGGATATTTCATTTGGAAGAACAGCAGGACAACTAGATGATGGAGGAGGAGGAAATTAAGTACAGAAAAAGTTAAAATACAGGAGTATTTTCTGGATAGGGAAAGAAATGCTCTGAAACAGCATTCCTAAATGTCAATAAAATTTGGCTGTAGGTTCTTTTGCTAGATATACGTTTTAATTTAAACAGTAAAGGAAATCATATGCACAGACAGGAGGGGGGAAATGTGGTATTATTTTTGCCAATGTGTTGATGTTATACTCAACTTTTCCATACACAGTACATTACCTAACCTATTGCTCAATATTTTTGCCTCCATATTGGGTCTACCTGAACAACTCTTGAATCTGTAGCCCTCACTATAAATCTACCAAATAGTTAGTTTGGTTTCTTAAAAATGCTATTTTTCTTTACTATATTTGGACACACATTTAACACTATTTAAAATCTAATACCTACTATCCCTTTTACTTTAAGAAGGAGTAGACTTTTGGAAGGCACGCAGTTTTGAGCCATCACAAATATATTGAATTTTTATGAGATGTTTCCCTCTGGTTCTACATGTCTAATGGCCATTATTGAATCTCACTATAATATATTGTTGTATATTTTGATGATAAACATATTGGATAGGAGGATGACCCTTGTAAATTAATCATTACACCCCTCACTGAGTTCTTCCTTATAATTATTGTTGAGCTATCACACTTGCCTAGTTCCTTAGTTGGGTAATGTATGTTTTAAACAGAATAGCTTTCCTAAATTGTTTATTTTTCTGACATTTCTAATTTGAAAAAGGCAATATCCCCTTGCTAAAACCACAAAAACATATTAGTTTGGGAGGTGGCTCCAAAGACTGGCATACTCTTTATCCAAAAACGAACTCTCCTACGCTCAAGTGCTATGCTCAAGGAAAGAGAGGGTATCTTAGACTTTGTTGACAGTGCCAAGGATCTTGCTGCCCTCTCAGGACCATTGGTATCCACAAGTACTAGAAAACAACAAAAACAAGAGAAGGGTGCACCGATCTAGTGCAGTTCCATTAAAACATTTAATCTTGGAGCCTACCTGTCTATATAGTGCTTTGACATGCGTATTTACTACATGCATTTGTGAGTATGATGTATGGCACTTTTTTATCATTCAATACATGTTTTAATGGAATTCCATTAGGTCAGTGCACCCTTCTCTTATAATCTTTATCAAAACTATATACGTGTATGGCCCAGGTATACCCAAAAACAAGAGGGATGATTATCACCATATGGCCCAAATTTATTGTATGTATGGCACAAGGAGCAAATCCTGTCTGGATGACCATGGAATGCATTTTGTGCTTCTCCAGACCAATAGATCTGATCTTATAAATGCTTTTGAATGAGTACAGGCAGTCCCCGGGTTACAAACAAGCTATGTTCTGTAGGTTTGTTCCTAAGTTTAATTTGTATGTAAGTTGGAACAGGTACATTTTTTAAGTGTAACTTCAGCAAAAAAAATATTTTTAGGCTTGTTGGATATTATAAGGGAGGGTTAACACCCCCGTAACACTTGTTTTGCTGTCTGTGCCCCTGCTCAGAAGATTTCAACTCACTTTCTGTCCCTGTGACAACTGGATTTTAAAATGTTTGGGCTGTTCTGGAAACAAGGATTAGTGATAAAACTTTAGTGTAGACACCTTTTTCCCATGATGACTCTTACAGGAGGTAGATTTCCTCTAATTTCCTGTTGTCTCCCTCTGTATGTAAGTATGAGTCGTATGTAAGTCGAATGTATGTAACTCGGAGACTGCCTGTACTCGCTTATGCGCTGTTAAAATTCATAAACTTTTTTGCCATAGTTACTCTTTTCTACTCTTCTCAGAATATAATAGCTGCACAGGAGACTGGTTGATGGTAGTACATATGGGTGTATATCTTATTAAAGTACTGTGTAATATGCTGCAATAACAACTGTTGAGAGCATTATTGTGTTTATATTTTTATGAAAGTATGAAATAAATATGACAATATTCGAGGGTACAAGTACTCTCCTTTCCTCATCAGATGTGGAACTAGGCAGGGTTATCCATGCTCCTCTTTACCTTTTGCATTGGAACTTGAACCCCTTGCTATCACTATCCACTCTCACTCCAACATTACAGATTTTACTTGTGGACAACAGAAGGACAAATATGTTGTTTGCCCATGATATTCTTATATATATCTTGAATCCCCAGGTGACTTTACCCAACTTGTTAGCCTTACTGCATCAGTTTTCTCAAACCTCAAGACTCTCCCTAAATTCCCATAAAATGACTGCTCTTAACATTTCTGTACCCGTTTGGCGTACAGACTTTACATGACACTTACTACTGCTAATGGGCTTAACATTTTTTTTCCCTATTTAGGAGTTCACCTTACATCTTCCATTGTGACACTCTATCTAGCGAATTACCCCCCACACACACTCTTTAAACAACTTAGAGAAGACCTTTGTCGTTGGGCGGACTATCCTTTATCAAAAATGACTTTATTGCCTAGACTTCTTTAGGACTCTACGGATAGTGGTCCACAGAGGAGAATTACTATGATTAAAATTTGAAATCCTTTATTTTGTCTGGGGTAATAAACATCCCCAGCTGAATAAGTTGACACTATTTTCACAGAAACCACATGACAGTTTGGGACTTCCTAAACTTCAGACCTACATACCACAGCTCTCAAACACTACAACCAAGGGATATAAACCTCTGTGGGTTACTATTGAAGCCCTCTCTTGTCATCTCTATGCGACTAGCTCACTGAGGGGGCTTCCCTGCCGATTACCTCCTCCTATATTATGTCCCACCTTGTCTTATTCCATAGCCATTTGGGATAGACTGCACAATGCAATCCTGAATTCACACCTATAAACAAAGTATTCTGTATAGGTCACAGAAAAAAGGAAGGTTATCTAATCAGCTAATAGTAGAGGGCGCATAAATTGTGTGAACATAGATATTTATTGGAATAATTAGGGAAGTATCAATATACATCCGTGCAAAAATATATCAGTAAATACAATCAGTGTGTGTGACGTCCAGGCGAAGCTACGCAACAGGAAGCGAAACGCGTCAACGTCATCAGCCCAGCGGCGCACCTCCTCACTGCTCCTACCAGGGGGCAGATCACCCGAGAGAGCGGAAGACACCCGCAGACACCGGCAGCATATACGGAGCTAATCGGGGCAAAGACATGAGGAATCCCTCCAAGGATCACCTAAGAGGTACTGTGTTTGTTACCCAGGGGTGAAGAAACAGCCGAAGGGCTGTCAGAGCTAGTGACATATCATAACCGCACACCTGCCATTTCCCTACAAGCGGACCGCGGAAGTCGGGTGCACTTACCCGCCTCCTTAAGCTCTGCATAAATCCCCGCAATCACAGGACACCCTCACACACGAACAGAAACCAAGCACAAAGTAATCCAGGAGCGACACTCATTCTAAAGATAGGTGTGAAGAAACGGCATCCCCGCCATCAGAGACCTAGACACAAGCTGTCAGATCTCTGCTCAGTCCCCACCAAAGGATCCCATACATGCTAATAACCGGTGCCACTACCACCCAGCAGCAACGTTAAGCAAACCCTCCTCCACACCAGGACATACCCTGAAAGCTGCAACAGTACTAGAATAACTTCCAGCTCGCTCCCTAATGGTCACAGGCATGATTGTATGCACCTAAACTGACTCCATCGGATATAATTCCCAGCACATCAGTGCAACTGCTACCTATCCCATTACCGATCCACACCCCCTAAGGAGCCTTCCCAAGAATTACCTATACTTTATCAAATTTGATATATAGGATTTTATTCATCATATATTATATATATTCTTGATGTCATTTGCAAACGCCAGCCGGTTTTGTTACTATCTGTTACATGTTATGTTTGTCTTGTTTCTTGTCACACACACTGATTGTATCTACTGATATATTTTTGCACTGATGTATATTGATACTTCCCTAATTATTCCAATAAATATCTATGTTCACACAATTTATGCGCCCTCTACTTTATAAGCTGACTAGATAACCTTCCTTTTTTCTGTGACCTATACAGAATACTTTGTTTATATGCTGTTTTAGGTTAAGTCAGCCAACACACACAGGCAAATACGGGCACGTTCATAGATTACACAAATATTACTCCAAACAAACTACCTTTATATGAATTCACACCTAGGCTGTTAGGCTTTCCTGACTTTGTTTCAATGGTGGATTAATAAGGGCCTCTTACGAATTCGGGATTACCTGGATGGAGATAAGCCACACTCCTTACAGCAATTTAGTGATAACTTACAGATACCACCTAGCGAAATGTTTTGGTACATTCAAATTGCATCCTTTGTGCAATCTAAACCTAATTTAATGGCAGGACCCCTTACACTTATGTCCACTAATATATCTAATGTCTATACTTCCCTTATTGATCCATCAGTTAAACTCCCTTATATGGTCCATTGATAAATGATAACAAGACTTAAAAATGTTTCTCTTGAACTGACTGAATGGCAGGACATTGCTCAATTATAAGACACTTCTCAGGTAGTACCTGGTTCCCACGCGACATGCAAAGATGCATTCTACAGTATCGCCTACCTGTTTTTGGCACTGTGGACATTTAGGAACCATGTACCATATCTGGTGGCCCCCAAGTGTCTAGATTTTGGATTAATTCGGATGTTCAATTTTATTCATTCAGTGACAGGAGTGAATATTCGTAGATCCCCAGAAGCAGTCCTTTTTTAGAAATTGCCTACGGAGGTCCAAAACAATCAACAAAACTGATCCTCTATATGTTTCGGGCAGCGAGAATCCATATTGCTAAACACTGGAAATGATCGGCGGTGCCACTTGACTACTTTAAAAGCAAATTGAATTGAATCATGATTAATGGCAAACTTACCTGCATGCTTATAACAATACAACAAAATCTCATAAAACGTGGGACCCATGGATTTAATACTTATCTGTCCCCTAGCGGTGCCTCGGCTGACCTGCTTCTATTTCAATTTCTTTTCTATTCTCTTTATTTTCTCCTCTTGTTCTTCCTTACATTTCTTAAACTCATTTTTCTTTCTTGATGTACATGAGTCTAGTTCCTGACTGCCATTGTGGTCATATTTTCAGGAACTTACATACTAAATTTTCTTAATAGTGTGATATGTTCTGAAACAACGGCGTTGGTTGCTGTTTATCCCTTTTTTTAATGGGTTTTGTTAGAGGGACATTGGTTCCCATATATGTGTAATATAACGTTCATGTGCTTATTTTTTCCAAGCATTGTGAACACAATTTATGTTAAACTTGTATGATAACCTGAGAGCTTTGTGTCTCTCCTTTCTTTGTACTTTTTATTTTTGTACAACTGTTATTTCTAATAAAAATATTGAAATAGAAATATGCCAATTTTAATGAATATAATATTTTTGTACATATATGTAACACCCTTAAAGTCCTGTGGTATTGAGTGGTACTAGTATGTTGAAGCTAGGTTTGTGGTGCCTTAATCATTAGGGACTCATTTACTTGGTTATTTATAGAAGAAAAAAACGTCAGTTCACCAGCCAGTGCCTGTGCAATCTGGCAGGTTTGGATACATTTCCAGACTGGACAGACAAACACAAACCTTTGGTGAGTAAAAAAAAATATTATTTTTATTATTATGTTTATGCATTTGAACTGTGTATTTAGTTGTTTGTCTGGAGTTCAGCTTTAAAAAATATATTTTTTGAAGAAAAAGCTATCAAAGCTTAACTTCCTATCATCTCAGGTTTACTTTAAATTTGCTGCTCAAACATCACAGAAATTACCATATGGGACAATTCAATGTACTATGTACCAAAGCCATTGCAAAAATTATTCTCAAATATATTTCTGACCAACACAATATGCTTGCACATTACTAAAAACCTACCTCTCAGCTTGGCATTTCCCAGCAATGCAAGGTCTGTGTTCCTTTTCGCCACTCTGTCACCCCCATTGCCTTCCTCTCCTGCTTTTCTTCTGAATTTTATGGCTTTTTTTTTTGGACAGCCACAAATGCTTTGCCTGGTTCCTACTTCTACTATCTTATATATGCTGTAGGGAGTGTACAACAAAAAATAATTGTTAACAGGTATTTATTTAACCACTTAAGCCCCGGAGGATTTGGCTGCTAAACGACCAGAGGGTATTTTGCGATTCGGCACTGCGTGACTTTACCGGACAATTGCGCGGTCGTGCGACGCTGTACCTAAACGAATTTGGCGTCCTTTTTTTCCCACAAACAGAGCTTTCTTTTGGCTGTATTTGATCACCTGTGCAATTTTTTGATCACGCGCTATAAACAAAAAAAGAGCGTAAATTTTGCAAAAATAGCAATATTTTTCCCTTTTTTTTATATGAAATTCCCCCCCAAAAAAATGTAAAAATCAAAATTTTTTAATATTTTTGGCCAATTTGTTTTATGCTACCTATGTTTGGTAAAAAAAATCGCAAAAAGCGTATTTTGATTGGTTTGCACAAAAGTTATTGCGTTTACTAACAAAGGGAAAGATTTTTGTCATTTTTGTTGTTTTTTATTTAACGCGTAATGGCGGCGATCTGCGATTTTTTTTGCGGTACTGCGACATTGCGGCGGACAGATCGGACCCTTGACTGACATTTTTGACACTTTTGGGGTTACCAGTGACATTTCTACAGTAATCAGTGCTATATATATGCACTGTTACTGTAAAAATACACTGGTAGTGAAGGGGTTAACTTTATTTGAGAGGGAGGGGCTGTGTGTGTCCCTAGGGGCGTGATTCTAACTGTGATTGGCTGTGGCTTCAACTGTATGCAGAGTGATCAATGGATCTACATAGTAGATCCATGTGATCATCTCTCATACAGAGAGGAGAATGACAGGCAGCTTGTTTAGACAAGCTGCCTGACTTTCTCCCTCTCCCCCGCCGATCGCAGAGTGGCCGGCGGCGATCGGGTCCGCCGGTCACACGCGCGGGGGGGTCCGTGACCACGCGGGAGCGGGAGCGCGCCTCCGGCGGCGCGCGCTCGCTCCCTAAACCCTCACAGGCGAGCGACGTAGACCTACGTCACTTTGCCTGTGAGGGGCTGACCGCCGCCGTAGATAGTCGTGCGGCGGTCGGCAAGTGGTTAACTGGTTATTTATTTTATTTCAACAATAATTATTTATTGAGATTTATGGTTTACATGTAATACAGATAACATGGGACATGAAACAACCAAATATGAACAAATCAGCCTTTCGGTATATAAAGCACACTGTAGGTAATCAGCATAGACTGTATTGAATATCTGCACTGTAATAAACTTATAAGTTATGTAAAACAGTTGTAGGGAATATCAATGAGAGCCATGGACTTTAAATCCAATTGAATTTGAGAAAATAACTTGTCCTTAGAGCTATATTCTTTTCATAGTTGTAAGTTAGGTTTACAAGACCGACTAACTCAGACACATTGGGTGCTTGAACAGACCCCCATAATCTTGTGATAAATATCTTGGCGGGACGAGGATAATTACTATGATGTCTCGGAAGTGTGTAGGGAACTGTTCAATGTTTATGTGAAGTAGAGCTAGCGCTGGATCTGGCTTAGTGAATATCCCCGTGACTTGGGATATGAGCTGGTAGACTTTATTCCAAAAGCTAGTTAGGCTTTTACAGTCCCAAAGTAAGTGTGGGAGCATGCAAGTGTTTTCACAGCCCCTCCAGCAAAGAGAAGTAGTTCTCAGGAGAGAACTTTGCTAAGCAGTATGGAGCCATATACCAACGAGCTAGAAATTTTTTGGGACAGTTCCCAGTGGTTGACGCAGTGGGTTACACTTTGGAAGTAACGGATGGCTGTTTTCCATTGGGTATCAGAAAAACAATGCTGTAGGTCTGATTCCCATTTGGCCATAAGATGGGTTTTGGAGAAGATCCCTTTACATAGTAGTTGAGGTTGAATAAAGACAATAGTCCATCCAGTTCAACCTGTGTAGGCGCGTGTGGCCGTAATCATCTCTCATACCCCTTAATGTTCTGATCCTTTAGATGTACGTCCAAGAGTCTTTTGAAAGTAGCCATACTTCCCGCAGAAACCACCTCTTGTGGTAGAGAATTCCACAATCTTGTAGCCCTAACAGTAAAGAACCCCCTGCGTTGCCTGAGGTCAAAACGCTTCTCCTCTAATCGCATTGTATGTCCTCGAGTCCTCATGCAATCCTTGCGACTGAATAGCTTTTTTTCTATGCTGAGATCACCATTCAGGTATTTATAAATTGCTATCATGTCCCCTCTCAGGCGTCTCTTCTCCAGGGAGAATAAATTAAGCGATTGTAGACGCTCTTCCTAATTAAGGTCCTCCAATCCCCTAATTAGTTTAGTTGCCTTCTCTGGACTCTCTCCAGCTCCAACACATCCCTCCTGAGGACTGGCGACTAGAACTGGACAGAATACTCCAGATGCGGTCGGATCAGAGTTTTATAAAGTGGTAGGATTATAGTTTTATCTCTGGAATACATCCCTTTCTTTATGCATGCTAATATTCTGCCGGCTTTGGCAGCTGCTGCTTGACATTGCATGCTATTGCTTAGTCTATCCTCTACCAAAAATCCCAGATCTTTCTCCATTTTTGATTCCCCCAAAGCTTACCCTCTAAAGTGTATTGTGCTTTTACTGTATGTTTTTAGTCCTTACACTTCTCCACATTAAACCTCATTTGCCATGTCCTTGCCCACTCTGTTATTTCGTTCAGGTCATTCTGTAGGATATCTGCCTCATGCTGTGCAGTTATTGCCCTGCCCAATTTTGTGTCATCTGCAAAAACTGATATAGAACTACTGATCCCGTCCTCAATGCTGTTTATGAATAAATTTAACAGGGTATGCGCTATTTATTACCACCCTTTGGACACGCCCTTTTAGCCAGTCAAAACGCTTCTCCTCTAATCGCATTGTATATCGTATCTAAGAGCAAACCTTGTGGTCAATGCCTGCAGACCTTATTTTATAAATTAAGCGCTTGTGGGGAACTGTATCAAACGCCTTAGTGAAATCCAGGTACTCCACATCCACTGGTCTCCCCCTATCTAGCTCACAGCTCACCTCCTTGTAGAATGTTAAGAGATTGGTTTGACAAGAACGTCCTTTAGTAAACCTGTGCTGATTACTCCTGATGAGTAGAGTAGAACAGAGGGATGCCTTTGGTTTTAGGGTTGGGGCATGTGAGGAGCTTCCAAAGCTGAGGAGTGGACCTGTATAGATGGTTTGGGATTGGCTTTCATAAATGTTGACACCCGTATATAGGTGTAAGGTGTAAAAGTCTTTAGAAGAGATACAGAACTAATTTATGAGGTCAACCATAGGTTTGATGTGTGTGTTCCCTTGTAAAGGTCCTCTACCAATTTGATGTCTGCTTCCTGCCAACTATTGGTAGACAGGTAAGGAATGAGGGATTCTAAGGTGGAAAGGAGGATTGGGATTGTGGTGTGCTGGGCCCCGCCAGCTTTGTGATGTGTAAAGGTATTCCAGGGTAGGGCGCTGATTTTATTGTAACAGAGAAGAGGGAATTGTCAATACGTTTACATGTGTCAGCCAAGAGGATGGACTTGAGATCTGAGGTATGTAGTAAATGAGATTCAATTTCTACCCATAGATTATCTTGGGTAGGGAGGAACCATTGTTTCAACTGGGTCATTTGTGTAGCAACCAAATAGTCTGGAAGGTCTACAAGGCCAATTCCACCTAGTTTTTTGTGCTTGAGAAGGTGGGCATGCGAGCAACAAGCTCTTTTGTTGACCCATATATATCTCTTAGCCAAGGAAGAGAAGGACCTCATGTAGGAGGAGCTAACTGGTACAGGGAGGGTTCTAAAGATGTAAAGATTGTGTTGCAAAATCATAATTTTGAATGATGCTAGTCTCCCCATCCAATTGAGCTTGCAGCATAAGTGTTGCTGGACTTCAGCTTTGATCTTAGTTATTAAAGGTTTGTAATTTGCTTTGGCTAGTAGAGCAGATGTGTAAGTTAAGGTTATACCTATGTAGGGTTTGCCTTTGTCTGCCCAGGAGTATGGGAAGGTCTTCGATAACGTGGAACGAGACTCGTCGGGGGGAGGGGGGGGGAGCAGGTCCAGGATAAGTGATTTTGAGCAATTTACCTATATAAAAGGAAATAGCACTAAAGGACAAGACATGATGCGCAGATGGGAGAGAAGTCATGGGATGGATAGCATTAAGATATTGTCATCCACTAACAGGTTTATAACATGAGGGCATTTATGAAAGCAGAAACCAGATATGCCAGGGTGGGCACATATGGCTTCAGATAATGGTTCCATAACTAGGTTAAAAATGGAAGGGGACAGTGGGCATTCCTGGCGAGGTCCATAAGTTATTAGAAACGATTTAGAGAGCATGCTCGATGAAAATACCCTCGCAGACAGGTTGGAGTATATTGCCCTAACAGCTGATAGTATTGTGCCAGAAAAACCAAACCTTAATAAGACCTAGTGCAAGTAGCCCAAATGGACGCAGTCAAACACCTTCTCTGCAGCTATAAAGAGAAGCAGGGAAGGCACTCCTGTCCGCCATGCAAAACTTGTTATGTTTAAAAGTTGCCTTGTAGCACCAAATGGCAGCTCCGTGTCTGAATGGACACACAGAGCTGCAGCTTGGCTCGGGTGCCCCATAGCAAGCTGCTTGCTGTGGGGGAACTGGATAGGAGGGAGGGGCCAGGAGCAGGAAAGAGGGACCCAAGAAAAGGAGGATCCCGGCTGCTCTGTGCAAAACCAACTGTACAGAGGAGGTAAGTATAACATGTTTGTTATTTAAAAAAAAAAAAAAAACTAGACTTTACAATCCCTGTAGGTAAGGAAATTGGTCTAAAACTAGCTAGGGTGTTGGGGCTTTTGCCTGTTTTAGGGAGTCCCACTGTATTTGCTGACAGCATCTCTGCTGGAAACGATGCTCTGGAAGCTGCAGCAGTAAAAACATTTATAAAATGAAGGAAAAGTATGTCATTAAAGCCTTTGTAATATTCATTAGTGACTCCATCTGGGCCTGGAGATTTCCCCTAGTGGTAGGAACTTAAAAGTGCTTTGGATTTCATCTGTGGTGAAGGATGCATTTAAAGACTCTAATTGTGAAGGTGATAGTGATGGGAGTGTAAGTCGGTCAAGGAATTGGTTGATTGATTCTGGAGTTGGTTGGAGAGTGGAGGTATCACTATGCAAATTATATAGAGTACTATAATAGTCTGAGAACGCATCAGCGATATGTTGGGTGTTCGTGAGCCTTTGTTTGGTGAAGGGATGGAATATAAAAGGGATTCTAAGTTTAGCACTACGGGCTTTTAACTTATTTGCCAGGAGTTTACTAGCTCTGTTGTTGCTTTTGTAATAATGTAGCCTAAGACATTATTACAAAAACAATATGCATGGTATGTGTTTGACTGATGTTCCAAAACAACAGAGGTTCCAACCAGGAGCAGAACAGATAGGCCTTGGACGAGAACAACAGAAAAAGCAAAAAATATGAAAAAAAGATAAATAGAAGTAAAATATTGACGAGCCCCCACTCTGGTCGGAAGGGGAAAAGAGGCAACCTAAGTTGCAAAACATTGCGGGGTGTAGGAGTATGTTAGTATATATTTCTGTGATCGCCAGGAGCTAGTGAAGCATTGTGTATGATGGTAAAGGTAAGGAACCTTAGAGATTAAATTAAGTGGAGGGATTATGTCGCACTTGTTGCCACTCAGGGGTTAATTTGGATGGTCGCTGAGTGTGGTGGTGCTCAGAGTGTGATTCGGGAATAATGCCCCGCTATCATAGCCTGGCCAGGCCTTCTTCTAAGGATGAAATTTTCATTGTGGAGCCGTGGTAGGTGACCTCCAGTGTAGTCAGATACTTCCATTTGTAAGGCACGTTGTGCTTGCGATGGGCCTTCATAAATGATAGCAGATTTTTGCATTGCTGTAGAGTGTACTGTGTAGAGTGTACTGTGAAAGGTCTGACAGTAAGTGGAGGCCAGAGGCTTTCTCTGAGAGCTGTGACTGATGGCGGGAAGTTAACTTGATAAAAATGGATTCCGAGAATCACATCCCTGGGTATCTCAGCTGGGAGAAATTAGGGTTTCAGGACTATGTGTGAATCAATTGTTAAATCTGCAGATGTGAGGTTCGGTATGATTGCCAAAAACAATTCTCTCACGAAATGGGGCAGTTGTGTTGGTTATACCGATTCTTGGATGCCTCTGATCTTTAATTTATTTCTGCAAGACCTATCCTCTAGGTTGGCTAGTTTTGCTTTTATCCAGAAGATATCCTCTGCCTGAGCCTCATGGGAGTCTACAAGAGTGTTGTAGTTTTCAGTAAATTCACTCATGGAATTTTCTGTGATCCACTCCTAGCTCTTGTATTTCTGCTTTATGCTGGTTAATGCATGTTAGAATGTCAAATTGTAATGATGCCCAGAGTGACAGCAGCATGTCTTTAGGCATTGTGTCCGACACTGGCTGGCCTGTTTTGGAATGCTTTGTTCGGGTCAGCAGGAGGTGAGAGTGGTGGTATAGATATCACAGGCTTATCCTCTCCTGGCATGTCCTCCTCACATGGTTTGAGGGTGTCTCTGCACAATTTAGACTTTACTGGGCTGCTGCAATTAGGTGTGGATGCACCTGAGCCGGGTGCTGCATCTAATTGTGTGTTTGGGAGACAGGAAGATGGCGCCAAAGTTGCCACTAGAGGATGAGCGGCGGTCCACGGACTACTTATTTTGTTGGAGACCGCAGGGCACCGTTGAGAGGAAACCCGATAAGTTACGGGGCTGTGGTTGCACTCTTTTCCTGTGAGGCATTGTCCGAGGGTCACTGCAGTGTTTGGCTCCTACTGAGAAGGTTGGATGTGTCCTAGGGCTCCTGTAAAATGTATGAGCTAGCAAATTAAAAAAAATAAATTAATCTGATAAATAAAAACTTACCTAATGTGGAGACCAATCTTTTTTTTAATCTTTTTTCTCAATTTTTTTCTATTGTCATTGTTTGTTATATTTAATTCCTTTCTTTGTAATGAAATAACAACTACCATAATAATCACAGGTGGTAATTGTCTTGATTTTTAAGAAAAGTATACAGATTTCTTTTAGAGCCCATTCACATTGAGGCGACACAACTTTGGGGGGCGACCTGTGAAGTCGCGTGCACCGCTGTGCACCGCGACTTCGGTGCCACTTGCAGAGACTTCACATAATGGAAGTCTATGCAAGTCGCTCCGAGGTCGCCCCAAAGTAGTACAGGGCCCTTTTTGTAAGTCGGAGCGACTTGTGTCGCTCCTATTAGAACGGGCCCTGTACTACTCAATGGACCGCGACATACCGCGACTTGTCAGGCTGACAAGTCGCCTGACAAGTCCCGCTAATGTGAATGGGCTCTAAGTGCTGTTTGCATAAACAACAGTTTTAACAGAATTGTCTTTAGATGTTATGTAGGCTGTCTTTGTCTCGTAAGAAGCTTCAGCGCTGTGGCATTTACGGTAGCTGCCATTGTGGACCTTTTTTTAAGAATGCTAGTTGTTTCTTATGCTGACCCAATCCAACAAGTATATGGATCAGGACAGGCTAAAAAAAAAAAAAAAAAAACTAGAAGTCCCTATGGCATACTTTTTTGGGTCCAGCAATCAAAGTGTGAGGAATTAGGTTCACCATGAGAGCCTTGCAACTATCATTTTTAGATAAAGAGGTTAGCAATGGCAGCCACTATGTTGCACCCATAACAGGTTTCCTTTATCAGAAGTAAATAGATAAAAGGAAAACTGGATGTGGATAGAAAAAGAAAGCTGCGTACTTAAAAAGTGGTTGGATAGCCTATATTATACTGAAGGAGGTGGATCTGGAAGGAATATGAGGGCAAGATGACTCTATAAAGACAAGTGTAATTGTTTTTGTTTTGTTTTTTGAGATGTTAAGGAATCGGCTGAGATTTAGAAATTGATTGTCAGAAACAGAAAATAGATAATATGCTTTAGGGACATTGGATGGAAACTAGATAGCAAAAGCTTGAAGCACAACCACACTTTTGATCCAAAGACCCCCACCTGGTCACTTAACCTATTCTAACTTAGAACCTCCCCCACCCTCTGTATACTTACCTCTCTGTGGCAGTAGGGACCTTCTGCACTCTTTACCTTCTCCATTCAGAAAACCCCTTCAGCATCAGGGGAGAACTGTGATGAGGAGCATGAGCACATTTTCTTCTCTAGCCTGACCTAAAATGATATTTTGGTCTGTTTGTATCAGTACTGGTTGAGTGGAGATAATTCAGCACTCAGGCATTGAATAGAATGAGACCTGCAGATAACAAATCCTGCTGGGCATTATATACCTACCTGTGCCCTGTCCAGACCTGTAATCACAGAGTCTGCCAGAGGTAGCTGACTGAATAATAGGGGCTGCAATGGAAGCTGGTGCTGGAAAATGTGAAGGGTTGTCACAATAAACATTGTCCTTTAGTAATACCCACCTTTTCCCCATGCCCACCAATGAGCAAGGCACTATGGTGCACTTTCATTGGATGAAAGAAATCTGTCCTTACCATGAAAGGATCCGTTGGTTGTACTTTTCCAAGGCAAAGGTTCCCAGCCCTCCCCTGTACTCCCTTACACTATGTATAAGACTTCTTTCATTATTATTATTATACAGGATTTATATCGCACCAACAGTTTTCACAACACTTTACAGAAAAAAAGGGAGACAGTACAATTACAATACAGTCTAAAGTGAGTGGGAGGTGGTAAAAAAGGTAATAGTTGAGTTTTGTAGGTGGAAGTGGGCTAGGCTTCCCTGAATAAATGAGTTTTCAATGATCAGCAAAAGGTGAACAGGGTAGGAGCTAACCGGACATACCAGGGTAGGGAATTCCAGAGGATGGGGGAGGTTCCGGAGAGGTCCCAGAGGTAAGCATAACAACAGGGTAACAAAGGAGCTGAAGAACAAGATGTCTTGGAAGGAGCGGAGTGGACGATTTGGGCAATATTTTGAGATGAGGTTGGTGATGTAGCTGGGGGCAGTGTTGTGGATTGCTTTGTATGTTGTAGAAGAAAACACACAAATGTAGAGCGCTAAAAAAAACACTGGAATATGAAGGGTGAATGCAAATCTACCAGACTGGGGAGGGGGAAGGGGAATGGGAAATCTCAAAGAAAAAAAAAAAAAGGGGGACTTCTATATAAAATAAATACCAGTAGATAATGCCATTGGACATCCCAAATCTGGATGTCCAATGGCACCGAGCAGCTCTTCTCAGAAGTGAGGAAGACTCTGAAGCAGAAAAAGACAAAAAGAAAAGCGCTTTTGTATACATATGTATTGATCATGCCCCTTACTTCGTCTGCTTTCATTTTTTTTAGGTGAGGTACAATTGTGTATTTATTTACTTATTCTTCTGTAGTGATAATTTTTCTGAAGTGGTGTTTTTTACCTAAATATATTTTATCTCACTCAATGATGTAAGATGGTGTCGCGCTAATCCAAAAGTGTAAATATTGCTGATAAGAGAAAAAAAAAAAAAAACAGGTCCCAAGTGCAGTGACTGAGTCCACTTAAACTGTAGATATGGAGGGGTGCAGATAGGAAGGTCCACCACCTAACAGTAATCTGAGGTACTCTTACCGACTTGTTAGACCCCTCAGGGTCAAAGCACGCCCAAAATGTAATGAAATCTGTGGTAGGGAAGGACCGATCACCTCCAAAACACTCACTCAATGCATATAATTCTATATCCCCAATGCATATCATTTTATATATTTTTATATTTTTATATTATATATTAGATGTCCTTTAATCTCCTGTTATTGCCAGTTATACAGGTACTCTTGCTTGATTACTATTATCCAAGGACTGTGTTACTTGCCAGCTATACAGATACTCTTGCTTGATTATTATTATCCAAGGACTGTGTTACCTGCCAGCTGTGTGCTATCTTCCTCACTAGTCTGCATATCAATGACAGTCTGTTTTTCCTTTTTAAACTCCCTGAATACTACGGCTCTCCAGTACCTGATGAAAGAGCACGCATGTCCGATCGGGACTCTGCGCATGCTCAGAAACGCGCGTCGTGCATGCCGATCATACCAAGCATTCCAGCTCCCTGGTGATGTGGCCGCATTCTTCTCTCCTTCATCTCCACACCACAGTTGCCTCCCCAGACGCCGCTAAGAGATAGCCGACTCTCTTCCTCCTATGTGATGGACAGTGTTTCAGTGTATACTGCCTGTAGTGTGGATAGATGGAACCACCTAGAAGAGCTTCATATCATATTTGATGCAAAAAAGCCTGAATACCGTGGCATCTTGTGAGTCGCTACAGCTATTGTTCTTATTTTACAATAAATTTGTCTGCACTTAGAACGCTTTTCTTTTTGTCTTTTTCGGCTTTGTATGTTGTGGTTAGTATTTTGGAATTTATACGTTGGGCCAATGGGAGCCAGTGAAGAGATTGGCAGAGAGGGGCAGCAACCATGGTGTGATTAGTAAGGTGAATAAGTCTAGCAGCAGAATTCATGATAGATTGAAATGGGGATAGCCTGTGTAATGGTAGGCCAGTGAGAAGAGAGTTGCAATAGTCAAGGTGGGAGATAACCAGGGAGGGAATAGGTTGTTTGTGGTGTCGACAGTTAGGAAGGGACTAATTCTGGAAATGTTGCAGAGATTAAGGTGGCAAAATTTAGCTAGTGATTGGATGTGGGGCTCAAAGGAGAGGTCAGAGCCTAGAATTACACCTAGTACCCTGATGTGTGAAAGGACCAAACACTATGCTATTTATTTTAATGGTAAAGTCATGAGGGAGGGATCAGGGAGGGGGAAATATTACAAGCTCAGTTTTAGACAGATTGAGTTTGAGGAAATAGTGTAACATCTATAAGAATTGACCAAAAACATTCTCCTCAAGGTGGGATTTTGTCAGCAAACAATACAAAATATATCAAAATAGTATGATAAAAACATTCATTTTATTAGATAACATGAATTAGCATAAGGTATTCCATAATTTCCATATAAAAAAATGTATCAAAAGACATTGAAGACGTGCATGGATCAAAAACATTCTTGGGGTATTAAGCCCCTACATTTGGAAGTGAGAAAAGTCCTACTCCAACGCGTTTCAAACTTTTGGAACTAGCAGTTCCGTTCTTCCTCAGGGAACTGGACTTAAACTCTAAAAAAAGAAAAAAAGAGAAAAAAAAAAGGGAGAAAAGAGACATAGTATTATGATGTGATATAACTGCATATAGTGGGCAAGGCACATCCCTCTATGGGTGCCAATATATGTATGGATATGGGCCAAGGTTGTTGGACTGACCATATGAAGAGGGGGGGGGAAGAAATAGGTGGAAAAAGCATTTCCAAGACTTATATTTTTCCGGTGCGTGTCTCACATCCTCCTTTTAAAAAGGTTCAAATCCATGCCTCTATCCTGTAGGACCGCAGGAAAAAAGAAAATAATTACCAACCGACCGGTAACTCCTCTAAGTGTTATAAAAAGAGACATATATTCGTATAGTTCCCCTGATTTCAAAAAATGGGAGGGGGGTGCGTGTGTGGGCGGGATTTACCTCGGGGATCCTTGGGGATGAAGAGGGGGATTGTTTTCCCTTCTCCTCCCATTTGGGTCCTGGTGGCCAACCAGCACCCGCGCCGACGGCCATTGGTCCTTCCTCCTCCAACGTCGGGCACGTAGCGGCAGCCTCGCTCCCGCGAGGCATGCCGCTTCCTGTGTTCTGACCGACTTCCGGTGTGGATGCCATGTATGACGTCACATCCGGCGGAAGGAGGGGCGGGCCCAACACGGTGTTCTCCGCGTTGGCGCCCATTTCTAGGACGCCCAGGTCCGTGATCGGCTGTGATCTCCCGGAGCTCCCCCTCATCGGAGGGGTGCTCTGTTTTTGATGGGAGTTCTTTGTGCTTGGGACCCCTTGTTTGAAAAGTCCCCTCCTTTGACATTTGGAGGTTTTCTCAGAATAGATCTTATATCTGGGAATCCCCCCCTCTTTTTGCTCTCTTTGCTGGAGTTTTTCCTGGCCTCTGGGAGAGTAAGTATACTGCCACTTGGGAATTGGGCTATATATATATAACTCCTGTTTATGATTATTTGTCCGATAGGCATGTTTTTGGGTCCTTCTTGGGAGAGTTTGGATCACTGTTACATGCTACTTTTGGACATAGAGGGTTCTCTCTTTTTTCAGTAATACACTGATTAACCTATTTATGACCACTGGTTGTTTCATGATGTTTTAGCCCTGTTTTGATCCATGGGGTTCTCTCTCTCTCCTCTTCCCCCCCCCCCCCCCATTTTTTTAAATCAGGGGAACTATACGAATATATGTCTCTTTTTATAACACATAAAGGAGTTGCCGGTCGGTTGGTAATTATTTTCTTTTTTCCTGCGGTCCTACAGGATAGAGGCATGGATTTGAACCTTTTTAAAAGGAGGATGTGAGACACGCACCGGAAAAATATAAGTCTTGGAAATGCGTTTACGGTTACGAATGCTTGGAAGGATAAAGGATCTGTTGGGATGCTTTTTCCCCCTATTTCTTCCCCCCCTCTTCATATGGTCAGTCCAACAACCTTGGCCCATATCCATACATATATTGGCACCCATAGAGGGATGTGCCTTGCCCACTATATGCAGTTATATCACATCATAATACTATGTCTCTTTTCTCCCTTTTTTTTTTCTCTTTTTTTCTTTTTTTAGAGTTTAAGTCCAGTTCCCTGAGGAAGAACGGAACTGCTAGTTCCAAAAGTTTGAAACGCGTTGGAGTAGGACTTTTCTCACTTCCAAATGTAGGGGCTTAATACCCCAAGAATGTTTTTGATCCATGCACGTCTTCAATGTCTTTTGATACATTTTTTTATATGGAAATTATGGAATACCTTATGCAAATTCATGTTATCTAATAAAATGAATGTTTTTATCATACTATTTTGATATATTTTGTATTGTTTGCCGACAAAATCCCACCTTGAGGAGAATGTTTTTGGTCAATTCTTATATATAACTCGGGATGGTGGCAAACCTTACCAATCTCAATCTGTAAAGTTTTTCCATAGTGTAACATCTATACTGATATGTGAAGAAATTGAGGGGTGAGTTGGGGAGAAGATTGATCAGGGTGTCATCAGCATAGAGGTGGTATTGTAAGCCATGGGAGTTTATCAACTGGCCCAAGGAAGAGGTTTAGAGAGAGCGCTAGTGTGCCCCTACAGAAAGAGGAAAAGGAGCAGAATTGTCTTTCATGTCTATGAAGAGTTTTTTCACAGCTGTGTCCAATGCTGGAAGATATTTCCACATGGAAGATGTAATTACTGCAGGAGATTGCTGTTGCCATGGAGAGGTAGCGGGTGGAAGTAAGATTTTTGAAGAAAGGAGGTTGAAAAAACATGGTTGGCAAAAGATGGTGGAATGATATGGGTGGAGGTGGAAGGAAAATAGTGGAGGGGTGAAGGTGGAAGAAAGAAGGTTAAAAGATGAAGGTGGAAGTAAGATCATGGAACAAAGGAACTGATTGATAGATGGTAGAAGAAAGATGGTGAAATGAGAAAGGGGGAAGATAAAAGGCTAGACAAAGGAAGAAATGTTAGAATAGTTTGTAAAATAAATAATCAAAGAAATATTGTTGCATGAAAAGGGCGGTCACTGAATTTATAAAGACAGAAAGAAAAATATCCTGGAAACCAGGCCATCATTCATCACATCATCAGATCATTCATCAAATGCTGAAGTACCCCTAGAGTCACAAAGCACATTATCTGTATAGCACAAAATAGCGTTTTTCCTATCTGTCCTGTGCCCCATTGATATTCCAACACAAGCACCTCCACCGAACATTATTACTCCCTGAAAATATACAGTAGTTTCTATTAACTGTGCAGAGATTTAAAGGCATGGTCATCCAGATACACCTCTTAAGTCTGATCTTCAAATGGCACAAGTTTTATTCTGGAATGACAGGGACACTTTAATTATGAAAGTGGCATCTAGCCATGTTACTTTTTATTCGGCATCTATCAAGCGTGTTTTATTTCATGAGAACAGTTCATTACAGATGAAGGTCTTGCTATCAGTCTGTCCTTAAAGCAGCATTAGGCTTGAATTTTCTGTTATCAATCACAATGAAAAAACAGCCAAAGTGGTAGTATTTTTTTTTCTTTTTTCCTTGCTCCACTGGACTGGAGTAATCCTGCAATTTATTATATTCTGTACGCTGTCACAGGGGAAGCACAAAAAGCTTTCATATTCCTCTCTGATGTCACTAGAATACCTTGAGATGCACATAACTCATGCCACTGTCTGCCTTTTTAAATGGGCAGGTTGTAGAGATGAATTGCCACCTATCTACTGGCAAAGGGGAGTTTCAACTCATACCATGCTGCAGAAAGGTGACCCAATTATCATGTCATTATTTTTGAGCTGGTAATTTTAATTATATCAAAATGCTGTAAATAAATGCATTATGTACCACAGTACATGTGCACTGTTTTCTGCAGCCTTGGAACATTTTGGGTCTCCTCCTATTGACTTCCTAATGTCCAGCAGTTTTAGAGGTTGTAAAAGCTTAAGGGCCTATACACACCTTAATGTCCTGGTGCATTGCATTAAAACCATCCAGAGACGGTTTCGAAACAGGTTCAGCAGGGACCGGACAAGATTCAAACCATGTATGGGCAGGCTGATTATACCCGAGTCGATCTATCAATTGACTTGGGTACAACCAGCTTGCCGTTTTTTTAGGTTGCGATTATTACCAGTGGCTACAACTAATACACACCTTAGCATTGTGGTACATTGCGGTAAAGCCGCTCAGAGCCTGTTTCCAACCAGGTTCAGCAGGGACCAGAGGAGATTCAAACCATGTATGGGCAGGCTGAAAAACCAGCAAGCTGGTTTGATTGATCGACTTGGGTACAACACACTTGTTGGTTTTTAGGTTGCGATTATTACCAGTGGCTACAACTAATACACACCTTAGCATTGTGGTACATTGCGGTAAAGCCGCTCAGAGCCTGTTTCCAACCAGGTTCAGCAGGGACCGGAGAAGATTCAAACCATGTATGGGCAGGCTGAAAAACCAGCAAGCTGGTTTGATTGATCGACTTGGGTACAACACACTTGTTGGTGTTTAGGTTGCGATTATTACCAGAGGCTTTAGCCGCTAACAGTAATCACTGTGTTCTGCAGGCGGGGTTGGCTCCCTGCGCCCCCCTTCCCGCTGGGAGAACACAAAAGCTTCATGGGAGGGATTCCCCCATCAACACTGGCTATGTTGATGGGGGAATCGAGCGATTTTCTTTCCTGCAACAAAGAAAATCGTATCATCTTTGGCCTGCCTTAGGTAACCTATTTAAATTAATGGGCTAGCAAAGCATCAAAACGTCCAAAAAAAAGGCATGCACCATATTGCAACATAAACTACAATACAGGCCCTGACTGGAGTCTGACCAAACTTTTACATACCTTCCTCAGCATATTAGAAGACCCAAATCCCTGTTCCTATTGTGTGTTTACACTCGCTCAATCCCTATGAGCAGAAGTCTGTCTGGCAAACAGGAATGAACTAAAGGCAATAGGGACAGGAAAGCACTCACCTGCTGGGAAGTGTGAAAAAGCGTTATGGGATACAGTGCACTCGGGACACTAAAACAGATATGTAAAGCAAGTTCTACATTGCAGCTCTGGAGCCTTTTCAGTACTGACAGTACTTTAAAGTAAAAATTACAATTTTCAGCTGCCATTGCTGACCTACTTTTGAAAATGTTTCGTTTTTATGACTTTTTGAAAGTTCTAACTGGCTGTCTCTGGCTGCAGAGTGAAGTCATAATTCCTGATCTGCATATACAGTGCCTTGAAAAAGTATTCATACCCCTTGACATTTTCCACATTTTGTCACAATAGTGACAAAATGTAAAACCAAAAACATAAATGTATTTTATTGACATTTTATGTGATAGACCAACACAAAGTGGTTCATAATTGTGAAGTTGAAGGAAAATGATAAATGGTTTTTAGCATTTTTTACAGATAAACATGTGAAAAGTGTGGCATGCATTTGTATTATGCCCCCTTTACTCTGATACCCCAAAGTAAAATCTAGTAGAACCAATTGCCTTCAGAAGTCACCTAATTAGTAAATAGAGTCCACCTGTGTGTAATTTAATCTCAGCATAAATACAGCTGTTCTGTGAAGCCCTCAGAGGTTTGTTAGAGAACCTTAGTGTACAAACATAAACATCATCATGAAGGCCAAAGAACACACCAGATGGGTCAGGGATAAGGTTGTGGAGAAGTTTATGTAGAGTATGGCACAACTGCAAACCGTGTATGACTGTCCACCTAAACTGATAGGCCGTGCAGGGAGAGCATTAATCAGAGAAGCAGCCTAGAGGTCCATGGTAACTCTGGAGGAGCTACAGAAATCCACATCTCAGGTGGGAGACTCTGTCCACAAGACAACTATTAGTCGTGCACTTCACAAATCTGGCCCTTATGGAAGAGTGGCAAGAAGAAAGCCATTATTAAAGAAAGTGCAAATGTTTGGAAAAAACTGCGCTAACCTCTGGTGATAGGGGGCTGTGTAACCCCACTGCTTAATATACTGTAGCTTAAACTGTATTAGAATTCAGTGCCTCATACCCATATAAATCATATATGCTATGTGATAAAGATGTCACAAAAAACAATATTATTAACTTGAAAATATAAAGCAGCAAAAATGTTACCATCAGTGATTAAAGTGCAATTGTTAACTGGGTGAGTGGATAATATCCATAAAGTGCATTACATGTGCTGATGATTATGTTCATAGAATTAATTATGTAACATACATAAAGTGCAATATATAAATAAATAAATACAATGAAAAAACCAGGGGCAAGCCGCCAATGGTTTATATATAGTCCGTGATGATAATGTGCTGGAAAGAAGAAAGTGCAAATGGTGCAGTATAGTCCTTTCAGTGCAAATACTGATGCAGTAGTAGTGTGACCCTCCACTTCACGTCGGGTGCCGAATGGTTAGATAGCTCACTTACCGGATCCCGTGGATTCCTGTTGGCGTACGCCAGCAAGAATCAATCTGTGCTTGATCTCATATGCTCCGGGTTCCTGTTGGTATATGGGGGTCCTCTGGATACGCCTTTTGGCTCAGGATATAAAAGAAAGAAGGCTCCTCATCTTGTAGAAGGTTAAAAACTCCTTTTATTTAAAACTCTTCACACGAACAAAAACGTTAAAAACGTTAAAAAGTCACTGCAATGTGTTCACTCGGAACGAAGAAAAAAGTCTCTGCTGGTGCCCTTACAGACTTGTTCCAGCCTCGCGGCTGCTCTCCGAGGTCTATGTATGAGACTCACGCCGTACCGCCGTACCCGGAAGTGGGGACTTAGCGTGCGGTTCACCGAATGTCTTGAAAGGAGTGGAGTGGACGAATGAGGCAGCGTGCGTTACAGCTTGACGCATTTTGTCATAGAAATGACATCATCGGAGGCTTGTGCGGCTTCCCTGGGTCCAGCGACGTAGACCTACGTCGCTGGACTCCTAGTGATTCTGGCGCCGCCGGAGGCGCTCTCCCGCTGTGACAGACAAGCAGGGTTTACTAGATTCAGCATAGCTGAACCTGCGATCTCTGTGTCTGTCACAGAATCCCCCCCACCCACACACACACATCAGTAAGCATACATTTAACCCCTTGATCACCAACAGTGTTAACCCCTTCCCTGCCAATTGCATACTACACAGTAACAGTGCATATTTATAGAACTGATTACTGTAGTAATGTCACTGGTCCCCCCAAAAGTGTCAAAAATGTCAGTCAGGGGTCCGATCTGTCCGCGGCAATGTCGCAGTCCCACAAAAAATTGCAGATTGCTGCCATTACTAGTTAAAAAAAAAAAAACAAAACAATAAAAATAACATAAATCTTTCCTGTAGTTAGTAAACGTGATAACTTTTGCGCAAACCAATCAAAATACGCGTATTGCGATTTTTTTTTTATACCAAAAATATGTAGCAGAAAACAAATTGGCCTAAAATGTAAAAAAATTTTGATTTTTCAATTTTCTTTTTTTGGGAATGTTATATAGCATAATGGGAAAAATATTTGTTTTTTCCAAAATGATCACTCTTTTTTTGTTTATAGCGCAAAAATTTAAAATCGCACTGGTGATCAAATACCACCAAAGGAAAGCTCTATTTGTGGGAAAAAAAAGGACAAATTTTATTTGGAAACAGTGTCGCACGACCGCGCAATTGTTCATTAAAATAACGCAGTGCTGAATCGCAAAATAGGGCCTGGTCAGAAAGGGGGCAAATCCTTACGGGGCTGAAGTGTTTAAAGCTGTAAAACAATTTTGAATTACCAAGCTACAATTTGAGTTTTTGATAAAAATGTTATTATGCTTTGACTTTTTTTTTTTTATTTAGCATTTTACTTACAGTTAAAGAGTAGTGCAGTGGAAAGTATACACAATGTTTCATATATGAGTAGTAATATATTTATAAAAGTAATATTTCACATTTACTATTTTGGAAACATTACATAGACAACTGCCTATTCTTTTGAAGGGGCATGAATAAAATTAGAGTTTACAGTATGTCTTATTTTAAGTGAACCTTTCCATTCCCCAATCAAGCAATCAAAATGGTGCTTTCATAATTGTGCAGTCAATAACTACCTAGCAGCTTTTTCTACCCACTCTTTCTGGTCTTGACAAAAGGCCAATGATTGACAGCCTGGCTTCACTTTCTATACAGTAAAGTAAAGTAAAGTGCAAGATGGTGGTGCCCAATGGGTGATGAATTGGGTATGTAGAAGCAGATTGGAGCAGAGTTTTTATTCACATATTATCCACCAGGGACTTGTTAATGAACTGAATATTTCATATTTTACAGCAATTTCTGTAAATATTGGCAAAGGGTTAAAGGATTTAAAGTGATTGTAAACCTCTGACATTAAAAATGAAAAAGCATTCCTCACTGGAAAGGGAACTATTGAATGATAGCCACTCTAAGCTAATCAGTTCATACTACAGTACTCTAATTCGGAGTGTACCGTCCCGCTTGGACACCATACGGGCCTGGTGGACAAGAGATATTCCGGATTTATCGGACAATAATTGGGAAGAACTGCTCAAAACCTACTTTACAACAGCAATTTTGGCCAGGGACAGACTGATCCAAAATCAGATCTTCCACGGGACATATTACACCCACATACATTATTTCAAATGAAGAAGAGAGACAACTCAGAATGTCACAAATGTCATAATACCCAAGGGAATCTCCTGCATATGTTGTGGAGTTGTGATAAAATAAGGCCTTTCTGGTGTTAAGTAACACAATTTATTTCCTCAAACTTTGATCTCCCCAATATGTGCAACCCTAAGTGGTGCATACTGGGGATCCTGGAGGACATAGATCTCCGATCTTGTCAAAAACAATTCCTTAGGCTCCTTCTATTCTATGCTAGAAAAGCGGTGGTGATGCAGTGGATTTATTCAGAGAGGGTTCCTATCAATTTCTGGAAGAACTTGATTAATCAGGCACTACCGCTTTACAAATTGACTTATCAAGCAAGAGAATGTCTAAAAAAATTTAATAAGGTGTCGGGTAGGTGGGCAGCTACGGATGGAACCTGTGAGATGAGGGAGAACTGACCACTTGCATGTTCTCATAATAATGTGTAATGCGGCAGCTACGGAGTAAGTAAAATATCAAGAGGAATTGCTTTCACATGTGGGGGAATGTGGGGGGATGTGTGAGTATTCATGACCTATACCTGGACTTGCATACCGTGACTGAGAGTGTTTCACCGTCTAGACCACTATTCTACTAGCTTGAGTTTTATAAAGTTTAATCGACCATTATTCTATTACATTATGTGTAGCTGGTTAATATACCCTTTCTCAAATATATGACAGCACATTTTTTTGTTAGTTGTTTGTTCCAGTCTTGATTCTTGCCAGACCTTTTTTTTATTTTCGTTACAGTGTATAACATATATGCAATAACTCCTGTATAATGTGCTGTAAATAACTGGGAAAAAAATGTATTAAAATTAAGTTTAAAAAAAAAAAAAAAATGAAAAAAGCATAGCCAGCTAGTCTCCTGACGACATCATTTCTAACGAAAAGCATAGGGCATGGCTACTGCTAGATGCCATCACTCACATATGCCAACTAGAGTCCGGCATGGGTGAGCAACTTGCTACACTAGCCTGCTACAGTGATATATTTTTGGATGTTTTTAGTTTTATGGGTGCATTTCTGAAGTTTTAAATAAAAGCTGAAGTATGACATACTTCAGGATGGATCTGTACCATTAGTTTTCCCTGATGGTGATGCCGGGAGATGATGGAGGGGATTAACACTGAGACGCAATTTACATCTGGTTGTCACTCATGCTTTGTTGACCATTTATACCCTAATGGTCCATATTATCTTCTAAGCGGCCCTCTTTTAGTGGTGGTTCACGGTGACAGAGTCACTAATCCACATTGGGATCATTATATTTAAGCATTGCTGAACATTTATAATCTAATGGTCCACGCCATCTGATAAGAGACTCATTCTAATGGACTGTTTGGTGGTGGAAACATTGTCCTGCAGTTGGATAATATAAGAGCAGAAACACTTTAAAGTCAATATATGAATGTAAGATTCTGGTACCTTCGGTACCCTTTCAGCCCATTTCTTCCGCATTGCGTCCCACCTTTTCAGCTAGGTGGAACGCATATACCTGCCTATCTCTTTAAAGCGGAGTTCCGGGCACAGAAATGATTTTTTGCTGAACATACCCCCGGGACAGTCAGGGCTAGCACATTCCACAATGGCTAGCCTCTGATCTGTCCCGGTTCGCACTTACCTTTTAGAAGAAATACTTACTTAGAAAATTTCTTCCACAGCGTTTCCATCTCTGTTGTGGGCAGCTGAAGCCGGCGCGGTCCTCTTCTCTGTCTTCTTCCGCGTCTTCGCGTCCCAGAATGCACTGCACCGGCCCCTCTCGTCACTTCCGGTGCAGCGCCGCATTCCTAAACAGCTTCTGGGCATGCCCAGAAGCTGTTTAGCAGGGGAATGCGGCGTCGCCCGGAAATGACGAGCGGGGCCGGTGCCGTCGCATTGATTCCTGGGAGCTATGACGTTTAGCTCCCAGGAATCATTGCGAGGCAGGAAGTGACGGGGTGAGCCTCGGCGCTGGAGGAGGAAGCAGTCATAGGTGAGTATTTACGATCTTCAATAAAAAGGTGAGTAAACAAAAAAAAATAAAAATAACTATCCAATTCCTTTTCAGGTGAGCTCTACCTAGCGGAGGGGCACAAAAAAAAAATCGTTTTTGTGCCCGGAACTCCGCTTTAAGCCGCATGACGTCATCACTAGGCGCCGCTCTGAGCGGCTATTTCAATCGCCGGCTTTCACTGACAAGGTGTTCGTGCAAACCGCTTGTTATACAGCCTTGTCTGACGCTGCCGAAGCCTCCAGCTATTTCCCCAGTATCTGGATAGACCGGAGTCTCGCTACTTGATCCTGTATCTCGCTACTGATCCTGTATCTCGCTACCTGATCCTTATCTCATTACCGGACCCCTCATCTCTCTAAACCAACTAGTGATAAGTACCCCACAGGGGATTCCTTCCTATCAACTTACACTATCTACTCTTGCATACTAAAGACTGTTGCTATCTATGCATTACTATTTCTATCATATGCACTGTTACATAGATTGCTAGCTCTTGAGTCTACTACCATCTATATCCTTGCACTGAGTTAGCAATTCCTGTACACTTCATCTGCTGTCCCCTACCACCTGTTATTTGCACATGATTGCTAACCTATCTGCATACTATCTATCACCATCTGCTAACACTCCTGAACATTACTATTGAGTGCCTATCATTGCTATCACTACTCACGCCTGTCCTTTCAGCACATCACCTCTATACTATCGTATACAACCTATCACTCCAGGAACATCTTATCTGAGTGTCTGTATATTTGCATGCTGAGGCAGGCTGGGCCTCAATGATGAAGAGTCTGGAGAGTTGGATATGGTGATTCAACACATCTCTACACGACTACTGAGTGGAAATTCTGCAGCTGCAAATTAAGTTCACTAAACAAACGCCGGAGCGCTACAGATTGCACGAACCAGAAAAAAAAAAATGGCTTCAGCAGAATTAGCCACTCATGTGATACAACTAACACAAAAGGTAGATGCATTAATCCTTTCCCTTGCCGAAGTGAAAAATGAAAATCAGACTTTGAGACAGCAGATAGCCCGTGTTTCACAGCTCACTGCTGCTCAACCTCGTGAGCCCAAAATAAACCCTCCTCTAGTGTTTACAGGTGATCGGAAAAAATTTAGTGAATTTAAAAACGCATGTCAATTGCTTTTTAATTTAAAACCTCGTACTTACACCACAGACCAAATTAAAGTCTGCACCACTATCTCATATTTGTCGGGTGATCCACGGGCTTGGGCAGACTCTCTCTTTGAGAAAAATGACCCTCTTCTTAACTCCTATCCTTTATTCTTAGCAGAACTCGCTAGCTTATATGAAGACCCAAATAGGCAGAGTACTGCTAACAGCCAATTGAGGGCTTTAAAACAAGGAAGGAGACCTGTTGAAGACTTCGTAGCAAAGTTCAAAAGATGGACCCTTGATTCAGGGTGGAATGATGCATCTTTGCGAACCCAGTTCAGACTCGGGTTATCAGAAGCCGTTAAAGACGAGCTCGCCCGAGCGGATTTACCTGGCACTTTGGATGCCTTAATACAACTCAGCATCAATATTGACAGGCGACTGCGAGAAAGAAAGGCTGAGAAAATGGGAGTACCATTATCCAATCCTTCTCGGGTTTCGCCCGTTGACCCTACTCCTATGGAGGTAGGAACCATACGCCCACCATTATCGTCTACTGAATGAGCCAGGAGAAGATCTGAAAATCTCTGCATGTACTGCGCCTCCCCGAATCATTTGATAAGCGTCTGTCCCCTTGTCCGCAAAAAAGAGGGTGAGTGTTCACATGTCTTGCTGGGGGGATTAACGACTTCTTTTTCTAATCCCTATCTTTTTATTCATTTGACCTTACAGTGGGACCACAATAGGATCACCACCAAGGCTATGATCGACACAGGATCTTGTAACAACTTCCTTGACACTAGTTTTGTTGCTTTAAATAAAATACCTATTATTTCAAAATCTAAACCTGTCTCTGTTAGTTTTATTAATGGTATTCCGTTATCTTCTGGTCCAATTACCAATCAGACACAAGCACTCCTTGCTACTGCTAACGAGTCTCATGCTGAGACCACCACTTTTGATGTATTACCTTCACCACATTTTCCCATTATTTTGGGACTTCCCTGGTTACACATACATCAACCAACCATTGATTGGAAAATACGGACTCTAACCTTCCCCTCTCACTACTGCGAGACCACGTGTAACCTCCAATCATATAAAAAAATCCTGTCCATGGTGTCAGATGAAATTTCACCACCACCATGTTATCAGGATCTATCAGAAGTCTTCCTTGAGAAAAATGCTCAAGTATTGCCTCCCCATAGGGACTACGATTGTTCTATTGATCTACTCCCTTTCGGTCATGTTTATCCTCTTTCTCAGGATGAACTTTCTCATCTCAAGGAATACTTGGATGAGAATTTAGCGAAAGGGTTTATTAGACCCTCTATTTCTTCCACAGCTGCAGGACTTTTCTTTGTCCGCAATAAGGATTTAAGTCTCAGGCCTATTATTGACTATAGGCAATTAAATACCATTACGATAAAGGATCGCTATCCTTTACCTCTCATTACCGAACTCATTGAACAAGTGCGCGGAGCTACCTACTTTTCAAAATTGGACCTAAAAGGGCATACAACCTCATCCGAATCCATAATGGGGATGAGTGGAAGACGGCATTCAGAACCAGATACGGATTATTTGAATATCTAGTGATGCCTTTTGGGTTGTGTAATGCTCCCGCAGCATTTCAGCGATTCATAAATGACATCTTCAGAGACTTACTTGATGTTTGTGTTGTGGTATATCTGGATGATATACTCATTTATTCTCAGTCCTTGTCCGAACATGTAAGACATGTAAGACTTGTGCTATCCAGATTACTCGCACACAATTTATATGTATAATTGAAAAAATGCCTATTTCATAAGGAAGAAGTACTATTCATAGTTACATAGTTACATAGTTAGTGAGGTTGAAAAAAGACATCAGTCCATCCAGTTCAACCTATGATGTGTGTGTGTGTTTGCTTTTAGCCGTACATTGTATACCCCTGTATGTTGTGGTCTTTAAGGTGTCCATCTAACAGTTTTTTGAAACTATCAATGCTCCCTGCTGATACGACTGCTTGTGGAAGAGAATTCCACATCCTTACCGCTCTTACAGTGAAGAACCCCTTACGCACTTTAAGGTTAAACCGCCTTTCCTCTAGTTTTAGTGAGTGGCCACGTGTCTTATTGTATCTCCTTTCTCTGAATAGTTTGTTCCTTATGCTCGGGTCGCCAGTACAGTATTTGTACATTGATATCATATCCCCCCTCAATCGTCTCTTCTCCAGAGAGAATAAGTTCAGGGCTTGTAGTCTTTCTTCATAGCTGATGTCCTCCATCCCCCTAATTATTTTTGTTGCCCTTCTCTGGACTTTCTCCAGTTCCAGCACATCCTTTCTGAGGACCGGTGCCCAGAACTGGACAGCATACTCCAGATGTGGCCGGACCAGAGTCTTGTAGAGCGGGAGAATAATCTCTTTATTTCTGGAGTGAATCCCCTTTTTTATACATCCCAGTATTCTGTTGGCTTTGCTTGCTGCGGCCTGGCATTGCATGCCACTGCCAAGCCTGTTGTCTACCAGTACCCCTAAGTCCTTTTCCATCCTAGACTCACCCAGAGGTTCCCCCCCTAGCGAGTAGCTTGCTTTCTGGTTTCTGGCCCCCAAGTGCATTACTTTACATTTTTCAACATTAAATCTCATCTGCCATGTAGTTGCCCACTCCGTTATTTTGTTCAGGTCCGCTTGCAAGGTTTCCACATCCTGCATAGAAGATATTGGCATGCCTAATTTAGTATCATCCGCAAATACTGAGATTGTACTAGATATCCCCTCCTCTAGATCATTTATGAATAAATTAAACAGGATTGGTCCCAGGACAGAACCCTGGGGGACCCCACTTTCCACACCCGCCCAATCCGAGTACTCCCCATTAATCACCACCCTCTGTACTCTCCCCTGGAGCCAGTTCTCTATCCAGGTACTCACCTTATGGTCCATACCTATCTTCCTTAGTTTGTACAGTAAGCGTTTGTGGGGAACGGTGTCGAAGGCCTTTGCAAAGTCCAAATACACCACATCCACAGGCTTACCTTTATCTAGGTGGCAGCTCACTTCATCATAGAAGGTTAATAGATTGGTTTGGCACGAACGATTTTTCATGAATCCGTGCTGATTAATACTTATAATACCGTTTTCATTACTAAAGTCTTGTATGTGGTCCCTTAACATCCCCTCCAATATTTTGCAGACTACAGATGTTAGGCTGATCGGCCTATAGTTACCCGGGATATATCTCGGCCCCTTTTTAAATATTGGTACCACGTTGGCTTTTTTCCAATCAGCTGGCACCATACCCGTCTGTAAACTATCCTTAAAGATCAAGAATAATGGTCTGGCAATCACCTGGCTGAGCTCTTTAAGAACCCTCGGGTGCAAGCCATCCGGTCCCGGGGATTTATTTATGTTAAGCTTCTCTAGTTTAGCTCTAAGTCTATCTTCTGTTAGCCATGGCGGCACTTCCTGAGGTGTATTATTTAGTTCGGCCTTACAAGCTGGGTTCGTGTAGACCCCCGATTCCTTTGTGAAGACTGAAGAAAAGAAATTATTTAACACTTCCGCCTTTTCTCTGTCCTCAGTGGCCATTTTTCCTTTATCATCTTTTATGGGGCCAATGTGTTCTGGCCTCGCTTTCTTACTGTTTATATACTTAAAGAACTTCTTGGGGTTCTTTTTACTCTCCTCCGCTATATGTCTCTCGTGTTCTATTTTAGCCGCCCTGATTTCATCTTTACATTTCTTATTACACTCTTTATAATGCTTAAATGCTGCCACTGACCCCTCAGTCTTGTATTTTTTGAAGGCCTTTTCTTTAGCTCTAATATACATTTTTATGTTGGAGTTTAGCCACCCAGGGTTTAGTTTTGTTCTTTTAAATTTATTTCCCAGTGGAATGCACTGGCCCACCCCCTTGTTAAGTATGCTCTTGAAGCACTCCCATTTTTCCTCCGTGTTCTTTGTTCCCAGGGTTCTATCCCATTTTATATTTTCTAGCAGTGAGCGCAGTTTAGGGAAATTGGCTCTTTTGAAATTCAGCGTCTTAATATTACCCTTGTGTTTCCTATTACTGTAATTAATACTGAAACCAATTGACCTATGGTCACTGCTCCCTAAGTTTTCCCGTATTTCTATATCCGTGAGCAGGTCTGCATTTATTCCTAGGATACATCATATCTAAGAACGGTATCAAGATGGATATGAGCAAGAACTGTAAGATTCTGGTACCTTCGGTACCCTTCCAGCCCATTTCTTCCGCATTGCGTCCCACCTTTTCAGCTAGGTGGAATGCATATACCTGCCTATCTCTTTAAGCCGCATGACGTCATCACTAGGTGCCGCTCTGAGCGGCTATTTCAATCGCCGGCTTTCACTCACAAGGTGTTCGTGCAAACCGCTTGTTATACAGCCTTGTCTGACGCTGCCGAAGCCTCCAGCTATTTCCCCAGTATCTGGATAGACCGGAGTCTCGCTACTTGATCCTGTATCTCGCTACTGATCCTGTATCTCGCTACCTGATCCTTATCTCATTACCGGACCCCTCATCTCTCTAAACCAACTAGTGATAAGTATCCCACAGGGGATTCCTTCCTATCAACTTACACTATCTACTCTTGCATACTAAAGACTGTTGCTATCTATGCATTACTATTTCTATCATCTGCACTGTTACATAGATTGCTAGCTCTTGAGCCTACTACCATCTATATCCTTGCACTGAGTTAGCAATTCCTGTACACTTCATCTGCTGTCCCCTACCACCTGTTATTTGTACATGATTGCTAACCTACCTGCATACTATCTATCACCAACACTCCTGAACATTACTACTTGAGTGCCTATCATTGCTATCACTACTCACGCCTGTCCTTTCAGCACATCACCTCTATAGTATCGCATACAAACTATCACTCCAGGAACATCTTATCTGAGTGTCTGTATATGTGCATGCTGAAGCAGGCTGGGCCACAATGATGAGTCTGGAGAGTTGGATATGGTGATTCAACACATCTCTACAGGACTACTGAGTGGAAATTCTGCAGCTGCAAATCCAGTTCACTAAAACAAACGCCAGAGCGTTACAATGAACTGTTTATTAAAGCGGAGTTCCAGCCACAAAATCTACATAGTCGATTTTGGGCCATCCGCTTGCTATAGCTAACCTGAAAAAGAAATGGGTAGTTAGGATTTTCTTTTTCTTTACTCACCTTGTAATTGCAGAAAAAAATACTCACCTGTCTTCCACTTCCTCCCTTGGCCGCACGGCCCGGTCGTCACTTCCGCTTTGCAATGATTCCTGGGAGCTGAACGTCATCGCTCCCAGGAATCAATGCGCCTGCACCGGCCCCGAAGTCAGTTCCGGTGTAGGCGCGTCATACCTTGCTAAACAGCTTCTGGGCATGCCCAGAAGCTGTGCAGGGATGACACTGCAGACCCGGAAGTGACAGCGGGGCTGGCGCAGTGCATCGTGGGACGGAAGAGGACGGAAGAGGACGTGGAAGAGGATTGCGCTGGCTTCAAGCTGCCCACACCTGAGATGGCAGCGCTGGAGAAGAAATTTTAAAAGTAAGTATTTCTTCTAAAAGGTAAGTGCGAACCCGGACAGATCAGAGGCTAGCCATTGTGGAATGCACTAGCCCTGACTGTCCGGGGGGTATGTTCATTGAATTTTTTCTATTGTGTTGCACTTGCACTTTAAACGGTATATGGTTTACAATTTGTTTTCCACTTTACTGATATATGAATTCAATCAATGTTTACACTTTGAGGATTTAGCTCTACTTTTATTGAGTTACTATGCCGTTATACCGTGTACTAGTGTCAATCCACAGCAACCAGCGTGGTTCCCATCTGCTCACTCTTCCTTCTGCTATCAGCTCTTTCAAACCGGGGCAGAACCAGCACAAGGGGCCGATTCATTTTTCTGCAGGCTGATGCGCTATCAAGCAACATGCTGATAGGAGAGAGCACAATAGCAGAGAGTGGGAGGTAAACATTTTGCTGCTTCTCTTTTCACTGTTCAGTCACAGGCTGAAGGAGGGACAAGCCAGACAGGGCTGTTCTGTGTAGCAATTCGATGTAAATCTCAGGACTGAATGGACACAAACACAAATCCTTTGGTGGGTAAAGCAGCTCCGAATATGTATTTTTTTTATGTGTATTTACAGTAGCTGTTGGCCCGGAGTCCAGCTTTAAGGAATCAAAATAGAAATAGGTTTTACCTAGAAAGAGTATTATCCAGCCTGGATATCAGGGATAACAGAAGGGCAAATGATTACAGTGAGAACAAAATGTACTGAGATATTGTATTCTAAATGTTAATCTCATTTCCTCAAGGAAAGATATGTAGAGAAAGGTTATAAGAAAGAGAAGTTGGAGGAAATGATCTGGGAAGTGAGGAATGTAATGGGAAGAGATGCAGTTTTAAATGATAATGAAATTCAAGCACAATATAAACAGGTTAGGTTTATGAGGAAGCCCTGGTCTGTGTTGCAAGGTGACCCCGTCCTGGGACTACATTTAACAATCAATCCAACATCGCTTATAAAAAAGGAACTGAAACTGAAAATAACAGAACAAAGCAATTATTTTATACCATAAAGTTTTCTATCAGTGACAGAATTGTAAAGCTATGAGTAGCAAAAGTAAGAAAATACTTTTATATGCAATATTTTGGAAGAAGTGATGAAGATTAACCAATTCATTGGAAGTAAAGCAAGCAATATATTTGGGGAAATATGATGGCTGTTCCAAAAGCAATACAAGCTTGGGCATAACAGAGTAACTTTTCCTCTGTAGAAACTATTCTTCTTTTTCATTGCAGTTAAATAATAGATTCCAAGCAGAAGCAATGTGCTGTCATTGAGTTCTTGATGAAGGAGGGATGCAGGCTGCCCAACGTCCAAAGATAGCAATGGAATTTTTACAGAGATGACACCATTGACAAGATTCATCAATGACAAGACATTGCTCAATTTGTGCATGTTGGACAGCCTGCACTTCTTCTTCATCAAGAACTCAATCGGGGTACGTTTACTTCTTCTAAGAATCCATTATTTAGCTGTAATAAAAAAAAGAAGAAGAAGAGTTAATATAGAGGAAGAGTTACTCTACCAAAATGTGGAATTTGAATGGATCTTTGTTAATAAAAAGGTATGCCAATTTTGCCTTACTTTTGGTACAGCCCTTGTAGTATGATGATATGAAGTAACAGTGATGCTTTTGATGCTCCTGCTGGTCTCGTTTGCCAGTCATACAATTTTGAGGAAGACTGACTAAAGTGACCTTACAAGCATGCTGTAGGTAGGCATGGCACTCTGTAGTCCCAGCATGTGATGCTAAAACACTACCACAGTATTAGAAGCCTGTGGGTAGAGTTGTCAGCCAGGCACAAGAAGCAGTAAAAAGGTCCAAAAACTGACAGTAACAAAACAGTCACAGCAAATGGGAACATTTCCTTATTAGGATTTACAAACACTTTAAATACATGGCAAATGATTTCCAAAACATCATTGGATTTTTTTTTTTTTTAAGAGAGAGCAAAACAAAAGCTGTTTCCTTTCAAGCATGACGTCTCTCATTGAAGGACATATGGAGGAAGGAAAAGGAGAAAAGGAGTTACTTCTTTAACTTATTTCTTTCTTATTCACTTGGGTGTGTAAATTTTTACTTTGAGCTACTTAGCTCTGTAAACAGCAGGCATTTGTGAACGGAAGAAGGAGATAGACTAGACTAGAAAACATGTGAAGATAAGCGAAAGGCTGCTGAGTGCCATTCATTATGTACAATTGTCATGTGATCTGCTGTTATTGGTCACAGTGATCGGATGGTACCGGCAGCAGCTGGTACGCTGATCAGTCATCCACTGTGTCCGGTGGACACAACGGGTAACAGATCGCACCACAGCGTGGCCTGTGGAGCGCACATGAGGCGCGTTACGGGAGGACATCATATGACGTCCACCTGGAATGATGATTGTCTCGCCCAGCCGTCATTTTACTATAGGCCGGGTGGAAACTAGTTAAAGCATAACTAAAGGCAAAACTTTTTTCTTTATTTTGGATAGAGCGGAGTGGGAGAGGGGAGTGGAGCACAACTATCAGGTTTTTATTGCTGTCTGTGCCTATTTTAGGGATAGTCACCCTTCTTATTTGTCCTGTTTACCATTTTACCCATGAGTGTAAGTGAAATAAAATCCCAAGCTTGTAGTTTTCCGTAGGGCAGGAATAAGGAGGAAATCTTCAAATGGGGACACTAGTTCTGGTGACAGCCTTAGTTTGGAGGGGTTTCCTCTCACTTCTTGTTTTGGGTATGGGACAGGAAGTGAAGGGAAATCTCCTTATTGGGACACAGAGGGCAAAAAAAATCAACTGACAAATGAGACAAATATGGATATACAGTATCTGACACCTGACAGGTTAAATAAAATGTACCCAGGTCTTTCTTCCCAATGTTGACGCTGTACCGAAGAACATGCAGACTTCAAACATTTCTTCTGGACATGTTGGGTAAATCAAAGCTTCTGGGCTGAAGTTACACATTTCATGACCACTTTGACCACAGTGGGGATTCTTCTCACCATAGAGGTATGCTGACTTGGGTTGGTAACTCCTCTAGCCCCCCGTAGGGCACTTAGAACCCTCCTCAGTCTACTCCTGTCTTATGCCCCTAAAGCCATTATACTGAAATGGAAATCCAGGGAAGCCCCCACTGTCATCTTCTGGCAGTTCTTGGTGAATGCTGTATTACCATTATCTAAATCTGCTTACCATCCCCGTGGATGCCACCATAAGTTTTATAAAGTGTGGGATATTTGGATTGACTCTTCTTTAACTGCCTCTGCTTGAGACTTTAGACTCCTGCAGATGTTTGTGTATGTGGACGTATGCTTCTAGAGACACTATAATTTAATTGCGAGTGCAGCAGTTGAAAGGCGCATGTGATCTACACCAGTGGAATGTTATAGATGTTTGGTACCAAAACTGTTCCCCTTCATAATTCTACCTTTAGTGCTGAGCAAATGTTATGTTAGATTATAATGTGTAACCTTGAAGGTTTGTCTTTTATTGTCTTTGTTTTTTGTTTTTCTGGAGATGGGGTATGCCCAGAGGCTCTGTTTTATATTCTACCTTGCAAAACTAATGAAAAGAAGTTTTAAAAAATAAAAAATAAATAATACAAATATAAAGAAAAAAAGAAGGCATAGTAAGAAAACACAAAACATCAATTAATCACATGCCACATTTTTTGAACTAAACAAAACTTGAAAAGTAAGGTGCAACGAAGATAAAACTAGTGTATACAAGTATAAAGCCACCATTTGATTGATACACATTAAAAATAATATATATATATATATATATATATATATATATATATATATATATATAAATTTATATATATATATATATATATATATAAGAAAACATGAAGTACAGAGCATGTAGATTAAACTTGTGATACAATCTTACATAGAATTTTTGGGTCCTCATATCAAGTGAAAATGTCCTGGATGCCAGAATGAGAAATGGGCATTCAGTGCGGCATCCAGGATACCATTTATCTCTGGATCTCTAAAAATTCTTTTGATTTACAAAGGAAGTATTATCTTTTTGTATTAAAGTGATATTGCATTTGAGGATGAATAGGTGATCCTTAATTGCAGTGATTACATACGCCCTAAAATTTCCCCCAGTGATGTTTTTTTTTTTTTTTTTACTTGGCGTCTACATAATTTATTTATTTTTTTATTAAATCTAGTTTATTACTCTTGATATGCATCCTGTATCATTGTGCAAAACACAGCAAAATGTGTTTATTTTCTCACTGTATAATATAGCTAATGGATAGAACAGTATATTTACTGTAATGTTATATGACATTTTGTGAATATTTGAATACTGAGTAATGCAAGATAGCAGTGTTGATAACAGAACATCTGTATATGTAAGATTGTATCACAAGCTTATTCTGTACATGTGCTGTAGCTAATGCTTTTTATTGTACAGTATATATAGAATTTTAAATGTTAATATTAATAAAATATTTACTTTATATTTTTAAATATGAGTATGACCTCTATTGCACCTTAAAAGCCCATGTTCATGTTTCCTGTATTGAGCATAATATGTGATTTTTTTAAAATGTTTGTATGATGTGACTAATATGATTGGAAATTTTTTTTGTTAATCTAAATTCCTGGGTGGTGTCCTAGAAAGCCCCTGGTTTTTACTTTGTTGGGTATTTCAATATTGTAGCACAAAGCCTTTTCTTTTCTCCCATGTAAATGATGACTTAATAATCAGGTGCAGGAAGCACATCATGGATTTATAATAAACAAAATAAAAAAAAATATACATCCCTTTTAGTTATATTTTCTTTTCTCTTTCCTTCAGAGCTGAGGAAATCCAATGACATTACCAGCTGCTTGTCCATAAAATCAAAACTGCAAAAAGAAAATGGAGAGGTAAGACATAATACCACTAGAGCACATTCCTGTGAACCTGTGGAGGGAATCTGATCTCCAAATGTTCCTTCACCCACCTACATGTTTCCGCTTGCATGCTTATATCCACTTCTATAGCAGTGGCAGCTTTCTGGTCCACCTCCTTCTGCTCTCTATATCTTCTTACAGGCTACCAAATTTGAAGAGTAATTCAAAACAGCACTGGGACTGTGTAGGACCCGGGTGTGTGGGTCCGGCACAGAAGCCGTGTTAGTTGCGTGGAAAAGGAGAGACGTTTTGAAAAAAGAGTTAAGAAACAGATAAAGGAAGATGTAGAAAACAAAAACGGAAAGAAGGACAATAAAAACCAGAGGAAAAAAGAGAAAAAAGAAAAAAAGAAGAAAGTAATAAGGAAAAAAGAGAAAGAGAGAGAATGGTAGAGGGCTATTGGGATTTTAGCGGTACTGTAACTAACGATGGGAAGCCACCATATATAAAAAAATATGAATTTTTATTAATGTATTATATTAAAAATGTTTACAAACAAAGTCAAAAAGAAAAATATGAAGTAAAAAGTGTACAGAGCAAGTTACCATAATAAATCGTCATTTACATACAGTTGTAATAATTTCAGGCAATAATATTGTGTTATACAAACTCCGGTAATCCCAGAAAATTTGAAGAGTAGTTTAACTAGCCAATAGATGGAGGGTGGAGGCTGGCATTTCTAAAACGACATGGAGGTTGGGATTGGGTAAAATAATTTGAATCATGGATAGGGTTGCCAACCGTTCATAAATTTACAGACAGTTTGTAAAAATCAGCTGCTTTTTTCACTGTCCATAAATATCCGTATTGGATGGCAGCTGGCCAAAAAAATATAGCTGTGGGCCGGCTTCGGAACTGTGCATGTGCAGTTACGGAGCCAGCTAGTAGGGAGGGAGGAGGAGGACAGAGGGATCCAGCCTATATCAGAGTATATACAAGGGAGGTGGACAGTTTATCATACAGAGTTGCGGTTAAAGGACAGAGTTGCCCAGCTTACCACAGAGTATAGCTAGCAGCAGGAGAAAGTGCCTTCCTGACAGACCTGGGAGGGCAGTTTGGGTGCCCTCACTGTGCCATACCCGGACTGATAATGTAATGTTGTCCTCTGTTGACCACAGACCATCTGGAAAGGGTCAGGAACTTCTCCCTGCACTCTGAGTTTTGTTTCTTTAGGTCAGGCAGTAGGAGGGGCATCCCCAGGAGGTGTCCCATGATGCAGTTTGTGGGGAGTTCTCCCCGCCCACACGCAGCTGCTGGAGGAGCACGTGACAGAGGAGAGCCAACATGCCCAAATCGCAGTGGCGCCTTTTATCAACTGGGTGCAACAGGGGTTACAGACAATCCTATGTCTGTGGATTTCTAAAGAGTTTGGATATCATTTTGACAGCTTTATATATCAGGAGCTGCTGTCAGAGTGGCACTCCACTGTTAAAGAGGAAATAGAATGCCGATTACAAAGGGAGGAGAGCTGGTCTCCCTGTGTAATTTGCAGATCAAGCAGTTCAGCCCAGCCTTGGCAGCTTTATTACCCAGATACTCAATGACCTGGCGCACTGTGGATTTTTTTTTTTTTTTTTTTTTAACGAACTGGCTGGATACCTATTCTAGGTCAGTGACCTACAGGTAATGAACCAGGATCAGACAGACAGCCCCAGACCAGCAATAGCAGCTTCCATATTTCTGTATTCACAGGCTCTCTTTAACCACTTAAGCCCCGGAAGATTTTACCCCCTTCCTGACCAGGATGTATTTTTCGATTCGGCACTGCGTGACTTTAACGGACAATTGCGCGGTCGTGCGACGCTGTACCTAAACAAATTTGACGTCCTTTTTTTCCCACAAACAGAGCTTTCTTTTGGTGGTATATGATCACCTGTGCGATTTTTTGATCATGCGCTATAAACAAAAAAAGTTCGTCAATTTTGCAAAAATAACAATATTTTTCACATTTTTTTATATGAAATTCCCCCCCCCCCCAAAAAAAATGTAAAAATCAAAATTTTTTAACATTTTCGGCCAATTTGTTTTATGCTACATATGTTTGGTAAAAAAAAAAATCGCAAAAAGCGTATTTTGATTGGTTTGCGCAAAAGTTATCGTGTTTACTAACAAAGGGAAAGATTTTTGTCATTTTTGTTGTTCTTTTTTTTTAACGCATAATGGCGGCGATCTGCGATTTTTTTTGCAGTACTGCGACATTGCGGCAGACAGATCGGACCCTTGACTGACATTTTTGACACTTTTGGGGTTACCAGTGACATTTCTACAGTAATCAGTGCTATACATATGCACTGTTACTGTAAAATTACACTGGCAGTGAAGGGGTTAACTTTATTTGAGAGGGGGGGGGGTGGTGTGTGTCCCTAGGGGCGTGATTCTAACTGTGATTGGCTGTGGCTTGAGGTGTAGGAACAGTGATCAACGGTCCTACATAGTAGAACCGTATGATCACTGTTTCTACACAGGGAAGAATGACAGGCGGCTTGTTTACACTAGCTGCCTGCCTTTCTCCCTCTCCACCGACGATCGCCAAGTGACCGGCGGACATCGGGTCTGCCGGTCACACGCGCGGGGGGGGTCCGTGACCACGCGGGAGCGCGCGCTCGCTCCCCAGAGCCTCACAGGCTAGTGACGTATATATATGTCACTTTGCCTGTGAGGGGCTGACTTGCGGCGGTCAGCAAGTGGTTAAAGTGAAGCTTTTTCGCATTTCAATAAAATTCATATGAGTGTGCAGCTCTGAATGCTGATGGGAAATCATCTAACATTTGTTTTTTCTTTGCTTTAACTTCTTAAATCCTGGTTTCCCTGAAGGCAATGGTGATGTAGACCCAGCCGTACAGATGCTCCCTGGGAAGGAAACATCACCAGTGCCTTCAGGGAGATCTCATTTTTATATCAAAACCAAGGAAATTCCTAGCCTGCTAACCAACCGAATTGTCCTGTCTAACAGTGTGCTTTATAAACAGGGGTTTTCATTTGTAAAAAAAAGCCCCAAAAAAAGAGGGGTTTAGTTTGCACACATTTGCAAATACATGCATAGGCTACAGAGCCCTGTCAAGGCACCCAAGTATTTTCTGTAGTCCTAACTCTAAATTTTGAGAGCCTCCACAGTGGAAGCAGATGCATTATAATAGATAGGCAGAGGGCTGGTGAGCCTAGCGGGAGCCCACCCCTCTTTAGAGGCACAGGGGCACGTTGGGCACCCAGCATATAGCACAATGGCAGCAAAGGTGTCCAGTACGTCCCCCCAGCAATATTTCAACAATATAAACAAAGGGCAACTGCCCTCACCTATAACTGGCCTTTGCATCAAGGAGCACATGGAAGGGCAAGGCATGCAGATCTCGTTTCTAACTGTGGAACCAGTTTTTAGTGTAATTTTGTATGAAGCCTAAAATGCTATATGAAGCCCAATATGCTATGCGCTATACAAAATTTCATCCATTTGTTTGAAAGAAAAAAAAAAAAAAGACTTTGTCAGGGATCTTGCAAAGTCTTTTTTTCCCCCCTCCCATCAAGGAAATGAGATATGCGCAAATGCAAGATGAAACGCATCATGTCACAGATGGCTGGCTTCTACTTTTTCTGCCTACCTAACACTAGCATTATCTTGCTCATGTGCCATACCTAACTTTATAGGATGATTCGGGTTATTGATTGGCAGGGGACATGAATGATGATACTAGGAATCTCTGGGGGAAGAGGAGGCAGGTTAGTACTGCTAACTTTGTTCTAGATGGAAGAATGTTTTTAGGTAGTCAGGTTTATTAAGTTAAATTGTTTTAAGGTGATTCTGTACTTTGCCAACGCCAAGTAACAGATTAAGTCTACCCCCTAGCAGCACATAGTCGCCTTTCCTCCAGCAGGCAAGAGGAAATCTACTTCTTGCTTGTCGTAACATACAGTGCATTGAAAAACTTTTCATACCCCTCAAAATTTTACACATTTTGTCATATTATAACCAAAAATTAAAATGTAGTTTATGTATTTATTTTATGTGATAGACCAACACAAAGTGGCACATAATTGTGGAAGTTAAAGGAAAATGATAAATGGTTTTCAATTTTTTTTTTTTACAAATCAATATCTGAAAAGTGTGGCATGCATTTGTATTCAGCCCTCTTTACTCTGATACCCCTAACTACAATCTAGTGGAACCAATTGCCTTTAGAAGTCACCTAATTAGTAAATAGAGCCCACCTGTGTGTGATTTAATCTTGGTATAAATACAGCTGTTCTGTGAAGCTCTCAGAGGTTTGTTAGAGAACCTTAGTGAACAAACAGCATCAGGAAGGCCAAGGAACACACCAGACAGGTCAAGGATAAAGTTGTGGAGAAGTTTAAAGCAGGGTTAGGTTATAAAAAAAATATCCCAAGCTTTGAACATCTCATGGAGCATTGTTCAGTCCATCATCCAAAAATGGAAAGATTATGGCACAACTGAAAACCTACCAATACATGGCTGTCCACCTACACTGACAGGCCAGGCAAGGAGAGCATTAATCATATAAGCAACCAAAAGACCCATGATAACTTTGGAGGAGCTGCAGAGATCCACAGCTCAGGGGGGAGAAACGGTCCACAGGACAACTATTAGTTGTGCACTCCACAAATCTGGCCTTTATGGAAGAGTGGCAAATAGAAAGCCATTGTTGAAAGAAAGCCATAAGAAGTCCCATTTGCGGTTTGTGAGAAGCCAAGTTGGGGACAGCAAATGTGGAAGAAGGTGCTCTGATCAGATGAGACCAAAATGTAATTTTTTGGCCTAAAAGCAAAATGCTATGTGTGGCGGAAAATTAACACTGCGCAACACCCTGAACACCCCATCCCCACCATGAAACATGGTGGTGGCAACATCATGTTGTGGCAATGCATTACTTTAGCAGGGACAGGGAAGCTGGTTAGAGTTGATGGGAAGATGGATGGAGCCAAATATAGGGCAGAAAACCTGTTAGAGTCTGCAAAAGTCTTGAGACTGGGGCGGAGGTTTACTTTTCAGCAGGAAAACACACCCTAAACATAAAAAATGGCCCAATCAGACCAGACCTAAATCCGATTAAGAATGTGTAGCAAGACTTGAAAATTGCTGTTCACAGACGCTCTCCATCCAATCTGACAGAGCTTGAGCTATTTTGCAAAGAAGAATGGGCAAAAATCTCACTCTCTAGATGTGCAAAACTGGTAGAGATATCCATAAAAAGATTTGCAGCTATAATTGCAGCAAACGGTGGTTCTACAAAGTATTGACTCAGGGGGGCTGAATACAAATGCACACCACACTGTTCAAAACGAAATTTTATAAACCATTTATCATTTTGCTTCCACTTCACTATTATGTGCCACTTTGTGTTGTTCTATCACATAAAATCCCAATAAAAAACTTTTACCTTTTTGGTTGTAACATGAAAAAATGTGACAAAATGTGGAAAATTGAAAGGGGTATGATATGAATACTTTTTCGAGGCATTGTACAGACGGCTGGGTGACAACTCTAGTGCTGGGCCCATCGCTGTCACATACTTTACCAATAGGAAGGAGCAACTGAAGAGTAAAGTTAAAATGAGTATGAGCTGTGGGGGAGGATACAGGAAAAGCACAGCTTCTCTCTAAGTCTTTGGGTTGTAGTAGCAACAGAGATAACAGCTCCATCTATTTTAATATTTTATTGGGGAGAAATTGAAATCCTTTGAGACATTTTGAAGGCTGAATATTGAATGAGCTTGTGCCAGTGAATGAGTACTTTTATATCTCAGTCCGGACCGCTCCATCATTTTATTACGAGCCCCATTATGTCTCAGCTTCAGGAGAGACTGAAAGAAGGATTCCTTCACCGGCCGCTCTAGCATTTGAAAAATGATAATTATGTTTATACCGTTCTATAACCTTACCATCGACCTACTTCCATTTGTCCAATTAATGATTGTTAGAAGTTGTTAAAGTAATGTGAATAACCTATATTATGGCACTTGTATAAAAAAGGCAGTGACACCATTCTTAAAGGGTCACTGCAACCTAAACTGATATTTCAGCTTTGGATAGCAGCTGGAGGATGGATCACTCCCAGGCCTCTTCTGTACAGTTTTCCTGGAAAGATCTCACTGCTTTCAATTCCAAGAAGCCTAACCAATAAGGACAGCGAAGCGAGTCTCACTTGTGCTGAAGAAGGATACACAGTGTTAATTTGCATTCTGGGAAAGAGATCTTCCTTGTGATGACTGCAGTGTGTAGGGAGATCTTGGACATCATTGGAAAAATCTTAGCTGGCGATGGCAGTTTGGCTGCGCTCTGCCTTTAATGTATTTTTATTAAGTGGAGTTCCACCCGTTTTTCAAACATTATAAAAATCGATTTTATTCCCCAAAGTATTACAGTATTGGCGATTATTATTTTATTTTCTTGCTTCACTTACTTTGTTGCAAGAGTTTATCAATTTCCTGCCCCCTTCGGCGCCGCGGCGACATACGTCACTTCCTGTGTCTGTCCTGTGTGAGTCATCATTCACTGGAGCCCGTGGGAAGGATGGGAAGGAAACATTGCATTATTTCCAAATGACGTGTGGTAGGCGTTGCTATAACAATGGGGCGGGACCTTCCTACGATGCCGCCGTTGAGATGGCAACCATGGACTCTATTGTGCGCCGCGCCGTTGGTCCAGAGGTGCATGCTGGGTAACCAGCAGCACTGCTTGGAGGAAGTAGTGACATGTGGGCTTCACGTGCCCACAATTAAGATGGGAGCCCGGTATTGATGTGAAATAAAGGTTAGTGTATAGGGAATGTAATTCATAAAACATTATATACTGTTAGGAGATAGGAAAAACATTACATTTAGCAACTGCTGTTATCATTTGGGAAATATAATCGATTTTTATAATGTTTATAAAATGGGTGGAACCCCGCTTTATTCTACTGATTTCTAGGCCAGTAGATGTAGTAGTTTGAATCCCTGGGTCTGGGCTTGTGCAGCCTGTCCATTTTCATCAATGATGAGGTCTAGGGGAAAAAGAAAAACAACTTTTACTTACCCAAACCTCCCCATAGCTAGACTGGCCGCCACAACTTCTTCTCCCCTATGCTCTAGCGATCTCTAAGGTCCTGACATCATCAAGATCAAAGCAGGGCCAATAGCCCTGCACTGATCACGCAGAGGCAGAGGGACAGTCCACTGCCATAGCATGGGGGAGCACTATCTGCCGAGGGAGTGGTGGATCAGGTAAGTAAAACTGTTTCTCCTCTCACCTAGACATAACAAGCCATCAACCCTTTACCGGCAGGCGCAGACCTACTGCAAGGGATATACTGTATTTTTTAGTTGCTCAGAGTTGGACTTATTTATTTTGTTTTCAGTTAAAGTGTAACTAAGGGCAAAACTTTTTTTTCTAGTTTTGGATGGAGTGGAGAGGGATTAGAACACCTGTCAGTTTTAATTGCTGTCTGTGCCCTGATTGGGGAGATTCGCCCTCTCTTTTTGGCCTGTTTATATCATTGAAAGTGAATGTAAGGGTCGCCCACTTGGCTCCTGAACATGTCAGTTAACCTGGTTTGCTTTGTTACTATCTCCGGTTTACTGTTGTTACCTGTTGTGCAAATGTAACCTCTCCTGCTCTGATTGTACATGTTGCGCTGTATTTACTTCTGTTTTTTCAATAAACTACTTGAACAAGAAAGTGAATGTAAAAGAAAATCCCACATTTTGGGTTGTCCCCAGAATAGTAATTGAGGGGGAAATCTTCCAATGTGGGCACTAGTTCTGGTGACCTGGCGAGGCTCAAGGAATTCCCTTAACCACTTGCCTACTGGGCAATTTTACCCCCTTCCTACCCAGGCCGATTTTCAGCTTTCAGCGCTGTCACACTTTAAATTGACAATTGCGCAGTCATGCAACACTGTACCTAAATTAAATTTTTATAATTTTTTTTCATACAAATAGAGCTTTCTTTTGGTGGTATTTAATCACCACTGGGTTTTTTATTTTTTGCTAGACAAATGAAAAAAAAACAAACTTTTTTAAAACAATATATATATATTTTTCATAGTTTGTTATACAATTTTGCAAACAGGTTATTTTTCTCTTTCAATGATGTGCGCTGATGAGGCTGCGCTGTTGGGCACTATGGAGGTGGCACTTATGAAGCGGCACTGATGAGAAAGCACTGATAAGGCGGCACTGATGGGCACTGATAGGTGCCACTGATGGGCACTGATAGGTGTCACTGATGGGCTTTGATGGGCAGCACGAAGGGCACTGATGGGTGGCACTGATTAGCACTGATAGGTGGCACTGATAGGCATTGTTAAGCAGCACTGATAGGTGACACTGATGAGGAGGCACTGATGGACAGTGATTAGCAGCACTGGTGGGCACTGATCGGCAGCACTGGTGGGTACTGATAGGCAGACTGATGGGAACTGTTAGGACTGCACTGATAAACAGGACCCTAATAAGTGCCAATGTCCCTTTAACACAAGCAGTCTATCGGTTCTCTTCTTCTCACCTCACGCTGTCAGTGTGAGGAAAGAAAAGCCGATAACCGACTCGTGTTTACATCCGTGATGAGCTGTCATTGGACACAGCTGATCACGTGGTAAAGGGCTGCTGTGCTTGGCCCTTTATCCGATCTGTGATCAGCTGAGTCCGAAGTCATTCGGCTATAGTGCGGACGTGAAGGGGTTAAGAAGGGCCCTACCTATGGTTAAATATTGTTATTTCTGTCCGGCCATGTTCACAATCAAGATGACTGTTGTATCCAAAAAATATACTAAAAAAAAAAATAAATAAAAAAATAATTTTATTCAAGTATTGCCTCTTCCATCATGACTAAATGTGGGGTTAAAGCTTTTAACAGAGCCCCAGATATCAGTAAAAACATGACAGGGGTTCCCATCCTTCCCCACAATGTCTAATAAAAACAGTTTTGGCTGGATATACAATTTAAGCCATGCATATCCTATGCAGTGCCTTGAAAAAGTATTCATACCCCTTGAAATTTTCCACATTTTGTTATGTTACAACCAAAAACATAAATGTATTTTATTGGGATTTTTATGTGATAGACCAACACAAAGTGGCACATAATTGTGAAGTGAAAGGAAAATGATAAATGGTTTTCATAATGCTTTACAAATAAATATCTTAATGTTAAAGATACTGTATGTGTATAACATGAATGACATTTCTTTTAAAAATGATATTCTTAATTGTAGGAGTCCCGACACAGTAGTGCAGTGGAAGAGGATTCTGAAGGCGACAATGATTCTGAAGAGTTTTATTACGGAGGACAGGTGAGCTCCCGAAAGAGAAATTGCTATTAATCTGGTGTGAAAACATGGGTGCTTCTGTTGGTAATTACCTACTAAATTGTTGTATGCAGTATGTTTTCATGAATACAATTTATGGCATTACTTAAAGGACCTTTTAAAAGGTTCACAATTCATCTGCAGACAAATAATTTCTTGTACTTTAGCTTAGAGTCTGGAAGGGTAAGAACTTGTCTCCGATTTTCATTTCTGGATATATTTATATTGAAGACACCGTGGTGTAGTGGTTAGCACTTTCACCTATCAGCAAGAGGGTCGCTGGTTCGAACCACGACACCACCTGCCTGGAGTTTGCATGTTCTCCCTGTGCCTGCGTGGGTTTCCTCCGGGTACTCCGGTTTCCTCCCACACTCCAAAGACATGCTGGTAGGTTAACCACTTAACGTCTAGCCACGTAGGCTGACTTTGCGGGGTTATACCGGGATGATCCCGGTACCGTGGTTTGAAGCCGACGGTCGGCTTTCCGTCGGTAACGACCAATGCAGCTCGGGAGCCGCTCAATCGTTACCCGGGGGGCGGGAGGGGATGTCCCCCCCTGCCGCCTTCCGTGGCTCCCGGTGGGACGGGAGCCCCGAGCACCCAGCCGGCACGTCCGCCGGCTGGATGGAGTCCCGATAAATGCCGGAAACGGCATCGATCGGTTCTCCGATGACGTAACCCGGAGGCGGCGTCCATGACGCCACTTCCGGGTTACTGTGCTGCAAAAGGCAGCAGATTTGAAAAACGGCTGTATGCAAAAATGCCGTTTTCGGCGTTTTGCATACAGGGAAGTGTAGTGGAGGGGTCTAGGGTCTTTTAGACCCTCGATCCCTCCATAAAGTGTACCTGTCACTACATATTGGTGTCACAAGGGATTTTTAAAAAAACCTGTAATAAAGTTAAGAAAAAATAAAAAATAAATAGGAAAAAAAAGAATTTTAGCCGCCCCTGTCACCGTTAGCTCGCGCACAAAAAAAACACGTATACGCAAGTCGAGCCGCGAATGAAATTGCTGTTCAAACCACACATGTGAGGTATCGTCGCGATCGCCAGAGCGTGGGCAATAATTAAAAAAAAAAAAACTACGCTCTAACTCTAAAGTGGTAACCGTTAAATAAATTTAAAGCGTCGCAGATTGAGATCTCTATTGACCGTAGTTTGTCGCCATCCCACGGGGGGGCGAAATTTTAAAACGTAACATGTTGGGTATCTATTTACTCGGCGTGACATCATCTTTCACGATATACAAAAAAAATGGGCTAACTTTACTGTTTAGTATTTTTTAAATGCAGTGAAATGTGATTTTTCTAATTTTTTCCAAAAAAATTGTGTTTTAAAGACCGCTGCGCAAATACCACGTGACAAAAAATTTTGCAATGACCAACATTTTATTCTCCAGAGTCTTTGCTAAAAAAATATATATAATGTTTGGGGGTTCTAAGTAGTTTTCTGGGAAAAAATACTGGTTTTAACTTGTAAACAAAAAGTGTCCGAAATATGGCTGGTGGGTAAGTGGTTAATTGGATCCTGTATAAAATTGGTCCTACTATGTATGTATGAATGTGAGTTAGGGACCTTAGATTGTAAGCTCCTTGAGGGCAGGGACTGATGTGAATGTGTAATGTATATGTAAAAGCGCTGCGTAAATTGACAGCGCTATATAAGAACCTGAAATAACATAAATAAATTGAAGAGATTTTCCCTCACTTCCTGTGTGGTCACCTAGACAACAGTAAAACCTCCAACAAAGGTTTTTGTAATCAATTGGGTACTGTATTACCCCTCCATTACCAAGCCATTTTTCAGTTTTCAGGACTGCTATAGTCTGGCTGACAATCACTCTGTCCTGCAACACTGTATACAAATTAATTTTATATAATTTTTAATTAGACAGACAGGGCTTTTTTTTTTGGTGGTATTTTTTATTTTTTTTGTTATTTTTGACTATATAATATAATAATAAATGTAAATAATGTATAATGTAAAAGGCCTCATGTACATATAGTTCCACTACAGAGGAGTGTGAATGAGTCATTGAAGAAAGTGCAGATTGGGAAGCTGGGGGGGCTTAAATTAGGAAACTGTTATAAGAGGGAGGAGTACCGCGCTTTAAAGGTGCATACGTGCTCAAAAGTGTCTTTGTGTAACTTCAAATATATATATTGGCTCAAAAGGCTGCCTAGTGTTCAAAAGTGTCTTGGTGTCAAAACAATAAATAAATAATCAATTGAACTTAACCAGTTCCCATCCGTGCTACAGCCTATATATGGCTGCAGCGCGGACTTGAATTTTCGGGAGGCTGTTTTTAAACGGACACAGCCGATCACAGATCGTGGTGAATGGCCAATCACAGCGGCCATTCACCACGTGATCAAGCCGTCCAATGAGAGATGATCTCATATGTAAACATATGAGATCATCTCTCATCGCCGACGCTCCTTCCTCACACGGAGCCTGCAGTGTGAGGAAGGAGGGGGAGCTGTTAGCACACAGAGGGACACACAGGAATGTAATCAGGGCACTGATCACCAGTGCCCTGATTACTAAAGGTAAAACACATACACAAATTGCCACCATCAGTGCCCACAGTGCCCGCCATCAGTGCCCCCCATCAATGCCCACAATCAGTGCCCATAGTGCTGTCAGTCAGTGCCCATCAGTGCCTGCTCATCTAGGCACTGATGAGCACTGACTGGCAGCACTATGGGCACTGAGTGTGGGCACTGATGGTGCTGCCCATCAATGCCGCTCATCAGTGCCACCCGTCAGTGTCCATCAATGCCATCCGCCTGTGCCCATCAGTGCCGCCTATCAGTGCCCATCAGTGCCGCCTCTCAGTGCCCAGCAGTGCCACCTCTCAGTGCCCAGCAGTGCCACCTCTCAGTGCCCAGCAGTGCCGCCTATCAGTGCTCATCAGTGCCGCCTATCAGTGCTCATCAGTGCCGCCTATCAGTGCCACCTATCAGTGCCGCCTATCCGTGCCGCCTATCAGTGCTCATCAGTGCGGCATATTAGTACCTCCTCATCAGTGCCCATAAGTGCCACCCAGGGCCGTTTGAAGGAATTTGGGGGCCCCAAGCAAAATGGACATGGAGGCCCCCCGACCCCCCGCACACACGCAAAGTCTACAGGAACCACAGCATAGCCATACAGTTTAAGTATCTATTTATCTATCTATCTATCTATCTATCTATCTATCTATCTATCTATCTATCTATCTATCTATCTATCTATCTATCTATCTATCTATCTATCTATCTATCTATCTATCTATCTATCTATATATATATATATGATAGATAGATAGATAGATAGATAGATAGATAGATAGATAGATAGATAGATAGATAGATAGATAGATAGATAGATAGATAGATAGATAGATAGATAGATAGATAGATAGATAGATAGATAGATAGATAGATAGATAGATAGATAGATAGATAGATAGATAGATAGATAGATAGATAGATAGATAGATAGATAGATAGATAGATAGAATAAAGAAAGGAGAGAGAGAGAGAGGAGGGGGACAGATAAACAAAAAGAGACATTAGAAGACTAAGATTAGAAGGGAGATAGAAAAAAAAAAGAAAGACGTTTTCAGACCTGTCAGCACTCGGCAGATGTAGAAGCAGAGGGTCCTAGCAGCTACTCACCCTGATGCTATCTGCTCCTCACTCATCCACACCTGCTGCAGGAATTTTAATTGCATTTAGAGCCCTGCTATAGGAGCTGTCAGTCTGCACTGTCCATGGGCTGGTCCATACACCATGCTCTGCATAAAGTCTAGCTCAGTGTTTTTCAACCTTTTTTGTGCAAAGGCACACTTTTTTCATAAAAAAAAAAATCACAAGGCACACCACCATTAGAAAATGTTAAAAAAATTTAACTCTGTGCCTATATTGACTATATATAAAGTAATTCTCTTGAATAGGAATCAAATAAACAGGAAGAAATTATTTTATAATTACTTTATTATGAATTGTCTCACAATATTATATGAATGAATGCGTGGTGGTGGGGACAAGGTGCCTTCCAAGGGGGAGGCTGCACAGAGAGCATGGGGTGGCAGCATACCCCCTCCTTCTGAATCATTCCAGGCCACATCCCTTTTAACACAGCGAGGGTACCTTTCAAAATGCAGCCCCCCCCCCCCCCCCCCCTCTTTGTAAGGCAACTTGTTCCCAGGTTGAGGAGACAAATATGTAATTTCTACATCTTGCCCCCAGAAGGGATCATGTGACTCACGGGCATGTGCCGGGGGCCTATTCGAGTGGAAGCCCCTTTATAGTAAAGGTGCCCCCAAATATATGATCCCCAATAACCTCCAAAATTGAACACACACAAATCATGAAAAAGTATTTTGCTAAAAATTCCATAAATAAAAAACAAACAATGTCACCTGCTGTACAGTAAAGGCATCATCAATTTTCAACATCAGGGCAGGCAACAATGTAGAGCCAGCTTCAATCCTGAAGACCCAGCACCACACCACAATGTCCTCCTACCTGATAATGTTGCCCAGGCTGCCTGTCACCACCACGATGTGCTGTCTGACACAGTCTTCTTCTTCTCCAGGTTCTGTGACAGTGAGTCCCACGCTGCGCACCTGCAGACAGTGCAGTGCGCGCTGAAAGTGGGTGGAGGCGGAGCCAAATTGTAAAAGGCAGGGAATGGGAGGCGGTGGGGCGGCGGCCTGGAGGAGAAGAGGCTCAGAAGGGGTGACGTCACTGGTTGCTAGAAGCTAAGCAGCCTCTAGCCTAGCAACCAGTGCTCCCCGCAGAGAGAGAGCGCCGCAGCCACAGGACACAGGACAGAGGCAGAGAGAGCAGCGCCGCCGCCACAGCCACAGGACACGAGCGGATGATAGATGGTCAGTAAGGTGGTTCTGCGAACTGCCAAATGTTTAGTAACCGATTCTGTAGACCGGCTGAATCCCGGATGAAATTGGAATTTTTCCCACGGCACACCAGGCAATATCTCACGGCACACTAGTGTGCCGCGGCACAGTGGTTGAAAAACACTGGTCTAGCTGGTAGGCCAGGGATCTCTCGTGTCTGCAGATCTTATCAGACTTTTTACAAACCTGTTGAGGCAGAGAGGGGCCCCCTTGAGGGAGATCCCGATAACAGTGTCATTGCACTTTACTGCATTGACGATCAAAGGGGCGCTCACAGTCTTACACAGTGTCGTTGCATTTATTCTTAACCAGTCGTTGTCTTGGGGCCCCAGGCCAGCTCGGGGCCCCAAGCAATTGCTTGGTTTGCCTGCCTTGTAGCAACGGGCCTGGTGCCACCTCATCAGTGCCCATAAGTGCCACCTCATCAGTGCCCATCAGTGCAGTCTATCAGTGCCCATCAGTGCCGCCTCATCAGCGCCCTTCAGTGAAGGAGAAAATTTTATTTTCAAAATTTACTCGCAGAAAATAAGAAAAACTTTTTTTTTTTCTTCAAAATTTTCTGTCTTTTTTCTTTTTTTTTGTAAAAAATAAAAAACCCAGAGGTGATTAAATACCACCAAAAGAAAGCTCTATGTGTGTGAAAAAAATGATAAAAATTTCATATGGGTACAGTGTAGCATGACCGCGCAATTGTCAGTCAAAGTGTGAGAGCGCTGAAAGCTAAAAATTGGTCTGGATGGGAAGGGGGTGAAAGTGCACAGTAGGCAAGTAGTTAAAGAGGTTGTAAACCCCATAGAAAGTTTTTTTTTCTTTTTGCCACCTGCAAGTTAAACACATAATGAGCTAGTATGCATCGCATACTAGCTCATTATGAAATACTTACCTTAGAACGAGCCCTCGCCGTGCCGTCCGTTTACCTGTATGATGGGCGACATGTCCAGTCGTCCGTCTTCCGGGATCGCGGCATCCGGCCATCTGATTGGCCGGAGCCGCGGTGACGTCACTCCCGCGCACGCGCGTGGGAGCTGATGGTCACGGCATGGGGCTCTGAAGGAACGGCACGAGCGGCCGTTCCTTCAGAGTGCATGCGCCAGTGATGTCACTGGCTGCATGTAAGGTAAATATCTCCTAAACGGTACATGTTTAGGAGATATTTACAGTACCTATAGGTAAGCCTTATCATAGGCTTACCTATAGGTAAAAGTCACAGAGGAGGGTTTACTTCCTCTTTAAAGTATAAAAACCATATAAATAATGTCTTAATATTTATAAGTGTAAAAATCCAAAATCTGCTTATATATAAAGAAATACTTTAAATTTCTCAATATCTGGTGCTTATGGTGATGTCAACATCCAAAAGTAATCTGTGCTTCAAACAAATCTATAATGCTGTATCCAAATACATTTATAAGTCTCTATATGCTTTCACAAGTGATCCAATCCTATTGATATTATTAAAGTGCTTAAGTGTCCCAAATAGTGATAGTAGTGATCGAGGTCTTCCTCCTAAATTCAAAAACATGCAGGTGCTCTTCGGTGCTCGTGACCACTAGGTGTCCTATGTGCTCACCTCCATCTCTTTAATATTGAGCCTTATAATGTCTCTCAAGGGTGAACTCTTTGCTCTCCTTTTCCTCTGGAGCCCTCTAGAGAGGCTGGCTGCCGATTTCCTTCCTTATAATGTGGCTCGATTTTACAGGGTCTTAGAAGGGGCCTCAAATCTCAAAAATAAATGGGCCAATATAGTGAAGTATTGCCAAATAGTTTATTAGAATAAAACAGAGTAACACTCACATGAAAATTCTCTTCAAATGCTCTCAATCGATGCGGGACTGTGTATGCCCCTGCAGAGCACCGGAAGTGACGTAGCGGAGAATGGGCATACACAGTCCCGCATCGATTGATCGCATTTGAAGAGAATTTTCATGTGAGTGTTACTCTGTTTTATTCTAAAAAAGGTTGAGAAACACTGTTCTAAAAAAAAACTGTAACCTTATCCCCTATCTTAAAGAACATCTCCAGCTTTACCTGTATTTGTTCCATCTTCTTTTACTTCCGATGCTTAGTGTAAAACCATGTTGTGCGTCTCCACCCAATTTTCATTGAATAGCACTGCAGCATGCACATTTCCAGGCTGTAGACTCTCAGTCCCTCACAAGCTCACTGACTGTCTTAGGCCGTCTTTGACAGTCCCCCTAGAATTTGGAGTTTTACTGAAGCTGTGTCCCATATGGTGCACACAACTTTTGTAGAGCCAGTATCATCTGGATGAGAAAAAGTAAGTGCAGAGAGTACCCTATCGCACACTTAATTCCAGCAACTGCATGTTGTTGGGGTGTTCTCTGCGTGAATGCAGTGTTGTTTCTTATTGAGCAAAACTGATTTGCTGTGTTCCTTATGAGTGTTAATCGAGGAATAAGCCCAGCTACGCTATTGTATTCTGACCATGGGAGGTTTCCCTGCCATCAGAATACATTGATCACTGCCGGTGGCTATATCTGATTGCAGTGATCGCACGAGAAAAATTTGACAGGCTGGTTGTATTTAAATTGTTTGATAGATTGACTCCAGTACATACAACCATCCTGCTCATTGATCGATCGAAATGCGATCAATTATTCTATGGCCATCCCTAATATTACCTCAACCTGTGAATTCTAGGTTTGTCAAATTTCTTGCTACTATGCCTTTGTATCTCTCCATTGGCAGTAATCTCCATTTTCTCTACATTAATAATGACTGTATCTTTTGTCATTGTGTTTACTGCTTCAGTATGTGAATTTTGAACAATTATTGAACATGGAAAAATATAGATTGGTGTAGACTGCAGGGGTTCTGCTTAAATTTCTGACCCTTATTGGATGCCAGAGGAGTACAGACAGCCCTCCCTTATGGGTGAGCAGGAGGGACACCCCCCGGCACATAAAGCACACATGAAGCACACAGTAGACAGAGAAAATGAACACCAATAAAGTCTAATGAAGTTAGAGCTGCTTGACTGACAGCTGACATCACAGGTACTTATTGTACTGAGCAGGGAAGGGATCGCTGGATGAACAGAAACCGGAGAACCCCTTATATTTGCTGTGCTCTGGATCATCACCCCAGTATGAGGAGGTAAAATATATGCGAAGACATGGGGTTAGATGGGGTTAAAGTTTATGTGGGGACACAATGGGGGGGGGGGGGGGGGGCTCTCAGGCTGTCAGAGTGTTCTTTGTCCTATGCTGAGATCACTGGTGTCAAGAGAAACTGATTTTTTTAAATGAATGTCTGTTCAAATCGCTAAGTATGGATCTCTCTTTTCTTGAATATGGAATGGATTACTATTCTGCAATTATGCTATTTAGCCAGCTTGTAAACAGTTGCCTGTGGGGTGCCAACACATGTAGTTTTGTAGCTAGCTAATCTGCCCAGGCAAGGGTAGGGTTACCTGTATTTCCTGGGTCTCTTGCTTTCTTGCTCTCCTGGATCTCCTTGGCTCTAAATATCTGCCACTGCTGTATATGGACTCTTGCCTGTGCAGGTATGCTGGGGCAGTCACAAGCCTGAGTTAGGGATTAGTTAAAGGAAAAGACTGTGCACTTTGTTTTGGAACTGTTAAGTGGAGAGTTTCAGTTAAGCTTTTAAAACTTTGTCCCAGCCTGATTTAAAGTTATTAAAAGGGCTGCATAAGGGTAATGGCATATAAAAGAACAGGGCCTGTAATGCACACACACAGGGTGAAGTGCCATTGCTATGGGCAACAAGTATAGGAGAAGGATGATATGACAGCCAGACAGCAGGAGAGCAGTACCGGCAGGGGTGACGTATAGTGAGGTGGTGAGTGAGTGCCCTAGCAACCGGGACTGGGCTCACGTGGTGGAGACTCTAGGGAGCTAGCCATATGGTATAGAAGAGAAAAGAGCTGATTATGTGCTCACATGGGGTCCACACTGGTTCCTGGCTGGACCTGCTCTGTCACTGGGAGATAGGTGGCAGTCTGGACTAGTGGAATAGGATGCTGTTATGTGGTGACTTCTTCAATATGTTGCATCCGGAGCTGAAAGAAGGTAATAGGTGTCGGGAGTGTCACCATAATGTTTATGGTAGATGAATGCAGCCCTGCCTGGTCCTGGGCATTAGCGAGCGTGTACACCGGAGTGTTTGGAGGAAGGAGTAGAGTGAGAGAGAGAAAAAGGCCCCATGTGCACTGGGCGAGTAGGCCTGCCCACAAGTTTAAATGCAAAATACTGTTCAGCAGAATTATTTAACCACTTGCGGACCATCAGTAGTACATATACTGTGGCATTTTAGCTCTGTCCCGCGAAAGCATGTAACTGTACCACCAGGCACCCACCGCCCGTGGAGACAGAATGCTGTTCTGTCAGCAGTGAACACAGGGCTCCTGTGTTCCTCCTATTTAGGAACACAGTTCTCTGTGTTCATTCCATAAGTACATCCCCTACACAGTTAGAAAGCACCCCCTAGGGACACATTTAACCCTTTGATTGACCCTGGTGTTAACCCCTTCCCTGATAGTGTCATTAGTACAGTAACAGACTCAGTGCATAGTTTTAGCGCTAATTACTGTTGTAATGTCACTGGTCCCCCCAAAAGTTTCAAAAATGTCAGTTAGAGGTCTGATCTGTCCGCCGCAATGTTGCAGTCCCGCTAAAAATCCCGGATCGCCGCCATTACTAGTAAAATAAATAAATGAAAAAAATAAAAAAGACATAAATCTTTCCCCTAGTTTGGAGACACGATACCTTTTGCGCAAATCAATCAATATACTCTTATTGGGATTTTTTTTTTTACCAAAAATATGTAGCAGAATACGAATTGGCCTAAAATGATGAAAACATTTTTTTTTTTATTGGGAATGTTATATAGCAGAAAGTGAAAAATATTGTTTTTTTTTTTTTCAGAGTTGTCGCTCTTCTTTTGTTTATAGCCCAAAAAATAAAAGTCACAGAGGTGATCAAATACCACCAAAAGAAAGCTCTATTTGTGGGGAAAAAAGGACATCAATTATTTTTGGGTACAGCATCGCACGACTGTGCAATTATCAGTTAAACAAACGCTGCGCCGAATCGAAAAAAATTGCCTGTTCATTAATGGGGAAAATCTTCCGTTCCAGAAGTGGTTAAAGTGACACTAAAAATAATGCTATTCAAATATGTATTTTATGCTGGTGTGATCTGACTTCCTGTTAGAGGGTGGCTATGTTTGTTCTCCATGATCCCACTGTATGTAGGAACGTAGCCCACCCCCCTCACTCCCAACATGGACTATAGACTGTGGGACGTGTAGTGTGCATAGAACAGTGTACATGAGCACAACTAATACAAGGAGGACAGAGGACAGTACAAGGAGGCAGAAAAAACACAATAAGAAACTATTTAATTAAAAATGAATATTATTTTTTGGGAAAAAAAAAAAATATGTTACTTAGTGTCACTTTAAGGACTATGTTAGACAAAAACAGAAAAAATTCCCAGTTTATTTCACCAACCAGTTTGCCAAAAAAAGGGGTTTAACTGCTTGCCGACCGCCGCACGACTATTTACTGCGGCGGTCAGCCCCTCACAGGCAAAGCAACGTAGGACTTCGTCGCTAGCCTGTGAGGCTCTAGGGAGCGAGCGGGCGCCCCCAAAGGCGTGCTCCCGCTCGGTCACGGACCCCCCCACGCGAGTGACCGGCGGACCTGATGTCCGCCGGTCACTCGTGATCATCCTTTACATCGGGAGAAAGGCAGGCGGCTAATGTAAACAAAGTCGCCTGTCATTCTCCCTTGTGTAAGAATGGAGATCAAACGATGTAGGACCGTTGATCTCTGTTCTTACACATCAAGCCACATGCAATCACAATTAGAATCACGCCCCTAGGACACACTTAACCCCTCCCTCTCGAAAAAAGTTAACCCCTTCACTGCCAGTGTCATTTTTACAGTAACAGTGCATATGTATAGCACTGATTACTGTAGAAATTTCACTGGTAACCCCAAAAGTGTCAAAAATGTCAGTCAAGGGTCCGATCTGTCCGCCGCAATGTAGCAGTCCCGCAAAAAATCGCAGATCACCGCCATTACTCGTTAAAAAAAAAAAACAACAAAAATGACAAAAACCTTTCCCTTAGTTAGTAAACGCAATAACTTTTGTGCAAACCAATCAAAATACGCTTTTTGCGATTTTTTTTTACCAAACATATGTAGCATAAAACATATTGGCCTAAAATGTTAAAAAATTTTGATTTTTACATTTTTTTGGGGGGGGGGGAATTTCATATAAAAAAATGTGAAAAATATTGTTATTTTTGCAAAATTGTCGCTCTTTTTTTGTTTATAGCGCATGATCAAAAAATCCCACAGGTGATCAAATACCACCAAAATAAAGCTCTGTTTGTGGAGGAAAAAAGGACATCATATTCGTTTAGGTACAGCGTCGCACGACTGCGCAATTGTCCGTTAAAGTCACGCAGTGCCGAATCGCAAAATAGGCCCTGGTCAGGAAGGGGGTAAAATCTTCCGGGGCTTAAGTGGTTAATGACTATGTTTTGCTAACCTAATACTATGTTTGCTGGTTGAATGTAGAGTTTAATATTATATATGATGGCTTGTATTATTAATCACCACTGCTTTAAAACACTTCAAGATATTTTATAAACTCACCATTGTCAATGAATGTTTTATGGATTAACCAATATTTAGTCTTTAATATTAATAATATACCATTATGTAATACTGTAGGTTGCATTATCATGGAAAGACCTCTTGTGCGCCGGACTGTAGAGTGTAAATTGTTTGGTGCAGTATTTATACAGCATGTATTTTTAATGGATCTATTTCTAAAATGATAACATAAGCAGTAAGGTCAATATGTTTTATCACACACAGTATTTTGAAACGGGATCTTAATGCATTCCTAATTTACTTTAAAATGAATTTCTTTACAGAAGCACTTGAATCTTATACATTATACATAAAGGTATATAAACTACCAAGGACTATATGAGGCTATTAATTATTGAGGACAGAATTTTATTTCAGAGTTGATCATATTCTATGTACATAGGGATTGTAAAGAGCTTTGATGTGCTATATTAATACAAACCAATTTGTTAGCTATAAGTAACAGTCAAAGTAAAGTGTTTATTTTTAAGCGGTTCATCTAAATGCACTAATATGGGCTTTATGTCTCAGAAAATAGAACTTACCAAGCCAACAAAAAAAAAACCACAATTGTCCTTTCCTAAATTGTATCTAAAGCCTCTGTGTTTAATTTTGGATAGAAAAGTAAGGGGTTGAAAATGAGGAAAAATCCAAAATGTTAAAGTTGTCAATGGAACAGGATAAAAGGGGAAATTGTCCAATAGCAACAGCATTTTAACCACTTCCCACACTGCCTATTGTCAAATGATGGCTGGATGGGACATTTCTGTCATTCCAGGTGGACATCATATGACGTCCTCCCAGAACGTGCCTTGCATCCGCCCCACGGCCGCTCTGTAGCGTGATCTGTCATCGGCTGTGTCGATGACTGATCAACGTACCGGCCTGCTGCCAGTACCATGTGATCGTTGTGACTGATCACAGTAGACCACATGCCAATCGTAAACAATGAATGACTTTAATTCAAGACAATCATTGTGTACAATTGTGTTGCTAGCTGTGATTGGTCACAGTGATCACATGGTACAGACAGAGCCAATTACAGCCAATCTCTACTATGTAATTTGCTGTGGCCAATCACAGCTAATCACAACAATACACACTGAATGAAACCAATTCATTCAGTTAAAATGGTTGCTTATTGGGCAGCTGATGGGGAGATGAGATGCGGCAGATTTGTACAAGACCAAGGATTGCTACCCCTAGCCACTCTGAGAGCACATTATGGCCACTTTCTTCTAGATAACTGGCACTACAGGCAGATCCAGCATTTCACTCGTAGTCTGCCCCAAGCCATTAGTTCTCCCACCTCAGCATCCCCTTTCGAGAGGCTCTGTATGTCTACCTCCACAATTCCACACTGTATGGGATGTTGCAATCGCTGGAGACCAGGGGAAAGCCTGTTTACATAAGAGAGTGGGAGAGAGATCTGCAGCATGTATTTACTGAGGCACAACATGACCACCTTTACCAGCTCACCCACACTAGCTCTGTGTATAGGAAAACGCAGAAAAGTGGTTTAAAATTACTTACCCGTTGGTATAGGGTTTGTCAGATGCTTGTTGGAAGGAGTGTGGCACTGGGGCATGTTCCTGCACATCTGGTAGGAATGCCCCAAGCTACAACCCTACTGGCAAGACATTAGATCCAAAGTCAAAGCAATTTTGGACATTGATCTACCTGATACCCTGCTGGAGGTATTGCTTCATGTCCCCACCATTCCTCTAAGCCATTACCGCAAGTCAGTGCTGCCCCATCTTCTAAACGCAGCTAGACGATTAATTTTGATATTCTGGAAGAAATCTCAAACCCCTAGTCCAGCAGACTGGATTCTCCTAGTGAACGATATTATGCCTGTGGAGGAATGGATGGCAACATGTAAGGACTGCCACGATAAGTTTTATGGTATATGGGCCACATTACACCAATTAAGCCTTGACAGGTTCTCAGGTGGCTCCATCTAATCCAATTCCCACACCTGACACAATTGGGGCTACCTGAGGCCTCTGACCCCTGGGGGTCATTAATTGTCATTAAAAGTAGAGTGCTACCTTATTCCCCTTTTTCTCTACCTGTTTCCCTCTCCTCCTGCCCTTCCCTCCATGCCTCCTTCCTCCCCGCATTTTCATCTACCACTCTTTGTTCTTAAGTCCACGTTAAAGGTACTGAGTCACAATCGGCTTTGGAAAATATTGGGCTGATTGGTGTAATATATTGTTGTCAGTATTCATCAGTTATAGCACAGTTATGCTGTTTTCTTGCCTCAATACCCCTTATTTGGTTGTCATTGAGTGTACTGCGACTGTTACCTTCTTGGACTTGTTTGTTTTCTCTGTGTTCTAAGTTTGTCTGTTCTGTGATCTTTTTATACAAAGTAATGAAAGCAATAAATAAAGATTACAAAAATGGTTGCTTATAACAATGAAATTCACTGGTATAAGCAATCATAATGTGTAAAAAAAAAAAAAACTGTTTTACTATGGTAACAGTGTATTGCTCTGGCCACAATGTGTTAAAAAAAAAACATAAACAAAGAAAAAATGCAATAAAAAATAAAAAAAATGAAAAAAAAGTTATATGATGATGCTGTACTGCACTGGTGACAGTATGTAAAAAATAAGAAAAAATGTGAAAAACATTTTTTTTTTAAATGTCTATCTTCCACAAAATTGTAAGAAAAAAATTACAACTTCAAAAAACTCTCCATGCCTCTAATTAAATACCCTAAACTGTCTACGTTCCAAAAAGAGGTAATTTAGGGGATATTTGCACTGTCCTGCTCTGGTTTTCGGGCCTCAAGAAATTGACAAGTCCCGCTGTCTGTGTCAATGGATGCAGCAGCAGGACTCAGAAACAAGCATGCACAGGTGCCCCCAGGCAAAGAAGCTTTCCCTTGGGGCACCTGATGAAGAGAGGAGGGACCCCAGAATCAGGGCTGCTCTGTGAAAAACCATTGACCAGAGCAGGTAAGTATAGGCATGTATAGATTTTTGTTTGTCCCTAGCATGTTTGAAGCCATTTACTGTTGACTGGTTCACTACCACTGCATTAGCCACCCTTTCAATAAAAAAATACCATCTAAGATTAGTTTTGAACTTTCCTCCAGTTAATTTGAGATCATGTCCCCATGTTCTTGATTTTGGTTTCATATTTAAAAAACTGCCCTCCTAAACCTTTATTCGCCCCCTTAATGTATTTGAAGGTTTTTAAGCATGTCTCCCCTTTCCCTTCTTTCCTCCAGACTGTACATATTATAGTGTTACTAAACCCACAACAGTAAAATCAGACTGTACACGCAGTAAAGCATGCTTGTTATACTCACTGTGGAACCTAAGTGGTAATCCTCTGCATTGTATAAAAAGATTGTTTGATCCTGTATGCACAGATCCTCCTCTTCTTGCATTGTCCCCATAACATGTCCGGATAAGACAGAATTAATGGAGTCATTTTACACATGCTCAGTTTGGTGTGTATTGCTAGAGAGATTTTTTTTTTCTTGGGACAGTGCATGTGATCAGCACAGGGCCAATCAGCACTGTCCAGACAGCGGGTCAGGAGTCCTGCATCCTGATAGGACAGCCAGTGCAGTATGAAAACTCCTCATACAAGCTTTAACCAGGCACTGATAGAAGTCACAAGACTGCTTTAACTGCTGATGAGAAAAGGTATTTAGCAGTTTATAGTTACTAAAATAATTGCATTTCCATGCTCTGTGTATTGTGGGAGACCAGATATAGTGAATGCAGGATCGTGGATTTAGTAACACTTTAAGTTCCTGAGGTCGCTCTTAATTATCCCTCAGACCTTTTACCATTTTTGTTACCTGTCTCTGGACTTGCTCCATCTTATCAATATCACTGTGTAAGTGAGGTCTCCAGAACTGGACACAGATCTATATAGGGGAATCAGGACCTATTTCCCCCTACTGGTGATCCTTCTGTTGATGCATCCTATAATTGTATTTGCTTTCCCCACTGCCTGGTGTGGTGTTTTCTCATTTTGCAATAATTATTTTCCTTCACAGCCATTCTCAACCTGGGTTCAATAGAACCCTAGGGTTCCAACAAAGGTTGCTAAGGGTTTCTTGAGCTGTGGCTGACTGTTTGGTGGTGACTGCATAGGTCCTACACCACTGCATGATACCAGTAATCCTTGTAGCTGTCTGCAATGGGGGGGGGGGGGGCATTCTGACCACCATCGTACAAGCTGCATTCTTCTCACTGGTCATCATTGTAAGGAGCATTTTTCCAATTGACCACCAATGAACTGGTTCTAGCGGGGGTTTCCAAGACCTGAAAATGATTTCAAGGGTTCCTGGGATAAAAAGGTTGAGAAGGGCTGATTTAAATTCTGCTCTGCTATGCTCTGCTTTTTTCTATTAGAGTGGCTTCTTGTCTTCTTCATGGTCCCACTGCATGTGGGAATGTAGTCACCCTCCATAACATGCTACTGAAATGGGCTGTAGAGATATGTGCAGATACAGCACGCAAAATCAAAGATAATGTCCCATTCATAAAATCGATGCCCACACAGCATGGGACGCATGCACAGTACAAAGGGCAGCACTATGGTCCCTGGGATTTGTATTTTTAACAGTACACTGTACTTAACCACAGTATACTGTATAGCATATTAACTCAAGTATGGTGCTTCTAAGGACCCAGTCATCTCACCAAATCTTTGTTTTAGGGCTTTCTTGTCCAAAAAAGTACATATAACAAAAGCTTACCCTTACACTCCACTCCAATGCCACAACACACCAATTTTCCCTTCAGTCCTGACTTTCCTTTGCAGCGCCGCTGTTCCTTCACAGACAATCCTAAAGCTGTTTGTGCACACCTACACCTCTGCCAGCTTCCTTGCAGCCACACAGCCTCCTGGCGAGGGTGTAGTCCTGAGCCACAGTCATTTGCAAAACAAAAGAACCAGTGCAAAGCTGCACAATCAGTGGGGTCTGGTGGCCAACTAAGCCTGAAACTAGGGTCGAAGACTTCATCCCACTCAAGACTCTACAAAGCCTCCGGGCTCCAGGACCTAGGGCAGGATTTGCCAATCCTTGAGAAAACTGAAAAGCTAGTTGTGACGGTGCTCACCGCCACTGGGAGTGAAAGACAGATACTTAATGGACACTGAGAATATGGATTGGATTGCTTCAAATGGGTTCTGTGTTTACAGTTATGATAATGTGTATTGTACCTATTGTCTGTGTATTGAGGAGTGATGTGTATTCTGTTAAGCCTGTCTGTCCCATTGTTAATGAACTCACATATTGTTTCTGTCCAGATGGCTAGATAATTAGTTCAGGTTAATTCTATTTCTGTATACAATTTCTTCTGCGTATGATAATGTAATCAGGCAACCCCTGACCTGTGTGTGGTAATCTGATCAGTAGGGGGATGTCCATGCTGTATATAAACTGTGTGAGAATGTTCAATAAAGGAGAAGGTTCCTGAAGTTGTCGGCTAGCTTTGTATGGGGATGGCTGGAATATTTGATTTCTATGCTCAGACTATAGGAAGCCATACACTGACGGAAGCCCACAGACACAATGTGGGTCGCAGGTCCGTTACACCAGTATTGTCCCTATGATACATGCATCCTGGACCCCCCCCCCCACACCCTGTATGAGTGAGAACCCTAGATGACACCAAACTGTTTCCAGAACCTGTGATTCCTCATGTGCAAAGCTGCACGCTAAGGCTGGGTTCATACTGTTGCGATGCAGGAACCCCAGCGATTCCTGTGCGGGTTCCCACATCGCATCTGACTCGGAGGCAGCTCACACTGCTGTGGGTGTCAATGTAAAGTTAATGACACCCCTAAATCAGTTCGCAGAATGCAGTGGGAACTGTGGAATCGAACAGTATCGGATTGCATGGGTCTGAAACCCAAAAAATGCAAATGCAATGCGATTTCCGCCATGCAAACTGTTTGGCTGAATTTGCATCGTACATACATCGTATATGATGAGCACAGCAATGAGGTGCGAATCACAAGTGGTGTTTGGCATCACACCAGTGTGAACCCAGCCTAAATGACATTGTTTGACGATGATACGGCTCTGTCTTCTCACAGTGTGCGCTGCTTATAACAAGAGACAGGAAGTGAAGGGGGAAAAAAAGTCTGTGGGTTTTGCGCTGAGATACTGACAATCAGATTTAAAAAACAGTATTTAAACATTGTGTGCAGAATCAATTTAGGTAGAAATGTGTCGGGCATTATGCCAGCTTAGAAAGGTAATTTTTTACATAAAATGTTTGGTGACACTTTCAGTTCTGCTTTAAAGGGAACTGCTGTACAGGGTGGGGTTTGTTTACCAGCTTCAGGTCTGTAAAAACTGGCTGGATTTTTTTAGAGAGTGTTTGCTGGAAAGGGCTAATAATTATACACTGTTGTTTATCTTTATCTGCGTATACTTTCCGTGCCGGTTCACACTATAGCGTGTGCGGCGATCGCATGTAATATCGGAGCGCACTGCTCCTTCATTACATGCGATCGGATGTGCAGTGTGAATTCAGCCATACACTTTGTATGGCTAAATTCGCACTGCACCCGCACAAAAGTCGCACAGGACCCTTTTTTTCAGCCGCATCAGGATCGGATCGCACAGTGGTTCACACTTGTGTGATCCGATCCTGTGCGAACTGTCAGATCGCACTGCGATATGCGATCAAACTGGGGGTGTCGTTAAGATTTCATTGACACCCCCTGCGTATCGCATATGGCAGTGTGAACTGCCAGATGTGCGTTTGTGATGCGGGAACAGGCTGCAAATTCGCAGCCTTCCCGCATCGCACAAGTGTGACCCGGCACTAAATCTATTTCTTTTTTTATTTTTATTTTTTATTGAAGTTCATGTATTTGTTTGCAGGTTTTCTCTGAATATCAGAGAGTGTAGTCAGCAACCCATCTGAACATATGTTGAGATAACATCTATTATGTGCAGACATATATAAAAGTACACTATATTGTCAGAAGTATTGGGACGCCTGCCTTTACACGCACATGAACTTTAATGGTATCCCAGTCTTAGTCCGTAGGGTTCAATATTGAGTTGGCACACCTTTTGTAGCTATAACAGCTTCAGCTCTTTTGGGAAGACTGCCCACATGGTTTGTCTCTGGGAAATTTTTACCTTTTTCCCAGAAGCGCATTCGTGAGGTCAGGCACTGATGTTGGATGAGAAGGCCAGGCTTGCAGTCCCCTCTCTAATTCATACCAAAGGTGTTCTATCAGGTTGAGGTCAGGACTTGTGCAGGTCAGTCAGGTTCCTCCACCCCAAACTCACTCATCCATGTCTTTATGGACCTTGCTTTATGGTATGGTATTTGGTGGAGGGGAATTATGGTGTGGGGTTGTTTTGCAGGGGTTGGGCTTGGCCCCTTAGTTCCAGTGAAGAGAACTCTTAAGGCATCAGCATACCAAGACATTTTGGACACTTTCATGCTCCCAACTTTGTTTGGGGATGACCCCTTCCTGATCCAACATGACTGCGCACCAGTGCACAAAGCAAGGTCCATAAAGACATGGATGAGTGAGTTTGGAATGGAGGAACTTGATTGGCCTGCACAGAGTCCTGACCTCAACCGCATAGAACACCTTTGGGATGAATTTGAGTGCAGACTGTAAGCCAGGCCTTCTCTCCAATATCAGTGCCTGACCTCACATATGAGCTTCTCAAAAAATGGTAAAACATTTCCATAGATACACTCCTAAACCTTGCGGACAGCCTTCCCAGAAGAGTTGAAGCTGTTATAGCTGCAAAGGGTGGGCCAACTCAATATTGAACCCTACAGACTAAGACTGGGATGCCATTAAAGTTCATGTTCGTGTAAAGGCAGGAGTCCCAATACTTTTGACAATATAGTGTATTTACTATTCACAGCAAGAGTAGCTCTTACTCTGCACCTTCTGTGTATTGTGGCTTATAAGACTTTTGTGTTAGCCATGACAATGCAGCGATGGGGGTGGGGCCTTACAATAGGGGGTGCAGCATCATGTAGCCAACCTTAAGAAATGTATTAAATATAATATATCTGCCTTTCTCAACCTTTTAAACACAGAGGAATCTTTAACTTTCTGGCCTCGGGAACCTCTGCTAATATTGACTATATCTACAACTCATGATACATTAGTGTGATGGTCAGTGGGAAAAATTCTCCCTACACTTTACAGAAAGATAAAAAGATCAATGGTGTCAGTGGTAATTTATCTGAGAGGCATAGATTGCTCTTTGCTCAACGAACCCCAGAGTTGTATAAAGTACTCGAAACCCATACTTGAGTAAAAGTACAAGTGCTCGATCAAAAAGTGACTTGAGTAGAAGTAGAAGTGCTCGATCAAAAAGTGATTTGAGTAGAAATACTAAAGTATTCAACATTTTTTGTACTTAAGTATTGCAAGTAGTTTTTTTTTTAATTTTGCTAGTCAAGTACTGAAAGTAAAAGTACCAGTAGTTTTTAAAAAAAATGTTGCTACTCAAGTACTGAAAGTAAAAGTACAAGTACTGTATTATGTAGTTATTAAAGAAAGAAGTCAAAAGTTTATTAAAGTTAAAGCTATTAAAGTTAAAGTTATTAAAGAAAGAAGTCAAAAGTGCACATGACATTATACACATTTTTTTGAGCTTCATGAAACCTGCCATCTACTGTTCTGGCAGTGGTCATTTTTATAATAGTAACAAGTAGCTATGCAGCACAAAAAAAAAAATATCGGAGTAGAAGTATTGAAATCATCGAAAAAATGTAGTGAAGTAAAAGTGGAAGTAGGAGAAAAAAATTCTACTCCAGGAAAGTACAGATACCGCCTTTCGGTACTTAAGTACAGTAGTGAAGTAGTTCTACTTAGTTACTATACATCTCTGACGAACCCCCAACAACCTCTGGAGGAACCCTAGTTGAGAAACCCTGCATTATACTGTACCTAATTTGCCCGTATTCACTATGACAGCCATGAGCTGCCATATTGCAGTAAAAGGAGACAGATGAGTAAATTGCCCAACAGTACTTTATACATGCCAATATGTTGGAAAGGGGGCAGTGTGCTGGGTTGGCCCAAGACTTCCATTCTTCTGCAGACAGTTTCTAGTATTCATATATCAGTGTGAACAGTCTGAGAGACTAGGAAAGAGATACCATAAAGAATTGTTACTGCCCTGCATTGGCCAAACAAACAATGCCATTAATTGTGGGGCACTTGTTATTTCAAGGTGTTCTTCTTTCATAAGCAAACCGTCCCTAGGATTTACCGTGCTAAGGTGTCCTTTTATGAAATGGAGATGAGCAGTGATCCTGCTGATCACAGCTCATTTCCGATCATTCTCAGTTTATGAAACAGAAATGATCGCAGGAGAACATGTTCTCCGCTGATCATCTCTTCACATGGGAATCTGTCATTGACAGACACAGAAATGGCCAGGCTATGAAGCTGCGATCTCCGCACTTCACTGGCGATCTGGGTCAGAATTCACACTCCTGGGTTCACCAGCCTGGAGCTTGTGAAGCGGGGAGTGAAGACAGAATCGGGGGAAAACTGAGGGGGAAAAAGGAAGATTATGGACTTCCTTCTTCCTCGTTCAGACCCCCCAACACAGTAATCATGTCCCCCTGCCATATTTATGTATATATATACATGTATATATATACACACATACATGTAGATATATATTTAATGTGTATATATATATACAATGTATGTGTGTGTGTATTCAGTGTATATATATACATATTTATGTAAGGGGACTATTATTTATAACCTCGTGTACTCAGCAGTGATAATTTATCTCTGCTTGTTAAAGCGCGCGAGGGATTTTCATACTACTGTAATCTCGCTTTGTCTCACGAGATTACAGACGCTCCATTGACTTCTACACAGATCTCCGAGAAAACTGTTCTCCTCTGATCACCCTGGGCGAACTGAAGTTCTCCCATTCATAAAAGGGGTGCCAGATGTGATCATTTTCCCCGGAGAACTGTAGAGAAGCCAATGGAGAAAAAAATTCACCCGTTCATAAAAGGACACCTATATCTGAAGATATCCTTTTTATTGCAGTCAGTTAAAATAGCTTCAAAGCAAGAGCAAAGCAGCCATAAAACAACCCAACTGTGTTTTGTGTGTAGCCCAAACCCTTCCTGAGGGATTTCTCTTACTCTCATAATGTGCAGCATTGCTATGCAGCAAATGCGACTTGCATGTTTAACCACTTAAGCCCCGGAAGTTTTTACCCCCTTTCTGACCAGGGGGTATTTTGCGATTCGGCAGTGCGTGACTTTAACGGACAATTGCGCTGTCCTGCGACGCTGTACCTAAACAATTTTTACGTCCTTTTTTTTACCACAAACAGAGCTTTCTTTTGGTGGTATTTGATCACCTGTGCGATTTTTTGATCATGCGCTATAATCAAAAAAAGAGCAACAATTTTGCAAAAATAACAATATTTTTCACATTTTTTTATATGAAATTCCCCAAAAAAAATGTAAAAATCAAATTTTTTTTACATTTTTGGCCAATTTGTTTTCTGCTACCTATGTTTGTTAAAAAAAAAATCACAATAAGCGTATTTTGATTGGTTTGTGCAAAAGTTATTGCGTTTACTAACTACCGGAAAGATTTTTGTCATTTTTGCTGTTTTTTTTTTAACGAGTAATGGCGGCGATCTGCGATTTTTTTTGCGGGACTGCGACATTGCGGCAGACAGATCAGACCCTTGACTGACATTTTTGACACTTTTGGGGGTACCAGTGACATTACTACAGTAATCAGTGCTATACATATGCACTGTTACTGTAGAAATGACACTGGGAGGGAAGGGGTTAACTTTATTAGAGATGCAGTGACTATGTGTGTCCCTAGGGGCGTGCTTCTTACTGTGCAGGGATGTGGCTGTGGGTGTAACAGCACAGATCAACGGTCCTACATAGCAGGACCGTTAGACCAGTGCTTTTACACAGGGAAGAATGACAGGCGGCTTTGTTTACATTAGCCGCCTGCCTTTCTCCCTTCACAGCGGACGATCGCGAGTGACCGGCGGACATCGGGTCCGCCGGTCACACGCTCGGAGGTGTCCGTGAACGAGCCGAGGCGGGAGCGTGCCTCAGGCGGCGCGCGCCCGCCCGCCATTGGCTCCCAGGCTAGTGACGTACCGATACGATAATAATAATAATATCATAATAAATACCAATGTAAAAAAGAAATATATTTTTTATATTTTGATGAATAAATAAATAATAATAAAATAATCATAGACATAGTTAAAAATTATAAAAAGAGATCATGATGCTACTATAAGAAATTCAAATGGGCACGGCCATCCTTTGATCTCCTATAGAGCTATGAGCACCACTGCCATTCCTAAACATTCCTAAAGTAGAACTAAGGCCAAAACTTATTTTTATTTTTGGATATAATAAAGGATGGTTATTACCCCTGTCAGTTTTTTCCCCATCTGTGTCCCATTAGGGAAATTTCCCTTCACTTCCTGACTCAAAGCCAAACAGAAAGTGAGGGTATACCTGGTTGTCACCAAAACTAGTGTCCCTGTTGGAAGATTTCCCCTCAATTACTGTTCTAGGGACAACCCAGACTTTGGGATTTTCCTGCACTTTTGATAATAGCGGAAAGCGGGACAAACATAGAGAAGGGGAATCTCCCCAATGGGGGCACAGATGGCAATAAAATCCTGACAGGTGTTCTAATCCCTCTCCACTCTATCCAAAACTAAAAAAAAAGTTGTGTCCTTTGTTTTTCTTTAATTTACCCTCTGCAAACAGCTGTACACCCTTATATATTTCTAGAAAAATTTTCCATAAAACAGGAATTCTTGGTTACCATATGCAATATTGCAACAATGCAATTCTTGTTCAAGCGGGTCAGTTGGGTCAAGGTTATCCCTCCTTGGACTGTAAGTACTCTGCTTTGAAAAATAGCAAATATCTGCTCATAGTATACTTTAATGAACATATAAGGGTTGATTTACTAAAGGCAAATAAACTGTGCACTTTGCAAAGAGCAGTTGGACTCTGCAAGTGCAGTTGTTCCAGAGCTTAGTAAATGAGCGGAAGCTCTGCTGAATTCCATCATTTTGTTCTTGCACTCAATTGGGTATTCTTTGCAAAGTGAAGATTTACCTCATTACTAAGCTTTGGAGCAACTACACTTGTAGAGTGCAAGTGCACTTTGCAAAAAGTAGAGTCCAGTTTTCCTTTAGTAAATCAACCCCGTAGTACCAATGTCAGGTAAATGAGTACAGTTGGAGGCAGGGCTGAGGTTGGACGAGGTTAAACTGGACAAATGATCAGGGACCCCAGTTCTCTAAGGGCCCACTTCCAGCACTAATTTAGTATTATAGCTATGCCACACAGTGCTGCAGATTGCAATGCCCACAGCTCTGCCGTGAGTGCATAAAGCTGTAATTAAGGGGTTGATTTACTAAAACAAGAGCGTGCAAAATCTGGTGCACCTCTGCATGGAAACCAATCAGCTTCCAGTTTTCTGTCAAAGCTCAATTAACCTTACCTTATCCTGGCGATCCAGCGATGAGCTCTCATTGCTGTGACCGCCAGCCGAGATCTCCGCCGCTCGTCTGTCGGTAGGAGGACTTCCTAGTTCCGCTCCCTGCAGCAGCAATGCTGCATGGGAGCGGAACTAGGGAGGGAAATTCAAAAAAAAAAAAAGTTGCACAAAACACATAACACATTTTATATTATATATATGCATATATATATATGCATATATATATATATATATATATATATATACACATATATATATATATATATATATATATATATATATATATACCTATACACACACACACATATATATATATATATATATATATAAAATTATATTATTGATTCGATTATAATTCATGCGTTATATATATATATATATATATATATATACACACACACATATATATATATATATATATATATATATACACACATATATATATATAATATATAATGCATGAATTATAATCTAATCAATAATATCATTTTATTATATATATTATATATTAAATAATAAAATAATATTATTGATTCGATTATAATTCACTTGTTTGTGTTTCAAATTTATCACATCTGGGATGTCTACTAGAGACTTGTTTTGGTCAGGTTTAAGTCAGTAATTACTAAGAATTGTAAGCCTATAATACATAACGCCAAATTTCCATGAAAAGAATTGTACCGCTTTTGGAACAAAATTCCTGACAGAATCATAACGCCAGGGAGGTTAAACAAGCTGAAGTTAGTTCGTTCCTGTTCGGCTACCATGCACTGCTTCACCAGATTTTGCACTCCCCGGTTTTAGTAAACCATCCCTATGGTGTACCTTCTCCTCCAATCAGATCATTTTGTCTGCATCGCTTGTGGCTCTTGTGGCTTCATTTGCTGTTCTGCCATTTGATTTGTCCACTAAAAGAGCGACAAGAGAATATGGGGTTAGGTGTTTCCGATGGATGCTGCACTAACACAGAGGTCTAAAGAGAAATTGCATGTACTCTATGTACATACATATACATTCAGCACTATGCTACCATAATTTATATGTTTATATATATTTATAATTCAAATGATTTTTGCACCCAAGTTTGCTGCTGCAATCACAACAGTCTCAAGCCTCCCTGCTCTTCTTTAGGTGTAGTGTATACATAAATACATATGTATGTACAGTATATACATATACCACTATGGCACCAATTTTTTTTTTTTTTATGTTGGTATGTATATACTGTACATGCTTGTGTCACTGTGCCACCAATGGTCTTAATCTAAATTTATTACAATCATATGTATATTTGCAAAACATTCACAAGTATCCCTTAAAGAGTTTGTAAACCTCGGACATGTACTATAAACAAAGCATATCCCAGCCTCTATAGTGTGTACTTATTTCAATTAAGAGCACTAAGTTTCATTTCTCTCTGCTGCTTTGTTCTTCTGCTATCAGCATAAATCAATGTTCTTCTGCTATCAGCATACATCAAATCTGACAAGTTTTCCTGACACCAAGAGAAATAAGTTGACGGGGGAGGGACCTCTAGCACACAGCTTGTGATTGACAGCCTCAGCGCTGTTCCTGTGTGCTGTGTGTGTGTGTGTGTGGGGGGGGGGGGTGCCCCTTCCCTCCAGTCAGCTCTCAGAGCTCTCCTTACTGAGCTCTGCAGAGTGTAACTTCAGCTTTCTGCCCGTTTTATGAAAGCTCAGACAAGCTTTATAAATTCCATACTTCGAACAGATGTAGAGAAGACTGCAGATAAATGGGTACAACTTATGTAAGATGATTTGTTCATCTCTGTGTATAACCTGAGACTAGTCACTTCACTGGATACATGTAAAGGTTTCAACCACTTCAACCACAAAGGCCATGGGGATGATTTGATAAAACATTTCTTACACTTTGTGACACCCTGACTTTGTATCTCTGCCAGAGAGCTGCTTCCTCTTTGCTGGAACACAGGAACAAGAGATTATAGCCTGGAATTACACCCAAGAACTAGGCAAACCTAGCTTAGGTGCAAATAGGAACACCCTTTATAAAAAAAATCACACAGAATTTATATTACACAAAGTCAGATTAGAGCTCGATCACAGACAATGCCCACCTCAGGAGAAAATTACATTGCACAAACAAATAAGCAATCAAACACAAAAAAACAATGGATTCCTTCCCGGCACCTAGCAGTGCAGCAGGTTGCGTTTTGGTTCCATAGACTTTAATGGATACGCATAAAAAACACAGTGCTTTCTTATTTGATGCATTGCTGGTTTCATCTGCAAGACAACAAACACCACCTTAAAATGTAAAATGCATCAAAAACGCGTTAAAAACACATGTAAAAAAATGCAAAACCACCTGGAAAAAGCATCAACGGCAACACACAAGTCCTGTGTTCTGGATAACATTTTTCTGACACAATTCTGCAGCAGATTCATATACACCTTACTGACATGTACACAAATCTGTTGGAAGTTGCTCCATTTCTTGCTCAGGTGGGAGACAGATTTCTTTGATGCTCTTTATGAATTCCAGTGTAAAGTTTTCCATTACTGCCAGAGACTTGTTATTTTTTTTGCATGTCTTCTGGCCTAGCCAATGCTTAAAGATTTATATAAGTTTGTATGTCTGTTGTAAAAAAAAAAACAAGAAAAAAACAAATGAGATAATTTTCTAAATGTACTCCATCTGATCAGTGACTGTTATCACATTTTTTTATGTCTGCCAAATTTTGGCCAGGTCTTCTGCGTTGCTGATGTTCGTCCCTGAACTCATAGGGCCCAAAACATGGTTACCGATTGGTAAAGCGTTCAGCCTTGTCCAGTTGCAGCCTTCCATAGACTTTCTACAGGCAGCAGGAGAGCGGGGCTGGAAGCTGCACTTCAAATTCAGGGCAAAGTAATAGATTCTCATTTCAACCCTCTGACTCTGATTCCCTACTCTTATTACTTTACTTGCTTCCCCCACCACTGTGTTCATCCACCACAGCTCTTGACTAAAATAAAGTTTACACAGAGTTTTCTCTGTGTAGAAAACTCAGAGCTTAGACAGGGCGAAGGCCCTCCACCCCCTACTCTATGTGCTCAATTTGACAGTGCTTGGGCCTTAAAGCGGAGTTCCACCCTAAAATTAAACTTGCCTCCATCTTCATGCCTGGGGTCACCTGAAAAACAAATGGATAATCGCAATTTTTTTTTTTTACTTACCTGGTTTAGAAGAAAATATACTTACCTTACTTCCTCTTCCTCCCCTCGGCGGCCACAGCGATTCGTCACTTCCTGGCTTGCAATGATTCTTGGGAGCTGAACGTCATCGCTCCCAGGAATCAATGCGCCTGCACCGGCCCCGACGTCAGTTCCGGTGAAGGCGCCGTCATACCTTGCTAAACAGCTTCTGGGCATGCCCAGAAGCTGTGCAGGGATGACGCTGCGGCCCCCCGGAAGTCACGGCGGGGCCGGTGCAGTGCATCATGGGACCGAAGAAGACGGAAGAGGACACAGAAGAGGATCGCGCTGGCTTCAAGCTGCCCACACCTGAGATGGCAGCGCTGGAGAATACTTTTTCAAGGTAAGTATTTCTTCTAAAAGGTAAGTGCAACCCGGGACAGATCAGAGGCTAGCCATTGTGGAATGTACTAGCCCTGATTGTCCCTGGGGTATTTTTATTAAAAAAAGCTTTCCCAGGGTGGAACTCCGCTTTAACCACTTAAGCCCCGGAGGATTTTCCTGCTAAACGACCAGGGGGTATTTTGCGATTCGGCACTGCGTGAATTTAACAGACAATTGCGCGGTCGTGCGACGCTGTATCTAAACGAATTTGGCGTCCTTTTTTTCCCACAAACAGAGCTTTCTTTTGGTGGTATTTGATCACCCGTGCGATTTTTACTTTTTGTGCTATAAACAAAAAAAGAGCGTACATTTTGCAAAAATAACAATATTTTTCACATTTTTTTATATGAAATTCCCCCCCAAAAAAATGTAAAAATCAAAATTTTTTAAAATTTTCGGCCAATTTGTTTTATGCTACCTATGTTTGGTAAAAAAAAAATCGCAAAAAGCGTATTTTGTTTGGTTTGCGCAAAATTTATCGCGTTTACTAACAAAGGGAAAGATTTCTGTCATTTTTGGTATTTTTTTTTTTTAACATGTAATGGCGGCGATCTGCAATTTTTTTTGCGGTACTGCGACATTGGGGCGGACAGATCGGACCCTTGACTGACATTTTTGACACTTTTGGGGGTACCAGTGACATTTCTACAGTAATCAGTGCTATATATATGCACTGTTACTGTAAAAATACACTGGTAGTAAAGGGGTTAACTTTATTAGGGAGGGAGGGGCTGTGTGTGTCCCTAGGGGCGTGCTTTCTACTGTGATTGGCTGTGGCTTGAGCTGTAAGGACACTGATCAACGGATCATCATAGTAGATCCAGGTGATCAGTGTTTTTACAGCGAGGAGAATGACAGGTGGCTTGTTTATACAAGCTGCCTGACATTCTCCCTCTCCCCCGCCGATCGCCGAGTGACACACGCGGGGGGGGGTCCGTGACCGCGTGGGAGCGGGAGCGCGCCTCCGCGGGCGCGCGCTCGCTCCCCAGAGCCTCACAGGCGAGCGACTCTGCCTGTGAGGGGCTGACTGCCGCAGTAAATATACTGTGAGCAGTCGGCAAGCGGTTAAGAATGGCTGCATTAGTAACAGGCACTGCACAGTGGGAGCAAGGTAAAGGCCATACTTAGAAGTGTTTTCAAGGGCTTCAGCTAGCAAGTGGGGCAATTATTAGTAAACAAGTTGGTAATAATGAAGGCCCCTTAAACTCATAGAGAAAGGAAGCCTTGACTAATGGGGGCATGGCAAGGAACTGGGCACAAAACTATTGGCTAATTAGACATGGGATGAGGGGGCGGAGGCTGAATTCTAATAAAACTCCTCACCGAGGTTACCCATATGAGCCTTGATGAACCACAGCTTAGAAGAGTTGCCCATCCTCTCTCCCTGTATGTGGTGTTTGTGACAGCTTTCTTAGCAGTTTTTGATCTTGCCGGCATTAAACTTTGTCTTAACGGGCTATGCCCTTGATTGGAAGTTGGGTCAGTCTAAAGTCTGTTCAGCACTCATGGTAAAGACAGGCCCTTAAGACTTGGTCAAGTTAATGTTCAAGCGTGCTTATAGTATAAGTGTGACTGGTACTGCTAAAGTGTTTACCCTGGAAATTATTTGTATTGTAAAATTGAAATAAAGTTGTGGCCTTGCCCTTTCCAACGTAATTGGTCTACATGTGGTCTTGGAGGGGGGTTAAGGTTACTGAATAGTGATGTTGGATCTTTAAAGGGGCTGTAAAGTCAGAAGGTTTTTTATCTTAACACATTCAATGCACTCGGATAAAAAGCCTTCTGTGTGTAGCAGCCCCCCCCGCCCTCCCTAATACTTACCCGAGGTCCCTCTCTGCTGCTGCTGTCAATCAAAGTCAGCTAGCCAATCAGGAGAGAGAGGGGAGGGGTCAGATCGGGGCTCCATGTCTGAATGGACACACAGAGCTTTGACTCGGCTCGGGCATCCCCATAGCAAGCTGCTTGCTTTGGGGGCACTGAACAGGAGGGAGGAGCCAGAATCACATAGGAGGAACTGGAGAAGAGGAGGATCCAGGCTGCTCTGTGCAAATTCACTGCAACAGAGCAGGTAAATATAACACATTTGTTATTTTTATAGGAATTTTTTTTTTTACAATCACTTTAGGCCTATGCTCTTCAGCAGTCAAGACAACCTATTATTTGTCCTGACTGAGCAAACTGATATATAGTTAGGTTCGTATATATTTGGACACAGGCTCAATTTTCATACTTTCAGCTCTGTATGCGACCAGAATAAAATGAAATCTAAACAATCCAAATTAATTTGGAGTGCAGACTTTCAGCTTTAATTCAAGGGGTTGAACATAAATATTAGGTACACTTTTTAGGAACTGCAGCCATTTTTATACACAGTTCCCCTATTTTCAGGGGCTTAAATGTAATTGGACAAATGAAAATAATTATAAATAAAATGTTCATTTTTAATATTTTGTTGAGAATCCTTTACTGGCAATGACTGTCTGAAGTCCAAAGACTGAGTTTCTTCCTTTTTGATGCTTTGCCAGGCTCTAACAGCAGCTTCAGCTGTTCTTTGTTTGTGGGTCTTTCTGCCTTTAGTTTTGCCTTCAGCAAGTGAAATGCATGCTTAACCACTTAAGCCCCGGAAGATTTTACCCCCTTCCTGACCAGGGGGTATTTTGCGATTCTGCACTGCGTGACTTTAACGGACAATTGCTCGGTCGTGCGATGCTGTATCTAAACGAATTTGGCGTCCTTTTTTTCCCACAAACAGAGCTTTCTTTTGGTGGTATTTGATCACCTGTGCGATTTTTTGATCATGCGCTATAAACAAAAAAAGAGCGTAAATTTTGCAAAAATAGCAATATTTTTCACATTGTTTTATATGAAATTCCCCCCCAAAAAAATGTAAAAATCAAAATTTTTTAACATTTTCGGCCAATTTGTTTTATGCTACATATGTTTGGTAAAAAAAATCGCAAAAAGCGTATTTTGATTGGTTTGCGCAAAAGTTATCGCGTTTACTAACAAAGGGAAAGATTTTTGTCATTTTTGTTGGTTTTTTTTTAACGCGTAATGGCGGCGATCTGCGATTTTTTTTGCGACATTGCGGCGGACAGATCGGACCCTTGACTGACATTTTTGACACTTTTGGGGTTACGAGTGACATTTCTACAGTAATCAGTGCTATACATATGCACTGTTACTGTAAAAATACACTGGCAGTGAAGGGGTTAACTTTTTTTTGAGAGGGAGGGGCTATGTGTGTCCCTAGGGGTGTGATTCTAACTGTGATTGGCTGTGGCTTGAGATGTATGAACAGTTATCAACGGTTCTACATAGTAGAACCGTATGATCATCATTCATACACCGGGGAGAATGACAGGCGGCTTGTTTACACTAGCCGCCTGCCTTTCTCCCTCTCCCCCGACGATCGCAGAGTGACCGGCGGACATCGGGTCCGCCGGTCACACGCGCGGGGGGGTCCGTGACCACGCGGGAGCAGGAGCGCGCCTCCGGCGGCGCGCGCTCGCTCCCTTGACCCTCACAGGCTAGCGATGTAGACCTACGTCACTTTGCCTGTGAGGGGCTGACCGCCAACGTAGATAGTCGTGCGGCAGTCGGCAAGTGGTTATTATGGTTGAGATCAGGTGATTGACTTGGCCATCGCAGAATATTTCACTTATTTCACTTATTTTCCTTCAAAAGCTCCTGGGTTGCTTTTGAAGTGTGTTTTGGATCATTGTCCATCTGTACTGTGAAGCGCCCTCCAATCAACTTTGCTGCATTTGGCTTAATCTGGGCTGACAGTATATCTCTAAACACTGCAGAATTTATCTGGGTGCTTCTGTCTTCTGTCACATCATCAATAAACAACAATGACCCAGTCCCATCACACTGCCTCCACCATGTTTTACAGATGACGTTGTATGCTGTGGATCATGAGCTGTTCCAAGCCTTCTCCACACTTTTTTCTTCCTGTCATTCGGGTACAGATTGATCTTAGTTTCATCCATCCAAATAGTGTTTTCTTAGATATTTTTTGGCAAAGTCTAATCCGGCTTTTCTATTCATCAGGCTTATGAATGGTTTGTACCTTGTGGTGAACCCTCTGTATTTGCTCTCGTGAAGTCTTCTCTTGATTGTAGACTTTGACAATGATACCCCCACCTCCTGGAGAGTGTCCTTCACTTGTCTGGATTTTGTGAATGGGTTTTTCTTTACCATAGAGAGGATTCTGCGATCATCCACCACTATTGTCTTTTGTGGATGTCTAGGCTTTTTTATGTTGCTAAGCTCCCCAGTACGTTCTTCTTTCCTCAGAATGTACCAAACTGTTGATTTGGTCACTCCTAATGTTGCTGCTATCTCTCGAATGAATTTGTTTCATTTTTGAAGCCTTACAATGGCCTGTTTTACTTGCATGGACAGCTCCTTTGGACGCATGATGTAGGTTCACAGCAATAGATTCCAAATGCAAACACCACACTAAAGCTGGATACACACTATCCAACTTTTGTGGTTTGATTTCCTACAGATTTACCTTTTCCATATAGTGCAAGGGCCTGCCAAATTGCATACAAATCGAAAGTGTTTAGGTTTAACCTTACCAAAACCATATACTAACCATATTACAGTGCATTGCGAAAGTATTCGGCCCCATTGAACTTTTCAACCTTTTGCCTCATTTCAGGCTTCAAACATAAAGATATAAAACTGTAATTTTTTTGAAGAATCAACAACAAGTGGGACACAATCATGAAGTGGAACGAAATTTATTGGATATTTCAAACTTTTTAACAAATAAAAAACTGAAAAATTGGGTGTGCAAAATTATTCAGCCCCCTTAACCACTTACCCACTGCTCACATTGCTGCTACTGCAGCAATGTGGCTCGTTATCGTCCTACGTCGCTGGACCCCTCCCCCTGTAGGCGGCGCTCGCGCGCCGCCATAGGCGCGCTCCCGCGCCGCCGGAGGCGCGCTCCCGCTGTTTTCAGTCACAGCGGGAGTCGGGTCAGGGGAGGAGCGGCAGCAATCGCCGCCGCTCTTCCCCGATCGTCGGGGAATCGAGTGAGGAGATCCGCCCGCATGTGTAAACACAAGTGGGCGGATCTCCTAAGTGACAGGCAGGGACAGATCGGAGTGTTCAGCATAGCTGAACATCCGATCTGTCCTTGTGTCACACAGTCACCTCCCCCCCCCCCACACACGTTAGTAAGCACCAGGCATACATTAACCCCTCCCTCTCCAATAAAATTGACCCCTTCCCTGCCAGTGTCATTTTTACAGTAACAGTGCATATATATAGCAGTAACTGCAGTAATGTCACTGGTACCCCCAAAAGTGTCAAAAATGTCAGTTAAGGGTCCGATCTGTCCGCCGCAATGTTGCAGTCCCGCAAAAAAAATCGCAGATCGCCGCCATTACGCATTAAAAAAAAAAACACCAAAAATGACAGAAATCTTTCCCTTAGTAAACGCAATAACTTTTGTGCAAACCAATCAAAATACGCTTATCGTGATTTTTTTTACCAAACATAGGTAGCAGAAAACAAATTGGCCAAAAATTTAAAAAAAATTAGATTTTTACATTTTTTTGGGGGGGAATTTCATATAAAAATGTTTTAAAAATATTGTTATTTTTTCAAAATAAACGCTCTTTTTTTGTTTATAGCGCATGATCAAAAAATCGCACAGGTGATCAAATACTACCAAAAGAAAGCTCTGTTTGTGGGAAAAAAAGGACGTAAATTTTGTTTGGGTATGGTGTCGCACGACTGCGCAATTGTCCGTTAAATTCGCACAGCGCCGAATCACAAAAAGTGGCCCGGACGTAAGACAGTAAAATCCTCCGGTGGTAAAGTGGTTAAGTTAATACTTTGTAGCGCCACCTTTTGCTGCGATTACAGCTGTAAGTCACTTGGGGTATGTCTCTATCAGTTTTGCACATCGAGAGACTGAAATTTTTGCCCATTCCTCCTTGCAAAACAGCTCGAGCTCAGTGAGGTTGGATAGAGAGCGTTTGTGAACAGCAGTTTTCAGTTCTTTCCACAGATTCTGGATTGGATTCAGGTCTGGACTTTGACTTGGCCATTCTAACACCTGGATATGTTTATTTGTGAACCATTCCATTGTAGATTTTGCTTTATGTTTTGGATCATTGTCTTGTTGGAAGACAAATCTCCGTCCCAGTCTCAGGTCTTTTGCAGACTCCATCAGGTTTTCTTCCAGAATGGTCCTGTATTTGGCTCCATCCATCTTCCCATCAATTTTACCCATCTCCCCTGTCCCTGCTGAAGAAAAGCAGGCCCAAACCATAATGCTGCCACCACCATGTTTGACAGTGGGGATGGTGTGTTCAGGGTGATGAGCTGTGTTAAGCAAGCAAAAAATTGGGGGAGCAAACCCTGAACATGTATATCTAAAGCCGGTGCAGCTATGGACCAAGCAACATGTATATTAAAAAAGAATAGCGCAACCATGCAAAAGAAATGACTATTAAATATGGAGACAATCCATAAATAAAAATGGGGGTTTAGTCCCACCATATGGCCATATCGTGCTCAAGCCCACCACTGCGTCAAAGTACCCCATTATCAGTGGGTCCTACACTATTTTATTTATGGATTGTCTCCATATTTAATAGTCATTTCTTTTGCATGGTTGCGCTATTCTTTTTTAATATACATGTTGCTTGGTCCATAGCTGCACCGGCTTTAGATATACATGTTCAGGGTTTGCTCCCCCAATTTTTTGCTTGTTTATTATGTATTCAGTCTGACCAGACTTCTGTGGTTGAGCATCCCACCCCCCACACACACCTGTACTCTATCAGAGTCCACCATCAAGTAGATACAGGAGGAGTCCTTTGTAGTGCATTAGCACATCCATCCCAGCAAGGAGTGTTGTCTCCAAGGGTTGGAGAGGCTGGATTCACCCCTTTTCCATGGATAGTGTAGGACCCACTGATAATGGGGTACTTTGACGCAGTGGTGGGCTTGAGCACGATATGGCCATATGGTGGGACTAAACCCCCATTTTTATTTATGGATTGTCTCCATATTTAATAATCATTTCTTTTGCATGGTTGCGCTATTCTTTTTTAATATGATGAGCTGTGTTGCTTTTACGTCAAACATAACGTTTTGCATTGTTGCCAAAAAGCTTGATTTTGGTTTCATCTGACCAGAGCACCTTCTTCCACATGTTTGGTGTGTCTCCCAGGTGGCTTGTGGCAAACTTTAAACAACACTTTTTATGGATATCTTTAAGAAATGGCTTTCTTCTTGCCACTCTTCCATAAAGGCCAGATTTGTGCAGTATACGACTGATTGTTGTCCTATGGACAGAGTCTCCCACCTCAGCTGTAGATCTCTGCAGTTCATCCAGAGTGATCATGGGCCTCTTGGCTGCATCTCTGATCAGTCTTCTCCTTGTATGAGATGAAAGTTTAGAGGGACGGCAAGGTCTCTGTAGATTTGCAGTGGTCTGATACTCCTTCCATTTCAATATTATCGCTTGCACAGTGCTCCTTGGGATGTTTAAAGCTTGGGAATTTTTTTTGTATCCAAATCCGGCTTTAAACTTCTCCACAACAGTATCTCAGACCTGCCTGGTGTGTTCCTTGTTCTTCATGATGCTCTCTGCGCTTTAAACGGACCTCTGAGACTATCACAGTGCAGGCGCATTTATACGGAGACTTGATTACACACAGGTGGATTCTATTTATCATCATTAGTCATTTAGGTCAACATTGGATCATTCAGAGATCCTAACTGAACTTCTGGAGAGAGTTTGCTGCACTGAAAGTAAAGGGGCTGAATAATTTTGCACGCCCAATTTTTCCTTTTTTTTTATTTGTTAACAAAGTTTGAAATATCCAATAAATTTTGTTCCACTTCATGATTGTGTCCCACTTGTTGTTGATTCTCCACAAAAAAATTACAGTTTTATATCTTTATGTTTGAAGCCTGAAATGTGGCAAAAGGTTCCAAAGTTCAAGGGGGCCGAATACTTTCACAATGCACTGTATATGGCTTTGGTAAGTCTAAAGGAAAAAGTCTTCAGAAAATCTTATAGTGTGTATGGCCCATTAGAATCAACTCCAAACCTTATACCTGCTTAATTGATGAAGAAATAACGAAAGAGTAGCCCACACCTGACCATGAAACAGCTTTTGATTGAATTGCCCAAAGGCCCCTTTCACACATGCTGTCCGTTTGTCCGTTTTTCATCCATCTGTTGACGGATGAAAAACGGACATCAATGTATCTCTATGTAAAAATGGATGACATTGGATGATCATCAGTTAACATCCGTTTTCATGCACTTCCATCAATGTCCGTTTTTTTGAACGGATGAATGTCCTATTTTTCATCCGTCAAAAAAACGGATCGGACGAAAAACGGATGACAACGGATGAAAAACGGATGACAACAGATTGAAAACGGATGACAACGGATGAAAAACGGACGACAACGGATGAAAAACGGATGACAACGGCTGAAAAACGGATAATAACTGACGGAAAACGGATGACAACTGACGAAAAACGGATGAAAAACGGATGAAAAACTGATACATTTTGACGTGACTGAACTGATGAACTGAACGGACCATATGTGTGAAAGGGGCAAAATACTTTTGGTCCCTTGAAAAAGGGGGATGGCTATTCTTAAGAGCTGTAATTCCCTAAACCCTTCCTCTCATTTGGATGTACATACCCCTAAACCTGAGAGTGTGCACTTATAGCCCATATCCATTATATAACTATAGCTTAAATTTGTTTTGGTAAATACCTGTAAAATCTAGAATTTTACCTGTGTCCAAATATATATGGACCTAACTGTATATAAAGCCTTGGGGGCTCATTCATATTGATCTGCAGCCCAAACCACTCCTGCCCACCCAGCAATATGGACTATAGAGCAGTGGGGCGGGGGGCGGAGTGATGTGCATCACGCTGCTCCTTTTTTTTTTAAAAAAAACTGTTATTTGAAGTGAACAAATAGACACTTCATTTATAGCACTGCATAGAAGTGCAAAGTGCTGCATTCTTTGCTGTGACATGTGCAACCAAGCAGAACAGCGCAATATTATACAAACATGTTGTGTAATATCACTTTGCTCCAGACACAGTTTAAAATTGCATTCTGTTCTGAACATATCACAGAAAACGATTGTTTCCTGTGTGTCTTTGCAGTTACCTTTGTTTTCCCATGTGGAGAAATGCAGGTCACTGCACCTAGTGTGAATGGGCCCATTAATGTACTGGGGGCTGGTTTACACCAGATGCAGTCCAGAGCGTTTTTAGTCTGCATCAAAAACGCATGCACAGTGGTTTCCATTGCATTTTTGTCTGCATGGAACGCATCTAGAATGTAGCAAAACACATGAAAAATGCAACGGAATGCACATGTCCTGAATTAGGATGAAAAAAAAAAAAAAAAACGTTATAAAAACACGTCAAAGACATATCAAAAAGCGCGTAAACGCGCATGCAGAAATGCAACTGAAAATGCAGAAATTGTGGTGTAAACTGGCTCTAGCTGGATTTAGAACACTGAGCTCTTTAAAATGATGAAATGTGAAGATAAGTTGAGTTTCTCGTCTTACTGTGTGGACATGTCTTGGAAAAAACTGTGCTATGCTTTGTATTTGGGTTTTTTGTTCATAAATTGTTCTTTTTTTGTGCAGGTGAGTTACGATGGGGAACTTCATAAGCATCCACAGCTGGAAGCTGACTTGGCAGCAGTGAGAGAAATCTATGGGCCCACAGCTGTATCTCTCAGGTAATCAGTATTGCTTTATTTTATTTATTTCAGGTACTTAATAAAAAAGTAATCAATTTGCGCAGAACTTTACATATTTATTATAAATTCACAGAAGTCTCTGTCCTCAAGGAGCTTACAATCTAAGGGTCCTTTCACACGGCCGCTCCGCTGCTTTCCGTGTGTCCGCAAATCATCCTATTTTTTTGCGGATGATTTGCGGACATCAATGTAAGTGAATGGCACTGCGGATGTCAGCGGAATACCATCCGCTGACATCCGATTTTCCTCCTTTCAGTTCTGTTCCGTTTTTTGGAACGGAACAGAACCCCATTTTTCCATCCGTGAAAAAAATGGAAAGGAAGGAAAATCGGATGTCAGCGGTGTCATCCGCTGACATCCGTAGTGCCATATACTTACATTATGTCCGCATATCATCCGCAAACGGATGGGATGATATGCGGGCACATGGAGCGGATGACAGAAATGTCATCCGCTCCGTGGAAAAAAAAAAAAAAAAGTCCCGCAGCGGACCGTGTGAAAGGAGCCTAAGGTTCTAACTGACATTCATACATACACATACTAGGGCCAATTTAGACAGGAGCTACCTACCATCATGTCTTTGGAGTGTGGGAGGAAACCCACACAGGCACAGGGAGAACATGCAAACTCCATGCAGGTAGTGTTTATAACAGTTTATTGGCTGTAAGTGGACCATTCGCCTGTAATTGGCTGCTCAGACACCATGTACTGCATGGGGGAAGATGGGCAGAGCGCCACCTGCTACTCCATGCATTGAAGTATAGAACTAATTACATTGCTTCATCTGGTGAATGTGCCGATAGGGGTTGTGTAGGAAAAGAAGTATGTATGAAGGAGCAGGTTATGAGTTGGCCCTGTTTGGCTGACATGGACTAATTGTCATTTTTTTGTTAAATACAAACTCCAGCCATTTTTTTTATAATTTCAGTTTTGGAGTAACAGTTAAATTCTTTGTCAACTCTCATACATTGAAATTGCCCATGGGACTTTTACGAGAGTTGCACCCAACAAATACAGGTCAACACGTTCTAAAAAAGTAGAAACTTTTATTCAAATACATGAAAAAACTCATGCTAAAATTACAGAGAATACATCAAAGAATGATAAGTAGTTGTAACATACCGTATATTCATAAGGAAGTAGTCAGTTAGAATTCTAACACTCAACGCGTTTCCTTAACCACTTAAGTACCGGGCCTATTTCTGACACTTGTTGTTTACAAGTTAAAATCAGTATTTTTTGCTAGAAAGTTACTTAGAAGCCCCAAACATTATATATTTTTTTCTTTAGCAGAGACCCTAGAGAGTAAAATGTAGAGCGTTGCAATACTTTTTGTCACACCGTATTCGCGCAGCGGTCTTAAAAAAGCAATTTTTTGGGAATAAATTCACTTTTTTGAATAAAATAAAAAGAAAACAGTAAAGGTAGCCCAATTGTATTCTAAAATGTGAAAGATAATGTTACGCTAAGTAAATAGATACTCAACATGACATTCTTCAAAATTGTGCACGCACATGGAATGGCGACAAACATTGATACTTTAAAAATCTCCATAGGCGACTCTCTAAAAATTTCTACAGATTACAAGTTTAGTGTTACAGAGGAGGTCTAGTTCTAAAATGATTTCTCTCGCGCTAATGATTGCGGTAATATCTCACATGTGTGGTTTGAATACAGTTTAGGTATGTGGGCGCGACTTACGTATGCGTTCGCTTCTGCAAATAAGCTCGGGGAAACGAGGCACTTTAACTTTATATTTTTTTCTATTTATTTTACCTTTTTTTTTTTTTTTTACACTGTCCCTTTAAAAACTTTTTTTGATCATGGCGAATCTGCCGCTGGGACCACTTTAATGTGAAAGAGGACCGCCCGCCCTGTAAAAAAATACCAGTTATCTGCTGCCAAAACCCTGGTATTTAACACCAAAGTAGTGATGTAAAACTGCGGTGGGCGGTCCAGAAGTTAAGCAACGTTCACTCTCTCAGGAGAAAACATGTTTTATAGGATATCCACCGGATAGACAACAATGTAAAAACATATATTATCCTTCTACGGCAACAACAATGGAGTGCAATGAAAGAGCATCTTGTTCGGGAGCAGGGCACCGACCGTCAGGAACTACAAAATGGGAATTACCAACCAAGACATCAAACATATTATGGACGGCTATTTGCTGCCATTGTATACTCAGAAGTAGTGTTGAGCGAACACGGACTGTATTATTCGTGTTCGTACCGAATAATTGGATTTTTGTTACCCGAACACGAACACGGACACTTTACTGTATATTCGGGTAAAAATCCGTGTTCGGTCGTTTTATTTCCGGGTTTTGCATGCTTTGGCGCTCTTTTCATGGCGGGCTTTCAACAGCCAATCAACAATCGTTTAACTGGTGTGCCTTAAGCCATCCCAGCCATGCCTGCAAATGTCTCAGTAGATGTGATTGGCCGTCTGAAGCATGTGACCAAGTCTTTATAAGTTCGAGGCAGCCGCAGCGGCGTCATTATGCTGCTTAGATCAGGGACAGAGCACACATCAACGTGCTGGCTGCTGATTAGGGAAAGATAGGCAGGAAAAAAACATTTGTGTCCGGATAGAATTGAGGGACAGGTCGGAGTGTTTAGGCAGGGCGAGTTGTAGGCATTTTAGGGATAGAGTCTGCTGAATTATAGGGTCAGTGTGTTCTACAAACTACAATCGATATTGCTGTGTGGGGTGAGGTCTGCACTTAGTTCTCCTGATCTACGATCTCTTCTCAATCCTGTTAGGGACAGAGTCTGCTGAATTTTAGGGAAAGTGTGTTCTACAAACTACAATCGATATTGCTGTGTGGTGTGGGATAGGAGATAGGCAGGTGTCAGTGATCCACATCCATTTTTCTGTGTGTGGGCTGCAGTGAACACAATCTTTTTGGGGTGCAGTGAACACAATCCTTTTGGAGTGCAGTGAACAAAATCTTTGTGGGGTGCAGTGAACAAAACCTTTGTGGGGGTACAGTGAACACAATCTTTGTGGGGTGCAGTGAAGACAATCCTTGTGGGGTGCAGTGAAGACAATCCTTGTGGGGTGCAGTGAACAAAATCTTTGGGGGGTACAGTGAACACAATCTTTGTGGGGTGCAGTGAACAAAACCTTTGTGGGGTACAGTGAACACAATCTTTGTGGGGTGCAGTGAACAAAACCTTTGTGGGGTACAGTGAACACAATCTTTGTGGGGTGCAGTGAAGACAATCCTTTTGGAGTGCAGTGAACACAATCTTTGTGGGGTACAGTGAACACAATCTTTGTGGGGTTCAGTGAACAAAACCTTTGTGGGGTACAGTGAACACAATCTTTGTGGGGTGCAGTGAACACAATCTTTGTGGGGTGCAGTGAACAAAACCTTTGTGGGGTGCAGTGAACACAACCTTTGTGGGGTACAGTGAACACAATCTTTGTGGGGTGCAGTGAACAAAACCTTTGTGGGGTACAGTGAACACAATCTTTGTGGGGTACAGTGAACACAATCTTTGTGGGTGCAGGGAACAAAACCTTTGTGGGGTACAGTGAACACAATCTTTGTGGGGTGCAGTGAACAAAACCTTTGTGGGGTACAGTGAACACAATCTTTGTGGGGTGCAGTGAAGACAATCCTTTTGGAGTGCAGTGAACAAAATCTTTGTGGGGTACAGTGAACACAATCTTTGTGGGGTGCAGTGAACAAAATCTTTGTGGGGTACAGTGAACACAATCTTTGTGGGGTTCAGTGAAGACAATCCTTGTGGGGTGCAGTGAAGACAATCCTTGTGGGGTGCAGTGAAGACAATCCTTGTGGGGTGCAGTGAACAAAATCTTTGGGGGGTACAGTGAAAACAATCTTTGTGGGGTGCAGTGAACAAAACCTTTGTGGGGTACAGTGAACACAATCTTTGTGGGGTGCAGTGAACAAAACCTTTGTGTGGGAAAAGTGAACACAATCTTTGTGGGGTGCAGTGAAGACAATCCTTTTGGAGTGCAGTGAACAAAATCTTTGTGGGGTACAGTGAACACAATCTTTGTGGGGTGCAGTGAACAAAACCTTTGTGGGGTACAGTGAACACAATCTTTGTGGGGTGCAGTGAACACAATCTTTGTGGGGTGCAGTGAACAAAACCTTTGTGGGGTGCAGTGAACACAACCTTTGTGGGGTACAGTGAACACAATCTTTGTGGGGTGCAGTGAACAAAACCTTTGTGGGGTACAGTGAACACAATCTTTGTGGGGTACAGTGAACACAATCTTTGTGGGGTGCAGTGAACAAAACCTTTGTGGGGTACAGTGAACACAATCTTTGTGGGGTGCAGTGAACAAAACCTTTGTGGGGTACAGTGAACACAATCTTTGTGGGGTGCAGTGAAGACAATCCTTTTGGAGTGCAGTGAACAAAATCTTTGTGGGGTACAGTGAACACAATCTTTGTGGGGTGCAGTGAACAAAATCTTTGTGGGGTACAGTGAACACAATCTTTGTGGGGTGCAGTGAAGACAATCCTTGTGGGGTGCAGTGAAGACAATCCTTGTGGGGTGCAGTGAACAAAATCTTTGGGGGATACAGTGAACACAATCTTTGTGGGGTGCAGTGAACACAATCTTTGTGGGATGCAGTGAACACAATCTTTGTGGGGTGCAGTGAAGACAATCCTTTTGGAGTGCAGTGAACACAATCTTTGTGGGGTACAGTGAACACAATCTTTGTGGGGTGCAGTGAAGACAATCCTTGTGGGGTGCAGTGAAGACAATCCTTGTGGGGTGCAGTGAACAAAATCTTTGGGGGGTACAGTGAACACAATCTTTGTGGGGTGCAGTGAACAAAACCTTTGTGGGGTACAGTGAACACAATCTTTGTGGGGTGCAGTGAATACAATCCTTTTGGAGTGCAGTGAACACAATCTTTGTGGGGTACAGTGAACACAATCTTTGTGAGGTGCAGTGAACAAAACCTTTGTGGGGTGCAGTGAACAAAACCTTTGTGGGGTACAGTGAACACAATCTTTGTGGGGTGCAGTGAACACAATCTTTGTGGGGTGCAGTGAACACAACCTTTGTGGGGTACAGTGAACACAATCTTTGTGGGGTGCAGTGAACAAAACCTTTGTGGGGTACAGTGAACACAATCTTTGTGGGGTACAGTGAACACAATCTTTGTGGGGTGCAGTGAACAAAACCTTTGTGGGGTACAGTGAACACAATCTTTGTGGGGTGCAGTGAACAAAACCTTTGTGGGGTACAGTGAACACAATCTTTGTGGGGTGCAGAGAAGACAATCCTTTTGGGGTGCAGTGAACACAATCTTAGTGGGGTACAGTGAACACAATCTTTGTGGGGTGCAGTGAACACAATCTTTGTGGGGTGCAGTGAACAAAACCTTTGTGGGGTGCAGTGAACACAATCTTTGTGGGGTGCAGTGAAGACAATCCTTGTGGGGTGCAGTGAAGACAATCCTTGTGGGGTGCAGTGAAGACAAACAATCCTTGTGGGGTGCAGTGAACAAAATCTTTGGGGGGTACAGTGAACACAATCTTTGTGGGGTGCAGTGAACAAAACCTTTGTGGGGTACAGTGAACACAATCTTTGTGGGGTGCAGTGAACAAAACCTTTGTGGGGTACAGTGAACACAATCTTTGTGGGGTGCAGTGAAGACAATCCTTTTGGAGTGCAGTGAACACAATCTTTGTGGGGTGCAGTGAACAAAACCTTTGTGGGGTACAGTGAACACAATCTTTGTGGGGTGCAGAGAAGACAATCCTTTTGGGGTGCAGTGAACACAATCTTTGTGGGGTACAGTGAACACAATCTTTGTGGGGTGCAGTGAACAAAACCTTTGTGGGGTACAGTGAACACAATCTTTGTGGGGTGCAGTGAACAAAACCTTTGTGGGGTACAGTGAACACAATCTTTGTGGGGTACAGTGAACACAATCTTTGTGGGGTACAGTGAACACAATCTCATACTTCTGAAGCTTTGAGGGTGCTGCCTGTTCTATACTCCTCCTCCTCCTCCTCATCCATCCTTTTAGGTGTACAAACAATAGTAATTGGGGCCTAGTGTGCTTCTGTACGTGTGAAAAACATACACTTTTTTTGATCATATTTCCTATTCCGTTATTCAATAAAAACCTTTGGGGCTCAATTAAATTGCGGAATAGTCTGTGTCGGTACGTGTGAGATCCACCTTTCCAAGTTTTTGGGGTTCATCTCATACTTCTGAAGCTTTGAGGGTGCTGCCTGTTCTATACTCCTCCTCCTCCTCTTCCTCATCCATCCTTTTAGGTGTACAAACAATAGTAATTGGGGCCTAGTGTGCTTCTGTACGTGTGAAAAACATACACTTTTTTTTGATCATATTTCCTATTCCGCTATTCAATAAAAACCTTTGGGGCTCAATTAAATTGCGGAATAGTCTGTGTCGGTACGTGTGAGATCCACCTTTCCAAGTTTTTGGGGTTCATCTCATACTTCTGAAGCTTTGAGGGTGCTGCCTGTTCTATACTCCTCCTCCTCCTCCTCCTCATCCATCCTTTTAGGTGTACAAACAATAGTAATTGGGGCCTAGTGTGCTTCTGTACGTGTGAAAAACATACACTTTTTTTTGATCATATTTCCTATTCCGCTATTCAATAAAAACCTTTGTGGCTCAATTAAATTGCGGAATAGTCTGTGTCGGTACGTGTGAGATCCACCTTTCCAAGTTTTTGGGGTTCATCTCATACTTCTGAAGCTTTGAGGGTGCTGCCTGTTCTATACTCCTCCTCCTCCTCCTCCTCATCCATCCTTTTAGGTGTACAAACAATAGTAATTGGGGCCTAGTGTGCTTCTGTACGTGTGAAAAACATACACTTTTTTTTGATCATATTTCCTATTCCGCTATTCAATAAAAACCTTTGGGGCTCAATTAAATTGCGGAATAGTCTGTGTCGGTACGTGTGAGATCCACCTTTCCAAGTTTTTGGGGTTCATCTCATACTTCTGAAGATTTGAGGGTGCTGCCTGTTCCATACTCCTCTTCCTCATCCTCCCTTTAGGGTAGGAAAAAATTTAATCGGGCCTAGTCTGTGTTTGTACGTGTGAGATACACAGTTTTTTATCCTATTCCGCTATTCAATACACACCCTTTTGGTGTAAAAAACATTAAATTGCGGCATAGTTTGCATATTTGACTGTGAGATACACCCGTGCGATACTGTTGTTCTTTTGTTCCGCTATTCAATAAAGACCTTTCTAGGGCAAGATCTTAAATTTCAGAAATATGAGGAGAGCGTCAAATAGGGGCCGTGGCCTGGGTCGTGGTGGTGCTGCTGCTAGAGCTCCTGTTGCAAGGAGAGGACGTGGTCGAACTGTGCCAGCTACACGCACAAGTGAAACACCTTCCTCAAGTGTGAGTAGGCGACAGAACCTGCATCAGTATTTGGTAGGGCATCATACGCCTCTAGAAGTGATGAGGCCAGAACACAGAGAGGCGATAGTAGATTGGTTTGCTGCTGACAGTGCCTCCAGTTCCTTCACATTGTCTCCCACCCAGTCTACTGCAGAAAGGTCAGAGTTGGCACCTGCAGCCAATGTCCAACCGTCTTTCACCTCACCCCCTTGCAAATCAGGCAAGCAGTCTGAGCCCCAAGCCATAGAGCAGTCTCTTATTCTTTTTGAGGACTCGACCCCACATGGAATGAAGGTCATGCAGGTGACCTGAGTAGTTTGGAGGAAGAGGCGGTGGTCGCACAGAGCCACCAGCACAGCAGAAGAGGGAGCAGGGTGCAGAAGCGGAGTGGCCGTGCCCTAGACACTACGCCTGCTACTGCCCAACGCAGCAAGGGAACGAGCGCACCAAAGTCAGCTCAAAAGAGTTCTCTAGCGTGGAAGTTCTTTAGAAAATGTGCTGATGACAGGACACGAGTGGTTTGCACCCTGTGCAATCAGAGCCTGAAGCGAGGCATAAACCTTCTCAACCTGAGCACAACCTGCATGATCAGGCATCTAAGTGCAAAGCACGAGCTGCAGTGGAGTACACACCTTCAAAACCAAGAAACGTCTCTGGCTCATCCTGCTTCCTCTTCTGCTGCAGTCTCGGCCGCTCCAGCCACCTCTGTAGTCATACCGGCACCTGCCACCCCGCAAACAGACGATCTGTCAGCAACACCACCACCTGGGTCACCAACAACCATCTCCACAATGTCCCGTGGAAGCTTTCAGCTTTCCATCTCCCAAACACTTGAGAGGAAGAGGAAGTACCCCCCTACCCACCCGCGATCCCTGGCCCTGAATGCCAGCATTTCACAATTATTGGCCTTTGAAATGCTGTCATTCCGTCTGGTGGAGACGCCCAGTTTTAAAAAGCTTATGTCGGTGGCTGTCCCACAGTACGTCGTGCCCAGCCGCCACTACTTTTCCAGGCAAGCCATCCCTTCCCTGCACAACCAAGTGGGGGAAAAAATCAGGTGTGCACTGCGCAACGCCATCTGTGCCAAGGTCCACCTAACTACCGATACGTGGACCAGTAAGCACGGTCAGGGGCGTTATATCTCCCTAACGGCACACTGGGTAAATGCAGTGGCGGATGGGCCTGAGGCGGATAGCAATTTGGCACATGTCCTTCCACCACCGAGGATTGCAGGGCGCTTCAGTTTGCCTCCTGTTCCTAACTCATCCTACTCCGCTACCTCATCCTCTACCGCCTCCTCATCCGGACAGCGTAATACCTTCACCACCAACTTCAGCACGGCCAGGGCTAAACGACAGCAGGCAGTTTTACAACTTGCCTGTTTGGGGGACAAAGCACACACCGCGCAGGAGTTGTGGAGGAGCATGGAACAGCAGACAAATGAGTGGTTGCTGCCAGCGAGCCTCAAGCCCGGCCTGGTGGTGTGCGATAATGGGCGAAATCTCATAGCAGCTCTGGGCCTAGCCGGTTTGACGCACATCCCTTGCCTGGCGCATGTGCTGAATTTGGTGGTGCAGAGGTTCCTTAAAAACTACCCCGATATGTCAGAGCTGCTGCAGAAAGTGCGGGCCGTCTGTGCGCACTTTCGGCGTTCTCACCCTGCTGCTGCTCGCCTGGCAGGGCTGCAGCGTAACTTCGGCCTTCCCGCTCACCGCCTCATATGTGACATGCCCACAAGGTGGAACTCCACCTTGCACATGCTGCAAAGACTGTGCGAGCAGCAGCAGGCCATAGTGGAGTTTCAGCTGCAGCACGCACGCGTGAGTCGCTCTGCGGAACAGCACCACTTCACCACCAATAACTGGGCCTCCATGCGAGACCTGTGTGCCTTGTTGCGCTGTTTTGAGTACTCCACCAACATGGCCAGTGGCAATGACGCCGTTCTCAGCTTAACTATCCCACTTCTATGCCTCCTTGAAAAAACAATTCGGGCGATGATGGAAAAGGATGTGGCACAGGATGAGGAGGAGGAGGAGGAGGATGAAGAGGTAACATTTCAAAGGCTTTCAGGGCAGTCATTCGCAAGGGGCTCCGAGGGTGGGTTCCTGCACACACAAACGCCAGGGACACAATTGTCCAGCAGGGGCACAGTTCTGGAGGATGAGGAGGATGAGGAGGAGGAGGAGCTGGAGGAGGAGATGGAACCATGTTCACAGCAGGGTGGCACCCAGGCCAGCTCATGGCCATCACTGGTGCGTGGCTGGGGGGATACAGAGGACACGGACGATACACCTCCCACAGAGGACAGCCTTTCGTCGCCTCTGGGCAGCCTGGCACACATGAGCGATTACATGCTGCAGTGTCTCCACAATGACCGCCGAGTTGCCCACATTCTAACTTGTGCTGATTACTGGGTGGCCATGCTGCTGGATCCCCGTTACAAGGACAACGTACCGTCCTTAATTCACTCACTGGAGCGCGATCGCAAGATGCGCGAGTACAAGCGCACGCTGGTAGACGCGATGCTGCTGGCATTCCCATCTGACAGCGGGGCCACAGTGGAAGCACAAGGCAGAGGAGGAGGAGGAGGAGGAGGTCGCCAACTCAACCAGGGCACCGCCAGCACCTCAGAAGGCAGGGTTAGCATGGCCGAAATGTGGAAAAGCTTTGTCAGCACGCCACAACAAACAGCAACACCAGCAGCTCAGATGGAACGTCTTAACAGGAGGCAGCATTTTACCAACATGGTGGAGCAGTATGTGTGAACACGCCTACATGTAGTGAATGAGGGGTCTGCCCCCTTCAACTTCTGGGTCTCCAAATTGGGCACATGGCCTGAGCTTGCCCTTTACGCCTTGGAGGTGCTGGCATGCCCTGCAGCCAGTGTATTATCTGAACGGGTATTTAGCACGGCTGGGGGTGTTATAACAGACAAGCACAGCCGCCTGTCCAGAGACAATGTGGACAAGCTCACGTTCATTAAAATGAACCAGGCATGGATCCCACGGGACTTTTCCGTACCTTGTGCAGAATAGCAATGGATACCGACCTTACCCAGCCATTGTTCCATTTTTGCTCTTTCTCACTCTTTTGGGGTGTACCCTCATCTAAAATTTGTGAAAAGAAGCAGTGTTGGCTACCTCATCATCCCCCTCTCGGCCAGATTAACGTAGGGGCTATTGGAGCTGCAGCTCCATGCAGGCCCCTACCTTTTATATAGGCCCCGGGTTGGCCATATTCACTGTGACCGCTCTTCTGTCACTTGTAAACACAGAAGTCTGGCTTCTATGCTCGCTTCCCCAGGCAGCACCCTCAGAACCTCCCCACACAGCGCGAAGGCCGGACAAGGAGGGACAGTTGCCGATGCATGGATGTGTTTATGGGCTTCAGAGACAGCATCCCATGTTGAATTAGGCATGCATGGCTGCACCCTTCCTCCTCTGGGTGCATGCCAAGGCACGGCCCTTAAGGCCCTTCAAAATCCTCAGCACCAAGACCATGATGCTCTTAATCCGGCCCTGGTCCTCCTCCACCGCCGCTTCCACCTACACCGCCCATAGGTGTGCGCAGCCTATTGCATTAGGGTGTGCACCCCAAAGTTTAAATACACATGCATGTGTTTGCCTACATGTACATGGCCCCGATACATTACTCTCCCTGCTGGCAAAGAGAAATAGAGCAGAGCAGGTGCGAGGGAGATCTTTCCCATCTCCTCACTGGCAAACAGAGCGATAATGCTATGTGCCCTAGGTGATTAGGGTGTGCCCAGGTACACCAGGCACACCCTGTGCGCACGCCTATGACACCGCCACATCCACCACCACCTCAACCTCCCTCCTACTCCATATGGGCCTCGTCCTTCAGAGATGAAGAACATTGTTTTATTTTTCTGTTTTTTTTTTTGTTGTTTTAATTTATTTCCCTATCCACATTTGTTTGCAGAGCACTTGCCATGCTCTTAACTACGTTTTGCTGCCATTTGCAGCACTCTAGCCCTTTCCATTGGTGTTTTAGAGCCATTTTAGTGCCTTAAAGTTCGGGTCCCCATTGACTTCAATGGGGTTCGGTGTCCGGGAAAAGTTCGGTAAAAGTCCGGGACACGGACCCGGACTTTTTTTTAAAGTTCGGCCGAACCCGTCGAACACGGACATCTAGGTGTCCGCTCAACCCTACTCAGAAGAAGTCACAGGAATCCACAGTGCTACCGGCCATCTTTAGATCAGATCAGCTTTTACATTATGATTATATTGTATTATCTTTTCTGTATTTTTGAAATCCTTTTCCTACATTTGGTTGTAGTTGAGCTTTAAAAAGTTGTTATTAAAGCGGTATTAACCACTTCCATACCAGGCCTATTTCGAACACTTTGTGTTTACAAGTTAAAACCAGTATTTTTTCCTAGAAAACTACTTAGAACCCCCAAACATTATATATATTTTTTTAGCAAAGACTCTGGAGAATAAAATGGCGGTCATTGCAATATTTTTTGTCACGCGGTATTTGCGCAGCGGTCTTTAAAATGCCATTTTTTTGGGAAAAATTACATATCACTGCATTTAAAAAATACTAAACAATAAAGTTAGCCCATTTTTTTTGTATATTGTGAAAGATGATGTCATGCCGAGTAAATAGATACCCAACATGTTACGGTTTAAAATTGCGCCCCCCCCCGTGGGATGGCGACAGTCTACGGTCAATAGAAATCTCAATAGATGACACTTTAAATTTATTTAACGGTTACCAGTTTAGAGTTAGAGTGTAGCTCTTTTTTATAAATTATTGCTCAGACTCTGGCGATCGCGGCGATACCTCACATGTGTGGTTTGAACAGCGATTTCATTCGCGGCTCGACTTCCGTATACGTTTTTTTTTGTGCGCGAGCTAACGGTGATCGGGGCGGCTAAATTTTTTTTTTTTTCCCATTTATTTTATTTATTTTTTTAACTTTATTACAGTTTTTAAAAAAAAAAAAAAAAATCTGATCACTTTTATTGCTGTCACAAGCAATGTAAACATCCCTTGTGACAGCAATATGCAGTGACAGGTACACTTTATGGAGGGATCGAGGGTCTAAAAGACCCTAGACCCCTCCACTACACTTCCCTGTATGCAAAACGCCGAAAACTGCGTTTTTGCATACAGCCGTTTTTCAAATTTGGCGCCGTTTTGCAGCACACTAACCCGAAAGTGACGTCATGGATGCCGCCTCCGGGTTACGTCATCGGAGACCCGATCAATGCCGTTTCCGGCATTCATCGGGACTCCATCCAGCCGGTGGACGCGCCGGCTGGGTGCTCGGGGCTCCCGGTGGGACGGGAGCCCCGGTAAAAGCCGCGGAAGGCGGCGGGAGGGGGGGGACGTCCCCTCCCGCCCCCCGGGTAACGATCGAGTGGCTCCCGAGCCGCATCGATCGGTACCGACGGAAAGCCGACCGTCGGCTTCAAACAACGGTACCGGGATGATGCCTCTAGCTAGAGGCATCATCCCGGTATAAACCCGCAAAGTTTGGACGTCATATGACGTCCACCTAGGGGGAAGTGGTTTTAAAAGCAAAACCAAAAATGTTATGTATTGCAATTTACCAATCATTAGATGTGATGCCTGCATTTGTTTCTTTTTTTAGGCTTTTTACCCTTTTCACCCAATGATCTAGCCAGTAACACACCTCCTGTAATAGAGTGCCCCCACTCTGGATGAAGCAGCACAGGGGGCATCTTTAGATAGTAGCATTGTTAGTCTGGGGCAAGAGCAGTGTTAGATGTACTAGCATATTTAGATACAATCACAAATTAAAGCAAAACTCCAGCGAACACGGTATAATCAGTCCCCCTTTTTTGGGAAACCAACAGACTTACTGGGCAGATTACCAGGTGAAAACAAAAGGGAAAAGCCTAAAAAAGAACACTAATGCAGCCATTGCATCTAAAAATTGATAAGCTGCAATATAATAAACATTTGCTTTTTAATACTGCTTTAAGATCTCAGCGAAGAATAATATTTCCTTGTCACTATAAAATAATTACAGTCTAGGTAAAGCTAAATCATTGAGGGACACAAGAAGTCTTCAGCTTTCGAGTTATACTAACTAGCACATACAGAAGAAATGGACACTGATAACACTGGTATCCTGCACCCACCGGATAACCCCCCTCACTACCTTAATGCCTCTTTTCTTTTTGCTAGAGTCTTCGATAGGGTGGATGTGTTTTTTTCCAGCTTTGCTGTTCTCTGTGCGTTTGGAAATATGTTTCTAGTTTTAATAGCTGAATAGCTGCTGGTAGATTTATGGCAGATATGGTAAATCCTGGAAGTCTTTCTTTTCATCCAGTGAATGCAGGTTTTCCCAGTTTATACTGGTGTTCTCTCTGCAACAGCCCTGTATTTCTGAAAGTTTCTCCAGTTTCTACAACTAGCGGGCTGGATGTTATCAGACCTGCCTTCCTCTGCATGACTGTGTGCCCCCACTTTCCAGGGTAGGGGAACATTTATTAACCTTTTTAAAGTTGCTTACACATCTTGCATCTCTAATGCTCGGGTTCAGGAAATGGTTAATGAGGGCTTATAATTGGAGTTTGGTTCCTGCCTTCTAATTGGTTTTCCTCTTCCATCCTTTCTGTGTCAGTGCACACTTTAGTAGAGCTCACTTCGCACTATTTAGGTCTTCTGAATGGGCTTCATTGCCCGAGTTCTTATAGCAACATGAATTAGACATGTTAGACATGTGCGATTCATTTTGTTATAAATCGAACATGGGACAGAATTTGCGTGATTCGGAGATTATGATGTATCTGAATGTCTGAATCACAGTAGTAAAGAATTTCAACTAATCTGAAATAATTTCTAACGAAAACAATAAATTCATTTGTTTCATTCGGATGACATGATGCTATAGTTGGGCCTTTTGTTAATGTTTGAAGCATCTGAAATAACTTAATGACATAACAAATGATCCAAATTGATTTGGATCCATTCATTTTTATTCTAGTGAGCATTACGTACTGTAAATCTTCTAAAAGGTGGTTTGTTTTGATCCTGTAGCAGAGCAGTAGTTTTTTGCCTCCGTCCCTATGTATCTAAAATGGGGGAAATTGCTTGGTGCCTCGGGCCAAGAAGTGGGGTGGGACTTTTACGGGCAAGTGAGTTACATACAATTTATAAAAGGTAATCAAAAATATTTATTTATGTACAATGTTAGGATACAATTATTTGTACTTATATCCAGTGCATAGGTGTTTGGGTTATAGACCCAAAGTGTGTTTAGAGGAAGGTAAAGTTGTGGAAAATATCCGTGACATAGGTGAAAAGGGTGACTTTTGTTTTTGGACGTTGTTCTCTGTTTTTTCCAGGCTTGTTGCTTGGAAAAATCTGTTCACAGAGTTCCAACTATGGGTCCAAAGCGTGTTTATCCAACGCGTTTCGGCTACTGGGTAGCCTTTTTCAAGGATTATATGGTTATCACCAGTTCTGTGGAAGTAGTGATAAATATTATTTTTATCCTTTATATATATTTATTAGTATATTTATTGTTTATTTATTAGTATATACATACTTTCTCTGTCTATTCTTGCGAGCCTCTTTGTGTCTGGATGAGTTCGCAGCAGGAACCACTATGGTGCAGCCTGAGGAATATATATATGTATACATTATGTATAATGTATTTAGTAAGTTTCTATAGGTTTGAATTATATGTCTGACAACTTACTATATGGTTGTCTTCCAATGTTCTTGCGGTTATTGAGTGCAGGGGTTGGTATCCTATTCTTTGCTGAATAGATCTAAGGATACATGTATGTAATATCAATGATTGTGTCGGGTATAGGAGTAGGTTTTTTGGTTGGTTTCTAAGGTACTTACAATTAAAGTAGCCTGTTTCACCTTAATATAGATGTTTTGGATGTTTTTTCTTTTTTCTTTGGTGTAAGGTACTGAAAAATATTCCCAGATCTTTTGTAAGAATACTTGTATATATATACGTATTTGTATATGCATATATACAGGCATAAGCATATAGGCTTACTCTTATGTAGTAGATACGTGATCAAGGGGCGAAAAAGCCTTTGTCCTCCCTTCAGCAAAGAATAGGATACCAACCCCTGCACTCAATAACCGCAAGAACATTGGAAGACAACCATATAGTAAGTTGTCAGACATATAATTCAAACCTATAGAAACTTACTAAATACATTATACATAATGTATACATATATATATATATTCCTCAGGCTGCACCATAGTGGTTCCTGCTGCGAACTCATCCAGACACAAAGAGGCTCGCAAGAATAGACAGAGAAAGTATTTATATACTAATAAATAAACAATAAATATACTAATAAATATATATAAAGGATAAAAATAATATTTATCACTACTTCCACAGAACTGGTGATAACCATATAATCCTTGAAAAAGGCTACCCAGTAGCCGAAACGCGTTGGATAAACACGCTTTGGACCCATAGTTGGAACTCTGTGAACAGATTTTTCCAAGCAACAAGCCTGGAAAAAACAGAGAACAACGTCCAAAAACAAAAGTCACCCTTTTCACCTATGTCACGGATATTTTCCACAACTTTACCTTCCTCTAAACACACTTTGGGTCTATAACCCAAACACCTATGCACTGGATATAAGTACAAATAATTGTATCCTAACATTGTACATAAATAAATATTTTTGATTACCTTTTATAAATTGTATGTAACTCACTTGCCCGTAAAAGTCCCACCCCACTTCTTGGCCCGAGGCACCAAGCAATTTCCCCCATTTTTAATATTCTAAAAGGTTGCTTTTTTGTATTGGGGTTGGGACCATTCGTTTTAATTTGTATGTGTGTTGCCAACAAAGTCAGTTGGGAATTGGGAAATTAAGTTAACTTAAAGTGGAGTTCCACCCATTTTAATAAGTTTAGATGTATGTAATCCCCTTTAAAAATACTTTTACCAATGGAAACTATTTTTTTTTATTGCAAGGAAATACCTCTTCTTTATTCATCCGCACTTCCGGGTCCCGCCGCCTATAGGCGATTACGTCACTCGGCGATTCGCAAGGGCTGCTGGGATGTGACGAAATCTCGCATTATTACACAGGCACCAGCTGTACTCGGATGTATTGGATTGAGTCTGTGCTCCGCCCTGCCTCCGCCCCGCCTCCTCTCAGTGACCTCTACGGGATGCAATGCTTTCAGTCCGCACTCACTGAGAGGAGGCGGGGCGGAGGCGGAGCGCGGACTCAAAGCAATACATCCCATAGAGCTCACTGAGAGGAGGCAGGGTGGAGGCGGGACGGAGGCGGGGCGGAGCACAGACTCAATCCAATACATTAGAGTACAGCTGGTGCCTGTGTAATAATGCGAGATTTCGTCACATCCCAGCAGAAGTGTGGATGTATAATGAAGAAAAAGAGGTATTTCCTTGCAAAAAAAAAAAAAAAATAGTTTCCATTGGTAAAAGTATTTTTAAAGGGGATTACATACATTTAAATTTATTAAAATGGGTGGAACTCCACTTTAATAATATAAGGAATGAATACGTATTAATTTGGATACATATGTTTTATTCAGATGAGAGCAGCACTGTAATATTAACCACTTACGGACCGCCCACCGTGTATTTACGTCGGTCATTTGACGTTAAATACCGGGGGATATGGCAGCAGATAGCTGCCATGACCTTGGTATGTTTTTAAAGCGGAGTTCCGGGCAGAGAAACGTTTTTTTTTTTAACATACCCCCGGGACAGTCAGGGCTAGCACATTCCACAATGGCTAGCCTCTGATCTGTCCTGGTTCGCACTTACCTTTTAGAAGAAATACTTACTTAGAAGTTTTCTTCCACAGCGTTTCCATCTCTCTTGTGGGCAGCTGAAGCCGGCGCGGTCCTCTTCTGTCTTCTTCCGCGTCTTCGTGTCCCAGAATGCGCTGCACCGGCCCCTCTCGTCACTTCCGGTGCGGCGCCGCATTCCTAAACAGCTTCTGGGCATGCCCAGAAGCTGTTTAGCAGGGGAATGCGGCGTCGCCCGGAAATGACGAGCGGGGCCGGTGCGGCGCATTGATTCCTGGGAGCTATGACGTTCAGCTCCCAGGAATCATAGCGAGACAGGATGTGACGGGGTGAGCCGCGGCTCCGAGGGAGGAAGCTGTCATAGGTGAGTATTTACGATCGTCAATTACAAGGTGAGTTTTAAAAAAAAAAAATCTAACTATCCAATTCCTTTTCAGGTTAGGCTGAACTAGCGGACGGGCACAAAAAAAAAATCGTTTTTGTGCCCGGAACTCCGCTTTAAATGGCGGGCGGTCCGCTTTAACATAAGGGTGGTCCCAGCAGTGGATTCACCGCAGGATCATCCTTATGGGTGGCGGAAGAGGTGTCCACCCCGCCGCTTCCTGGTTGTTTTCCCTGCTTACTGGACCCGCCGGTAGCAGGGAAAACGATTTGGTCCGCTCTAATCTCAGGCAGGAAGTCGAGTGAGGGTAAGATGGACCTCACTCGACTCTATGGCCATGGAGGACCAGAGCAACATCATACGTCACTTCCTAGCAATGGATATAAAGAGCCAATTTTTTTTCCATCATGAAAAAAAAATGACTTACTTTTTTTTTTTCTTTTTTAGTGTAGATGTGAGGTCTTTTTAACCCCAGATCTCACATTAAAGAGATCCTGTCATGCTTATTTCTATTACAAGGGATGTTTACATTCCTTGTAATAGGAATAAAAGTGATCAAAAAAAAAAAAACCAATGTAAAAATAAAAAATAAAAGATAAAATAAATAGTAAAAAAAAAATCTAAGCGCACCGTCCCCGTTAGCTCGTGCGCAGAAGCGAACGCATATGCAAGTTACTCCCACACATGTAAACAGTGTTTAAACAACACATGTGAGGTATCGCTGTGATCGTTAGAGCGAGAGCAATCATTTAAGCCCTAGAACTCCTCTGTAACCTGTAGAAATTTTTAAAGTGTCACCTATGGGGATTTTTAATTACCAATGTTTGTCGCCATTCCACAAGCGTGCGCAATTTTGAAGCATGACATGTTGTATATATATTTACTCGTAACATTATCTTTCACATTATAGAAAAAAATTGGGCTAACTTTACTGTTTTCTTATTTTTTCATTAAAAAAGTGATTTTTTTTCCCAAAAATTGTGTTTGTAAGACCACTGCGCAAATACGGTGTGATAAAAAATATTGCAATGATCTCCATTTTATTCTCTAGGGTCTCTGCTAAAAAAAACATATATATATAATGTTTGGGGGTTCTAAGTAATTTTCTAGCAAAAAAAAATTATTTTAACGTGTAAACAACAAGTGTCAGAAAAAGGCCCGGTCCAGAAGTGGTTAAATAAAGTACATTTGTGATTTAAAGTAAATTTGTAGTTCTCAGTCAGTTCCACAGTCTAATGCAATTCTTAGGTGTGAAAAATTTGGAGCCTAACTTCATTAATTCTGTTGCGTGTGAAATGAATAAATGACTAATCTCCCAAAATAACACGTTAAAATAAATATAGCCAATCTTCCGAAATAACAAAAGAATAACGGAACTTATGAAAATATGAATCGATTAGGAACAACAAACATTTGCTCTCCCAAAATAATGAATCGTTTTGAAAAGAAATTATTCTAACATAGCAATAATGACGAAACAAAATTATTTACTTAACGACTGAAGCCGAAACAAAAGTGATTTTTTTTTTGTCATGTACATCTCTAGTACATTTTTCTAGCCTATTTCCATACCCAAAGGATTCATCCGCCTCATCTTGAATCTCAACACTCTGAACGTCCTCATTCTAGTCCAAAAATTACGGAGAAAACCCACCAGGTCTCTCTTCGCCTCCCTGCACCAAGGAGACTTTCTGGTTTCTGTGGACACCAAGGACGTATGTCCCCAGTTCTCAGGATACTTTTAACTGCATTGTGCATGACTGAAGTTTAGGCCCTGTTCACACTTGATTGACGCTGCTGCATCGCATTTTTTAAGAGTTTTTGGAGCAGCACCATTCATTTTGAACAGGCCCCCCTCTACTCCATAAACACGCCAAATAAGCTCATGTACAAGATTTTGGCACCGAGCCAGGCACGTTTGGCATTGCGTGTTTTGCCACAATGTATGTGCATTTTGTCGCACAATAATCGTGGCAAAATCGCATAGCTTTTGGGGTGCAATTGAGAAATAATGGCACCGCAAGCACGTTGCATGTTTTGTTGTGATTCCAATGCGTTCTTGTGTAAACAGGGCTTTATAGTCTGTTAGAGTAAGGTTGCGGTGAATCCCGGTCTCTAAGTTCTATACGCATGACGTCAGGTCTTGATGTAATCACAGTTCAACCATTGTAAACAGTAAAATTAAGACCTAGGTGAAGCCAGAATGACACAGCAAAGTCAACATTAATTAAAGTTTTTCCTTTTCCCAATGGGAACAAGTTTAACATTACTGGAAATATAAAGTAAACAGCAAACATGTTTACAATGCAGTCAGAGGCAATTTGGTAGCTTTTTCTTGTAAAATTGCTAATAGCCAGAGTGTCATGCAGATCTAGTGGTATTAATACTTTCTGAGTCACTGACCTGAAACAAGCATGCTAATCAAGAGACCCAACTTTACTTGCTGAGTGGTTTTTGCAGGTCAGTAACTTATTATTGAAGTATTGAATACTTTAATAATCCCAAAGAGAAATTATTAGGATACAGTTACATTCAACAAAGACAACAAACAAGATCCCAATAATGAACGGAACAAGACACAGTGAAACACTAAAATTACCAATAATGGCAAATAAGACTAAATTAAAACTAAACTCTAACAAACCATCCATACTATGAAAATATAACATAAAATAAATAAGTCCTGAAGTACTGAAGCCAAGGGCAGCCAAACAACTTGTACTGAGTACGTTGCTGATGAGCATGAATAATACTCTTGTTTGTGATTGTTTTTTATCCTGTGAACATCTAAACTTGTATTCAATACTACACTTAAAGCGGAGTTCCACCCAGGGGATACTTTTTTTAATAAAAATACCCCCGGGACAGTCAGGGCTAGTACATTCCACAATGGCTAGTCTCTGATCTGTCCCGGGTTGCACTTACCTTTTAGGAGAAATACTTACCTTGAAAAAGTATTCTCCAGCGCTGCCATCTCAGGTGTGGGCAGCTTGAAGCCAGCGCGATCCTCTTCTGCGTCCTCTTCATTCTTCTTCGGTCCCACAATGCACTGCAGCGGCCCTGCCGTCACTTCCGGTGCGCGCGCGTCATCCCTCCACAGCTTCTGGGCATGCCCAGAAGCTGTTTAGAAGGGAAAGACGCGCCCACACCGGAACTGACGTCGGGGCCGGTGCAGGCGCATTGATTTCTGGGAGCGATGACGTTCAGCTCCCAGGAATCATTGCAAAAGCCAGGAAGTGACGAATCGCTGTGGCCGCCGAGGGGAGGAAGAAGGAAGTAAGATAAGTATATTTTCTCTACAAGGTAAGTAAAAAAAAAAAATTGCGATTATCCATTTGTTTTTCAGGTGACCCAGAGTGAGAAGATGGAGGTAAGTATAAATTTAGGGTGGAACTCCACTTTAAGTGGCGCCTCCCCTCCTTCTCTTTTTTAAACAACTTGCCCACTTGTGTTCTGTGTTCAGGTCATACCTTGGACACTGTCTTCATAGAGTTTTTATGTTCATCTCATGGCTGGATTGTGTGCTTCTATTTCATATTCTATTCTATTTCCCACTACCATCCAAACTTAAAGCGGTTTTAAACCCTTCCATATACCCAGTGAAGTGAACAGCCTCAGATGATACACAGAGATGAAAAAAAATCCTCCTACATAAGTTTTACTTGTATATCGGCAGTCTTCCCCTTTCTACACCCTTTCAAAAGTGCAGACTAAAAATCTTTCTTCATCTATCAGCAGTATATAGGGAAGGGCAGAGAGACTGCAGTTACAGTGTGTGAGAGCTGATTGGAAAAAAGGAACACATTCCCCTCCACACAGCAGAACTGTGTTCTGAATAGACAAGCTTCATTCTGAGCTCTCCCTCCCCCTCCCTCCCAACACAAGTTTATCTTATGTGTCGGGAAAACTTCCCAGAAGTGACTCATGTTGATAACAGAGGAATGAAGCATCAGAGGGAAACCACACTTAGAGCATTAGAGAGAGATAAGTAAACGCTACAGATATGTGCTTTGCTTAAGTTCCATGACTGAGATTTACAACCATTTTAAGCCCATAAATAATTACTTTTGATCACATTGGTCCTAGAATGTCTATGTAGTGAACACTAGATGGTAAGCTCCTAGGTGACTGAACCAGATGTACATAATTCTGTATACTGTTGTTTTTAACATGTTGGCGCTATATAAAGATTGCAACATTTTGTGCCTGCAAATGTTATCGTACAGTATTTGTATTCTACGTGAAGTATTTCCACATGTCATAAGAACTAGGAAATGTATCTCATACATTTTTTGAAGCCCAGCTTTTTAAAGATGACTAGTTTTTATTTCTTATGTGTGACTGAACATTTCGCATTTCCTCTGTCCTGCAGGGAATACGGAGCAATTGATGATGTGGATATTGATTTGCATATTGACGTTAGTTTCCTTGATGTAAGTCTTTTGATTTTCATTCAAAGAGTATACAAAGTAATCTTACAGTAACATTATTATTTAATGTCTAGTTAACGTTTGGAATATAGAATAGGTTTATCTAAACAGAGGTGTGAAAGTAGTTTTTCCAGATGTACTTTGGCTAACCCTTTGATTGTCAACTCTGAAATACATGCTGTCTATATTTATTATAATTTTTTTAGCCAAAGAGGCTGCCATCTTGGCCTCTGTTTGATCTGCAAATGCCATGGTGCTGCACATGTGATCAGTTATGATTCCAGTCATTTGATGGTTTGACAGTTTGGTTAAGAACACAAGCAAATGTGACAGTTAGCATTCCAGACATGAAGAGAATGCAACTGTTTTTCAAAACTGTTAAATCAACGTGTTTAGTTCCGCTTTAGTCTTACACAGACTTTGGTGCTCCAGGATGATAGCGCACTGACACCCACAATAACCCTCTGACACTTGCATTTGAGTCTGTCTTAGGTGTCCCCCCTTACATCAGGGTTCCCAGCAGAGCCCCCCTTACATCAGTGACCCCAAACAAAGCCCTCATTTACATCAGGGTCCCCATCAGAGTCCCCTTAAATTAAGGTCCCCATCAAAGCCCTCCTACATCAGAGGTCAACTCAGAAGTCACCCCTCACATCTGAGCCACCATCACACCCTTACATCAGGGTCCCCATCAAAACCCCCTTACATCAGAGTCTGTATCAGGGCATCCCTTACATCACCTTAGTCTCCCTTATATCAGATTCCATTGGTTATCCCTCAACTTACTTACAGCATGTCTGTAATCAGTGTTACAGCAAGGAAGGAGCCAGGAGCTGGAGCAGGTATGGACAGAGGAAGTTCAGTACTCCTGCTGGGACAATCACACTAACACTTTCTAGGATTGCCGCAATCCTAGCAACCAACTGACTTGGAGAAAAATGGCACAGTGGAAGGAAAACCTGTCCCTAGCTGCCGGCAATCCTGTTGTGGGCCCTTTTTTGAAGAACCCTCAAATGGGGTTGCATAGTATTGCACAGTGTTTATAAATACTCAGAAAATAACTTATAATTTTAATAATAAAATGTACATAATAATAAATAATAAGAAATAACACTGCACTGTAGAATGTTAATCCAGAGAGTATCCAATTGCCTTCGGGGATCAAGAATGAGCTTTCTCCCTGTAAATTGTACCAACTTTTGGTAGATTCTTTTGCTCTTCTAGATTACTTTTCGGTTTGAGGGTTTTGTAGATGCAAGGCATTTTTATGTTATTAATTCAACTTTATCTTTTGTTTGATGGTCTTTTTTTTATATACTGTATATGGTGGCCATTTGTGTGGGAGGCTAAGGCTACATGTATTGGAGTGTATTAGACATGAGGTGCATAGTAATACATATGTTCCACTCAATCTTCTCAATCTTCTTATTGTATACCAGACTGAAAAATGTGGCCATCATTTATAATTAGAATTAGTGCACAGCTATTTCAGGCTTCCATCAGTCACATCTTCCTTGTAAAAAGTGTCAGTTAAAAGGGATTTTGAGGGTTTGCTGTAAATACGTTTAAATATATTTTTTCAAAGCCTTGTTAGTTAGTTGCATATAGTTTGTAAATATCTCGGCATATTGGGGCAATCATATATATGCGAGCATACTCTGTCTGCTGCTTATTTCATCTTCCTTCAAGTTTAAGTAGCACCCTCCTGCTAGAATAGGTTTTTTGTTAGTGTAGGAAAATTGTTCAGGCTTGGCTGCCAGCCAAGCCTATGTGTTTTTTCTGGGTCAGGGTGAGTGACTTAGGGAGGGCTGGTATGACTCATCAGGCAGCATCTCTGAGACCTCCCCCTACTTCTGGAGCTTGCTGGAAACTACCAGAAGAATGAGAGTTGAGGTGTGGAAGAGCTGTGTGTAGTATTCTGAGGGCCCTAACCAATCCCAGATAGATGGGTTGGCAAATACTCTGGGTCAGCCCAGCTTGGGCAGTGGAGTTTGGGTAGAAGCTGGAGATGTATTGTTAGAAGGCTGTCCAAGACCCTTGAGGGTAGTCCCTAAACCTCGGGTCTGGGAGCCTGGGTGCGGAAGGGACCCTCTTCACAACACACAGGGGTGTCCTGACCGGAGGCACAGGAGCGGGAGAGGGAAAGTAGAAGGAGAACACTACCCAGAAAATCTCCAGGGAGGAAGACAGTCAGGTGGGCTGGTGAGTGTTAGAGTCAGAGAGGACTGAGAGGACTGGGTGAGAGCAGTCTGGGATGGATGCAGAGTCAGTCTAAGAGGACTGTGGAAGTTTAGCCAAGAGGGCTGAACGAAGGTGCAGCTGCAGCCAGGTTGGCTGGCAGTGCCTGTAGAAGTGGTGCTGGGATCAGTAGCCACAGAAGGACAGCTGGGTACTTGCTACACAAATAAGGGGGCCCACGGTCCCTGCCTGTAAAGGGCATTTTCTACCTATCCAACAGTTCCAGCTGGTCCTGGGAGTAGTAGTGCTTCAAGCAAATGTTGTGCTGGAGGAAGCTGAGGAGTGTAAATAGATAAAAAGATCTTCTACAGTCCAGTGGGCATCCCATATTACCCTTCTCACTTTCCAAGTTAACCCCCCTAATAAAAATACAAAATAAAGCACTGGACTGTTCCTTGCATCAAGTGTGCTGTGAAAATGCGGTGTGCCTGGCTGTGCAGGGTGGGGGATCCCTTTCTACTTACAGTTCTTTATGGGGTGCGCTACATCTATCAGATAGGCTCTGTCCAGTTGAAAACAATAGACAATAATGATGTGAAATCAATAGTATGCCTTAAAGCCAGAGACTATGCAAGCGGTTTTCTGGGTTTTAGAATTTATATGTTGGTTAGAGAGCAGTGGATTTTTTATTCATGGCAGGAGGAAGTTGTTTTTTTACTCAAAAGAGCAATGTGGTCTAGTAATGCAGATGTATGCCTATTTGTATCCTTTTACTTGAATGTTATTGGTAGGGGTAAGTGAGATAAAATACTAAGGGGTAAGTGAGATAAAATACTAAGGGGTAAGTGAGATAAGATGAGGCTAAAATACTTGCTTTTCCTGGAGAAAAACCAATGCGCGCCCACCCGCATATTCATTCGCTATTGTCACACAACTGGGTGGGCTCGGGGCGCACGGCTCTGCGCCCCGAGCCCACCCTTTTTTGAAGCCAATTAGAGCCTCTGGCTCTAATCACGTGCTTCAAAAAATCCCCTATTGGAATCCATGCGTCCGGCGCCCTGCATGTAAATTAGGGGGCCGGGCGCATGGATAGGGGGGGAGGCGCCCCTGCGCCCCCAATGGATGGGCCGCCCCTGGTTGGGGGCCAGATACAGCCTTTTGCTTGATTTTATCCAGCCCCTGGGGTACTGTTCCTCCTACTGGTATGAGACACTATTGTTCCCACTGACACTAACAATGGGGCATCATTTTTGCCCCTTGCCTCAACAATAGGGCACGATTTCTCCCACTGACACCAACAATGGGGCACTATTCCTCTCTCTAGTTTTAAAGATAGGGTACTGTTTATTCCCACTGATGACAATACAATTTCTACTCCAGTTACTTACACTCTGGCCCCCCTAAAGTCTGAAGGACAATAAACTGGCCTTTTATTTAGAAAGTTTGGAACCCTCTGCATTAAATAATCAAAAGAGAGTTTCATAAGATCATAAGGGTGAAGACAAAATCAACTTCTTCTTGATAATTCGGGTTTTGAATATAATTTAGGCATCCTATATTTGCAGATCTAGCGATTTTTTTGCCATGGGGTTTACACTGTTTATTTTTGTCTGTGTCTCCACTGCGTGGATTTACCTCCACTTCCTGTTCCGTCAATTACACAGGAAGTGAGGACTGCTCTCTGAATAGGAAGGCATCTAGCACAGTGAACATAGGTTCTTTCTACACTCTATCCAGAACTAAAAATAATCATTTTTGCTGGAGTTGGGTCTCAAATGGCTGCAGATGCATACAGTACAATAGTTAGTGGAATAGTTATCTTTGTCATATGAAACTTCTAAACCAATTTTTCTTTAAATTACAGAACATATTATTTCTGATAAAACATAGGATTCAGTCTGAAACCTACAATACCATCACTTTTTCTGATTGCTTATTTTTGGTTCATTTTAGTCCTTAGAGTTGTAGCAATTTCTTGGTCTACTGATGTGTGATTAGTAAAATAAAAAATTACATTATTTTGCTTGGCAAATAAATTAGAATTTTTATTGTTTTTTGCCATGGTATTTCAGCGCTGAATTTGCAGACGTCGAGCTTTTGTTAAAGTAGGATTATAAACTTGTGGTCTTTAGTAAACATGAGCTTGGGTATGCTCCGGACTTGGATTCTGACTGAACCCAGCAGAAAGCTGTTATTCTGGCCCGCTGCCACCCAATCAACTGCAGCCAGGGCATTCCCTTCTCCTCAGCTACACATACACAAAGGAGCAGAGATTCTCACAATATCACTGACCTAATATGGTCACATGGTGGCAATGGACAGTAGTAACAGCTTCTTGCCAAGTTCAATCGGAACCCAAGTTCGGACCAAACCTGAGTTCAGCCTTAATCTTTTAATGTTTTTAGTGTGTATTTTTGTGTTAACAGACTATAATATAAGCAGGTGCAATCTGTACTCACCTCTGCAGGTGGCACTTAACAGAAATGGCAAGGCAGAAGGGGAAGGACTTCCTGCGGTCACAAGAAGACAGATGTCCGATTGGATGCTGCCACCATGTGATTCAATGGCCATATTGGATCAGACAGAGTCTATTGAAGACTCTGGCTCCCGCGTTTTGGCTCTTTATGCGAATGGCTATTGTAGGGAGTGGTTCCATGTCTAGCAAGGACAGTACTTAAAGGTAGAGAGAGGTTTCAGAGGAGTAGGAACAATGCAGGGACTATGTCTACCTTGCAGCAGAAAGCCTTTCCTTTTGAGTGTTGACTGGCCAGGCCACGTTCTGCTCTACGCGTTGTCGGCAGATATTGTCGGCATCTTCAAGTCTTCAGACCGCTGTCACAGTTCGTAAGTGGCTCTTGGTGAGTGTACCTACTCGCCGGACCTGATTGAGTTGTGTTGAACCTTCCTACAATTTAATGCTGTTGCCTAACTCTGTGGGTTCATGGTCTCCCCCACTATGCTGCACCCTGCTCTCAAGACTGATTTTGGGTTCACTAAAGGAAACTTGTCAATAAAAGATGGCCACTATTTTTGGCTTTGGCTTTGCACTTGTGTACCTCTGACCCCTTTTGGGCCATGGCATTTTTAACTCAGGCTGCAGAGTGACAAGCTTTCCCATTGAGATCACATGCCTAGCAATTGGGGTGCAGTCCTGCAATGTAAAATTGCTATTCTGTAATTTAAAAAAAGTTACAATAATAATTGAAAAAACAAAAAAGGAATCAGGGGGCGGCAGTAGCAAAACCTGAATGCCTGCAAGCTGCTGCTATATAGTAAAACAAACTGTGTTGTGCTTCCTCAATGTGTTAAGAAATGACCCTATCCCTATGAGATCAAAAAATCATGACATAAATAGTGGTCACGAAAAACAATATTTATTAAATAAATAATATTTAATATGTGAATTAAATATTTAAAATTGTGAAATAGAAAATTCAACAGATGTAAATACAGTCTCACTCTATCTATCTATCTATCTATCTATCTATCTATCTATCTATCTATCTATCTATCTATCTATCTATCTATCTATCTATCTATCTATCTATCTATCTATCTATCTATCTCTGATAGGGATAACTTTTTTTCTAACATATTTGGTTCTTTTTATCTCTTTCGTCAGGAAGAAATTGCTGTAGCGTGGGATGTTATCCGCACAGAGCCGATTGTAATTCGCCTCCACTGTTCTCTCACACAATATTTAAATGGCCCAGGTTAGTAGCTGTTTAGAGTTAAATCTTACATTTGCGTATGCATTTTTAAAAGGATTTTTTTTTTTTTGGTATGGCTTTATTATGGCCTACTGCTGCTTTGTAACTGTTGGCCTTAGTTCCTAATTAAAATACGAACTTCACCCTCCTTGTCTTTTTTTTTCTCCTCTTGCTAGTTATGTAGGGTTATCTTTGGAAAACATACTTACCTGCTCAGGGAGTTTATTATTTGCTGCTCAGCTGCCACAGGCCAGGTCTTATGCCACTATCCTACCTTCCTCCATCTTTGGTAGCTCGCAGTCTCTTTGTGGTTCTTACAATCGGCCCCTGATGATGCATCACCGGTTTGCCCTCCAGCTGATGTGTAAAAAGAAAATAAATTGGAGCTAACACAGCCAAATGTCTACAATATTACAAATAGTATTAATAATGTCCATAAATTATGCGTAATGGTCCCCACACCACACGAAAAATCTTCTGTGCTTTGATAGGTGTTCTTCCAGCAGTGCAACAGCTATCGCAACCACCACTGTGAAAAATGCGCACTCACCACCAGTCCAGTGACCTCTAAACTAATAAAGGTCAACAAGCACTGTGGAATCGGCCATATACACTTCCACTCCAATCAACTGACACTTAATACAAAGGCTGCAATTTATTACTTTCTTCTGGAAATGCTAGTTGCCTGGCTGTCTCAGCCTGAACAGTCACTGACCAGTGGCAAGCAAGCAAATCCTGACGTCAGAGTAGTATGGAAGCCATTCAGCGAAACAGCCAGATAACTTTCATTTTCATTGGGAGAGTTTAATAATGAGGCAACATATTTTCCCAGCGCTGGTTTCCTTCAAAAGGTATCTGTCGTCAATGCAAAAATTCCTCAGGACGAAGCTTCTGATGGAAGCTGCCATGCCCCAGCTCATAAGCCACATACTAGTTTTAGGGCAGTACAATAGAACCTGTAAAGGCCTTACAGTCAATAAAATAAAGAGTTCTGAGATTTCTCTTTTTTTTCCAGTGCCAACAGTTGACGTCTTTCAGATATCTACAAAGGAAAAGTTTGGTTTGGGACACCAGTTAAAAAAGTAAGTGAATGTTGCTACTGTAACAGGACAGGGAGTAGGCTTAAATATTGGGCTGTCTTATTAGGGAAAATTCACACTAGTGTGTTGACCTGCTTTTTATCGCAACGCTAAAATGCATGTTAAAGCATCTACACATAGAAAACAATTATTTTCTATGTGTCTTGTTCACACTATAATACTGCGTTGACCTACATAGCATTGCGTTGCTTTAAAATGCAACATGCATGCATTTCAATGCAATGAATGTCAACACAGCGCTGGTGATGGAAAAAAAAAATAGTTTTTTTAAAGTTTTGTCCCCTCACAAACAAGACGTCTCCCTACTCAAACAGGATGTGAAGTCACGTCACCCGCCATATACATAACTAGAGATGCAACGATACCATTTTTTAACACCGAGTACGAGTACCGATACTTTTTTTAAAGTACTCACCAATACAGATTACCGATAACTTTTTCCTGGGAAGACCTGGTAGAAGGGTGGTAATAATAATAATAATAATACTTACGATAAGTAAAAATAAAAATAACTAACTAAATAAAAGTATGAATAAATTGATTGTTATTGAATTATTAAATGCAAAAATCATATCGAACAACCAGTCCTTAAGTGCAAAGTCCTTAAAGTACATACATCTTGGATTAGGACAATATACAGTCTCTGCATAAAAACCCAAAATACTGCTGTATATACCATGCCAAGCTTGTGTGTATCATACATTCATGGGAAACACTGGGCAAAGGAGAAAACTAAACAAAGTTCCAGCTGATAAAAGTAATTCACCTTATTGTCCATTTGAATTAGGATTGTCCACTCATATGCTGCTATGTGTGAATAGGATCTCGGATGCATGGCTCACCAATTAGCTCCTGGCCAGGGAGAAAGGGAGCAGATGTAACAGCTTGGTAAAAACCCGGATTAGCAGCTAGATAGGGAGAGCCTCCCACAGCTGCTGCTGCTGACAAACAGGAAGCCGCCAAACCATGCAGGATGACAGACCCGCTAGCCGCTATGAGAAAACTGCAGCTGGCGGGAGAGAAAGGAGGAGGTGGGGAAGGCACCTGGCAAAGCTGGCGGGAGGGAAAGGAGGAGGCAAAGGGCAGAAGTGACAGCAGGTGGGAGGGGAGAAGGAGGTGGGAACAGCTGAAACGTCATTGGTTGTTAAGGATGCAGCGGCCCCCACTCCTTAACAACCGATAAATGGCGGCATTCTTTTGTTACATTCCCCCGCATTCCCGTTGACAGCTGAAAAAACTGAACCTAAAGGAGTATCAGACCATTTGTACGAATACCAACACTCGTGCAAATGCTTAGTATCAGCACCGATACCAGTATCGGTATCAGTGCAACCCTATACATAGCTTTTTAACGTACGTCAATGCACATAAGTGCACAAAAAATGCACAAGGGGTATAATTAGGAGAGGACATACAACAGTGGTAATTCGCATGATATGTAAACAATAATCAGTAAATACAATATATCAGCAAATATGTGAACACACTGCTGGATTTCCTTTTTCAGCTGTACCCTTTCAACCCCCGAAGACGCTCAATCTCCGAAATGTGTTAGAACAGTACTCCTTCACTATATTTTGTCTTCATTTTTGTATTTTTGGTTCATATACTGTTTCTATGCTGATTCGGTTTTTTATTTGGAAAGGTGTATGGAGTTGCTGACTGTGTATCTGTAAAAAGATCCATCCAATATGATTTTATCTAATTGAGTTATTTACCCTATGATATTGGAATAAAACTTATGATTTTATATACCGTATTTTCCGGTGTATAAGACGACTGGGCGTATAAGACGACCCCCCTAATTTTCAAGTTAAAACATAGGTTTTGGGCTATACTCGCCGTATAAGACTCCCCCCCTTCCGAAGCAAGGCAACACCATTGAAAAACATCAGATTTCTCATAGATCTCCAAGGTACCCCAAGTACTGTAATACATGTAATCTCTCATAATATCACCAAGGTACCCCAAGTATTACCAGTAGATGTAATCTCAAGACGCTGGCTGTGTGGGAATCCTGTACCGGTATACCGTATGTACCGTAGCTTCGGCTACATACAGTATACCGCACTGAGCCAATCACAGTGAGCGATGTATCCTATTATTGAATGCAAAGCCTGCTTGGATTGGCAGAGTCAGAGAGGCGGGCTGATGTTACTCCGCCAATCCGAGCAGGCTTTGCATTCAAAAATAGAATACATCGCTCTCCCTGATTGGCTCAGCATGGTACACTGTATGTAGCCAAAGCTACTGTACATACGGTATACCGGTACAGGATTTCCACACAGCCAGCGTCTTGAGAGATTACATCTACCGGTAATACTTATACTTAGGTTGCCTTGGAGATATTATACTTGGCGTATAAGACGGCCCCCCATTTTTGGGGGATTTTTTTGAGGTTCAAAAGTAGTCTTATACGCCAGAAAATACAGTACCTTCCTTTTGTGAGAGAAAAGTCCCACCACTCATCTTTTTGTTATTTTGTGATAGTTTGAAACCTGGTATGTGTCACCTTTACCATACCATAGAAATGCCATGGATGTGTTCTACATAGAGAAGGTGAATTTAGTAGGATTTCAGCTGTCATTTTTTAATCCTGATCCTTAAAATTAATGTGTACACAGGATCATGCAGACGTTTGTGACGCAGCAATGGAAGCAGAGCAAAGAAAAATTGAACTGTTCGCACAAGAAGATGTCGGAGAAGAAGGTGAAGTCTCCACTGCACATTTTTTCTACATTGCGCAGGTACGCGATACTGTTGGGTCTACCGGAACTCCTCCAATCGTGTGATCGTATGCATGTCTGGGCTAGCTATAGTAACCACAAAGTAGAGAGACTTGGATAGGTATGTGTTTCCTGTCACAGCAAACTTCACAAGAAACCTCATTTTTTGTGAACTATATTTTAACATTTCCTTATTGGTTAGGCGTCAACTACAGTGCAACTGAAAGATCAAAATCTTCCTCCATGATTGCTCTGTGGCTAGATTTCTACAAAGTTATTCTCAAATGGTGTACTTGCAGCTGAACCCTAGCAAAACCACAAAATACTATACATTTCTACATATGGTACTTTTACAGTTAATTCACTTTTTTTTATCCTTCTTATCTGTCAAACTGTTTGTCATACTGGTCAGGTCCTCTCAAGATGCATCATCATACTGGTAAAAAAAGCCAGGAGCCTGCATCAACTCTCTTCAAACCCAATCTGCTCACTATGGTAAAAAAGGGGTGGAAGGGAGGTCATCTTATACTTTTGTAGCACTGTCCCCGTAGGGCTTGCTGTATGATAAATTCTTGGGCCTCCTCTGATTACCTGCAGGCAGTCACTTAGGAACAGTTCACACATCCATCCTTACTCCCAGTGGCTTCTTACTCAATAAACCGTCCAGGGGTTTTGGTTTTATATTTATTGTAGAACGTGGATGGGAGAAGGGAATAGTGGGATACTCCAACTTGAACTATTTACAGTTGATAAGAACAACTCTCACTTGGCCTCACCAGGTTATTTGTGGAAGCAGACACTCTCCTTTAAACATACTGCGACTTGTATGGAAGAATTACGTTTTCTTGTTCTCTCTAGCAGCAGACTTGTTGCAACTACTTTATCTTTAGGACACTCTCTAGCATCCCCTTGACTGACACCCATCCACTGACTCTTTTGAAGAAGGTTTAGCCCTCTCAGAACAGGCCCCACGACAGAGATCTGTACTTACTGTAGGCAGAATCAGATCCTCTCCAGTGTCTCCCCTACAGTCAGCTCTGCAGGTCCTCTGGGTGCAGCTTCTCTCTGACTCTCGCTGAAAGTCCCTGAGAAAATGCCCTTGACATTTATACAGTATCCCAGCATGCACCAAGGCACTTTCCTCTGCCAATCACAAGGGCTGTAATAAATGCCTGTGCACTTGTTTGCCAGGTTTCCTCCCACTGTCCAATATGCCTCCCAGTGTGAAACACTTTAGAGCTGCACCTGAGCACCATGAGCAGACCTCACTAGCAGATCCTGCTCTCTGGTAGGCAGAGAGCAAAATAAATTTACCTGGCAATCTCCCTAATAACCAGAAGAGATCCCAAAACTATATTCTCTCTTCTAGCACCTACCTAGGAGGGTGCTACACTTTCCTTTACCTTTAATCATACCCACAACAGTAAAATCAGTCTGCATATGCAGTAAAGCATGCTTATTATACTAACTGTATTGTGTAAAAAGGCTGTTTGATCCTGTTTTCTCTGATCTTCCCCTTCTTTCACTTTCCCAAATTCATCTCCTGATAGAACGGAGCCTTGGAGACACTCTGCACAAGTTCAGTTTGGTGTGTATTGCTAGAGAGTTGTTTATTTTGAGAAGGTGCATGTGATCAGCACAGGGCCAATCAGCACTGTCCAGACCGAAAGTCAGGGGTCGTGTAGCATCATAGGACGGTCAGAAGAGATTGAAAACTCCTTCTACAAGCTTTAACTAGACACAGCTAGAAGTCACAAGACTGCAATTTACTGCTGATTAGAAAGGTATTTAGCAATTTATGAATTTCCTAAGAGCAGAGACTCTGGAGAATAAAATGGTTGTAGTTGCAATTTTTTATGTTGCACAATATTTGTGCAGCTATTTATCAAACGCATATTTTCAGAATAAATTGCACCAAATCTAATTTTAGTGAAAACAAACACAGTATTATATCCAATGTGTGGTTAAATATAAAAGAGAGGGTTGCGTTGAGTAAATAGATACTAAACATGTCATGCCTTAAAATTGTGCACACCCATGGAATTGCAAAAAGCTATGGTACCCAAAATTTACTATACGCAGTGCTTCAAAAGCCTTTATAGGTTTTCAGTTTACAGATAACTGTGAACTACGGCCCTAGAATTATTGCTTTCACTCCAACGTTCATGACTATATCTCCCATGTGTGGGACAATTGATGTTCTACATACACGTGCTTGACCTACGATGTGCTTTTTTATATGAGAGGGTACAGGAGTGACATGGGTGCATAACATTTTTTTATTTTGTATAAATCTTTTTTTACATTTTTTTAATCTTTTTTTTGTGCTACATTATTGCTATCACAAGGGGGCTTACAATCCCCCTATGTGATAGCATTGGCAGGTGACAGGTACTCTTTATAAACATGTTGGGGTTCTATTAGACCCCCAATATTTCCTCTGTCCTCCGATGCAGCTATTCAAGTAGAGATTCTGCTTGAATGGCTGCATCCTCGGCTACACTAGCTGAGGAATGACAGCTCTGACCCTGGAAGTAACATAACACATGTCGCTTCCGGTGTCATTAGTCAAAGGAGGGATCAGGGAATGATATTCCCTGATTTTCTCCAGCTCTCACTGTGGAGGCTGTTTTCCATGGTCCTGGGCTCCTTGAGAGGAATAGAAGAGCCCGGGAATCACCGCAGGTGCTACCAAAGGGGAGGGGCACACACTTTGAGAGCCCCATAAAGGTGATCACTTTTATCAGGAAGACCTTTGCTGGCTCTTAATGCCGGTACCCAGCTCGCAGCTGCATCAGTATGTGACCACCTGTCTGCCATGCCGTTTATAAATGTATACAGATGGTTAAACACCTCTCTTTAGCTGTCAGTGCCTGAAACATACTAGGATGCCAACACTGTGCAAAAGAGTTGAGCCTTGTTAGCACACAGATTGGGTACTGGTACTCCTACTGTCAACTTGATTTCTGTTTTGTGGTGTAGTTTATAGTATAGTAATAGCATGGTGATCATACTTGCAACATTAAAAAAAGTACTTTTGAAGTAATAGTCTAGTAATAGGGTTCGGCACATCGCGGATCGGGTGGACAGATTATTGGGTGGGGCTGGGGAAGACCCAGCTGTCATGGTACACGTGGGTACCAATGACATAGGCAGAGGAAGATGGAGAGTCCTAAACGATTTCAGGGACTTAGGCGCTAAGTTGAGGAATAGGACCTCCAAGGTAGTATTTTCCGAAATACTACCTGTACCTCGAGCCACACCAGAGAGGCAGCGGGAGATTAGGGAAGTTAACAAGTGGCTGAGGAGCTGGTGTAGTAAGGAGGGTTTCGGGTTCCCGGAGAACTGGGCTGACTTCTCAGTCAGCCACCGGCTCTTTTGTAGGGACAGATTGCACCTAAATGGGGAGGGTGCAGCCGTACTGGGTGCGAGGATGGCCAAAAAGCTAGAGGGGCTTTTAAACTAGGTGATGGGGGGGAGGGTACAGATGTAGAATTAGCCAGGGGAAAGCAAGTTGCAGAGGGCAGAAATGGGGGCACTAGCGGTAGGATGTACGGAGCTCCTATACCCAGGATAGGTATGGGGAAAAATCAGGAGAGCAGCCTAAAAACATCAAATGAGGATATATGTAGCCGCTCAAAATTAAGAGGTTTGTATACCAATGCCAGAAGCCTGGCCAACAAGATGGGAGAGCTGGAGCTGCTGATGTTTGAGGAGGATTTAGATTTTGTGGGGATAACTGAGACTTGGTTTGACAGCTCCCATTACTGGATGGCGACCATTCAGGGGTATTCCCTTTATCGCAGAGATAGAGAAGGTAAAAAAGGGGGAGGGGTATGTCTGTATATTAAGAACAGTATACAGGTCAATATGAAGGATGATATTAATAATGGAGCTAAGGACGAGGCAGAATCCCTATGGGTAGAGCTTCAAAGGGAAGGCACAGTGGGTAAGGTAATATTGGGCGTATGCTATAGGCCCCCCAACCTGAGGGAGGAGGGGGAGGCAGACCTCATTTTACAAATAGGATTGGCAGCAAGGATGGGAAATGTCATTATAATGGGGGACTTTAATTATCCAGATATAGACTGGGCAGATGGAACCGCACATTCAGCCTAGGCTAGGCAGTTCCTAAATATCTTGCAGGACAATTTCATGGGTCAGATGGTGAATGCACCGACAAGAAACAATGCGGTACTTGACCTACTGATTACCAACAATACAGACCTGCTCACGGATATAGAAATACGGGATAACTTAGGAAACAGTGACCATAGGTCAATAAGTTTCAGTATTAATTACAGTAATAGGAAGCAGAGGGGTAATATAAGGACGCTGAATTTCAAAAGAGCCAATTTCCCAAAACTGTGCTCGCTGCTAGAAAATATCAAATGGGAAAGAACCCTGGGAACAAAGAACACGGAGGAAAAATGGGAGTGCTTCAAGAGCATACTTAACAAGGGGATTGACCAGTGCATTCCAAAGGGAAATAAATTTAAAAGAGCAAAATTAAACCCTGGGTGGCTAAACTCCAACATAAAAATGCATATTAGTGCTAAAGGAAAGGCTTTCAAAAAATACAAGGCTGAGGGGTCATTGGCAGCATTTAAGCATTACAAAGAGTGTAATAAGAAATGTGAAGATGAATTCAGGGCGGCTAAAATAGAACACGAGAGACATATAGCAGAAGAGAGTAAAAAGAACCCCAAGAAGTTCTTTAAGTATATAAACAGTAAGAAAGTGAGGTCAGAACACATTGGCCCCATAAAAGATGACAAAGGAAATATGGCCACTGAGGACAGGGAAAAGGCGCAAGTGTTAAATAATTTCTTCTCTTCAGTCTTCACAAAAGAATCGGGGGGCTACACAAACCCAGCTTGTAAGGCCAAACTAAACAACACACCTCAGGAAGTACCCCCATGGCTAACAGAAGATAGACTTAGAACTAAACTTGAGAAACTTAACATAAATAAATCACCGGGACCGGATGGCTTGCACCCGAGGGTTCTTAAAGAGCTCAGCCAGGTGATTGCCAGACCATTATTCTTGATCTTTAAGGATAGTTTACAGACGGATATGGTGCCTGCAGATTGGAAAAAGGCCAACGTAGTACCAATATTTAAAAAGGGGCCGAGGTGTATCCCGGGTAACTATAGACCTGTCAGCCTAACATCTGTAGTCTGCACGATTTTGGAGGGGATGTTAAGGGACCACATACAAGACTTTAGTAATGAAAACAATATAATTAGTAGTAATCAGCATGGATTTATGAAAAATCGTTCTTGCCAAACCAATCTATTAACCTTCTACGATGAAGTGAGCTGCCACCTAGATAAAGGTAAGCCTGTGGATGTGGTGTATCTGGACTTTGCAAAGGCCTTTGACACCGTTCCCCACAAACGCTTACTGTACAAACTAAGGAAGGTAGGTATGGACCATAAGGTGAGTACCTGGATAGAGAACTGGCTCCAGGGGAGAGTCCAGAGGGTGATGATTAATGGGGAATACTCGGATTGGGTGGGTGTGGAAAGTGGGGTCCCCCAGGGTTCGGTCCTGGGACCAATCCTGTTTAATTTATTCATAAATGATCTAGAGGAGGGGATATCTAGTACAATCTCAGTATTTGCGGATGATACTAAACTAAGCATGCCAATATCTTCTATACAGGATGTGGAAACCTTACAAGCGGACCTGAACAAAATAACGGGGTGGGCAACTACATGGCAGATGAGGTTTAATGTTGATAAATGTAAAGTAATGTACTTGGGGGCCAGAAAGCAAGCTACTCACTAGGGGGGGAACCTCTGGGGGAGTCTAGGATGGAAAAAGACTTGGGGGTACTGGTTGACAACAGGCTTGGCAGTGGCATGCAATGCCAAGCAGCTGCAAGCAAAGCCAACAGAATATTGGGATGTATAAAAAAGGGGATTCACTCCAGAAATAAAGAGATTATTCTCCCGCTCTACAAGACTCTGGTCCGGCCACATCTGGAGTATGCTGTCCAGTTCTGGGCACCGGTCCTCAGGAGGGATGTGCTGGAATTGGAAAGAGTCTAGAGAAGGGCAACAAAAATAATTAGAGGAATGGAGGACATCAGCTATGAGGAAAGACTACAAGCACTGAACCTATTCTCTCTAGAGAAGAGACGTTTGAGGGGGGATATGATATCAATGTACAATTACTGTACTGGCGACCCTAGCATAAGGAACAAACTATTCAGAGTAAGGAAATACAATAAGACACGTGGCCACTCACTAAAACTAGAGGAAAGGCGGTTTAACCTTAAAATACGTAAGGGGTTCTTCACTGTAAGGGCGGTAAGGATGTGGAATTCTCTTCCACAAGCAGTCGTATCAGCAGGGAGCATTGATAGTTTCAAAAAACTATTAGATGGGCACCTTAAAGACCACAACATACAGGGGTATACAATGTACGGTTAAAAGCAAACACACACACACATCATAGGTTGAACTGGATGGACTGATGTCTTTTTTCAACCTCACTAACTATGTAACTATGTAACTATGTAACCCGTGGCCTCCAAATTATGGCCCGGGGGGCAGATGTGGCCCTTTGCTTGCCTTCATCTGGCCCCTGGGGCACTATTGCTCACCCAAAACAAGTCACTACTCCTCAGACTGACACCATTAATGAGGCACATTCCTCCCACTGACACCAATGATAGGGCACAATTCCTTTCCCTGATGCCAATAATTGGCAGTATTCCTCCCACAGACATCAATGATGGGGCACCATTTATCCTGCTGACACTTAAAACCTGGCACCATTCCTCCTATTGACACCATAGATGGGGCACTATTCCTTCCACTGACACCAAAGATAGATGGGGCACTATTCCTTCCATTGACACCATTGATTGGGCACTATTCCTCCCTCTGACACCAAAGATTGGGCAGTATTGGTTCCACTGATACCAACAATTGACACTAGTCCCCCTACCTTGTTTACTCCCATCGATGCCCAAGAATTTTCTACTCACAATGGCCACAATGCGGCCCCCAGAAACTCTGAAGGGCAGTAAACTGGCCCTTTGTTTAGAAAGTTTGGGGAACCCTGTTCTAGACAAAAGACCAACTAGACACCTATTTATAACCAAGAGAAGATAATACAGTTCAGCACTATGGAGAGCTCAGGCTATCAATATCACCAGATGGGTTAGAGGTTTTTCTACAGTTTGCTCTTCACCGAATGCAGCACAAGAAGCCAGTTGTGCTGCAGTGCTTATGTGCTAACAAGAAACAGGCTGATAGGAGGAGAGAACAGACTGAGAAAGAAATTACATTATCAGTCTAATATTTTTCCTATTTTCCGTTTGTCTAGTCACAGGCTGGTCAGGACCAAGACCTGTAAGTGTTAATTACCTGCAGCAGAGAACAATTATCAGACATGGTTGTACTGTACAGAGTTGTGTAAATATCAGGACTGGATGGACATAAATGCAGATCAATTGGCATGTAAAACAGCTCCCTTAAAAGTATTTAATTTTTGTATTTAAGTTTGGTAACTGTTTGTTCAGATTTAAAGTGTCGGATTCACTTTGAGAAGGGAATTCGGTTGTTTGCTGTTGGTGACTGCACTTTGCCTGATGCTCTTTGCTCTATTAAGTAAACTGACATGTTTTTCTAAGTATATACTTATTGAGGTTGAATAATTTATAAACTAATTTCTGTGCTTGTTCTACTAGGTCGCCAAGTTATCCCCCTCCTGGATGTGGTAAAAGCAAAGTAAAGCTGAAATCTGAGCAGGACGGTATCTCCAAAACTCACAAACTCCTGAGAAGGACTTGTTCTAGCACAGTGAAACCTGAAGACATATGTAATCCAAAGTCTCACAGGAACTTTGGCCGCTCGCTGTCCAGTGACCCTAGGGCGGAACAGCCGATGGGCTTGAAACCACACAAACTTTTGAACCGCCAGTGTTCTACAGCCATTAAGCAGGAGGAATGCATCTCCCTGAAACAACATAAACTTTTAACTCGTTCTTGTTCTGGGGACCCCAGATGTGAGCACAACAGCACCTTGAAGCCGCATAAACTTTTAAGCAGGTCTTATTCTAGTAATCTTCGTATGGAAGAGTTAGATGGGCTTAAGAACCACAAACTACTCAGCAAGTCCTGTTCCAGTGCCCCAAAAGCATCCAAAATGGACCTGTTGAAAGAACCTATTGCAGAGGGCAGGAGGCTCTCTCTTACCTCAGGGCTGATTGGTATATTAACGCCAGCTGCATCATCACAACCTGCTGTGCGTATCCTGGTATTGTTCATATTGCTTGCTGTTATAGCTGTTATTACCTAAATGTTTTCTGTTTTCAGCCATACCAACCTATAGGGAATATGAGATCTGGCATTTCTGACTTAATGGTGCACACTCTGATAATTCTGAAACACATGCGTGTTCCCAGGTCAGTGATTAACCGAGTAGTGATGGAAGGGTAAGGATGACAAATGTGGAGTAGCACGTTTAAAAGCAAGTCAACAGCGAAAGCTTATATATATACAGTATGTACCCTGGCGAATCGCCTTTATACCCAACAGTGTAAGGCAAGCCATACACGGAGGACATTTTTTCCTTGCAACCACGGGTCACAGATAGTGTTACAGACAGTGTTACAAACAGTGTTGATGGGGGAATCCTTCCTGCCAAGCCATTGTATTCTCCCAGGTTGGGAAGAAAACAGTGATTATTGCTAGCAGCTATACAAGCCGTTATCGATAATTATATATAAAATCCAGCAGGATGGTTGTGCCCAAGTTGATCAATCAACTTGGTACATTCAGCCTGCCCATACATGGTTCAAATCTCGGCTGGTTCCTGCTTAACCGGTCGAGATTCGAACCATCTATGGCCGGCCTTAATGAGCTAAATACTGTACGTACATTCTAGGTGCATCAAAACAATAGTAGGTCTGCAAAGGCTTACAGTTGGCTTTCTATAGAAGGCAGCCAAAGGCTGAGTAGAGAAGTTTCTCCCTGTCTCTTGAGGAATAAATCCACGCTGTGGGGGGACCTTATTCGCATAGCCTACAAGGAGCAATTGAAAGCTATTGGGAAAACCAGAAGTTCTGTCAGCCCAACTGAATGACCTTGGGAGGGCCTGGAATTTTGTTCCTTCCAACACCTTCCAAAAATATGGGGAATCTATCAGGATGGAAACTTACCTGTCCAAGAATCCAGCACCATCCTCACCCAAGACCCATCTTCACCAGTCTTCAGGTTCCTTGCACCACCGTCTTTAGTGTGGGAAGCCAGCTGTGACTCATTGCGGCTTCTTCCTGCGCACTGCACTTTGTGAATGGTCCCACAGCCTACTGAGACCTATGACGTGTCCCAGAAGGCTGCGGGCTAGGGAGGAGTGGGCTGAACATCTGTTTGAATCGCCTAGGTGATCTGAGCGGAAGTGGGAGCAGGTACCTGTCATGTTTGAATCGCCTAGGTGATCTGAGCGGAAGTGGGAGCAGGTACCTGTCACGTTTGAATCGCCTAGGTGATCTGAGCGGAAGTGGGAGCAGGTACCTGTCATGTTTGAATCGCCTAGGTGATCTGAGCGGAAATGGGAGCAGGTACCTGTCAAAAACCAGGTACCCACTTTCTCCCAAAAAAGTTTCCTCCCTCCTCCCTCTCTACTTATATCACAATGCTCCCAAAACCTGATAAGGATACCAGTGATATCTCCAGATACCGTTCAATACCTTTATTGAACACAGACGTTAAGTTACTGGAAAAAATATTGCAACCCATCTTAACAGATTTGTTTCATCCTTCATCTACATTGACCACCTTGGGTTTTTTCACTCTTGCCAGGCCAGCAACAGTGTTCCCAAAGTTACCCATCTCATGGGGCAAAGACGCATCTCAGAGGACCTTTAAGGCCCCGTTCACATACAAGCGACGCTACTTCGCACCGCGACCTTGGAGGTCGCGGTGCGAGCAGCGCGCCGCGACCTCGGAGCGGCCGCCACGGACTTCATAACATTGAAGTCTATGGCGGTCGCCTCCTGGTCCCCCCAAAGAAGCTCCGGACCCTTTTTCTAAGTCGGAGCGACTTGTGTCGCTCCTATTAGAACGGGTCCGCAGCTTCCCTATGGGAGGCGACCTACGGCGACCTGTGAGGCGACCAGGTCGCCTCACAGGTCGCCTTAGTGTGAACGGGGACTTAATTGCTTTGTATTTATTATTGATTACTAAATATTTTTAAAACCTCTGAGGTGGTGACATGGAACGATCTACAATACGTTCTTTTGGTCTTAGTTTTCGAGCTGTTCAGCTCATCAATCTCATATCTGTGCGGGCTCCCATTCCAGAGATATCAGAGTACACTGTGGCATTTATCAAGGCCTCCCCCTTTCCCCCATTCTTGTTATATTAGCAATAGAACCCCTTCTCATGTTGTTCAGGAACATGTGAACATTAAAGGTCACTATAACATTTTTTGCAAATGACCTGCTTCTAACTATTACTCAACCTTCTCTTCCTTTTCCTTCTCTACCTTCTACAGCAATTCACAACTGTCTTGGACCTGTGTATTATTCAATCCAATTCATTCTCCATGCATATCACAGTCCCCCTTCACACAGTGAGTTTTTTTAATCTCAATTTTCCCTTCCAATGGGTTTCAAAGTCCCTAAACTATTAAAGCATAAAACCCACACCTACAACTCCCAGTAGCTGGCAAGCTACTTACACTTTCTTTCAGAATCTCAGACTAATTCTGGTTTCCTGGAATTTCCTTCCCATTTCTTTGATACACCACATCCATTCAGAAAAAATTACCCTATTTCTCAAATTGTTATATTTATTTCACACACTACTGGTTATGGTTACCACCTGTCCTTTGCACTTAAGGCAGTGCAAAACTTTGTTATATCCTTTATTTAGAATCACAAACTTCCCCTTGTCTCCAGAAAAACGATGTAGATACACAAGAGAAATGGAGGACTGCGTGTCCTGAACTTGGTATTATCAAGCAGCTTACATAGCCCAAGCAGCTATCAGGCACACATCCAAGAACCCTCTCTGGTGGGTATTATTGGAAATTCCTAATTCTTTTCCAGTTGCAGTTAACTCTATTATTTGGATCCCCTACCATTTCCATCCCCCCTCCCTAATTCCTTTTTAACAACATACAATTGGTGTATTTGACTCCCTAAAATTTTCCAGCTCCTTATTCTCAGTCCACCTACCTATGTCCACTGTTCTAGGGAATCCCACATTCCAGCCTGCTTTGGATAACCCCACAGCCTTTCAGTGGTGGTCTAACAACAATTTCAACACTATATAGTGCTTAATACATTCCTCCAACCTTATATCTTTGATGACTTTGAGAGACTGGCAACAAATTACTTCTTAGGGGTTATTTCACTAAATGCAGATACTAGTTCGAACCTTCTTACTTAATTTGAATGCATTTGTTTGCACAATCCACGTGCACCCAAGTTAGTCTTCACCCTTTACACCCTGCCTAAAGTGCTTGTAAACCTCAGACATGAAATATGAACAAAACATATCCCTGTATAGTTTATACTTGTCTCCATCCAGAGCACCACATGTCATTTATGTTTGCTGCCTTGGTCCTCTGCTATCTGTATGAGTCACCTCTGACAGGTTTTCCTGACACCAAGAGAAAAATGGTGACAGGGGAGGACACAGCCTGTGATTGATATTTTCAGCTCTATACCTGTGTGCTGTGTGAAGATAAAGGGATGTCCCTTCCCTCCAATAAGTTCTCAGAGCTCTCCTCACAGATATAACTGCTTTTCAGGGCTGAGAGATCCTGTGTGAATTTGACACTTTGAATGAATGTAGGGGGAAAAGGCGCTGTAGTTACATAGGTACAACGTATGTAGTAGGAATTGTTTCATCTCTGTGTATCACCTTAGGCCAGTCACTTTATTGGATATAAGTAAGGGTTTACAACCACTTTAATGCTCTCTCCTCCCCCATGCTCTACTCCTATGTTAATTAGTGGCTCTTGGATTCCCTTGCCTCCAAAAAGGACCAGTGCAAAGTATGACTGAACATATCCTAAAGTTCTTCTAACATCACTTCGCAGGAGACAGCATATAGGGTCCTGACCTGTTGGTACCTTGTTCCAACTAGGGTGAATCATTTACCTCCAGCTGCCCCTAAAAAGTGTTTTAGGGAATGCAATGAGTTTAGAGATGTTAAACACACCTGTTGGATGTGCCTCTTTGTCATTATTATTATCCGGTCCAAAGTTTTTTGGCTTTGGTATAAACCCCAGCACAAACTAGCAACATTCGTCCTAGTGGCAAATCAAACTATAGGCTTGACTTAAAAAACACAATCTATAACCTTTCAGGAGTTTATGACTCACCTTCCTGACTCTATTTATTAATGAGAAGCTGTCCGATGTCTTAACTGACATCCATGACAACTTTCTTAAAGTATAGTCCCCATGGGTTACCTATGAACATACTACTATGGACCCTGCTCGCTCACTGCACTATACGTTTTCATTTCACGTGGCCAGATGTTTGGTCTAAGACCTTTTCCCTTTTCTCTCTTTATCTCTATCTTTTATTGCTTGCCCTGACTGTGACTTTCTTTCTGACTAAACTATAGCCTCAGCTTGAAAAGCACAATCGATCACCTTAAGACCTGCCTTCATAGCTTTATGAATAATGAGAAGCCTTCCAGTTTCTTAATTGACACCCATGACAGCTTTCTGGTTTAGTCCCCATGGGCTACCTTCAAGCTTACCTCTATAGACCCAGTTTTCTCACCACACAATCATTTATAATATCTGGTGGCTAGATCTTTGATCCACGACCTTCCCTTCACTCTTTTCATTTCTGACTTTTATTTTCTGCCCTGATCAATACAACTTTCTTTCTGCCCTTTTTATTTACTTTCTCCTTGCTTTCTCCTGCTTCTTACTTTGCTTTATCATCCCTTTTAATACCCCTCAAGTGCTCAATCTCCCATTTTAGAGAAAGGGGTTGTTTGTTTCCATACAATACCCTGTTTCACAGGCAACTTTTCAATTGTCTCCAAATGCCTCACTTGAGTGCTTCTTTCTTCATCTTAAATTCACATAAGGCCCCCTGTTGGTATTACACTTTCCCCACATGGCATCCTTTCACTGTTAATGGTGTCCTAGGCCTATAGTAATAAATTCTTTTGCTTGCACTTGTCTTGAAAAACCAATAAATATCTTTGAAAAGTCCAGCCCTTGCTGAGTCAGATATAGAGCTCTCCAATCAACAAAGCTCATGCTTGCTGCTTATTGGAGAGCTCTACCTCTACCCTAGCAAGGGTGTGTTGGAGGGTTATTATTATTTGAGGAAATTTTTCAGGGGAAAGGCCTTTAACAACCGCGTTTACAAAAAAAAATAGGACAGCAAGACTGGGGAGAAGATCCCCAGTTTGCTGTCACTACAGGCAGCGGATAGGGGAGATGCTGCAGCAGTAAGAACATGTTAGATGATCCATCCTAAAAACGGCTGAAACATGTAATATGTTCCCAAAGGCAAACTTATCCTTCCATTTTTTATCCAGCCTGTCAGCTTTTTTGTGGCCATGTCAAGAGTGGGAGGAAAAATCAGTTGTGTATTCCATCACTTCAAAGGATATTCCACCCAATATTTAGAAATGCATTATAAGCTGGTTGGTAATTGATAGAAAAAAATAACAATCACCTGGTTTACTTTAAAGCTGAATTCCAGGCACACATCAAATAATACAGATGAAATACACATAGGGGAGAAGTTTTACCTGGCAAATTATTTGTATTCCTATCTATTTATTCCTCACATTTACACAGCCCCATTAAACAACAGATGACACACCTTTTTCTGTTACAGTTAAAGTGGTATTAAACCCAAAAGCAAACATTTATATTGCAGCTTACCAATTCTTAGATGTGATGGCTGCATTTGTTTTCTTTTTTTAGGCTTGCTTTCTTCTATTTTCATCTGGTGATCCAGCCAGTAAGTCTGTTGTTTTTAAAAGGACAAGCTCTCGAAGAGGTTGTATTCTTTACAGGGATGAGACAAACCATTTAACACTAGCAGGGGTGCTTACAACGATAAGCTTTTTATTTAGGTAAAACCTTTATCCCAAAAGGAAAGAAGCTGTTTGCTGTAACTGCTTATAAAGTGTTAGCTGGAGTTTGGCTTCAATTTGTCAGTGTATTTAATTCTGCTAGTCCATCTAACACTCCCCCCTCAGACTGACAATGCTGCTGTTAAAGGTGCCCCTAATGCTCCTTTAACCAGAGTGGGGTGCTCTAATACAGGAGGTGTGTGTTACTGGCCAGATAACCAGGTGCAGGGCTTTTTTTCTCAGAGAGTAGGTGCAGGAACTCGCCCCTTGTCTCTGCCCCCTACCCACCCCCAAGCACATACCTTGGTCCCACTTCCTACCCACCTCCCAGTACCGCCCCTTTTAGAGAACAGAGAACCAAGTATCATTCTGTGGTGCTAAGAAATCTGTATAGAACTTGTTAAATAAAACAAGAAAAGAAGCAAAGTAGATCCCCTGCAGCCAGCAACAATAGACCCCCCCCCCAGAAACAAGAGATCACCCACACAACAATGCCCCCCCCCCCACAATAAAATACCACCCCAGCAACAATAGACCTCCAGCAGCAACATCCTAGCAACAACTGACTCCCCAGAAATATAAGATCGCTCCCAGCAGTAATAGATCCTTCTCCAGCAAAAATAAACCCCCATAACAAAAATAAATCCCCAGTAGCGACAATAGATCCCCCAGCGGCCATCATCAATAGACCGTTCAGCACACCCCAGCACCCCTTGCACTTAAATAAATTCAGTGTTGGAGGTGCCGGAACTGCGTTCCTCCGCGTTTCCCCTGAAAAAAAGCCCTGACCAGGTGAAAGCAGAGGGAAAAAGCCAAAGAAAAGAAAAAACACATATAACGATTGGTAAGCTGCAATATACTGTATTACATTTTTGGTTTTGGGTTTATTACGGCTTTAAGGAACCTGCTGGTGTCATCTCCCCACCCTCAGTCAGTGACTGGACAGTGTAATAGCATAATTGACTTTTCAGCATGTTCCCCCTCTCCCTGAGCCATAAAAATATAGACCAGTGTACAGACATGCTCACCTGACCAGTGAAGGTAAACTAACATTGCCATAATAATGTTCTTATATGAAGGGGATGGCATTTAAACTCGTTTTATTGAAGGAGATAAAACTTGTGGTACAATAAACAAGGCACTCAACAGGAGCGCCAAAAAACATAATTCGTTACATCATATTACAGGGGATGGCATTTATTTAGTAAAAAACCTCAACGTCTACCTTTCCTTGACTTCTACTCTGCAAATTAATTTTTGCTACAATTTGACAGGTACAGCTAATGGAATGACTCAGGTTTTTGGGGAATGCCAAGGTATGTGGCATAGCCTCGAAGAAGTACTTGCTGTCCTGAAGGCTTCTGAGGATTTGACTTTGGTCTTTTTCATCAGTGTTGTTAGCTGTCATGACTTGGATGAGTTGTCCTTTCACTGAGGACAGGCATGCAGACATTTCTGTCTGTCCTTATAATGGCAATAAGTTAGATTGCTTATATTGATTTTCCTAATTACACTAAAGGTAGTTACATATACTGTCTCTTGTAGGAAAGCTACCCCTTCCTCTTTTATATCTAATTAATTAATCTGCCAGGAGCAGCAGCTCTCTTGGTCCTGGTTTCTAAAGCTTGCCTTCCGTTGGGACATCGACTCATGGGCAGGACATCTGTCTTTGCCTTGTCGCCTTGTTGCCTGCTCAGTGGAAAGTGAACGCAACTTAAATGGGCCGCAAAGTTCTTGTCTGTTTAGTGCTGCGAAAGATGCTGGGTCTGTACTGCAGGTTTCCATACATAGGCAGACTAGTCTTCAGGAAAGTCCAGGAATTATTCATCTGCCTGTTTGTTCAACTGACCACATCACTGAACTTTGTGATCTTCCTCATAGCGTACGTGATCCTAAGCTCCAAATCACTATTAGGATTGTTCTCTTTTCTGTGGAGAAAAGGGAACCAACAGTCATAAACATTTTACATTTTAAGGAGTCAGTTCACTCGAAAGTAAGATTTTAGTAGGTTATAGGTATAGGTGTTGACTTGAGAGCTCCTGGTTGCCTACATGTCTTGAATATGCCAATAATGAGATCTTCCACCCATAATTTCCAACTCAGTTCGAGTTGTATTCCATTCTCCTAAACCTCTTGCATTGAACTTTATTGTAACAATAATATCACTCTTATTTCATAAATCTCTGCACAAACTGTTGGTGCTATATAAATCCCTTATAATAATTATAAGTGTAGCACTATTCCCATAGGGGCCACTGGTATTAGCTGGTTCTTCCCTAACAGTACAGAGACTGCCCACCGCCACCATGCATTTGGGCTCCAATAACTAAGGGATGTCTTTTTGAAATGTATTGCTAGCAGAACTTTAAACAGGAGAGGGGTTAGGGCATTGAATACTCCAAAACACCTCACAGTTAACAAGAGGACACTGACACTGTTCTCTAGGTTTGCGCTCCAGGAATCTGCTGAGGACAGGGGAATGGCCAGTACTCTGAGACCCTGTGACAGCTGTCTCAGTTCAAGCCATTTCTGGCAACTATTTCCCAAAAGCACACAAAATCACCAGAAATCAATTTAGGGTCAGTACTCATAAGTCCTCAAGAAAGCTGCACACCCTCCTGCTTCCTCAAGACATGGTCCAGTGAGGGAGAGAATCCTTATCCAGACCTAATCCATTATGGCAAGGTCCCGCAGGCAGCTCATCAGGAACATAACTCCGGACCCTCATCCCTGGCACCATTGAGGCCTCAAGAACAGCTACACAGTCCACAGGCTACCTTAGAGGGGCAACAGCCATATTCCCCCTCCCTCAAAAACTGGTAACCTTCCTGGGGAAAGAGAACAATCTTTCCAGGGCTTTAAGCTATTTATCACCTCCACAACTCCCTTCTGGACACTCATCTCCAGGGATTGGCCAGGCCATAAAAAATATGCATGCTGGTCATTTAAATCTCCCTCTCTATGTTCTGGAAGCTTCTTGCAGAGGCAGGGGGAAACAATCAAACTTCTAGCCTGTGAAACCCTGAACAGACCAGAACAAAGAACCACTGCTCCCTTGACTACAGAAGGAGCCAAAAACTAAATTTGCCTAGCATCCTACGCTAGAAGGGGGCTACATCTTTATAAAAAAGCAACACAAACTTCCAACAGGTAGAGTTAGACCCCATACAGTGAATACAGCTGATGTACAGACCCAGAAACTTAAATTGTATAGAAACCTTAACTATGAACGTCTTTTATTTGTTCCCATTTGGTCTGTTGAATATACCATCGAAAGAGTTTTGCTGATCCTGCCAGAAATCTGGTGAGTTGATCATTTGCTGCCCCTCAATTCACTGTCTATGGATTACAGAACCACTCTCTTCATGTTAATGGGGGTGTCCTAGGGTGTCAACACTGCTTCTCTATAGATATAGCAGAGTGAATGAGCATTGTAAGTTACTGGCAGAATCACCAGGTGAAAAATGGGGAAAAAAACCCTATGAATAGAAATCCAATGCAGCCACCAGAACGAAGACTTGGTAAGCTGCAATATATAATAAAGATTTGTTCTTGGGTTTACATAGTCTTTCAAGAGAAACTGTCACTTTGCACATTCAGGGAAAATGTATTGTGTCCATAAACCCCCCCCCCCCCCAAAACAATGATACTCCAGCGATTGTGCTTTGTGAATTGCGCAGCAGATTGAGGAGGACGGCAGCACAGCACTTGATGTTGGTGTTAATCATGTACACTGTTCCTATATGGCAGGGAGCCAGAAGTGCAGCTCCCCGCTGTATGGATTAGAATTGTGCAGTGGAGCTTAGAGAGCTCCTGAAGTAGTAAATAAAAAAATCTGAGTTTATATTCTAATTAAAGAATAAAAAAAAAAAACAGAAATTAGCTGGGCCTTAACTCACCCGTATTTACCCGTATTTACCAAAGAATGAAATATGACTTTTGGATGGACTTTCATCCTTTACTTTTTGACTTTGAATACCTTATTTATGATCCTTTCTAATACAGATGTCATGGTAATTATTTTAAATTATTATCATTCGGGGTACTAGCACATCTGTTTGTTCCGAACAAATTGTTCTGTCAAACTGTGAAAATCAGCTCGTGTATAGTATCTGTTGTACAGTCAAGAAAAAAAAATGCTACCGTTATATACCGTATTTTCCGGCGTATAAGACGACTGGGCGTATAAGACGACCCCCCTAATTTTCATCTACCAGTAATACTTATACTTAGATTACCTTGGAGATATTATACTCGGCGTATAAGACGACCCCCCATTTTTGGGCGATTTTTTTGAGGTTCAAAAGTAGTCTTATACGCCAGAAAATACAGTATATCAAGTGTTGATTAATCCTGGCAGGATATAGCTGCTTACAACAGGCATTCAGTGCAAGTCTCTTAATGGTTGCACTAATCAACACACCTGTACTATTCAGATGCAGATGTCATTTTTAATGCACCTGCACAAGAACTCAGGACATTGAGTGGCTGGTAGTGGCTTTATTTGTGTCTGACCAGGACATACAGTGGAGGATTAAGTTAATAGCTTACATTTAGGACAGAAGTGTTTAACAGGAGATGCAAGGGTATATTTAGCCTACTATGCTCACTAAAATCCCATATGACCATGTGCTGAAACCCTGTGATATTATTTTTTTATTGTTTGCTAATGCATAATTTATTGTTCTCTAAACCATGGGTCTACAAACTTTCTATACAAAAGGGTCAGTTTATTATCGTTCAGATTTTGGGGCTGGACTGTGGCCAGTGGGAGTACAAAATGCCCCAACGTCAGTGGTAGTACCAATGTTCCAGGCTTAGTCCTCGGTGGGAGCAAAAAAAACATACTGTAGTACCTGTGGTCAATAGGAGGAAGAACAGTGCCTATTCATCTCTATTAGTAGGAGTAATAGTGTTCCACTGTTGGAATTAGTGGGAAGAATTGTACCCCATTGTTGATGTCAACCGGAGAATATGTCCCAATGAGTGGAATAGTGCCCCTTCAAACAAGAATTGCGAGAATGCAAAATAATATTCATTCATACATGCCTAGATAACTAGAGCCAGCTGCTGGTCAGACATCTGGGTGGATCTCGACATTTTTGTTAGGATCCTTGAAGAGCCGGAACGCCTATGAGATGCCAGCCAGCAAGGAACTTTAGCCTGCTGTTGGCTGAATCTGGGTCACAGGAGTGCAGAAGTAGGTGCAATCCTGTGACCCATAGTAGAAGTATGACCAAAAGAGCTTTGGCCATACTTCTCCTTTATTGGGAGGAATAGTGCCCCAATATTGATATCAGTGAGACAAATAGTGTCCCATAATTGGAAACCAAAAGGAGGAATTGTGCCCCATTATTGGTGTCAATGGCAGAACGTATCCCCCATTGTTGGTGTCAATGAAAGGGATAGCACTTATTGTCGCATAGTGGCAGTGGGAGGAATATTGCCCCACCATTGGTGTCAATGGAATAAATGGTGCCTCATTGTTGGTTACAGTAGGAGGAATAGTGCCTTGTATCCTTGTGAGAAATGGTGCCCCAAGGGCTGGGAAAAGGCATGCAAAGGGCTGCAAAGAACACTGTTCTAAACTATTTGGGTATATGCTAAAAATGTTTACAAACTGGAGATACAGCTACAAAATGGGAGGAATGCTCTCCAAAGTGAGGGGAAATCCCATTGTAGACATTTACCACTGGTACAGGTGTCCCCATTTAACATTTTTCTGTCACCATCAAGGACAAAGCCAGTAAATAAAACATGATAAGGGTTTTAACACTTCCTCTACTCTGTCAAAAATTTACTTTGACTTTAATTTATCCTGTACAGGAATAAAATAATAAAATGTAGGCTTCTATGGTCAGCAATGGTCTTTGCCATGTTCCTCCTGTAACAGATTTCCTTTAATGTCCAATTCGAGTATGATAAAGCTGCAGTATATATCTGTATACCTTACAATGGAAGATATTAGAAAAATCATTGTATGTATATTGATCTGTCTTTTAGCCTACCAATAATGCAAAAAGCGTGCCAGCACGAGCGCATGGATTTCTCGTACAGGTAATGTCATGTTTAATGTTTTTTTTTTTTAATACAAATGCTGCTGATAATAAATGAATGGAATGGTAGACTTAAAAGCTCATAGAAGTTAATATACTGCATTTCTCCACACTGACTCTACTCTGCATTTATTTTCCACATGATGTCCCTGATAAATCCCCCAGTGGCTTTATCATTAACCTCTCTTGTTCTTACAGCTACTGGATGACAACTGAGGCTGTTATCTAAGTAAGATTCCTCAAGCATTGTTAGACCCTGTACATAATGTACATGTCAGGGCTTCCCAGCTTGGACAGGGCAATCACAAAATATGAAGCCACTAAGAATTAGTGAAATAAGAGTTTTCATTTCCCTGACATTTTAGGAAAAATAAGTTTTTAAATGTTACAGTTTTGATGAAAAACATTCAAATCAGTGGAAAGGCAAAATTAGGTTGGATTTTTATGGCTCAATTCCAGTCAAAATAATTGTTTTCCATCCCCCCCCCCTGCCCCTGCCCCTGCCCCTGCCCCTGCCCCTCTTTGAACCCATCCTGCCAGGTATTACATTTTCCCTGCCTTGTTAAGCCAGTTGTTCTAACCTGGGTCCCCCTGGCCAGGTCCGTTGTTGATGCCATTTCAGCCTATGGAGACCACTAGTCTAGTGCCACATATTACCCTCTGTGTCTGGTCCCCTTTACTCCCCTTGTTCCGATGTCCATAGTCTTCTGGATCTGGACCTCTTCACTAACCAGCCAATGGGAATTGCCAACATCATGTGGACAGTGATGTTGACACCCAGAAGAAGGACCCATCTAGGTAGTAAATGGAGGAGAGAAGGACTCCTGGGTGACTATGGTACGTGAAAATGGGAATTTAGAAGTTTTTTTAAATCTAAATCCAATGATCAGAGAGAGGGTAGTGGGAGGGGGGTTAACTGTATCCTGAAGCGGGGCTTTAAAGTGGATCTAAAGCCTGGACATTTTATACTATAATGCATTCCCTGCATTAAGATAAAACAAGTCCCAGTGTCTGTATCGCCCCCTTATCACCCTGTATACTCAGGGCTGGCCCAAGACATCATGCTGCCTGGGTCCAAGAATAAAATGCTGCCCCCCCCCCCCAAAAGAAATCACGCCCAACAAAAGGCCCCCACATCCATTATTTTATATAAATATAAAATTTAGAAAAATATTATATATACTGTTATTTTCTTCAATAGCTCATGACCGGACTGGTCCAGCAAACACCCACTGTCTGTCCTCAGTCCTCCTGTCACTCCTGTGTCTGCCCCACTGCCCTAGAAGATCCAGCCTGCCCTGTGTGAGATGGAGTGCGCTGAATTCTGACATCATTGTGCACACCACAATCACATGAGGGATGTTCCCCAGGGGAGACATTCCACATCCTCATACTCATTGGTTTGTACTACGGGTGGCAGTATAAAATGGGGAAATGCTGCCCGTAACGCGCTGAAAACCGATGACACATAAAACTGCTGGAAAAAAAATCTTGAGAGACAATTTGCTGCCCCTCTCTAAGTGCTGCCTGCCAGCGGGACCCATGGTAGGGCCGGCCCTGTGTATTCTCATCTATCATCTAGTTCTATCTCGATCCAGCATGGTACACATCTGCAGCATCTCTTTCTCCTCACTTTGCTCACATAGGCAGCATTGGGAGCCATTGGCTTTTTCTGCTGTCAATCAATTCTTGTGAGCAGGGGGCGGAGCTGAGCTGTGCTGTGTGTATCAATCAGAAGTTAGCCCGCAGTTGTGCCCCAAAGCAAGCGAGTTTCTATGGGGCACACAAAGAGGAGGAGCCAAGAGGGTCGGGGGCACAGAAGAGGAGGTTCAGGGCCACTCTGTGCAAAACTATTGCACAGAGAAGTTAATTATAACAAGTTTATTATTTTGTTTAAAAAAAATTACCTCTACAAATGCTTTAAGGATATAACAGGCTTTAAATGACTCCTGAGAGGTACAGACATTCCTTCCAACTATGATAGAAAAAAGCGTTAAAGGAAGAAAAAGCAGTCTCAGCAAGCAGAAATGAGAGTTTCTGCTTCAGCTAAATCAAGTTTACTAAAATCACTCTACTCCTTCTAAGACGTCATCTGCCTTCTGACTGTGCAAGCAATCTTCCGAGTGTTTAACCTTGTTGGTGGCATAGTGGTATCTCATTGTGATGGATATGGTTTTGCATGCTTAAATGATAGTTCCACATTTATACACTTTTCTTTCCAAGATGATAATTGAAGGCAGGATAGCAAAATATTCAACTATGTAAATAGTAGTCATTACCTATTTTATATAAGTTAAAGGTCTTTAAATTTCCACTGTGCTCATTCCAGTATGTTCACATGTGTTTGTTACCATGTGAAATCTGAAGAAATAATGTAATATTGTATTTATAACACTGCATAGTTAGTTTTTAATTGATTATAGCTTGACTATGGTGCCATCAACCAATATACATTTCCAGTGGGGAACAGTAAATTCTTTCCAAGAATGAAAGTAGTGGTTGGAGGACAGTGTGGTTGGACATTATGAAGGATAGTGGGGTTGGATAGTATGGAAGACAGTGTGATCTGACATTATGAAGGATGGCGGGGTTGGATGGTATGGCAGACAGTTGGATCTGACATTATGAAGGATGGCGGGGTTGGATGGTATGGCGGACTGTGTGATTTGACATTATGAAGGATGGCGGGGTTGGATGAAATGGCGGACAGTGTGATCTGACATTATGAAGGATGGCGGGTTGGATGGTATGGAGGACAGTATGATCTGACATTATGAAGGATGGCGGGGTTGGATGGTATGGCGGACAGTGTGATCTGAAATTATGAAGGATGGCGGGGTTGGATGGTATGGCGGACAGTGTGATCTGGCATTATAAAGGATGGCAGGGTTGGATGATATGGTGGACAGTGTGATCTGACATTATGAAGGATGGCGGGTTTGGATGGTATGGCGGACAGTGTGATCTGACATTATGAAGGATGACAGGGTTGGATGTTATGGAGGACAGTGTGATCTGACATTATGAAGGATGGCGGGGTTGGATGGTATGGCGGACAGTGTGATCTGACATTATGAAGGATGGCGGGGTTGGATGGTATGGTGGACAGTGTGATCTGACATTATGAAGGATGGCGGGGTTGGATGGTATGGCGGACAGTGTGATCTGACATTATGAAGGATGGCGGGGTTGGATGATATGGTGGACAGTGTGATCTGACATTATGAAGGATGGCGGGGTTGGATGATATGATGGACAGTGTGATCTGACATTATGAAGGATGGCGGGTTTGGATGGTATGGCGGACAGTGTGATCTGACATTATGAAGGATGACAGGGTTGGATGTTATGGAGGACAGTGTGATCTGACATTATGAAGGATGGCGGGGTTGGATGGTATGGCGGACAGTGTGATCTGACATTATGAAGGATGGCGGGGTTGGATGATATGGTGGACAGTGTGATCTGACATTATGAAGGATGGCGGGTTTGGATGGTATGGCGGACAGTGTGATCTGACATTATGAAGGATGGCGGGGTTGGATGATATGGTGGACAGTGTGATCTGACATTATGAAGGATGGCGGGGTTGGATGATATGGTGGACAGTGTGATCTGACATTATGAAGGATGGCGGGTTTGGATGGTATGGCGGACAGTGTGATCTGACATTATGAAGGATGGCGGGTTTGGATGGTATGGCGGACAGTGTGATCTGACATTATGAAGGATGTCGGGGTTGGATGGTATGGCGGACAGTGTGATCTGACATTATGAAGGATAGCGGGGTTGGATGGTATGGCGGACAGTGGGATCTGACATTATGAAGGATGGCGGGGTTGGATGGTATGGCGGACAGTGTGATCTGACATTATGAAGGATGGCAGGGTTGGATGGTATGGCGGACAGTGTGATCTGACATTATGAAGGATGGCGGGGTTGGATGATATGGTGGACAGTGTGATCTGACATTATGAAGGATGGCGGGTTTGGATGGTATGGCGGACAGTGTGATCTGACATTATGAAGGATGGCGGGGTTGGATGATATGGTGGACAGTGTGATCTGACATTATGAAGGATGGCGGGGTTGAATGGTATGGCAGACAGTGTGATCTGACATTATGGAGGATGTCGGGGTTGGATGGTATGGCGGACAGTGTGATCTGACATTATGAAGGATGGCGGGGTTGGATGGTATGGCGGACAGTGTGATCTGACATTATGAAGGATGGCGGGGTTGGATGGTATGGCGGACAGTGTGATCTGACATTATGAAGGATGGCAGGGTTGGATGGTATGGCGGACAGTGTGATCTGACATTATGAAGGATGGCGGGGTTGGATGGTATGGTGGACAGTGTGATCTGACATTATGAAGGATGGTGGGGTTGGATGGTATGGCGGACAGTGTGATCTGAAATTATGAAGGATGGCGGGGTTGGATGGTATGGCGGACAGTGTGATCTGACATTATGAAGGATGGCGGAGTTGAATGTTATGGGGGGCTGTGTGGTTTGACATTATGTACGATGGTAAGGTTGGATGTGCAGCAGAACCCTGTGTTATAGGGAACCCTGTGTTTGTATGTTATGGGGAACAATATGGTTGGACATTATAGGGGATGTTTTCGAGGACAGTAAGATTAAATATTTTGAAAGGAGAGTGTGGCTAGGTGTTTTATGGAATAGTGTGGTTGGAAATGATTGGGTGGGGTGTGGTTGGATGTAAGGTGACAATGTGATTGGACATTATAGGGAACAGTGTGTTGGAAGTGAATAAATATAATGTGGTTGGATTTCATGGGAGACGGTGTGGCTGGAAATTGTTATCTGAGACAGTTTAGGGCACATGCAGTGATTACTAGTAGTCACAGTAACCAGGGGTCACATTAGCAGGGTTTCATTATACTGTGTGTTGCTTTATTCGTAAATGTTCTTTGGTAAACAGCATTTTTATTTTTTCCTCTAAGACAATAGAGTTTGCTGAGCAAAGAATACCTGTGCTCAACGAGTACTGTGTCGTTTGTGATGAGCCCCATGTTTTTCAAAATGGACCAATGCTGAGGGTAAGTGTTTTTGTTTAAAAATATTTTACATCATGTGCTATATTTGGTACTCATGCTTCTCATATATATTTTTCATAAAATATGTTGTCACATAAGGTAGGCAAAAGATTTTTGTTGTAATATTTAAGCATTGATACAACATTATTTAGTATATTAGGTTCTACATGTAATGGATAAAAGTACATGAGGAAGGCAGCGCATGAACCACAGCGGGATGCAATGGATAAGGAAGTCAGGTGAACATCCAGTATAGAAAGGGTTAACAGTTTATTGGTATTGATAGCCGAAAAACAAAGTACATAAAATGCTTACATCCCCCTGGGCTGGAGTGGACAAGGGCACCTGGCAGCGAGCAACACGAGTCATCAACTGATGACTTGATAAAGCGCATAGCGCGAAACATGTAGTCATGGCAACCATATAGCTTGTGGTCCACCCTGGTTCCTGGTACTTCCCCGCAAGTGGCGCCTGTCCGGCTGATGTCACCGATACGGAACTACAGCGAAGTCCTTTCATCCTCGCGCCGGCTGGTTTCCGGCTTAGTGCACACACTGCTCAGCAGTCCTAGGAGACTGACCTCCTCGCACTCGTGTTGCTCGCTGCCAGGTGCCCTTGTCCACTACAGCCCAGAGGGATGTAAGCATTTTATGTACTTTGTTTTTCGGTTATCAATACCAATAACCTGTTAACCCTTTCTTTAATGGATGTTCACCTGACTTCCTTATCCATTGCATCCCGCTGTGGTTCATGCGCTGCCTTCCTCATGTACTTTTATCCATATCAGCACCCTTCCTATGCTCGTTGGCTAGCAGCAGAAAAAATGCTGGGGAGCCTCACAGGCTTATTTCTATCCCTCCACCCTAAAGGCACCCCAGGAGCGCAAGATTTGTGATTATTGCTTTGACTTCTGGACTGGAATTTTTCCTATGGCTGCCCTGGGTGCGAATCTCTGGTTTGTAAATATTGCTTTGTCTACATGAAATGGGTCCAAGGAACACACCACAGTCGGGTCCCTAATTTACCCTTTGCGTCCTTTACCTTCTTCTCTCTTGAAAACCATATGGGGCTGGACAATTCAGTTGCTCCTACAAGAGCTAGAGCTTTCCCCCACAGGCACCAGTCAGATTCAGGGCAGCAATAGTGCTGATTGGAGGAGGGAAAGTTACTCCAACTGATAGTAAGAAGTTGTTGCAGAGCGGTTTGGGCACCTATACAAGAGACACCTCTCTAGTCCAAGTTGCTGCTGCCTCATTTAGTGCTACACGGTATGGTAGACCTTCCCTCCCCTTTTCTTGTAGACATTATGAAAGCACTGCTCACCAAACAGGATGTGTCTTCTTATAGTACAGTTTCGGGCTGTACTATGACTGTTAAGATTGGTCTGTTAGATACAAGTATTGTACAGAAATATAGCTTGACATTGATGAGCATAGCATATTAAATTGCAGATCCTTTGGGGATTTATGTGTATGGTTCTGATTCTCCTTAAGGAGCACCTGTCAAGAGATTGAAATCATGAACCTAACCCTAATATAAAATAGAAAACATGTTACAGTGCCTGTATGTCCTAACAGCAAGCGAAAAAAAAAACAAAAAAACACCTCCTCTTTGATCCATGATCCTCCCCCCCCCCGCCCTCCACACTTTAGGTATATGTTAACTTTTCATTAATTGAAGGACTGACCCATCCAACCGCATGCCACATCACAGTGAGATGCCTTTTCATAGGCTGTTCCACATTGCATTGTGGTATGGTGGGTATAGAGGGGAGGTAGGGGAGCTCAACATTACAAAGTCGTAGATGTTGCTTTAAAGATTTAGGAGTTTGTGGTACTTACAGTAATCGGTTAAACACCTTCTGCCACAAGAGAAACATTGGAATATTAGTCAATACCAGTGTGTAAAAGTGTATTGGATTTGAAAGAATAAATCACCTCCAACGTCGGGTGTCCTACATGTGTGGATGTTGATAATAAGTAAACTATTAGAATCATTTGTTACATTTTAGAATAGGGTGCTTTGAGATTGTCCATAATTTTGAAGGGTGTCTTGACTTAAAAAACGGTTGAGAAACGCTGCCATAGACATAATGATAACTAATCATTTCAAGCGATCAGAATGGGAAATAATTTGTATGCTGATAGGCACATTGTGACCTCTACAGATAGCCACTGGCCAGCCAATTTCGAGTGTTCAAAATTGATATTTCTAAATGGCTGCTACTGGTACCTGTTACCTAGGGAGTCTACTAATGGAATAAACATACATGTTCATTTAAATAAGATGTTTAAAAAATTAAGTACAATTTCATGTCATTTTAATACAGTGGAACCATTAAAATAACTTTCTTGTCTCAGGGAACTCTTGCTAATGCTTAACATATCTACAGTTCACAGTATATTAGTGTGATTGTCTTAGCTAAAAGGATCATTGTTGTCAATGGTTATTTATCTGAGAGGCACACATTTCTCACTTCTCAGGGAACCCCTAGCAACTTCTAGAATAACTCTAAGTGCAGGTTCACACTAATATGACTTTTCAGGCGACTTGGTCAGCCTGGCAAGTCGTGCGCCGTAGCGGTCCATTGAGTAGTACAGGACCAGTTCTAATAGGAGCGAGACAAGTCGCTCCGATTTAGAAAAAGGGTCCTGTACTACTTCGGGGTGACCTGGAGGCGACTTGCATTGACATTCATTTTATGAAGTCCGCGCAAGTCGCGCCGAAGTCGTGATGCACGCGACTTCACAGGTCGCCCTCTAAGTCGGAGCCACGTAGTGTGAACCGGCACTATGGTTCCACGGAACCCTGGTTGAGAAAGGCTGTTCTAAAGTAATGTAAACAAAAACTCATCAGAAAGGAGGACTGTATGAATTCAAAAACGTCCCTGTAGTCCCCAGTGAAGTAAAACACCCACAGTCCGAGACTAGTCCAAATTATGCTAAGACTCTAGGTCACGTGAAGGAGCTCAAGTGATATTTTTGAATTTTATATATATATTTTTATACAGTACTGTGCAAAAGCTTTAGGCAGGTGTGAAGACATGCTGTAAAGTAAGAATGCTTTCAAAAATTGTTTATTTTTATCAATTTACAAAATGCAAATTAAGCGTACAGAAGAAAAATCAAAACCAAATCAATATTTTGTGTGACTACCCTTTGGCTTCAAACCAGCATCAATTCTTACACTTGCACACTTTTTACACTTGTACAAAGTCAGGGATTTTGTAGGATTAGAGTCAGGTGTATGATTAACCAAATATACCAAGCAGGTGCTAATGATCATCAATTTCATTATTAGTTTGAAACACATTCTTTAACTGAAACAGCCAAACTCTGCTACTAAGGTGAGGTTGTGAAGAAGGTTTCATGTCACAGGTCATACACTATGGCAAGACTGAGCACAGCAACAAGACACAAGGTATTTATACTGCACCAGCAAGGTCTCTCCCAGGCAAACATTTTAAAGCAGGCTGAGGTTTCAAGATGTGCTGTTTAAGGTCTTTTGAAGAAGCACAAACGGGCAATGTTGAGGAAGGTAGACGCAGTGATCAGCCAAGAAAACGTAACCACCTTTGCGGTATCCCCGAGCGTGACTCGGGGTGGATTTTTCAGGCTAGGATCGGTATCCCCGAGTCATGCTCGGGGTAGATGAACAGAGCCTGCAGCGCTGTCCCTTACCTTCTCCTGGTGATCCAGCGATGATCTCCCATTGCTGTGATCGCCAGCCGAGATCCCCGCTGCTCGTCCGTCGGTCTGATGACTTCCTAGTTCCGTTCCCTGCAGCAGCAATGCTGCATGGGAGCGGAACTGGGAGGGAAATTCATACGTTGCACAAAACACAAACACATAACATTCATATTATATATATATATATATATATATATATATATATATATATATACATATATATGTATATATATATATATATATATATATATATATATATGTATATATACATATATATATATATATATATATATATATATATATATATATACGTATATATATATATATATATATATATATATATATATATATACGTATATATATATATACGTATGTATATATATATGTATGTATGTATATGTATATATTTATATATATATACATATGTATATATATACATATATATATATATATATATATATATATATATATATATATATATATATATGTATATATATATATATATATAACGCATGAATTATAATCTAGTCAATAATATAATTTTTATATATATATATATATATATATATATATATATATATATATATATATATATTATATTATGTATTATATAATAAAATTATATTATTGATTAGATTATAATTCATGCGTTTGTGTTTCAAATTTATCACATCTGGGATGTCTACTAGAGTCTTGTTTTGGTCAGGTTTAAGTTAGTAATTGCTAATAATTGTAGGCCTATAATACATAACGCCAAATTTCCATGCAAAAAATTGTACCGCTTTTGGTACATAATTCCTGACATAATCATACCGCCAGGGAGGTTAAAGGAGCAGATGAATGACACATTATGCTTGCTTTCCTTCAGCATCATAATATGCCCATCAGTGCTATCAGCACAGAACTGGCAGAAACCAACGGGACCCAGGTACACCTCTACCATCTACTGTCCGGAGACTTGGTCTTCATGGAAGAACTGCGGCCAAAAAGCCATATCTCTGGCGTGGAAACAAGGCTAAATGACTTAACAATGCACAAAAACATAGGATCTGGGGTGCAGAAAAATGTCAGCAGGTATTCTGGACTGATGAGTCAAAATGTGAAATATATGGCAGTAGCAGGAGGCAGTTATTGATGAAAGGCTGGAGAACAGAAAAAAAATGAGTATCTTCAGGCAACAGGGAAGCATGGTGGACGTCCCCTGCAAGTTTGGGGCTGCATTTCTGCAAATAGAGTTGGAGATTTGGTCAGGGTATAATGGTGTCCTCAATGTTGAGAAATACAGGCACACACTTATCCATCATGCCGTACCATCAGGGAGGCATGTGATTGGCCCCAAATTTATTCTGCAGCAGGACAATGACCCTAAACATGCAGCCAATGTCATTAGAAACTATCTTCAGTCTAAAGAAACAAGGAGACCTGGAATTGATGCTCTGGTCCCCACAGAGCCCTGATCTCTCATATAATCATGGGATTACATGAAGAGACAGAAGGATGTGAGGCAGCCTACATCTACAAAAGATCCATGGTTAGTTCTCCAAGATGTTTGAAATAACCTACCTGCCGAGTTCCTTCAAAAACTGTGTGCAAGTGTACCTAGAAGAACTGATGCTGTTTTGAAGGCAAAGTGTGGTCATGACAAATATTGTTTTGATTTGAATTTCTTTTCTATTCATTTATTGTTTTTCTCATTTTGTTAATTGATAAAGGTCCACTTTAACATTCCAGTTATGTACAAGCTACACATCCATTTGGTAATACCTTTGTGCTGCTCTACATCAACATGCGTGAGATGGAATAAACTTTATATGTGACAATGATTTGGTCATTAACTTTCTGTCACTGTTCTCCATGTCTTATGAGCTGAATATAAACCAGCCATTTACTCCTGGCAGTTATTTGCCATCTTCATAGTGGATTTGTTTGCTTTGATCATTTTAAGGTCAAAATGAATCAACATTAATTGGATTCTGAGCACAAAACGTAACCGTAGCCTCTCTTTTTAATACAGAGCCTTTCATTCAGTGCAGATTCTTTGTTGCCTCAATGTACGGAATGTGCTAAGTGTCTTCCAAACACTGTTTGTAACCATTGTCATCCGCCAGTGCGTATTGTACTCAAATGATGATTAGTATTGATTACAGATGACATGAAAAGTATTAACAAGTAGTCATCCTGTAGTATGAGTATCCTGGGAGCAAAGAGGTCGGACTTTAACCGCTTGCCGACTGCCGCACGACTATTTACTGCGTCAGTCAGCCCCTCACAGGCAAAGCGACGTAGGGCTACGTCGCTAGCCTGTGAGGCTCTAGGGAGCGAGCGCGCGCCGCCGGAGGCGCGCTTCCGCTCCCGCGCGGTCACAGACCCCCCCGCGCATGTCCGCCGGGCACTCGCTGTCTTCCGTTACACCGGGAGAAAGGCAGGCGGCTAGTGTAAACAAAGCCGCCTGTCATTTTCCCCTGTGTAAGAATGGAGATCACACGATTCTACTATGTAGGACCGTTGATCTCTGTTCTTACACTAGTAGTCACAGCCAATCACAGTTAGAAACACGCCCCTAGGGACACACTTAACCCCTCCCTCTCCAATAAAGTTAACTCCTTCACTGCCAGTGTCATTTTCACAGTAACAGTGCATATGTATAGCACTGATTACTGTAGTAATGTCACTGGTAACCCCAAAAGTGTCAAAAAGGTCAGTCAAGGGTCCTATCTGTCCGCCGCAATGTCGCAGTCCCGCAAAAAAAATCGCAGATCGCCGCCATTACGTTAAAAAAAACAACAAAATGACAAAAATCTTTCCCTTTGTTAGTAAACGCAATAACTTTTGCGCAAACCAATCAAAATACGCGTTTTTTCGAATTTTTTTACCAAACATATGGTAAAAAAAAAATTGGCCTAAAATGTTAAAAAAATTTAAATTTTTGCATTTTTTTTTGGAATTTCATATGAAAAAAATGTGAAAAATATTGTTATTTTTGCAAAATTGTCGCTCTTTTTTTTGTTTATATCGCATGATCAAAAAATCGCACAGGTGATCAAATACCAGAAAGCTCTGTTTGTGGGAAAAAAAGGACATAAATTTCATTTGGGTACAGCATCGCACGACTGCGCAATTGTCCATTAAAGTCACGCAGTGCCGAATCGCAAAATAGGCCCTGGTCAGGAAGGGGGTAAAATCTTCCGGGGCTTAAGTGGTTAAAGATACTAATATACAAAACTTTTTACATAAGAGCATACACTGAACACTGCACTTTTAGAACAACAAAATAAATGTTCGTCTAAAGCCTATGTGGCAGGGCCCCCCCACCAAATATAACAAGACAATATTTTCACTAAAAATACACTAAAATCATTAATAGCAGACACAAACATTGAACAGTAAATTTGCATAAATTAGCCCCCCTTTTAAGTTGTTTTTTACATTAAAAAAAAAAAAAATTTATTTTAGAAATGTTAAAAATTATTTATTACAATGTTTAATTTTTTTTTTACGATTAATTTTTTTACAGGGCAGGGAAGCCTGCAGCGCTGGGGGGGGGGGGGGGGGGGTGGCACAGTGAAAGGAGGGCACACGGGGAGAGGGGAAATCAGAAGCAGGCAGAACAGGGAGGGTGATTGGTGTCGGAGAAGCAAATTACAGGAATGATGCCCTGTGTCTGTGTCTCTCCCTGCAGTAGCTGAATCTGATAGAAGTGGGAGAAACTGGCTTTGAGCTGCTGCATAGAGCTGTACAGGGCTTTCTTCTGTAATTGCCCCACTGCCCAACCACACAGATTCCCCGTGCTGTTGGGGGCCCCCTACAGGAGGACTGGTGGTCCCTCCCTATCAGCAGACCTGGGTGTGGTACCACAGTAAAAGGGGGGCACACAGGGAGAGGGGGGATCAGAAGCAGGCAGAACAGGAAGGGGGATCGGTGTCGGAGAAGCAATTACAGGAAAGATGCCCTGTGTCCGTGTCTCTCCCTGCAGTAGCTGAAAGCTGACAGGAGGGGGAGAAACTGGCTTTGAGCTGCTGCAGAGACATGCACAGGGCTTCCTTCTGTAATTGCCCCCCTGCCCAACCACACAGATTCCCCGTGCTGTTGGGGCCCCCCTGTGTACCTGGGCCCCCTACAGGAGGACTGGTGCCCCCCCCCCCCCTATCAGCGGCCCTGGGTGTGGTACCACCTCTGTATGTGCACAGATATCCTGAGAGCAAAAAACTTCTTTATATCATAAAATTCATACGCTATATATATATATATTTGTTTTATATGAGAGCATAATCATCACTAAGATCATGAATATGATTTTATGCAGGTTTTTTTTTTTTTCCTCACAGAATAGGTTCAGATATATTATAATACCCCAACCTGGTCCCCCTTGTCTCGACCCTGTATTTACCACCCAGCACAACCCTCTTTAAAAGAACAGATCCTCTAGCAGCAACAATAGAGTTCCCAACCAGAATGAATGGGCAAGAATAGCTATGTACAGAGCTTCCCCTCCATTCACAAACGGAAGCATAGTAAACACAGTAACCCTGCTAACAAGTCTTTTTTTCCTATCTTCTATACCATTCCAATTTGAATGCACACAACAGTACACAGCAGCAAAGCAAGGCTATGAATTACAATGTTTTTAATAAAATTAGCCTCAATTTCCTGGTACTCTGTGAAATGAAGCAAAGCTCATTGTGCGCTCCTTTACTGTACATCAAGATATTTGACATCTCATTTCACAAGCGCTGAGCAAAGTAGAAGGATTTCATGAATTAAAGCACAAAGGAAAAAAGCTGCAGTCATCCCATTGCAATCAGCAGTATGATCTAGTATGCTTTGTTATCATACTGCCATCATGTGGTAGAATGTATGCTTGCATCCTCCTGCCACAAATGTCTTTTTCTTTGTAAATTCTTAGTGTATATCTTATCCACTTGACCTCCGGAAGATTTACCCCCTTCCTGACCAGGCCATTTTTTGCGATACGACACTGCGTTATTTTAACTGACAATTGCGCGGTTGTGCTACGCTGTACCCAAATAAAAGTTCTGTCCTTTTTTTTCCCACAAATAGAGCTTTCTTTTGGTGTTATTTGATCACCTCTGCAATTTTATTTTTTGCACTATAAACAAAAACAGAACGACAATTTTAAAAAAAAAATTTTTTTTTTGCTTTCTGCTATAAAACATATCCAATAAAAAAAAATTTAAAAAATCAAATGTCTTCATTAATTTAGGCCAATATTAGGCCAATATGTATTCTGTTACATGTTTTTGGGGGGAAAAAAATTCCATTAGGCGTATATTGATTGGTTTGTATAAAAGTTATAGCATCTACAATCTTTGGGATATATTTATGGATTTTTTTTTCTAATAGTATTGACGAAGGTGAACAAATTGGACACTGACACTTTTGACACTTCTTTGGGGACCATTGACATTATTACGGTGATCAGTGCTAAAAATATGCTCACTGTACTAATGACATTGGCTAGAAAGGGGTTAACATTAGGGGCAATTAAAGGGTTAACTGTGGGCCTAACTGGTGTTTTTACTACTGTGGGGGAGGTGCCTGTACTAGAGGAAGGCATTGATCCATGTTCCTGCTTTGCAGGAACGCATGATCAATGCCTTCCTTACCGGTGATCTGCCCTGTTTATGTAGGCAGATCCCCGTTCTGCCTGTGTATAGAAGGATCAGCGGGTGCCGGCGGACATCGGGTCCTTGGGACCCGCTGATCAGCTACCGCTGTGTAGAAGCCCGGAAGTGCAGGGTCATGTATATATAACCATACTTACATATACATATAAATGGTTATTGGACTGACTCATTCTATCAAAGTGTATCAAAGGCAAAACTTTTTCTTTTTTTGTTTTGCATAGAGTGTGGAAAAGTTAGAGCCACTGTAAAGTTTTTATTGCTTTGTAAACGTTGGGGAGATTTGCCCTTTCTATTCCCGATGACCATCAGCAAGTTATCGTTAATACTAAATTTTGAGTTGCAATGCAACAGAAAGCGAGGGGACACTTGTTCTGGTGACAACTGACAAAAATGGATCTTTATTGTCTGTTGCTTCTATGGGACAGAAAGTGAGTATAATTCACAGGGACTCAAATGGCAAACAAAACAAAAAAAAAACAAAAAAAAGGGGGGGGGGGGTTATATATTTATTTTCTACTGTAGCCAAAGCAAAAAAAAAAAAGAATTACACAAAATCTACTCTGAATTGGAAGTGCTAACTGCTCATTTAGCCTAGGGGTGCAAGAATAGAGAGTAATAACATCCTTTTTCCTCGCTCCAGCAGGGTCCCCTTCATATGTCAGTCTAATGAAGTCTCGTTTTGTTACTTCTGCTTCCTTCACATACAATGCAGGGTTAAAAGCTTTGCTTTGTACTTAGTGCTACTGAGTGTCCAGTGGTTTCATGGCTCCCAAGGCTCTCCTGCAGATTATCACGTTAGATGTAGACACCCCTGGTACATTTCATTCCAGTTTGTGCTTTGTCACCCTCAATATATTGATTACTTTTGTTTGCATATGCAAGAAATAAGTTCATATGATTTTTTTTTGTTTTGTTTTAGCCCACAGTGTGTGAAAGAGAGCTGTGTGTATTCGCTTTTCAAACATTAGGTGTAATGAATGAAGCCGCAGATGAAATCGCCACTGGTGCTCAGGTAGGTAAAAGCAACACTGCAGCCATGAGAATAATAATATTCCTTAAACAATAAATCAATTGTACTAGTGTTTAAGACACTGTTATAGATATTTTGCTATTGTTATAATTTGTCTAGATTTAGGTAATGGGAACATTTGGAATTGGATTTTAGAAAGAATATGTAGCTCAGTAAATGAAAAAACAATCAGCGCAGACAGGTAAGTGTAGCTAAACTAGATGGAAATGCCAGCTGAACACCGACCCAGGATACACAGCAAAAAATCCCAGAGAGATATGACAGACAAAATGATGCAGCGCAAATCCTGTAAATAATGGCATAAGAAATAAAGAGTCCCAAAAAGATGAAAGAGACAGTTCCTTAGGTCCAATCTGTGTTGAAAGAGGATATAGGAGACAACGACTCCACACAGTGATCTCCCTCCACCATAAAGCACACTGATGCCCTCACCTCATGATTCGACCACTGTGTTACCAGAGGTCAAAAATCGCAGTGTCAATCCACATCAATTAGCAGGCTTCAGGTACATTCATATACACTCCTTGATAACTAAGGACCAGATAGGACTCACAGACCGGATTCCCCAAATGTAGACATTCCGAGGTATAAATGAAAGAAGAAAACCTCTAAGTGCAGACTGCCAGTACCAAACTTCTTTTAATAAATATAGTTTGCACTTACATGGTAAACGATAAACACAGGCACATCAGTACAGGTGCACATCGATAAGACTTCAGCGTCGTGGGCTGTGCATACCAGCAGCCAGCCACACACGCTGCAACATATTGTATATTTAAACAATTACATCTCTTAAACGTGTAGCTCAGTTTGAACTACCGAACTCAGCAGTTGTGAGAGTACACTTAGGCACTTTTCCACTGCAAGTACCGGCTCGGCTCTACTCAGCCGTGCTTGGCCCTGCTTTGGCCCAATTTGCTTTTCCACTGCTGGTACCGCATGGTACGGTGTTGGAACGGTTCGTTACGGTACGGTATGGTTTGCTTTTCCACTAAAGTAGTACTAAAGTTAAGTGGGTGGGATAACAACGGGGTGGGTGGGATTCTCTGACCAATCAGTGGCTAGTAGTGACTGCATGCAAAGGATTGTGGGATATGTTACCGGGTATGGTACCTGTTGGAACCACAATCGAGTAGGTACTGTTTTTGAGAGCCGTACCATTCGGTTCCATGCAGTGGAAAAGCGCCGCCGTACCGTACCGTACCGAACCGTTCCTACACCAAACCATGCGGTACCAGCAGTGGAAAAGCACAAAAGCGAGCCGAACCGTTCGGTTCCATGCAGTGGAAAAGCGCCATTAGCTACTGTTAGGAAACCTGTAAAGTATCCCTATTGGAAGAAGAGTTTAGCCTTACTTACTTTGTGAACCTCTAAAGCTTGGTTTTGGTCAGGGCTGGCCCAAGTAATTGTGCTGCCTGGGTCCAAAAAAAAAAAAAATCTCCCCCACCAAAAGTCCCGCACATCCATTATTTTATATAAATATAACAGTTAGAAAATATAATATATATTGTTTTCTTCTTCCATAATTCACCACCGGACCGGTCCACCAAACACCCACTGTCTGTCCTCAGTCCTCCTGTCACTCCTGTGTCTTGCGCACCCACCGCCCTAGAAGATCCAGCCTGCCCTGCATGAGATGGAATGCGCTGATGTCTGACGTCATTGCGCACACCACGATCACGTGAGGGACATTCTCTGAAGGAGGCGTTCCGCCTCCTCTATACTCAACAGTTTGCACTATGGGTGGCAATATGAGATGGGGATACGGTGCCCGTAACGCACCGCAAACTGATTAGAAAAAAAAAAAAAAACACTAGAAAACAAATCTTGGGAGTTAATTTGCTGCCCCTCTCCAAGTTTTGCCTGGGTCAAATGGAAAAGTGTTTCTGTCTGAGAACTTGGGTCTCCCGGTGGGGCAGGAGATCCTGAGAAAGCCGCAGAAGGCAGTGGAAGGGGGGACATCCCCTCTGGCTGCTTGTAAAAGCAGTTGAGTGTTTAATTAGCCTCTAGGATTGCTTTTACAGGAAAGCCCACCACCTGCCGAAAGCTGAAAACATAATACAGGGATGATGCCTGCAGTTGCAGGCATCATTCCAGTATAGCCACTTGAATTCCAGTGATGTACCGGTACGTCACTGGTCGTCAACTAGTAGGCTTCTTATTTTCCATGTATAAACCTGCATATACAGGTGCAGCTCATAAAATTAGAATATCATCAAAAAGTTATTTCAGTAATTCAATTCAAAAAGTGAAACTCATATATTTTATATAGATGCGTCACACGCAGAGTGATATATTTCAAGCATTTCTTTCTTTTAATTTTGATGATTATGGCTTACAGCTAGTGAAAACCCAAAATGCAGTATTCTAGAAAATTAGAATATCACATAAGACCAATGAAAAAATATTTTTAATACAGAAATGTCTTTCTGAAAAGTATGTCCATGTACAGTATAGTATGCACTCAATACTTGGTCGCGGTTCCTTTTGCATGAGTTACTGCATTAATGCGGCGTGGCATGGAGGCGATCAGCCTGTGGCACTGATGAGGTGTTATGGAAGCCCAGCTTTCTTTGATAGCAGCTTTCAGCATCGTTGGGCCTGGTGTCTTTCATCTTCCTCTTGACAATACCCCACAGATTCTCTATGGGGTTTAGGTCAGGCGAGTTTGCTGGCCAATCAAGCACAGTGATACCATGATCATTAAACCAGGTATTGGTACTTGGCAGTGTGGGCAGGTGCCAAGTCCTACTGGTAAATTAAACCAGCATATCCATGAAGCTGGTCAGCAGAGGGAAGCATGAAGTGCTCTAGAATTTCCTGGTAGAGGGCTTAGCTGACTTTGGACTTGATAAAACACGGTGGACCAACACCAGCAGATGACATGACTCCCCAAATCATCATGGACTGTGGAAAATGTTGCATTTCATTTAGAAATCAAGATCCCAGAGTCTGGAGAAAGAGAGGAGAGGCACAGAATCCAAGTTGCGTGAGGTCCAGTGTAAAGTTTACACACTCACAGTGGTGATTCTAGATCACATTCTAGATCACATCATGCTTCCCTCTGCTGACCAGCTTTATGAAGAATGTATCAATATATAACTGCGCTAATACGCTGATTATGGTAAGCTGCAACTTAAAGTGAGATAACACAAATGCAAATACAAATAAAAAGCTGTGCTAACAAATTGCAAGTGTGAAAAATTATCAACATAATCATCAATTAAAATTAATGTAATAATTAAATGTGCACAATGTGCAGTAATGAAATAAACTCAAGTGAATAATGAATGTGCACAATCACAAAAACAATTAAAAGTCCAAATGGACAATAAGTCCAAATATGTGATAAGTAGAAGGTTAGGAGAGTGAGCCCGTGATAAAAACATCCTCCACCAAAATAAAGAAAAGCACTTACAATGCGAAAATAAGGCAGCGCATATGGACAAACAACAAGCCGGCCGGCTTCACGCTTTACCCATTCCTTCTGGGTAGACGATGGTGACGTCAGCACGCCGTGACTTGACACGTTTCGTCAGAGATGACGTCTTCCTGGGATACGTCTTCCTGGCTTGTTGTTTGTCCATATGCACTGCCTTATTTTCGAATTGTAAGTGCTTTTCTTTAGTTTATGCAATAAAACCTTGCTGTATTACACTATGGAGCATTTGTTCTCTTCTATGGTGCTTTCCCGGAGCCATACCGATCTACACATTTGTGTGTGGAATGCTGTTTCTGGGTACATCTGAGGTGGTATTGGTGTTTTTGACCCTCGGTACATCATAATCTCGTTCTCCCCTCTTGGTGGCTTTACCATGGGACATCGGTCTCCATTGTGATATTTTGGCTCAATATGACTGCTATCTGGTAAGCAAAATAGCATGGTCTGGTGGTAGTTGCACAGTGGTGGAGGACGTTTTTATCACGGGCTCACTCTCCTAATCTTCTACTTAAAGTTATCACATATTTGGACTTATTGTCCATTTGGACTTTTTATTGTTTTTGTGATTTTGCACATTCATTATTCACTTGAATTTATTTCATTACTTTATTCAATAGGTTCACATTTTGCACATTTAATTATTACATTCATTTTAATTGATGATTATGTTGATAATTTTTCACACTTTCAATTTGTTAGCACAGCTTTTTATTTGTATCAGCTTTATGGAGATCCTGGTTTCATTTTCCAGCAGGACTTGGCACCTGCCCACACTGCCAAAAGTACCAATAACTGGTTTAATGATCATGGTTTCACTGTGCTTGATTAGCCAGTAGACTCGCCTGATCTAAACCCTAAGAGAATCTTTGGGGTATTGTCAAGAGGAAGATGAGAGACACCAGACCACAACAATGCAGATGAGCTGAGGGCCACTATCAAAGAAACATGGGCTTCCATAACACCTCAGCAGTGCCACAGGATGATCACCTCCGTGCCACACTGCATTAATGCAGTACTTCATGCAAAAGGAACCCTGACCAAGTATTGAGTGCATACTATACAGTACATGGGCATACTTTTCAGTAAACCAACATTTCTGTATTAAAAATCCTTTTTATTCCCTGGAACAAATAATCTACAAGAATCTCTATAGGCAGTGATATTAGCTCAAATGTTCCAAGGCAGATGTGCAGATAGACATATAGACTCAGCTGAAGGTTGTATAGTGCCTTTACTGATCTTTCAACCACAGTCCGAGTGTTGCAGCATTTGGCAAACAAAAAGATTGGCACTCATGTTCCGCTTTTCTGCCCAAGATTATCTGTGTTAATCTTGTCCAGAATATATCATAATTTTAATGTTTCTCATATTTTGGGCTAATATAAAATAGAAGTAATTTCCGTATATGCAGTCCATTGTTGTTGATGTTTTTTATGTTTCTAGGTTGTAGATCTGCTAGTATCCATGTGTCGGTCTGCTTTGGAATCTCCAAGGAAAGTTGTTATTTTTGAGCCATATCCTTCGGTGGTAGACCCCAATGATTCTCAGGCCCTGGCCTTTAATCCCAGAGTAAGTGTTCACTAGTATGCTTTCATACTTCTTCAAATAAATATGCTATACACACATGAAGCTCAATTCACAAAGCTTAAAACAGGGGCAAGGTTCTTTATTTTCAGTCATGTGATGGCAATTTTCAGCTCTTATTAAATTCAGTTGAAAATAACTGTATTTCTTTAGGTTTGTGAATTAAGCCTATGGTTTTCATAAAAGTTTAAAAAGTAATTAATTTATTGTCTGCTGTGCACAACACATGACATGTGCCTTCCATTGATTGGCAACTGATAGCAAAGTGGCCACAACAACTGCCCTCCTTGAGAAAAGTGCTGTCTGGCTGGCTGGTTTAAAGGAGAAATAGGGCCAAAATCTCCTTTAGCCCAAATTCTCCTGTGGGTCATAGGAGTGAACTTAGTTCCACACTCCTGTGCAGGGCCGCCATCAGGGGGGTACAGCCCATACACATGTAGGGGGCCTGGGCGTCCCCAAGGGCCCCAAACAGGGTATGGTTGCCACCTGTCCTCGCAATGCCATTCAATTGTATGCTCCGCCGTTCTCTTGCAGACTGGCACTATGTTGTGGGTCCTGTCCCTCACTAGCCCTCACACACAGCTGTAGGCCCTGCCCTCCCCTGTTCTCCAGTTGTTCACCCCTGGACAGGAGGGGTGGCATTTACTAGAACCATTTACCTTTATTTTCCTGGGATGGAGATAATGGGACTGGAGGAGAAAGAGGACATGGAATGCAGGAGGACATGGGACTGTAGGAGGACAACGACACGGTAGGTGGGCCCTGTGGACTGTTGGTGGTCAGGCCTGGGGGGGGGGGGGGGGCAAGGCCAAAAACTGTGTAAGGGGCCCCAAAATTTCTGATGGCTGCCCTGCTCCTGTGACCCATGTTCAGCCGACAGCTGTCTAAAGTCTGCTGTCGGCTGACATTACTCAGCTGGTCTAGGCTCTGGCGAGGTCCCAACTTTAATGTCAGGATCAGCCCAGATGCCTGGACTAGCAGCTGGCTCAGCCTCTCAGATGTTCTGTGTTGCGGACTAGGGATAAACTAAGGTTCAGGCTGAGCTCAGTTCAGTTCGAAGCTGTGGGAAACTGTTGCATGGCAGCAGGCTGCCGTCCAAATCAGCTGTGCCTGTCGAATTCCCTGCCCTGCCATCAAGCATAACAAAGAGTAACATTACACATAACATGCAGGGGACGTCATTGATGACGTTGACCAAATATGGCCATGTGGTCATATTAGCTCAATGATGTCACCATCACCGTCAAATTCCATCTTAGAATTCCACGCCTGCAGATTTATGTGACTGCAGCCATCAGTCATGTGACAGTTTTCCACAGGTTCACGTTGAACTGAGCTTGGCCCGAACCTTAGCTCATCTATATTGCTCACCCAGAACAAGCATGTAGCCACTGAAGTTAGAATTTATTATTTTCAAACTTAAATCAAAACATATTGAAACTAGGGGATCAGAATAAAAGCCAGGCAACCAATATTTTCAGAAGGAGGTTATCAAAGACAATACTTGTATGTGTCCCATGGCAGGCTTGGCCCACTGGAGTTGGTAAGGTACTCCCTTGTAATGGCAGGTAGAGGTGAACAGATCTGAGACTCACCACACAGTTCATTGGAGCTCCTTTGTAACATGTAGCAGGAACTGTCTCCTAAATTAAACATCATTGTTTGGTTGTAGAAATGAGAAGAAACTGGTCGCACACCACGGTTGTAATCCCACACCACGGTTGTAATCCAATAAAACGTCCTTTATGCTTCAAACATGGGACAAAAGCACAGGAAAGGTTACAGTTGACATGTTTCACACATAGGAGTGCTTAGTCATAAAGTTATGACTAAGCACTCCTATGTGTGAAACATGTCAACTGTAACCTATGCTGCCCTATTGTCCCATGTTTGAAGAATAAAGGATGTTTTATTGGATTACAACTGCGGTGTGCGACAAGCTTATTCTCATTTCTATGTCACTGCGGTAGCCAGCACCTGTGAGTAATCCATTGCATACCACACCTGAGTGGTATCCTGTTCTTTAGTTTGGATTTAGTGTTTGAGTGGACTAAGCCCCAGTTCTCACTGGTACGACTTGGCATGTGACCTGCAACACACAGAGTCACATGACAAGTAAAAACACAATAAAGTGGTTCTAAAGGCTGAAGGTTTTCCGTATGTTCTATGCATGAAGGTAAAAAAACCTTCACTGTGTAGCTCCCCCCTCAGCCCCCCTAATACTTATCTAAGAAGCCCAATCTCAATCTAGCCATCCATCGATGTGCACGAGAGCCAAGGCTTTCCCGGGTCTCTGATTCCTCCTTGCAGGAGCAGGAGCCATTTGCTCCCAGTGCTGTTAATCATAGACAGTGAGGCAGGAGTGGGGGTGGAGCTCAGCTGTATCTACTGTGTCTTATGGGCACACAGAGCAGCCTTGCGAGTGAGCACGTATGGGTTCCCCCATATCAGGTGGCTTTCTATGGGGGCACTCGGCAAGGGGAAGGGGACCAGAGCACCAGCAGGAGACCCCGGAAAAGGAGGATCGGTGCTGCACTGTGCAAAAGTATGACATGTTTATTATTAAAAAAATCCTTTACAAATGCTTTAATTTCAATGGCGGCCATTCCAATCAATCAGCGACTTTTCAAAAGGTTCCTGCCCTACTTTGATGTAACTTCAATGCAATTTATAGTCCCATGGACGCATAGAGGTCGCAAATAAGTCATAATGAAAATCGGACAACAATGGGGTCGCAGCAGTGTAAACCAAAGCTAGTTCTTCATCTGTTTTGTCCTTGACCTTTCTTTTTGTTTAACAGAAAAAGAATTACGACAGAGTTCAGAAGGCACTAGACAGCATTGCTTCTATCAGAGAGATGACTCAAGTAAGCACTGGACCCCAATTTTTACTTATGTATTTAAAAAGCAAATGCATTGTAACTTGCATATTTACCAAGTGCTAGGATGTCTTTCATTTCTTCAGGATTGTTTCTGAGAACTTTTGCATGTGTTTAAGGCTACATTTACATGCTGTCGCTTTCCGCATGTAACTGCTCATCTGAGCAGGTATGTACACATGAATGGGGGAAGGGGGCAAAAAGGATGGGCATAGTTGGCACTCCTGACAAGTGGGTCAAGGCTACAGGGCTCAAAATTTAAGCTACTAGCCAGGCCTTAAGGGTTACTCGCCACCAGTTGTTCCACCCAACCCCTACCCTGCCCCGCCCCAAATTCCACCCCTAAACATGCCCTCATAAATTATCTCATAAAATAACACTGTTAAATGTTTTTTTCATGAATGCAGAAGTTACAAAAATAAATATTAATAACAGCTTTATCAGTGCCCATCAATGCAGCATATCAGCGCCCATCAGTGCAGCATCATAAGTGAAGCTTATTAGTGCCGTCCCATCAGTGCCTTCTCATCAGTGTCCATCAGTGAAACCTCACCAGTGCCCCTCAGTGCAGCCTCACCAGTGCCCATTAGTACAGCCTCACCAGTGCCCATCAGTGCAGCCTCATCAGTGCAGCCTTATCAGTGCCCATGAATGCAGCCTCACCAGTGCCCATCAATGCAGCCTCACCAGTGCCCATCAATGCAGCCTTACCAGTGCCCTTCAATGCAGCTTCACCAGTGCCCTTTAATACAACCTCACCTGTGCCCATCAATGCAGTCATATCAGTGCCCATCAATGCCTCCTCACCAGTGCTAATGAATGCAGCCTCACCAGTGCCCATCAATGCAACCTCACGTGTGCCCATCAATGCAACCTCATCTGTGCCCATCAATGCAGCCTCCCCTTTGCCCATCAATGCAGCCTCCCCTTTGCCCAGCTATGCAGCCTCCCCTGTGCTCATTAATGCAGCCTCACCTGTGCCCAGGGCCGGTTTTAGACAAAGTGTGGCCCTGGGCAAACCTAAAAGTGGGGCCCCGAATTTTTTTATATTCTACCAAAAATATAGGCGCCATATGCTGCGCGGCACCCAATTGCACCAACCGGCAAGGGAAAGGGAAGAGAGGGGCCGTGTCCTTCCACAGGTGCGCTAGGAATCTGTAAGATCGGTGCTATGGGCTCCTGACAGTGACAGGGCCCCTTTGTAAAATGGAGCCCGCCAGGGGCGGACTGAGAACCCTCAGGGCCCCCGGGCAAAATAAATCAAGGGCCCCCTTCCAGACCCCACCCATGTCCCGCCTCCAGTTACACCCTTGCCCCGCCTCCAGACACACCCACATCCCGCCTCCAGACACCCTACACAATCTTTAGACACAAGGAACAAAAGTGCAATAATTTATAAACAAGTGCAATATAAATAATTCACAAACCAAGACCAGTGCATTACAAAAATCATACATAGACAAAACCAGAGCATTACAATAGTAAATTGCCAGGTCTAGGTGGGGTAGGGTTGCTACCTCACCCCTTTAATCCAGGACACATACGAATTACCAGTGGCGGCTGGTGCTCAAAATTTTTGGGGGGCGCAAACAGAAAAATGTAATAGGCATTGCTTTGCGACAAAAAAACGCTGTAAAAAATTGCGTGACTTAACAAACAATCATTAGGTTGGTTCAAGATTGACCAGCGTGTCCCCATTCACTGCACAGTGACCAGCATGTCCCCCATCAATGCACAGTGTCCACAATGCACAGTGACCAGCATGTCCCCCATCAATGCATAGTGACCAGCATGTCCCCCATCAATGCACAGTGACCAGCATGTCCCCCATCAATGCAGAGTGTCCAGCATGTCCCCATTCAATGCAGAGTGTCCAGCATGTCCCCATTCAATGCACAGTGTCCAGCATGTCCCCATTCAATGCACAGTGTCCACAATGCACAGTGACCAGCATGTCCCCCATCAATGCACAGTGTCCACAATGCACAGTGACCAGCATGTCCCCCATCAATGCACAGTGTCCACAATGCACAGTGACCAGCATGTCCCCCATCAATGCACAGCGTCCAGCATGTCCCCCATCAATGCACAGTGACCAGCATGTCCCCATTCAATGCAGAGTGTCCAGCATGTCCCCATTCAATGCACAGTGTCCAGCATGTCCCCCATCAATGCACAGTGTCCAGCATGTCCCCCATTCAATGCACAGTGTCCAGCGTGTCCCCCATCAATGCACAGTGTCCAGCATGTCCCCATTCAATGCACAGTGTCCAGCGTGTCCCCCATCAATGCACAGTGACCAGCATGTCCCCATTCAATGCACAGTGACCAGCATGTCCCCTACCAATGCACAGTGACCAGCATGTCCCCATTCAATGCACAGTGACCAGCATGTCCCCCACCAATGCACAGTGACCAGCATGTCCCCCATCAATGCACAGTGACCAGCATGTCCCCCATCAATGCACAGTGTCCAGCATGTCCCCCATTCAATGCACAGTGTCCAGCGTGTCCCCCATCAATGCACAGTGTCCAGCATGTCCCCATTCAATGCACAGTGTCCAGCGTGTCCCCCATCAATGCACAGTGTCCAGCATGTCCTCCACCAATGCACAGTGACCAGCATGTCCCCATTCAATGCACAGTGACCAGCATGTCCCCCACCAATGCACAGTGACCAGCATGTCCCCCATCAATGCACAGTGACCAGCATGTCCCCCACCAATGCACAGTGACCAGCATGTCCCCATTCAATGCACAGTGACCAGCATGTCCCCTACCAATGCACAGTGACCAGCATGTCCCCCACCAATGCACAGTGACCAGCATGTCCCCCATCAATGCACAGTGACCAGCATGTCCCCCATCAATGCACAGTGTCCAGAATGTCCCCATTCAATGCACAGTGACCTGACCAGCATGTCCCCATTCAATGCACCGTGACCTGACCAGCATGTCCCCCATCAATGCACAGTGACCTGACCAGCATGTCCCCCATCAATGCACAGTGACCTGACCAGCATGTCCCCATCAATGCACAGTGACCTGACCAGCATGTCCCCATCAATGCACAGTGACCTGACCAGCATGTCCCCCATCAATGCAGTGTCCAGCATGTCCCCATCAATGTGTGACCCCCCCCGGAGGACTTCACTTACCTCTGGTGCCACCGCCGTCACCGTGCCTGGCGTGCTGCTCGGGACTCGGTCGGACGTCTTCTCCCTCCGAGTCCTCGTCTCGACCTGCATGCGCGCCGCCCGTCTCCGTCCCGACTCCGTCCCGACTCCCTGGCGACTGTGCTGCTCGGGAGTCGACTTCTTCCTCCTCCATGGCGCTGCGACTTGGTCGGCGCGGCCCGGTGCCTCTTCTCTGACGGCGGACGGTAAGGTGTGGTGATTTTGGTGGGGGGATCACATATTAGGGTGGGGTTGTCAGTGGTGAATTGTGTGGTTTAGGGGGGGCTACACCGCCACTGTATCATACCCCCCCCCCCCGCACACAATTCACCACTGATCCTCACCAAATTCACCACTACTGTGTCATTCCCTCCGAATGACACAGCAGTGGTGAATTTGGTGAGATTACATATTGGTGGGGGTGTAAGTGGTGGGGGGGGGAATGACACAGCGGTGGTGAATTTGGTTAGATTACATATTGGTGGGGGTGTCAGTGGTGGGGGGGGAATGACACAGCGGTGGTGAATTTGGTTAGATTACATATTGGTGGGGGTGTCAGTGGTGGGGGGGAATGACACAGCGGTGGTGAATTTGGTTAGATTACATATTGGTGGGGGTGTCAGTGGTGGGGGGGGAATGACACAGCGGTGGTGAATTTGGTTAGATTACATATTGGTGGGGGTGTCAGTGGTGGGGGGGAATGACACAGCGGTGGTGAATTTGGTGAGATTACATATTGGTGGGGGTGTCAGTGGTGGGGGGGAATGACACAGCGGTGGTGAATTTGTGCCACAGACCCCCTAATATGTGATTTCCCCACAAAATTTACCACCGCTGTGTCATTCCCCCCCACCACTGACACCCCCACCAATATGTAATCTCACCAAATTCACCACCGCTGTGTCATTCCCCCCCACCACTGACACCCCCACCAATATGTAATCTCACCAAATTCACCACCGCTGTGTCATTCCCACCCCTACACCACCACTGATACCCCCACCAATATGTGATCATGTCCCCCAAATTCCCCTCTGCTGTGTCATTCCCCCCACACCACCACCAATATGTGATGTCCCCCAAGTTCACCACTGCTGTGTCATCGTCCCCCCACCACACAATTCACCACTGACACCCCCACCAATATGTGATCTCCCCCAAGTTCACCACTATGGTGAATTTAGGGGAGATCACATGTTGGTGGGGGTGTCAGTGGATGTGGTAGTTAGCTGGTGTTTGCTTTGAACAAAACCTGTACTACTGTACTGTATTCCTAATATTATCTACTCACTGACCTGACCTCACCACTTATGAGGACACCATAGATCCGAAGGCGGAGCGGGCCACAGGACCTTTCACAACGTCACGTTCACGTGACTCCGCTGAGGTGTGGGTGGGGTTAGGTGCCCTCAGCGTGACGGGGCGGGGTTAGGTGCCCTCAGCGTGACGGGGCGGGGTTAGGTGCCCTCAGCGTGACGAAGGAGAGTGACTCGGCCAATGTGTGGGTGGAGCTACCTGTCAATATTCGCTGGGGAGGGCTAGGAGTGTGGGAGGGGCTAGAGCTCTTTAATGTGCACGGCCACGGACCAACGAGAAGGCGAGCCTAAGAGGGACTCTTTGTGGTGTAGGCGGGGCTAGGCGTCCTTAATGATCACAGAGGGCGGGGCTAAGAATGACTCGGCTGATGTGTAGGCGGGGTTACAGGTCGTCTCCCCTCCTCACACTTCAACATAGAACTGGCTGCCTGGCCCCGCCTCCTAGTTCCATAGCGCTGGTCGCCGAGCGGCGCTGCGGCGGTTCCCGATAGTCCGATGTTGTCTCTGAGACAACATCGGGTGAATTAGTGCTGTACTGGGCGGCGGGTTCCCTTCCCGTCTGAAGTGTCCGACCGCTCAGTCCGCCCCTGGAGCCCGCTGCTGACACTGACATGGGGCCCGGGGCCCCTGGACATTCGGGGCCCTGGGCAGTTGCCCAGTTTGCCCCCCCCTAACGCCGGCCCTGCCTGTGCCCATTAAGCAGCCTCACCAGTGTTCATTAATGCAACCTCATCTGTGCCCATCAATGCAGCCTGATCAGTGCCCACCAATGCTCATCAATTCAGCCTCATTTGTGCCCACCAATGCAGCCTCACCTGTGTCCATCAATGCCCCCTCTCTAGTGCCCATTAATGCAGCTTCACCAGTGTCCATCAATGCAACCTCACCTGTTCCCCTTAAAGGCTGCCTCACCTGTACCCATCAATGCAGCCTCATCTATGCCTATCAATGCAGCCTCACCTGTGCCCATCAATGCAGCCTCACCTGTGCCCGTCAATGCAGCCTCATCTGTGCCCGTCTATGCAGCCTCACCTACATATATATATATATATATATATATATACAGTATATACACTGAACAAAATGATAAACGCAACACTTTTGTTTTTGCCCCCATTTTTTATGAGCTGAACTCAAAGTTCTAAGACTTTTTCTATGTACACAAAAGGCCTATTTCTCCTAAATATTGTTTACAAATCTGTCTAAATCTGTGTTAGTGAGCACTTCTCCTTTGCCGAGATAATCCATCCACCTCACAGGTGTGGCATATCAGGATGCTGATTAGATAGCAAGATTATTGCACAGGTGTGCCTTAGGCTGGCCACAATAAAGGCAACTCTAAAATGTGCACTTTTACTGTATTAGGGGGTCCGGGGGGGGGGGGTTCGAAAACCAGTCAGTATCTGGTGTGACCACCATTTGCCTCACCCAGTGCAACACATCTCCTTCGCATAGAGCTGATTGATCAGGTTGTTAATTGTGGCCTGTGGAATGTTGGTCCACTCCTCTTCAATGACTGTGAGACTTTGCTGGATATTGGCAGGACCTGGAACACGCTGTCATATAGGACGATCCAGACCATCCCAAACATGCTTAATTGGTGACATGTCCAGTGAGTATGCTGGCCATGCTATAACTGGGATGTTTTCAGCTTCCAGGAATTGTGTACAGATATTTGCAACATGGGGCTGTGCATTATCATGCTGCAACATGAGGTGATGGTCATGGATGAATGGCACAACATTGGGCCTCAGGATCTTATTACCGTATCTCTGTGCATTCAAAATGCCATTAATAAAATGCACCTGTGATCGTTGCCCATAACATACACCTGCCCATACCATAACCCCACCGCCATCATTGGCCACTTGATCCACAACGTTGACATCAGCAAACCGCTCACCCACAGGACCCCATACACACTGTCTACCATCTGCCCTGTACGGTGAAAGCCAGGATTCATCCCTGAAGAGAACACCTTTTCAGAGTGCCAGACGCCATCGAATGTGAGCATTTGCCCCACTCAAGTCGGTTATGAGGAAGAACTGCAGTCAGGTCAAGCCCCCGATGAGGATGACGAGCATGCAGATGAGCTTCCCTGAGACGGGTTCTGACAGTTTGTGCAGAAATTCTTTGGTTATGTAAACAGATTGCTGCAGCAGCTGTCCAGCAGGTGGCCGGTCTCAGACGATCTTGGCGGTGAAGATGCTGGATGTGGAGGTCCTGGGCTGTTGTGGTTATAAGTGGTCTGCGGTTGTGAGGCCGGTTGGATGTACTGCCAAATTTTCTAAGGAGACGGCTTATGGTAGGGAAATGAACATTTAATTTTCACGGGCAACAGCTCTGGTGGACATTCCTGCAGTCAGCATAACAATTGCACGCTCCCTCAAAACTTGCGACAAGTGTGGCATTGTGCTGTGTGATAAAACTACACATTTTGGAGTGACCTTTTATTGTGGCCAGCCAGATACTGACTGGTTTTCGAACCCCCCCCCCCCACCTCGGACCCCCTAATACAGTAAAACTGCACATTTTAGAGTTGCCTTTATTGTGGCCAGCCTAAGGCACTCCTGTGCAATAATCTTGCTATCTAATCAGCATCCTGATATGCCACACCTGTGAGGTGGATGGATTATCTCGGCAAAGGAGAAGTGCTCACTAACACAGATTTAGACAGATTTGTGAACAATATTTGAGAGAAATAGGCCTTTTGTGTACATAGAAAAAGTCTTAGATCTTTGAGTTCAGCTCATGAAAAATGGGGGCAAAAACAAAAGTGTTGTGTTTATAATTGTGCAGTGTATATATGTATATATATATATATATATATATATATATATATTAGGTGTCCAGCTGTCCTCTGCTGCCCGTGCAACCTGTTGCTGCTCATGTAACATATATGTGTGTGTTAAAATATAGGGTGGACTTTAACACCCAAGTGTCCCACATTTGCGTCCATGAGCAGACAAAGTTTCCTCTCAGTGCACTTACTGCGAACTCCCAGCACAGTGACCAAGTCAGCTCCCAATCTCTAGTAACGAGCTAGAGCTGACAGAACCAGCTCTTGTTCATGTGACCACTGTTTTGACAACCAAGCCCCCCTGGGCTTACGGACCTTGTTAAAGGGACATTGGTGCTTCGTGGGAAGGGATTATGATGGAAATTATTTAAAGCCAAACTTAAGGAACAAGAAAAAAAAATTGCAGTGGGTGCCCCAGGATGGAAGGGTTAAATGTTCATTATGTCTAGGGGGTACAGGAACAGGCAGGATTGCTTATTATGTCCCCATTCTGGGAGTCTCTGGTACTGCTTACTTCTCCCTGTAGGTTTCTTTGCCATCACAATATATAATACATGGCTCTAATCCTGTATTGTACATGGTGGAGGTGAGCGTGCCAGTGTGGTTTAGAAAAGAGGCTCCAGGGGGACCACTGGAGGTACCCAGTTGAAGCATGGACCAAGCTAAGTATTTCCCCTGATTCCACCACCCCTAGACATAATGAGCATTAACTCTTGCAGTGCAAGGGAGCCCCACTATAAGGCTTGGTTCACACCTATGCAGGTTGCAGTGTGCATATTCCAGGTGCATTTTGAGTTTTTCAATACACATTTTTGATCCTTTGAAGTCTATGGAACCAAAAACCAGAAAAAAAGTCCCTGGCCCTTTCCATAAAATGCACAGATGTGAACGTAACCCATAGGAAACCATATTAAATGGACTGTAGTGTGTATCTACAAAACTGAAAATACACAAAAAATGCATAGTTGTGAACCAAGCCTTAAGGGCCATACACACTATAAGATTTTCTGAAGACTTTTTCCTTCAGATTTACCTTTTCTATGTAGTGCAAGGGCCTGCCAGATTGCATACAAATTGAAAGTGTTTAGGTTTGACCTTATATTATATGGTTTTGGTAAGTCTAAAGGAAAAAGTCTTCAGAAAATCTTATAGTGTGTATGGCCCAGTAGGGTAGATTGTTCCTGTTTCCTGGAGTTGTGTTTTAACTCATGCAGAGCTATCCAACATGGAATTATATTCATTTTATGCGCATTTTCCCTTCCAAATTATTTGATACATAATACAAGCGATCTAGATTGACAGGAGGCAGCAGGTAACCTGAGTAACCTGCCTCTTAGCATTGAAGTTCCCATGAACGAGGCGGCCTGTCCTCATATGACCTTATATAACTCTTATTATACAGTTCTGTATCACGGCCAAGGCTACCATTACTAATTAATGGCATGGCTTACTTTAAATAGCATTTGGTCGCACAAATTCAATTCTCCATCTTACTTCATCTTGGCATTAAATCTGTCTATGCGTTGTTTGTTTAGAGATTGCACGGTTATGTTATACGTATTTTATTTTTATTGCTCCAGGCACCTTATTTGGAAATCAAGAAGCAGATGGATAAGCAAGATCCCCTGGCCCACCCTTTGCTGCAATGGTTTGTGCTGCTATTTATACACCGTACAGTCTACAGCACTTCCTGAGAAATGCATTATCTTCCTAATGAAATTTGTTGCTGTGCTATTGGAAAAATAGGAAATCTATCCTCAGAGCTGGGGACTGAAATAACAGAGCCTGACTGTCAGATAAACAGCAATCTAACCCATGATGTGTCCAAGCTGATTTATTTCAAGATACCTCCACACGGTGGCAGCCCGATAAAATAAAAGGCAGCCCAGTGAAATAAAAGGCCTTTTTTTTTCTTTTTTTTAGAGACTAATTTTGGGATAGTGAATTTTTTATTTAGAAATGTATATAAACAAACAGCTAGAAAATCAGATTACAGTGATTAGAATTATTAGACAAGTTAGTGGTGTATGTTGAAAACATTGTTTTCTTCGCAACTTCCAGGTAAATGAAACATGTTTTTCAACATAACCATTTTCCTGTTTTCTGTCATTTCCTATCCTCTAAGATATGTTCTTTATTATTTATTACAGACATTGATATAGCACATACACTCTTTGCAGTGCATTACATTCATGTCACTGACATCAGTGTGCACATTAGATAGGCAATAGGCATGTGCAAATAAATACAAATCGAAAATTCAGACACCAATTTAGTTATTCAGAGATTTGCATGTATCCAAATCTCAATAGTAACTCATTTCAGCGAATCCAAAATAAATCATAAGGAAAACAACAAAATAATTTGTATCATTTAGATATGAAGACTTAGTTTGGGCCTTTTGCTAATGTTTGACGCGTCCGAAAAATAACATATTTACATAACGAATTATGCAAATTAATTTGTTTTTATTTGTAATGTGAATTTTCTAATAAGATTCTTTTTGTATTGGGGGTTGAACTTGATTAACCATTTGTCTAATGTGAAATAAGATTATTCCTACTTATTGTGTTTGGATTGGATGGAGGTGGATTCGTCAGAATCTCTGAATCATAACATAATGAATGAATCCAAAATTAATTTTGTTCAATTTGTTCCTTTCAATTGTGCACTAGTCAATCAATATCATCCGATCAGCTCATTTCATTTCTCTTTGTGGGTTTGACTAGGAGGGATGACTCAGAGTGCATAAGTAATATCCTTAAATATTGAATTTACACATTAAAAAATAATATAATAATAATATATATAATATATATATATATATATATATATATATATATATATATATATATATATATATATATATATATATATATATATATATATAATATAATAATATATATTATAATAATATAATATAGCCATTCCTCCGAAATAACTTCTGTAAATTTGAATAGATTTGGAACAATGAATATATGAAACAAATCCAGATATACAAAACAAATTCCGACAGCAAATAATTCTAACATAGCGATTATTACAAAGCAAAATAATTTACTTAACAAATTAATCCAAAAACGAAACACATTTTTACATCGTCATCCATTTCTAATAGGCAATAGATTGATCATTCTCAACCAGGGTTCTTTGAAACCATGAGGTTCCTCCAGTGGTTGTTAGGGGTTCCTTGAGCAGTGGCTAATTGACCCCCCATCTGATGGTATCTTCATATTTCATCCCAAATTGTCAGAGCTAGTAGCATGACACGAGTGATCTTTTAAGGAGACTGGCATTCTAGCCATCAGTATAGGGGGGCTTTCGTTCCACCGACCACCAATGTAAGGGGAATTTTCCTAATTACCTAGATTGACTAATTTTAGCAGGAGTTCCCTGGGACCTGAAAATTATTTCAAGGTTCCTCTGGGGCAGAGGCCTCCATACTTTCTAAGCAAAGGGACAATTTAATGTCCTTCAGGCTTTAGGGGGGCTATACTGGGGTTGGTAGGTGTAGAAACCCCCCCAGAATCAGTGTCTCTTTATTGGTTTTAATGGGAGAAATAATGCACCATTGATGGGGTCAGTAGAGGGAATGTTGCCTCATAATTGGTGTCAGTTGGGGAAATAGTGCCCCAAGGGCTAGATAAAGGCAAGCAATGGGCCACATCTGGCCCCTGGTTACGCTGAGGTGGGTCCTTCTCACCTGAGGAGACTTTTTTTGGCACCAGTTTGTATGGTTTACTAAGCCTCCTGAATGATCTTCATCTGAGACACACTTGCGAATGTGAGCAGATGCCTGCATCTCCCAGCGCTCTCTGTGGTTCCTCTCATCAGTCCATACATCACAACAAGACAGTGGTGACATAGGAGCCAGCAGATAGAACCACAGACAGCAGGCTTTCACCATCCGATTTGGGTGCGTTCTTCTAGTTCTAGAACATAAGTTGACCTTTGAGAATATTCATCTACAGATTGTAGGTGTCAAGATGTAAATGTATATAATGTATTGCTTATATAGCACAGACATAATATATAGTGCTTTTCAGAGGGTGCTGTGCTGTTGTTTATTATTCAATGTCTGTCCAGAGGAGCTTGCGATCTAAAGTACCTCACACACATTACAGCCAATTTTTCTGTAGAAGTTAGTGTATAGTATATGTCAGCACATTTTTGGACTGCATAAGGAATCTTAGAAGACCTGCAGCAAAAGTTGGCATAGCATGGAATCTCCATGCAGGGGAAATGACTGGTAGGAACCGATCATGGGCATCCGCAGGTAGGGGCAAGGGGGGGCAAATGCCCCCCCCCCCCCCGGAATCTCAACTTCTCCTTTCAAGTGATTGTTAAGCCACTTTATACCATCCAGTCCAGTCTGTTTAATAATCCTGTGTGCCCCTGTGCATGGGCATCTGCAGGTAGGGGCAAGGGGGGCAAATGCCCCCCCTGGAATCTCAACTTTTCCTTTCAAGTGATTGTTAAGCCACTTTATACCATCCTGTCCGGTCTGTTTAATAATCCTGTGTGGCCCTGTGTCTGTGTTTTTAAAAAAATAAGCCGTTCTTTACCAGTTTTCAGAGGGCCGAGCACAGCTCACGTGACCCGTCGGCACTCTCCTCTCCCCGTCTAACAGCTGCCTGCAGTGGGCAGGGCCAAGGATTCCACACTGATGTCAGTTGGGAGGGGGAGAGGAGGAGAGAGGCGGTGGGTCACGTGAGCGGCGAGTGGCGCTTTGAAAACTTGTAAAGAATGGCTTATTTTTATAAAACGCAGACACAGGGGCACACAGGATTATTAAACAGACTGTAGACAGGAAATGAAACTTTAAATTAAACTACAGCAGGGAGAGAGGGGGGAGAGAGGACAGAGGAGGACAGGAGGGCTGCGGATGATGGAGGCGCGTAAACTGACCACAGTGTCAGGGCTCTGCAGCCAGTGTATACCGTGGTCAGTTTACAGAGGGGAGAACATAGCCAGGCAGAATCAGCCAGGTATGTTAGGTGATAGAAGGGGCACTGTGCTGTATAACATGCTTTAAGGGAACAGGATCAATTTTTTTTTTTAGGTTAACAAATGCTTTAAAAATAAATGCTGCTGTTTGCGCTTAAAAAAAAATACTAATAATAAGTATAATGACTAAGCCCCTCCTCCTTATGACATTGTTAAAAAGGGGCGGAGCATGGGTGACCTTAAAATGATGCCCCCCCCCCGAAAAAAGGTTCTGCGGATGCCCATGGAACTGATGCCAGAACTTCAGCGCTTCAACGTGCCAAGCTGGAGCCATTGTAAACCATAGTAACCAATATGTTTACTGTGATCAGTTTTCTGATTAGTAGCTAAAGGCTGTCATACTTATCATTTCTTGTCAAGTTCAAACACCTTTGAGCCACCAGGAATAACAAATATGACCATAAGTAGTCACCAAAAACTAAGCAATCTGCCATCAATGAGTTTGATTGACCAGCAGAATTCAGTTGGTTGTAAAGTCAATACTAAGCAATAAATTGATAGCTCCATTAAGGTTTGCTGTGGTTGGTACTACATTGGTTCGGTCCTTAGTGGTGTCTTACAAAGCAAAGTATAGAAGTGACTCATCTTTGAAGCTCCTGTAGGATTTTCTTTGCACAAGATAATGTTGGGAAAGTGTTGTTCACCTTCTACAGATGGTATATTGTGTGTCACGTTATGATTCATGGAGGCTGGCTTTCCTTGGCGGCTCATTTCTGTAATCACAATCTTTTCAGCGGTGAGCAGATAGTGTTTTTCACATTAGCCCAGTGATTGAGACTCTGGTAATTATAGAGACTCTTTTCCACTTTGTTAGCTCGTACATGAAGATCTCTATTGACAGAACAGGCAATGAGGGAAGTGGCTGCAGAAGATATTTGCAAAATGTGCCATTCTGCACAATTACCATGCAAATCTCTCTCCGCATAGTGAGATTTAGTAACTAAGTAGAAAGGAACATCTGTTTATTCTGTGCTTCTCTCTTTTCCAGGGTGATTTCAAGTAATAGATCTCATATTGTGAAATTGCCAGTTAACAGGGTAAGTTTTGCTGGTTTTATGCAAACGCATTAATGTCAATGGAATTACAGGAATTGCTTACTGTACATTGTGTTATTTACTATTATGTGCTGCATGCTTTTTGTTTGGCCGTTTTCTTTTTTTTTTTATATTTCAATATCATAGCTGTGACTTTGGAGGAATTAAAGCTGATTTCCAGGCAAACCACTAAGTTCACATTTCAGGTGGATAAAAGTAAACAAATTCTTAACATGCCAAAGGAATTTTATTTCTGTCTATTGTGAGGTTCATACAGGCTTGCTAGCCAGCTCAGCCAGCCTGCTGCCATACTTCTCTCTACTATATACTATCTACTATACAGCCAGGGCTGGTCCCTACCCCAGCTTGTGATTTGACTGTTAAAGTGGAACTAAAGGCACAAATAATCACCTGTGCTCCAACAGTTCGATGCCCGAAATGTCTCTCGCTGGCGCTGGCATCTTCTCCCCGTCTTCTTCTGGGTGCCGGTCTTCGGCTGTCATGGTTGGATTGGTTGGTGCAGAATGATGTCACCCCCCACGCATGCATGGAAGTCATTCATCCCAGCACACTGGCATTGTGGTGGAAGTGTAAATGGAGTTATGCATGTGCAGTCCTTTTTACATTCTCAGAAGGATTGGGAACAGACAGGTATGTTTAATTTAGTGCAGAACAGGCTTTTTTATTTACTGTTTTTTTCTGGAAAAAAAGGTCCTGTGTCCAATATAAATTATTTGCCTAGGTGAATGACATTTACTATGCCCTCTGTGCCTCCTGGGATATGTATGTCACATATCCCAGGAGGCCTTAGTGTTTCACAGAGGAAGAGGGGGATGCTCTTAGCGATATGTCATTGGGAGGCCTGCCAGCTGAACCTAGAGGAGCCATTTAGCTTCCTGATGAAGTCACACACAAACATGGTGGCACAGGATCCTGGAGGTAGCTACTGAGAAGAGGATCTTGACAGGACAATGCTGGTTCCACTGGGTCGGTGACTATGTGAAGAGTGGAGAACCCGCCACAAGGTAAGCAGAGCTAAAAAAAAAAAAGAGGGTGTGGGATGGTGAAGCTCTACCTTAGGAAAAAGCAGCAGACAGATGAGTTTATCTGTCTGTCATTCTGCTTTTGACTTGATATAATAGGTTGTTGCTTTGCATGCCCTAGTCCAGTGATGGCGAACCTTGGCACCCCAGATGTTTTGTAACTACATTTCCCATAATGCTCATGCACTCTGCAGTGTAGCTGAGTATCATGGGAAATATAGTTCTAAAACATCTGGGGTGCCAAGGTTCACCATCACTGCCCTAGTCCATAAAATATATTTTAGAGGCGTCTGTAAATTTGCATGTAAATTTGTTCTGTGTGTATATGGCAAAATCAAACATTCTCGGGTTATATTCTCTGCAGATCGAAAGCATGAATGTGGAAATATTGCATTATGGCCACTAGATGGAGCTGAGAAGGATGCTTATTTCCTATGATAGTCAGCACCATCTAGCGGCCATAATATGGTATTCACATATTCAATCTGCAAAGAATAAAGCCTGAGAACGTTACATTTTGTTCCATTTTGCCTCATTCGCACAGAACAAATTTACATGCAGTTTTGACAAACAAGCAGCTATGCAAATTGTTTTATGGCTACACCCCTTTAGTGGCAAGTAGCTGCATGCGTGATGTAATAAATGACTCTAGATTTTAGCTCTGGGACATGTATGTTTTGGCATGGCTCTGCCCAATGTATTTTTATTTTTTTTATTTCTTTACTGCCCAATGTATTTAAACAAAGTCCTTGTTTTAGGCTCCTTTCACATTAGCTCGTCTCCAAAGATGCATAATTTCTATTGCAACTTTGGAGTGCGACTTTGATGCGGCTTTTGGTGAGATTTTGATTCGACTTTACATTCTTTGGATCAAAGTCGCAAGAAATAGTGCGGGCACCTTTTAAAAGTCGGGGGTGGCTTTAAGTCCCAGTGATTTGAATGAGTGTCATTGTAAAAGAATGGGGTGAATCACACAGGTGTGAATGGGTTTTTATGGGATTTGTGATATAAACATTATTCAATGATTGACTTCTATTTTTCTTCTATAAGTCAGGAGACACTCCTATTTTTTTAGACAGATTATTCTGTTTTAGCTCCCCATAACATGTTTATATTGTCCTTTAGATGTATGTACACCTGTAATCTGCATAGACAAAGGGTACTGTGATTGATACATGGACTGTAGAGATGGGGAAGGGGACTGAAAATAAAAGTGTTCCAAGTTTAGAATCGGATTTGGTTGAAGAACCAATGTGAAGTTTTGCATATTTACTTTGCACTTACTTATTAAACAGAGTTATTGATTTGGATTAGCATATTAATATTTCAATGAATATTTCATGTTTTACAGCAACTGAAATTTATGCACACCCCTCACCAGTTCCTACTTCTCAGCAGTCCACCAGCCAAAGAAGCGAATTTCAGAGCTGCTAAAAAACTCTTTGGGAGCACATTTGCATTTCAGTAAGTCTGTTCTAAGAATATGTGTTTTTTTAAAGAAGGACAAATACTTTAAAAGAAAGCGTCTACCTTTCTAGCCAGTTTTACAGTGCCGCTAGAACTGATGTCCCCTATGAAAGGTTTTCCCTCCCTGTTGTTTTAGTGACGCCATTTTGTATTCCCTGTCTTGCTCTCTGCTGACAGTAATTCGCAGGACTAATGAGATGGGGTTCAGGGGCCCAGGACAAAGTTGCAAGGGGGAAGGGGGGCTGGAGGATCCAGACAAACCCAAGAGATGCTTGAACACTGTATTCCTGCACTTGGCATTGAAAGAATACATGCAATTAGTATTGTCAGGCCAAGTGATCTCTATAGTTGAAGATAAGGACCACCAATGTAGGGGGAGGGGGGCTTGGTTGGGATTATGGGGTAAGTAGGTTTAAGAGCACCCCCTCTGCCTAGCAATACAGGATGGAGGGGGGTGCCAGCACCATTATTCACTAGCAATGCAAGGTGATGGTGGTGGGGGTGGAGGGGTTAAACCACTGACAAGCAATGCAAGGAAGTGAAGGGTAGTGGCACTGCCATTACACAGCAATGGGAGGGGTTGCTTACAGCACTGCCACTGACACCAATGCTAGGGATTATTATTGTGGCCAATGACACCAATGCTAGGGATTATTATTGTGGCCACTGACACCAATGCTAGGGATTATTATTGTGGCCACTGACACCAATGCTAGGGATTATTATTGTGGCCACTGACACCAATGCTAGGGATTATTATTGTGGCCACTGACACCAAAGCTAAAGATTATTTTTGTGGTCATTGTCACCAGTGCGAGGGATTGTTATTGTGGTCATTGGCACCAGTGCTGGGGGATATTATTGTGGTGACTGACACCAATGCTGGGGGGCTATTATTGTGCCACTGACACATGCTTTGGGTTAATATTGCAGCCACTAGCATTAATTCTGAGATGTTCTATTACTGCCACTGATACCAATAATAGATATTATTTTCCCTCTTTCACTTCAGTACATTGCAAAAAAAAAAATAATAATTTTAAATGGGTTGCCTAACTGAATCCAGTACACCTCATGCATTAAAAAATGGTATTGTGCCACCCTCTGGGAGTGCTGGGGGGTTGTACTCACTCAAGCCCTCCATAAATTTTAAAGTGGATATAAACCCCCCTGTAGAGTTTGTACCTATAGGTAAGCCTATGATAAGGCTTACCTATAGGTACTGTAAATATCTCCTAAAATTGCACCATTGAGGAGATATTTACATTGCATGCATTAGATGACGGCAAAGTGCTCTTGAGGAACGGCCGCTCGTGCCGTTTTTTCAGAGCCCTGCGCCATGACTGGTGACTCAGCATGCATGTACGGGAGTGACGTCACGCGGCTCCGTCCAGTAGCACAGAAGGAGTACACAGACCCAGAAGGAAGATGTGCAAAGATGGATGCAGTCTCCAGCGGGGACGACGCAGGCTTTGTTTGCAGGTAAGTGTCACATAATGTGCTAGTATGAATTGCATACTGGCACATTATGCATTTACTTTGCAGGTAAACAAAAGGAAACATCTTTTTCCAGCCTTTACTTCCTCTTTAACCACTTGCCTTCTGTGCATTTAAACCCCCTTCCCATCCAGACCAATTTTTAGCTTTCAGCGCTCTCACACTTTGAATGACAATTGCGCGGTCATGCTACATTGTACCCATATGAAATGTTTATCATTTTTTTCACACAAATAGAGCTTTCTTTTGGTGGTATTTAATCACATCTGGGGTTTTTATTTTTTACAAAAAAAAGAAAAAAGACAGAAAATTTTAATCTTATTTTCTGCGAGTAAATTTTGAAAATAAATAAATTTTTCTCCTTCACTGATGTGCGCTGATGAGGCGGCACTGATAGGCTGCACTGATGGGCACTGATGAGGTGGCACTTATGGGCACTGATGAGGTGGCACTTACGGGCACTGATGAGGAGGTACTAATATGCCGCACTGATGAGCACTGATAGGCGGCACTGATAGGCGGCACTGATAGGCTGCACTGATGAGCACTGATAGGCGGCACTGATGAGCACTGATAGGCGGCACTGCTGGGCACTGTGAAGGTGGCACTGCTGGGCACTGAGAGGCGGCACTGACGGGCGGCACTGATGGGCACTGATAGGCGGCACTGATGGGCACTGGCGGATGGCACTGATGGACACTGACGGTGGCACTGATGAGCACTGCTGGGCGGCACTGATGAGCACTGATGGGCAACACCATCAGTGCCCACACTCAGTGCCCATAATGCTGCCAGTCAGTGCTCATCATTGCCTAGATGAGCAGGCACTGATGGGCACTGACTGGCAGCACTATGGGCACTGATTGTGGGTACTGATGGGGGGCAATGATGGCGGGCACTGTGGGCACTGATGGTGGGCACTGTGTATGTTTTTTACCTCTAGTAATCAGGGCACTGGTGATCAGTGCCCTGATTACATTCTTCTGTGTCCCCGGCGGCTGAGCAGCTCTCCTCCTTCCTCACACTGCAGTCTCCGTGTGAGGAAGGAGCGCTGGCGATGAGAGATGATCTCATATGTTTACATATGAGATCATCTTTCATCGCACGGCCCGATCACGTGGTAAATGGCCGCTGTGATTGGCCATTTACCACGATCTGTGATTGGCTGTGTCACGGTCAACACAGATTTTCCCCGATGCGCGCTCGCGGGAGCGCGCGGGGAGCCTGTGTCTGGGAGGCCGTTTAAAGACGACCTCCCGAAAATGTGGGTCCGCGCTGCAGCCGTCTTTTGGCTATAGCGCGGACCGGAAGTAGTTAAGTTTGCCACCACTGCTTTGAATGCTCAGTTGTCCTGTGCTCCATCATGACAGGGGTTCTAGCCCTTCCTTACTCTATCCAAAATTAAAAACCAATAGATTTGTTTTTAAGAGCTTTATTAGCTTTTCAAAACAATGTAGAATCTTTGTTTAAATTTTATGTTTTTTTGTCTTTTTTGTTAAATAAAATTCAGAGATTTGTAAACCCGAACAAAGCATAGAACTAGAATTGTTCAGATATAGATGCTTGTTGCTGGTATTAATAATAATAAATGAAATAACTTATCAGTATCTTATAGTTTATGTTTACTATTGCAGTGGCTCACACATTGAAAACTGGCACTCCATCCTGAGGAACGGATTAGTAGTAGCTTCCAATACAAAACTGCAGGTAATGAGAATGATTTAATATCTTCCATTTGTTCCTAAATATTAATATGCACTAAATATTAAATTGATAAACTTAAAAAAAGTAATAGGTATACCTGTTGCACCTTTGTGCCTTAATATATAAAAGTTATTTTTCTTTCAAGTACTTAAAGTGTTTCTAAAGGTAATTTCTTTTTTTTACAAAAATAAAAAACATGTCATACTTACCTACTCTGTGTAATGGTTTTGCACAAAGCAGCCCCGATCCTCCTCTTCTCCTCCTGGCTTCTCCTCTTCATCCAGTCCCGCTATAGGAAGCAGCTTGCTAAGGGGGGCACTGGTGTGGGCTTGCTCCTGAGCCCCGCTGCCTGCATCCCTAGACACAGACAGTGAAGCATGGCCCAGCCCCCCACTGCCTCGTCACATAGTTTGATTGACAGCAGCGGAAGCCAATGGCAATGGTTCTACCCTGTGAGGAGGGACAGAGCAGAGGGCCGCTGCTCTCAAGCACAGCGCTGGATCATGATGAGGTTTAGGTAAGTATAAGGGGGGAGGATTTGGGGAAGAACTGGATACAGATTATTTTTTACTTTATTGCATAGAATGAATGAAGGTAAAAAACTTCAGCCTTTAGAACCACTTTAAAGGAGCTTTCTAGTTTATGCAGAAATGCATTCAATGCCCCAATACCTTTTGAACAGGGCAGGTTTCATACTTTTTTTATTTTCTCCCCTAGGCCAACTAGCTTGTGCCTTGCCCCTCCGATGTTTCACATGGACATGGAGATACAGTGGGTACGGAAAGTATTCAGACCCCATTCAATTTTTCACTCTTTGTTATATTGCAGCCATTTGCTAAAATCATTTAAGTTCATTCTTCTTCCTCATGAATGTACACATAGCACCCCATACTGACAGAAAAACACAGAATTGTTGACATTGTTGCAGATTTGTTAAAAAAGAAAAACTGAAATATCACATGGTCCTAAGTATTCAGACCCTTTGCTCAGTATTTAGTAGAAGCCCCCTTTTGATCTAATACAGCCAGGAGTCTTTTTGGGAAAGATGCAACAAGTCTTTCACACCTGGATTTGGGGATCCTCTGCCATTCCTCCTTGCAGATCCTCTCCAGTTCTGTCAGGTTGGATGGTAAACGTTGTTGGACAGCCATTTTTAGGTCTCTCCAGAGATGCTCAATTGGGTTTAAGTCAGGGCTCTGGCTGGGCCATTCAAGAACAGTCACGGAGTTGTTGTGAAGCCACTCCTTCGTTATTTTAGCTGTGTGCTTAGGGTCATTGTCTTGTTGGAAGGTAAACCTTCGGCCCAGTCTGAGGTCCAGAGTACTCTGGAGAAGGTTTTTGTCCAGGATATCCCTGTACTTGGCCGCATTCATCTTTCCCTCGATTGCAACCAGTCGTCCTGTCCCTGCAGCTGAAAAACACCCCCACAGCATGATGCTGCCACCACCATGCTTCACTGTTGGGACTGTATTGGACAGGTGATGAGCAGTGCCTGGTTTTCTCCACACATACCGCTTAGAATTAAGGCCAAAAAGTTCTATTTTGGTCTCATCAGACCAGAGAATCTTATTTATCATCATCTTGGAGTCCTTCAGGTGTTTTTTAGCAAACTCCATGCGGGCTTTCATGTGTCTTACACTGAGGAGAGGCTTCCGTCGGGCCACTCTGCCATAAACCCCCGACTGGTGGAGGGCTGCAGTGATGGTTGACTTTCTACAACTTTCTCCCATCTCCTAACTGCATCTCTGGAGCTCAGCCACAGTGATCTTTGATTTCTTCTTTACCTCTCTCACCAAGGCTCTTCTCCCCCGATAGCTCAGTTTGGCCGGACGGCCAGCTCTAGGAAGGGTTCTGGTCATCCCAAACGTCTTCCATTTGAGGATTATGGAGGCCACTGTGCGCTTAGGAACCTTAAGTGCAGCAGAAATCTTTTTGTAACCTTGACCAGATCTGTGCCTTGCCACAATTCTGTCTCTGAGCTCTTCAGGCAGTTCCTTTGACCTCATGATTCTCATTTGCTCTGACATGCATTGTGATCTGGAAGGTCTTATATAGACAGGTGTGTGGCTTTCCTAATCAAGTCCAATCAGTATAATCAAACACAGCTGGACTCAAATGAAGGTGTAGAACCATCTCAAGGATGATCAGAAGAAATGGAAAGCACCTGAGTTAAATATATGAGTGTCACAGCAAAGGGTCTGAATACTAAGGACCATGTGATATTTCAGTTTTTCTTTTTTAATAAATCTGCAACAATGTCAACAATTCTGTGTTTTTCTGTCAGTATGGGGTGCTATGTGTACATTCACGAGGAAGAAGAATGAACTTAAATGATTTTAGCAAATGGCTGCAATATAACAAAGAGTTAAAAATTTAAGGGGGTCTGAATACTTTCCGTACCCACTGTATAGTCATTAATTCAGAGGATTAGTTTAAAAAATATCGCTGAACCTGGTGACTTTTAAGGTGTCACAAAATCTTTTGAAAAAAGACTCCAAGATCATAAAAACATTTAATTCATTATAAAATCATATCTAAAATAAATAGTAACAAATAAAGGTGGTTCCCATTTTATGAACACGATAGGGACTGTAGGTTAGTTCTTAAGTCAAATTCGTTTGTAAGTCTAAACAGTGCATTTTTAAGTGTAACTCCAGCCTGTGCAGGGATGTTGGATGTTCCGGGTGCTTCTGGGCATGTAGTCTTGTTATCGGGGGCTCTTGTGGCCATGCAGTACTGTAGAGTGGGATGTGTCTGATGCCGCAAGATAGCTGCTCAGTGGTATCTGGGACCAGCATGGAGCACAAGCAGCCGGCATTGACGTCCGTTCATAAGTAGGAGTCGTTCGTGACTCGGGTGTTCGTAACTCAGGGACTGCCTGTAGATTATAGGGACATGGTATACGAAGACTCACATATCATGCAGCCATACTGAATAGCCTTCATCCACCCCAGAAATACTCTGAAATAGTCTGCAGCTTTTGAGTTTCCAAAGTTTGATGGTAGACACAAGTGGAGTTAAGGTTACATAGTTAGTGAGGTTGAAAAAAGACATCAGTCCATCCAGTTCAACCTATGATGTGTGTGTGTGTTTGCTTTTAACCGTACATTGTATACCCCTGTATGTTGTGGTCTTTAAGGTGCCCATCTAATAGTTTTTTGAAACTATCAATGCTCCCTGCTGATACGACTGCTTGTGGAAGAGAATTCCATATCCTTACCGCCCTTACAGTGAAGAACCCCTTACGCATTTTAAGGTTAAACCGCCTTTCCTCTAGTTTTAGTGAGTGGCCACGTGTCTTGTTGTATTTCCTTACTCTGAATAGTTTGTTCCTTATGCTAGGGTCGCCAGTACAGTATTTGTACATTGATATCATATCCCCCCTCAAACGTCTCTTCTCTAGAGAGAATAGGTTCAGTGCTTGTAGTCTTTCCTCATAGCTGATGTCCTCCATTCCCCTAATTATTTTTGTTGCCCTTCTCTGGACTCTTTCCAATTCCAGCACATCCTTCCTGAGGACCGGTGCCCAGAACTGGACAGCATACTCCAGATGTGGCCGGACCAGAGTCTTGTAGAGCGGGAGAATAATCTCTTTATTTATTTTTTTTTTTTATAATTTTTAATTATTTTAAAATGTCAAAACAATACAAAAGTATAATGTCAGTATCATAAATAAGGTCACGTCAGCCAAATAGACTCTATATACAATTAGCCCCCAATAAGAGGAATTGCATAACATTACAGAGGCCTCCAAATAGCGGTAAAAGAGACATGACATCATGACCCAGTTAAGAAGAATTAAACCAAATACAGAGAACAGACAGACAAGATATCAGCATTAGCTGTCACAAAAAAGGAAAAGTAACTAAAATTGTTTTAAACTTTATACATGGTACAATCCATACATGAAGATTCAGAAAAGACACATAGCATTATGCATACCTTAAATATTATCTAGATCAGCTTTTTTTTTTTTTTTTTAGAAAACCCAGCATTTGTGTAATTTTGCAAAGTTACAATCTCTATTTGTCATGAGTTGCTTATGCCCAATGATCTCGTCCAAAATGTCTAATGGCCTCTCCTACATTAGAAGCTGAAACTAGTTTCCAGTTTCTGAAAATCACCAAACAAGCAGAAAAATTATATATGCATGACTGTGGGCCTAAGTGCCTGTGGAAATTCTTCCATATTCAGACTCAGGGTTGCCTGCTCTGTTTTAATTTTGGTGAAAAAGCTTGTGACTTTGGAAATCAGGCATGATACTCTGTTCCAGTAGCTCTGAAGATGGAGGCAAGACCAAACCATATGGTTAAGGGTACCCATCTGACCACATCCTCTCCAACAAACATTGGATCCTGATTCTGAAAAGTTTGCAATCAATTAGATGTCAGATACCACCTAAGGTGTATCTTTTGAGCTATTTCCCAAAGGGCAGAACACTTTGAAAATATGAAGTTGTTATTAATTGCTTTCTGCCATTGATGGTTTGTAGGAGATATCCTAAGTTTCATTTGCCACTTAAGTATGGGGGCAGTTTTAAAAAAGTGAGTTTCGAATGCAGCAGATTGTAAAAAAGAATAATCCCTTTAGGTTTAATTGTTAAGAAAGTCCAAAAAGACAAGACAATGAGGATTAAAAATATAGCCTACATGTAAGAAAAAAAAACACAAAACTGCTTGACATGGTGCAATCAGTAAGAACTGAACAATTAGACATAATTCAAAAGGTACCCAGTAGTAGCTCAGAGAGGCAAATAAGTGTACTACAGTCTCATAGGACCAATCCCAACATTTTAATAGTAAAATAAACCATAATAGCACAAAGGAGAGAGGGGAAAAAGTGAGAGGGAGAAGAGACAGGGGGGGGGGTAGCAAGACAGCTCAACCTGCCTGTCAGGGGGAAAGAGGGGCACACATCAAGTCTACTCTACTGGGAGGTCCATGGCTGCAAAACCTTGTTGAATTTCCAGGGACAACCACGACTAATGTACGTCAGTTTGTAAAGAGGCAACGCAGCATCAATCATTGCTTCCCTGGACGACAGAGCAGGAGGAGTGGGGGATGACCACTTTCAGAGAATTTATTTCTTGGCTTAAAATAAATAAGAAGAAATCAATACTTTGCTATGATGGGACCTTTGAGCATCATCGGGGATCCCCAACAGGGCCAGTTTTGGAGACATAGGGACCGACAAATCAGGCCTAAGGTTAATAAGCCCAAATACGTCCGACCAAAAGGTGAGAATCCTAGGGCACTCCCATGTAGAAGGTACCCAACTGAGTCTGGCAGCAATGACAATGAGGGTCTATATCTAGGTATTTTTTTTTGCAATCTCACCGTTGTATAATATACACAATGTAAAAACGTTATGTGTAATCATTTATCTCGATGAGATCACTAACTTGTGACATTGTTAAAGACAGTCCTCCCAGTCTTCCCTGTCTAGGAAGGGTATGTTCCGTTTCTATAGATCCCACAATTTCTCAATTTTAAGGGAGTCAGTAATGAGCAGGGTCCCATACAGTGTAGATAGAGGTTTCTCAAGATCCTTCTGAGACAGCAGTTCCTCAACAGGATCTAGCTGGAGGAGAGGTTGAGTGGGAAATTGAGCTCTGGCAGCGTGGAGCTGTTGAGCATAACGAAAAAACATCCAACCTGGCAGATGGAACATGAGAGAGAGCTGTGGAGAGGTCAACAGTGTACCCACAGGCATATTATCTCTTAGAGTTTTAATGCCATATCGCACCCACACCTGAGGATCGGGAACCAAATGGAAATGAGCTAGCCTAGGGCTCTCCCAGAAAGGCTGAACAGGGAACTAGCATGGATCCGGCAAAAACCGACGCCTGGCCACCGTCCAAACCTTCTCTGGCAAAGTAAGTGTTGGTATGGCATGCCAGTGAAAGTAAGAGGCCAACCTTGTGTGTAGCAAGAACTCAGAGTGTGAGAGAGAAAAATGATGTGAGAGTCTCTCAAACCAGACCTTTTACCCATCTTCAAGAACATCAGAAATTATTGAAATCCCTTTTTCTCACCACTTCTTAAAAGATACGTTTGGTATAAGAAAGTTAACAGCATCCAACGAGATAGGAACTGATACTCGTCTGGCCAAATTATCACCCAAATTCAGTTGCTTTTTGATGCATTCCTCAGAATGTAGTCTGCTTCATCATAAACATATGGCAAAACATATATAATGCCAAGTGTCTATATGTATATGTCTCAAGGCTAACTGTAGGAATCAATAGATGCAGCTCCTAAGTCAATACCATGCAAACCTTAGTGAGCTATAGGAACAGGAAAATATGCCTTACTATAAAAGGCATAAAAAATAAGTGTTTTAAAAACATCTAATGCATGTTAACAAATTACAGTGCAATACATAATAATGCACATTCTGGTATGAACAAAACCTTGATGTTAAAAAGGGCAACATTCCTGCAGGACTGAGATTGTCATTCAACTCAAATGGCTACCATTTTTTGTGTTTTCCCCTCATATTGAAGGGAAGCCATCTGTAGCCAGGAGTATCATTAATAATGGCTGATCAAAGATCTGTGTATCACTCCTTTACCCATATGAAGATTTCCCCTAACTTTATGATCCTCTGAAAACTCCAAAAACTTGGATTTTCCAGTGATTATGACCAATAGTGAAGGTAGCCTATACCCATCATCAGGCACATGTGCACTATTGCCTGATTTTCATTTAAGGAAAGGTTTTTGACTGCTTTTAACAAAGTAGTCGTTGTGATATATGTGGAGCTTACACTGTTCCTCTACTTTCTGATCATCAAAAGCTCTCCCAGGATGGTTTTGATAATAATGCAAAGGTATGCTGCCAAGGATCGTTTTAGGGCTACAGGTAATGATGCAAAAGTTTTGTCTGACAGATTAGCCTAATTACAATTTGATAGTTTTACCAATTTAGTTTTGGTTGTAGACAACATCAATTATCCACAGTTTCGTTTCAAGAAGAAATAAAGAAATATTTATGGTTTATTTAGTAAAGGCAACAGCAACCAGCTAGAATCAATCTTTTGCTGTTCTAATTTTAAGATAGTAGTTAAATCTGTCTTGCTTCTTTGGATTCTATGCTTGGATTATCATCTCTGCCTTTTGCATTGTTTAATTGCCTTGGGTTTACACACTCCAAACTTCTTTAGATGGGAACGAGGGACACCTATTAGCAAACGTATGTAGACATAGGGCACATCCCCTGCCACACCCCGTTAAGGGAGAATTATAGAAAAAAAAAAAAGATTAGTTAAACCTACAAGTGCTTTTTTGTACCACTACTGCTCTTTTATACTGGCTTTTGAAATTTACAAATGCAGTCATTTAGAAATTGGGTGAAAAGTTTAGCAGCGGGAAACACTTTTTGAAAGATAAAGTGCATTTTATTTACAACTATATGGATCAGGCTGATTCCGGGATCCCATGCCAAAAATACAAACAGATTTCAGGTCCGGAGGGTGTGGGTATGTAGCCCAAGATGAATATAAGGCTGATGATCGGACCAGCGGATGGCTGCAGATGGAAGGGCAGCGGCGTGTGGCAGATGAGGCAGGCCGCGGGTCCTGTACGGCCGGTTCCGGGTTCCCTCATGGGAAGCACAGGGGATGGCAGACTGTAGAGGGACAGTGTAGGTACCCAAAGATGTTTCTGGGGTTGATGGCTGAGTAAAAACAGTGGATGAAGATAGATTGAATTGGCCGGGTAGGAAAGTCCGCGGTCGCGTCAAGAGAAGATGAGGCAGGCCGCGGGTCCTGTACGGCCAGTTCCGGGTTCCCTCACGGGAAATACAGGGGATGGCTGACTCTAGAGGGACAGTGTAGGCACCCAAAGATGTTTCTGGGGTCGATGGCTGAGTAAAAACAGTGGATGAAGATAGATTAAGTTGGCCGGGTAGCGGAGCTCCTCTCTCGCACTTCTTGCTTGATCAGCTTCTGGACACACCCCCAACTATATGGATCAGACCAAAATGAGGGACAAATGAGGATGAAAGAGGGAGAGAGGGACTTTGTTCCAAATCAGGGCAGTCTCTCGAATCAGGGACAGTTGGAAGCTATGAGCTTACCCTCAATGGGCCCCAATCCCCTTCCCTGAAATTATTTCAACTCAAAGGCTTAGCTATCTCTGTTCTGCTGAAATCTTCTTTGGGCGGCCTATTTGGTTCCACACAGCATTTTTCAAAGTCAACTCAGTCTAGCCCTGCATCACCTGCATATGTGTGCTGCGGACTTCATTTATTCCACCAGAGAGCTGGCTACCTGGACAGACATACTAGTAGCTAAATACAATTACCTATTAGGGTGCCCCAGTTTTCCTGCTCCTGGGGTGCTGTACCAGGTATGTGAAACATAAAAGTATGTTTATACCTTTTGCTGCGCTTGTTTTTAGAAACATTTGCAGTCCTGATAGAAATTTACATTTGCTTTACAATCAAAAATGCTTTTAAAATGTTCGACACCCTGCACACACAACAGTGTGTAATCTGATTTTTTGCCCCTCAGTCAAATACAATATATCTCAAACTCTCTACATTTAAACAGACATACTACAGACATCCTGTACAGTACAATTATTATCAAATTAATGAACTCTTCCCAGTCTTCCCGTTGACCTCAGACTATCAGTTAAAGAATTTCCAGTTAGGTATTTTAAACATATTGATTTACCTGTCACTTGTACACTATATTATGAGTGCTGATAATAAAATAAATGGATTACTGAACAGATATAAAAAATCCTTGTTTTGTTGTTTCAGCTTCATGGTGCCATGTATGGAAGTGGAATCTATCTTAGCCCTTTAGCAAGCATATCGTTTGGCTACTCAGGTAACTTGGTCTTTCTTTGTTCCCATCTGTGAATCTTGATTTTCATTAGAACATATGAATTAAGGTTTGTGTAGACTGGGGTTGTTGTGAAATGCTGTCTTTTGTTTTAAATGTAGCGCTGCTTAAAGTTGAAGGTTACGTTTTTTTGTTTTTTTTTTACATAGTAACATTGTTCCAGATTGTTGTTGTTCCAGATTGATGCCATCTCTGTGGGATCCCCGTGGAAGCTGAAAAAGTATTGTAGTAGGCACCAATACTACATTGATTTCAACCAGCTTCCAGGTTTCATGCTGAGTGGCTGCCCTGCTGCATTGTGAACATAAGAAGAGATGACTCGCTTAGCACTGTCACCACTCAAAGAACTTTCTGAATTCTCTCCATCCTTGCAAAGCCTATTCTGTTTGGACAAGGTGGAGAGGCGGTGGTGGTGACAATATGGTCTTTATCTCATCTAATTATAGAACACTTTGCATTTTATTGAGAAAATGCAACCTGTTCTCTGATTGGCCGACATGCTGAGCGGGCAACCTCCTGTGTTCAGTAAGTAGTAGGATAGCCACTCGCCATGGTATACTGAGTCTAGCGTTAATCACTGTAGTAGTGGTACCTACCTCCTGTGTTCGCAGTGCAGCAGGACAGCCACTCAGTACAGGACCCAGAAGCTAGCTGAGATCACTGGAGTGCCTACTACAGTGATTTCCAGCTTCCACTGGGATCCCACAGGTATGGCACATACAGTTTTCAGCATAAATGAGTACACCTCTTTTGAAAAGTAAGATTTTAATCAATATGTCAATAAACACAAGAACAATTTCCAAAATTTTGACAAAACTGAGTTGAATAGAACATTTGTTTAGCTCCTTACATGGAAGTTAGGGTAATAATATAACTTAGATTACAAAATCTTCAATTCTACTCAAATTAGTTCATGCAAAAATGAATACACCCCACAACAAAAAATTAGTACATCTAGTATTTTGTATGACCTCCATGATTTGTAAGGACAGCACCAAGTCTTCTAGGCATGGAATGAACAAGTTGGCGACATTTTGCAACATCGATCTTTTTCCATTCTTCAAGAATGGCCTCTTTTAGAGCCTGGATGCTGGATGGACAATGATACTCAACTTGTCTCTTCAAAATTCCTCATAGGTGTTCGATTGGGTTCAGATCAGAAGACATACAGTACTTGGCCACTGAATCACTTTCACCCTGTTCTTCTTTAGAAATGCAACAGTGGCCTTGAATGTGTCTGTTGGATCATTGTCATGTTGGAAAATTGCACGACAAACAAGGGCACTGAGTGATGGTAGCATCTTCTCTTTCAATATAGAGCAGTACATCTGTGAATTCATGATACCACAAATAAAATGCAGCTCCCCTACACCAGCAGCACTCATGCAGCCCTATGGAAAGACACTGCCACCACCATGTTTCAGTGTAGGCACCATGCATTTTTCTTTGTACTCCTCACCTTTGCAACGCCATACAGTTTTGAAGCAATCAGTTCCAAAAACATTTATCTTGGTCTCAGGACTTCAGATTACAGAGTGAAGTAGTCATCTTTTTTTTCAGCATGGCAAATTTTAGGCAGACTTTTTTTGCATGGGCTTTAGGAGAGGCTTCCTTTGTGGACGACACCCATGCATGTCATTCCTCTGCAGTGTACACCATATTGTGTCATGGGGAAACAATCACCCTAGGTTGGCTTTCTACTTCTTTTGCTAACTGCAGCAAACTTGCATGCCGATTTGCTTCAGTCCCTCTTATCAGAAGATGCTCCTGTCGAGGTGTTAACGGCCTAGACATCTCTGTGAGATGGTTGTAGTTCCATCTTCGTTAAATATTTGTATCACTTTTGCTACAGTATTATGACTGATAAGTAAAGCTTTGCTGATCTTCTTGTAGCCTTCAAAAAATTGTTTAAAGAAATAATTTTCTTTCTCAAGCCTTGTGACATTTCTCTTCCATGAGGTGCCGTTGCTTACAGCATGAAATGGGAAGGTTTTTTCTTTGTTAAGTAACACCTTTTTATAATCAACTGTCTGCTGGACACCTATTTAATGAATAATTTGACTCACCTGTAGTTGAACTCTTGTCAATTAGGATTTTGTTGTCTAAACTTTAGCTCCTAAGACTTTCATCGGGGTGTATTCATTTTCTGCATAACAATCTTAAATAATTTTGTTAGGAAAAATACTTTACTTTTTGTGTGTGCAAATGAACAATTGTTGGTTGCAAATAATGGCCTACATTTGTGGGAGTATTTTGTAGTATAGTGTCCCATAGAAAATTAAAATTCTGAAAAGAAAGGAAAGGTTTTCTGAAAATTATGTTGGGATGTACCGTACTAATTTATGCTGAGTAGTGTTGAGCGAACACGGACTGTATTATTCGTGTTCGTACCGAATAATTGGATTTTTTGTACCCGAACACGGACACGGACACTTTACTGTATGTTCGGGTAAAAATCCGTGTTCGGTCGTTTTATTTCCGGGTTTTGCATGCTTTGGCGCTCTTTTCATGGCGGGCTTTCAACAGCCAATCAACAATCGTTTAACTGGTGTGCCTTAAGCCATCCCAGCCATGCCTGCAAATGTCTCAGTAGCTGTGATTGGCCGTCTGAAGCATGTGACCAAGTCTTTATAAGTTCCAGGCAGCCGCAGCGTCTTCATTCTGCTGCTTAGATCAGGGACAGAGCACACATCAACGTGCTGGCTGCTGATTAGGGAAAGACAGACAGGAAAAAACCATTTGTGTCCGGATAGAATTGAGGGACAGGTCGGAGTGTTTAGGCAGGGCGAGTTGTAGGCATTTTAGGGATAGAGTCTGCTGAATTATAGGGTCAGTGTCTTCTACAAAGTACAATCGATATTGCTGTGTGGGGGGTGGGGTGACTCTGCACTCAATCCTGATCTACGATCTCTTCTCAATCCTGTTAGGGAGAGGCTGCTGCTGCTGAATTTTAGGGAAACTGTGTTCTACAAACTACAATCGATATTGCTGTGTGGTGTGGGATAGGAGATAGGCAGGTGTCAGTGATCCACATCCATTTTTCTGTGTGTGAGCTGCAGTGAACACAATCTTTTTGGGGTGCAGTGAACAAAATCCTTTGTGGGGTGCAGTGAACACAATCTTTGTGGGGTGCAGTGAACACAATCTTTTTGGGGTGCAGTGAACAAAATCCTTTTTGGGGTGCAGTGAACACAATCTTTGTGGGGTGCAGTGAACACAATCTTTTTGGGGTGGAGTGAACAAAATCCTTTTTGGGGTGCAGTGAACAACATCCTTTTTGGGGTGCAGTGAACAAAATCCTTTTTGGGGTGCAGTGAACACAATCTTTTTGGGGTGCAGTGAACAAAATCCTTTGTGGGGTGCAGTGAACACAATCTTTGTGGGGTGCAGTGAACACAATCTTTTTGGGGTGCAGTGAACAAAATCCTTTTTGGGGTGCAGTGAACAACATCCTTTTTGGGGTGCAGTGAACAAAATCCTTTTTGGGGTGCAGTGAACACAATCTTTTTGGGGTGCAGTGAACAAAATCCTTTGTGGGGTGCAGTGAACACAATCTTTGTGGGGTACAGTGAACAGAATCTTTGTGGGGTGCAGTGAACACAATCTTTGGGGGGTACAGTGAACACAATCTTTTTGGGGTGCAGTGAACAAAATCCTTTGTGGGGTGCAGTGAACACAATCTTTGGGGGGTACAGTGAACACAATCTTTTTGGGGTGCAGTGAACAAAATCCTTTGTGGGGTGCAGTGAACACAATCTTTGTGGGGTGCAGTGAACACAATCTTTTTGGGGTGCAGTGAACAAAATCCTTTTTGGGGTGCAGTGAACAACATCCTTTTTGGGGTGCAGTGAACACAATCTTTTTGGGGTGCAGTGAACAAAATCCTTTGTGGGGTGCAGTGAACACAATCTTTGTGGGGTACAGGGAACAGAATCTTTGTGGGGTGCAGTGAACACAATCTTTGGGGGGTACAGTGAACACAATCTTTTTGGGGTGCAGTGAACAAAATCCTTTTAGGGTGCAGTGAACACAATCTTTGTGGGGTGCAGTGAACAAAATCCTTTTTGAGGTGCAGTGAACACAATCTTTGTGGGGTGCAGTGAACACAATCTTTGTGGGGTACAGTGAACACAATCTCATACTTCTGAACATTTGAGGGTGCTGCCTGTTCCATACTCCTCCTCCTACTGCTCAACCATCCTTTTAGGGGTACAAACAATAGTAATTGGGGCCTAGTGTGGTGGTGTACGTGTGAGATACATACACTTTCTTTTTGATCATATTTTCTATTCCGCTATTCAATTAAATCCTTTGGGGATCAATTAAATTGCGTGATAGTCTGTGTCGGTACATGTGAGATCCACCTTTCCAAGTTTTTGGGGTTCATCTCATACTTCTGAAAATTTGAGGGTGCTGCCTGTTCCATACTCCTCCTCCTACTGCTCAACCATCCTTTTAGGGGTACAAACAATAGTAATTGGGGCCTAGTGTGGTGGTGTACGTGTGAGATACATACACTTTCTTTTTGATCATATTTTCTATTCCGCTATTCAATTAAAACCTTTGGGGATCAATTAAATTGCGTGATAGTCTGTGTCGGTACGTGTGAGATCCACCTTTCCAAGTTTTTGAGGTTCATCTCATACTTCTGAAGATTTGAGGGTGCTGCCTGTTCCATACTCCTCCTCCTACTCCTCAACCATCCTTTTAGGGGTACAAACAATAGTAATTGGGGCCTAGTGTGGTGGTGTACGTGTGAGATACATACACTTTCTTTTTGATCATATTTTCTACTCCGCTATTCAATTAAATCCTTTGGGGATCAATTAAATTGCGTGATAGTCTGTGTCGGTACGTGTGAGATCCACCTTTCCAAGTTTTTGGGGTTCATCTCATACTTCTGAAGATTTGAGGGTGCTGCCTGTTCCATACTCCTCCTCCTACTGCTCAACCATCCTTTTAGGGGTACAAACAATAGTAATTGGGGCCTAGTGTGGTGGTGTACGTGTGAGATACATACACTTTCTTTTTGATCATATTTTCTATTCCGCTATTCAATTAAATCCTTTGGGGATCAATTAAATTGCGTGATAGTCTGTGTCGGTACGTGTGAGATCCACCTTTCCAAGTTTTTGGGGTTCATCTCATACTTCTGAAGATTTGAGGGTGCTGCCTGTTCCATACTCCTCCTCCTACTGCTCAACCATCCTTTTAGGGGTACAAACAATAGTAATTGGGGCCTAGTGTGGTGGTGTACGTGTGAGATACATACACTTTCTTTTTGATCATATTTTCTATTCCGCTATTCATTTAAAACCTTTGGGGATCAATTAAATTGCGTGATAGTCTGTGTCGGTACGTGTGAGATCCACCTTTCCAAGTTTTTGGGGTTCATCTCATACTTCTGAAGATTTGAGGGTGCTGCCTGTTCCATACTCCTCCTCCTACTGCTCAACCATCCTTTTAGGGGTACAAACAATAGTAATTGGGGCCTAGTGTGGTGGTGTACGTGTGAGATACATACACTTTCTTTTTGATCATATTTTCTATTCCGCTATTCAATTAAAACCTTTGGGGATCAATTAAATTGCGTGATAGTCTGTGTTGGTACGTGTGAGATCCACCTTTCCAAGTTTTTGGGGTTCATCTCATACTTCTGAAGATTTGAGGGTGCTGCCTGTTCCATACTCCTCCTCCTACTGCTCAACCATCCTTTTAGGGGTACAAACAATAGTAATTGGGGCCTAGTGTGGTGGTGTACGTGTGAGATACATACACTTTCTTTTTGATCATATTTTCTATTCCGCTATTCAATTAAAACCTTTGGGGATCAATTAAATTGCGTGATAGTCTGTGTCGGTACGTGTGAGATCCACCTTTCCAAGTTTTTGAGGTTCATCTCATACTTCTGAAGATTTGAGGGTGCTGCCTGTTCCATACTCCTCCTCCTACTGCTCAACCATCCTTTTAGGGGTACAAACAATAGTAATTGGGGCCTAGTGTGGTGGTGTACGTGTGAGATACATACACTTTCTTTTTGATCATATTTTCTATTCCGCTATTCAATTAAAACCTTTGGGGATCAATTAAATTGCGTGATAGTCTGTGTCGGTACGTGTGAGATCCACCTTTCCAAGTTTTTGGGGTTCATCTCATACTTCTGAAGATTTGAGGGTGCTGCCTGTTCCATACTCCTCCTCCTACTGCTCAACCATCCTTTTAGGGGTACAAACAATAGTAATTGGGGCCTAGTGTGGTGGTGTACGTGTGAGATACATACACTTTCTTTTTGATCATATTTCCTATTCCGCTATTCAATAAAAACCTTTGAGGATCAATTGAATTGCGGGATAGTCTGTGTCGGTATGTGTGAGATCCACCTTTCCAAGTTTTTGAGGTTCATCTCATACTTCTGAAGATTTGAGGGTGCTGTCTGTTCCATACTCCTCCTACTCCTCATCCATCCTTTTAGGGGTAGAAACAATAGTAATTGGGGCCTAGTGTGGTTTTGTACGTGCGAGATACATACACTTTTTTGGATCATATTTCCTATTCCGCTATTCAATAAAAACCTTTCTAGGGCAAGATCTTAAATTACAGAAATATGAGGAGACCGTCAAATAAGGGCCGTGGCCTGGGTCGTGGTGCTGCTGGTAGAGCTCCTGTTGCAAGGAGAGGACGTGGTCGATCTGTGCCAGCTACACGCACAAGTGAAACACCTTCCTCAAGTGTGAGTAGGCGACAGAACCTGCATCAGTATTTGGTAGGGCATCATACGCCCCTAGAAGTGATGAGGCCAGAACACGTGGAGGCGATAGTAGATTGGTTTGCTGCTGACAGTGCCTCCAGTTCCTTCACATTGTCTCCCACCCAGTCTACTGCAGAAAGGTCACAGTTGGCACCTGCAGCCGATGTCCAACCGTCTTTCACCTCACCCCCTTGCAAATCAGGCAAGCAGTCTGAGCCCCAAGCCATACAGCAGTCTCTTCTTCTTTTTGATGACTCTGTCAGCATGGGTTTACCAGGGCCATCCACCTAGCCCTGCCCCAGAAGTGGAAGAGATTGAGTGCAGCGATGCCCAACCACTTATTTCTCAAGATGAGTACATGCAAGGATCATCGCAGCATGTCTCCGATGATGACGAAACGCAGGTGCCAACTGCTGCGGCGTTCAGCATTGTGGAGACCGACAAGGAGGGCAGGGGTGAAGACTGGGTGGAAGATGATGTGGAGGACGATGAGGTCCTCGACCCCACATGGAATGAACGTCATGCAGGTGACCTGAGTGGTTTGGAGGAAGAGGCGGTGGTCGCACAGAGCCACCAGCACAGCAGAAGAGGGAGCAGGGTGCAGAAGCAGAGCGGCCGTGCCCTAGACACTATGCCCGCTACTGCCCAACGCAGCAAGGGAACGAGCGCACCAAAGTCAGCTCAAAGGAGTTCTCTAGCGTGGAAGTTCTTTAGAAAATGTGCTGATGACAGGACACGAGTGGTTTGCACCCTGTGCAATCAGAGCTTGAAGCGAGGCATAAACCTTCTCAACCTGAGCACAACCTGCATGATCAGGCATCTAAGTGCAAAGCACGAGCTGCAGTGGAGTACACACCTTCAAAACCAAGAAACGTCTCTGGCTCATCCTGCTTCCTCTTCTGCTGCAGTCTCGGCCGCTCCAGCCACATCTGTAGTGATACCGGCACCTGCCACCCCGCAAACAGACGATCTGTCAGCAACACCACCACCTGGGTCACCAACAACCATCTCCACAATGTCCCGTGGAAGCGTTCAGCTTTCCATCTCCCAAACACTTGAGAGGAAGAGGAAGTACCCCCGTACCCACCCGCGATCCCTGGCCCTGAATGCCAGCATTTCAAAATTATTGGTCTTTGAAATGCTGTCATTCCGTCTGGTGGAGACGCACAGTTTTAAAAACCTTATGTCGGTGGCTGTCCCACAGTACGTCGTGCCCAGCCGCCACTACTTTTCCAGGCAAGCCATCCCTTCCCTGCACAACCAAGTGGGGGAAAAAATCAGGTGTGCACTGCGCAACGCCATCTGTGCCAAGGTCCACCTAACTACCGATACGTGGACCAGTAAGCACGGTCAGGGGCGTTATATCTCCCTAACGGCACACTGGGTAAATGCAGTGGCGGATGGGCCTGAGGCGGATAGCAATTTGGCGCATGTCCTTCCACCACCGAGGATTGCAGGGCGCTTCAGTTTGCCTCCTGTTCCTAACTCCTCCTACTCCGCTTCCTCATCCTCTACCGCCTCCTCATCCGGACAGCGTAACACCTTCACCACCAACTTCAGCACGGCCAGGGGTAAACGACAGCAGGCAGTTTTACAACTTGCCTGTTTGGGGGACAAACCACACACCGCGCAGGAGTTGTGGAGGAGCATGGAACAGCAGACAAATGAGTGGTTGCTGCCAGCGAGCCTCAAGCCCGGCCTGGTGGTGTGCGATAACGGGCGAAATCTCATAGCAGCTCTGGGCCTAGCCGGTTTGACGCACATCCCTTGCCTGGCGCATGTGCTGAATTTGGTGGTGCAGAGGTTCCTTAAAAACTACCCCGATATGTCAGAGCTGCTGCAGAAAGTGCGGGCCGTTTGTGCACACTTTCGGCGTTCTCACCCTGCTGCTGCTCGCCTGGCAGCGCTGCAGCGTAACTTCGGCCTTCCCGCTCACCGCCTCATATGTGACGTGCCCACAAGGTGGAACTCCACCTTGCACATGCTGGAAAGACTGTGCGAGCAGCAGCAGGCCATAGTGGAGTTTCAGCTGCAGCACGCATGCGTGAGTCGCTCTGCGGAACAGCACCACTTCACCACCAATAACTGGGCCTCCATGCGAGACCTGTGTGCCTTGTTGCGCTGCTTTGAGTACTCCACCAACATGGCCAGTGGCAATGACGCCGTTCTCAGCTTAACTATCCCACTTCTATGCCTCCTTGAAAAAACAATTCGGGCGATGATGGAAGAGGATGTGACACAGGATGAGGAGGAGGAGGAGGATGAAGAGGTAACATTTCCAAGGCTTTCAGGGCAGTCATTCGCAAGGGGCTCCGAGGGTGGGTTCCTGCACACACAAACGCCAGGACACAATTGTCCAGCAGGGGCACAGTTCTGGAGGATGAGGAGGATGAGGAGGAGTAGGAGCTGGAGGAGGAGATGGAACCATGTTCACAGCAGGGTGGCACCCAGGCCAGCTCATGGCCATCACTGGTGTGTGGCTGGGGGGATACAGAGGACACGGACGATACACCTCCCACAGAGGACAGCCTTTCGTTGCCTCTGGGCAGCCTGGCACACATGAGCGATTACATGCTGCAGTGTCTCCACATAGACCGCCGAGTTGCCCACATTCTAACTTGTGCTGATTACTGGGTGGCCACGCTGCTGGATCCCCGTTACAAGGACAACGTACCGTCCTTAATTCACTCACTGGAGCGCGATCGCAAGATGCGCGAGTACAAGCGCACGCTGGTAGACGCCATGCTGCTGGCATTCCCATCTGACAGCGGGGCCGCAGTGGAAGCACAAGGCAGAGGAGGAGGAGGAGGAGGAGGAGGTCGCCAACGCAACCAGGGCACCGCCAGCACCTCAGAAGGCAGGGTTAGCATGGCCGAAATGTGGAAAAGCTTTGTCAGCACGCCACAACAAACAGCAGCACCAGCAGTTTAGATGGAACGTCTTAGCAGGAGGCAGCATTTTACCAACATGGTGGAGCAGTATGTGTGCACACGCCTACATGTAGTGAATGAGGGGTCTGCCCCCTTCAACTTCTGGGTCTCCAAATTGGGCACATGGCCTGAGCTTGCCCTTTACGCCTTGGAGGTGCTGGCGTGCCCTGCAGCCAGTGTATTATCTGAACGGGTATTTAGCACGGCTGGGGGCGTTATAACAGACAAGCGCAGCCGCCTGTCCAGAGACAATGTGGACAAGCTCACGTTCATTAAAATGAACCAGGCATGGATCCCACGGGACTTTTCCGTACCTTATGCAGAATAGCAATGGATACCGACCTTACCCAACCATTGTTCCATTTTTGCTCTTTCTCACTCTTTTGGGGTGTACCCTCATTTAAAATTTGTGAAAAGAAGCAGTGTTGGCTACCTCATCCTCCTCCTCAGGGCCAGATTAACGTAGGGGCTATTGGAGCTGCAGCTCCAGGCCCCTACCTTTTATATAGGCCCCGGGTTGGCCATATTCACTGTTACCGCTCTTCTGTCACTTGTAAACACAGAAGTCTGGCTTCTATGCTCGCTTCCCCAGGCAGCACCCTCAGAACCTCCCCACACAGCGCGAAGGCCAGACAAGGAGGGACAGTTGCCGATGCATGGATGTGTTTATGGGCTTCAGAGACAGCATCCCATGTTGAATTAGGCATGCATGGCTGCACCTTTCCTCCTCTGGGTGCATGGCAAGGCACGGCCCTTAAGGCCCTTCAAAATCCTCAGCACCAAGCCCATGATGCTCTTAATCCGGCCCTGGTCCTCCTCCACCGCCGCTTCCACCTACACCGCCCATAGGTGTGCGCAGTAGGCAAAGAGAAATAGAGCAGAGCAGGTCCGAGGGAGATTTTTCCCATCTCCTCACTGGCAATGCTATGTGCCCTAGGTGATTAGGGTGTGCCTATGTCACCGCCACATCCACCACCACCTCAACCTCCCTCCTACTCCATATGGGCCTCGTCCTTCAGAGATGAAGAAGAACATTGTTTTATTTTTCTGTTTTTTTTTGTTGTTTTAAGTTATTTCCCTATCCACATTTGTTTGCAGAGCACTTGCCATGCTCTTAATTACGTTTTGCTGCCATTTGCAGCACTCTAGCCCTTTCCTTTGGTGTTTTAGAGCCATTTTAGTGCCTTAAAGTTCGGGTCCCCATTGACTTCAATGGGGTTCGGTGTCCGGGAAAAGTTCGGTAAAAGTCCGGGACACGGACCCGGACTTTTTTTTAAAGTTCGGCCGAACCCGTCGAACACGGACATCTAGGTGTCCGCTCAATCCTAATGCTGAGCACTGTATATAGTGACATTGGTCCAAGCTGGACCATTGTAACTATGTAAAAAATCCCATAACTAAACTTCAACTTTAAATACATGCATTTGTGCATGAAACACAGGAAGAGGCTGCATTTCATATGCTTGCATATGCATCTCAGCATCTGCTTTGTCCAAGGAAATGCAAAGCAGGTCAAACACTGCCTTGGAACTATCTTGCACACTGTACAATTGAAGTAGATTAGAATCCTCTGACTTGTGTTGATGTGTGTTTCAAACATATGTGAAACGCAGGAGAACAATTTCCTATCTACATGATCCCTTACACACAGAAAACATTAGGCACATTTGATTTTTATGGAGTTATTTTACAGTGAAAGTCTACTCACAACGAAAAGGTCAGACTTTAAAAGTCCCAACATACAAAGATTTAATAAAAAAATGTTTATTAATCATATGCAGAGAAAATATGTTTCCATTAGAACATATTAAAAAGGCTTGTGATGAAACACGCATTGTAAAAGTGGCGCTTAAACCTCCATTTATTTAGTATTTAGTGCACATCCCACTCACCAATTATATACATCAATTACATTAATTAAACTTTATAGGATGCCATACAGTATATACCATGTTGTAGTGCTGAATATGCAGTAGGATGGTGATGACTCAATGTTTTTCTCAGACAGCAAAGTCTGCTTCATCAGGAAGAAATGGAGATATAGCTATTCTAACCACACAAAGACATCATGAAAGCCAAAAATATGCAAAAAAGATTTAATAAAGCATAAACGTTATAGTATAAAAAGTGTGGCGCTTTAACCAATATAAATAATAAATATAATACACAAACATTTAGAAACTTAAATATAACACCTATTCATATATACAGTAGATACATAGTTACATAGTTATTCGGGTAGAAAAAAGACACAAGTCCATCTAGTTTCAAGCAATAAAAAAACCCCAAAAAAACAATACAATTCCATATACACAATCCTATACCCACAGTTGATCCAGAGGAAGGCAAAAAACCCCAGCAAAGCATGATCCAATTTGCTCCAGCAGGGGAAAAACATTTCTTCCTGATCCCCCAAGAGGCAATCAGTGATTCCCTGGATCAACTTTACCTATAAAAGTTAGTACCCAGCTATATAATGTACATTTAGGAAAGAATCCAGACCCTAAAAAAAAAAAAAAAAAAAAAATGATATATATATATACAGCAAGTCAACTATTAAGCAAAAACAGTCAAATTGTGCATAGAAAAGTCCATGTAAAAAAGGATACCAGATATCCACATGACCAGATATCCATGTGATCAAATCTTCTGTGCACTTCCTTGTTATAATTGGTGATCCACAGCAACCAGATGTAAATACTTTAACCCACAGGCAGTGAGACAAGATGCTTGCCATCAAAATATGACCATCTAAGAAAGATAGGTTAAAACACACTTGTTTAAATCAACAACCTCCTTCTGTATTCAGGATCAGCACAGTCCTCCTTTAATTCCAGCTTTCCAGGGTTAAAGGAATATGACCAAAAACTCATTCCAGACACATTAGTCCAAATAATCCAAAATCATATGCAAGGATAAAAAGCACAAGAGGCATCCCCATAGTGTAAAACTGAATTAAAAACTCATCCTTTATTTTAAAATTGCACTTACAATGAATAAGAGCATCAATTCGCTCTGTATTGGCCTTAAAAGCCGGACTCCAAACATACAAGTGAAAATACATAAATGTGATCTGTGGGAGCTGCCGATGGATTTGTAGTTCTTTTTAGGTTTCATGATGCAGAAACGCCCGCATGGTCCTAAACCTTCCTAAAATTTACACTGCAGGTGGTCAGTACAGTTTTATCCAGGACCTACCCTAACCATTGGCAGGGCAATGAAGGAGCAGCAGTACACTGAGGAGGTCATCCCTGTGGTGTGTTAGACTGTCATCCCTGCGGAAATCAGTAGAAACCTTATTGACACACGATGTTGGCCCTCCCAGTCTTGGTCTATTTACTGCTGTGCGGGGAGGGGGGGTAATATCAATACAGATTCAGGTTCATACTTGTGGGTTTCTTTATCTACCTCTGAACTCCCCTGCCTCTAAACTATGTGTGTATGATTACATAGGTTAACATGCAGGGCCATTTAGTGGTAGGAAAAATGCCTTTAACAGCTATGTTAAAAATGTCCAGTGTACATGAGGCCTAAATATAGTGTTTATTGATTTTTTTTTTTTTTTAATGGATACATAATTGGATAAATTTTTGGTATTTTATATATTCTTCAATTTGCATATAAATGTACTTTTTCTGAACAGGGATGAACAAGAAGCAGCAGAAAGTGTCAGCCAAGGACGACCCACCATCAGGCAGTAAAAGCAGTAGTACAACACAGGTATCATCTAACTAACATGGCCCAGTGCCTAAAGGGGTACTGAATTGTTCGGAGTAGAGTGGGGTAAAGTGAGTATGATATGATATTATCATTGTATTCTAAAGTCCAATGTCACTTCTGCTGGATGCAGCCATTCTTTAACTTTCTGTATGTATACTTTAGTACCCCTTCAGTGGAAACAGTTTAGCCACTAACATGGCAGATACATGTTTTTAAGTGTATATCTGGGCAAAAGAAATAAAAATCACATTCAGTAAATTACTGCAGTACCTGCACATTCCCCCATGTTTTGTAGAAAAATACCTGTATATCCTGCCAGAATTCTAATGGACACCTAATCTCCTGTAGAGGGCTTACAATATTGTTTCTGCACCAATGAAATCCCAATAACTTTTTAAAGCTCTGTCTTGTTTCCCCCTGCTGGGCTACAGAACACCTCCCCTTCTCTATTATACAAGAAGGCGGGGTGTTTCCTGGTCCAGCAGGGGAGGACCAAGGCAGGCCTGACAACACTGCTTGTGATCTTAGTGTAGCAAAGGTAGTGTTTTCATCTAACTACTGGAAGTTAGTGTTCGCTGGATTTCTGGCAGGATTGACAAATATCTTTCTGCACTAGCAGGGCTTTGGAAGACACGAAACTTAGAGAAATGTGCATGTATAGCAGGGATGTACTAAGTATGTTTCTGTCTATTTTATTTCTATTTTTCCCCAGACATACAGTCCTATTTATAAAAAATGTTCAGTGTGAATGTATCAAGCATTCTATAAACTGTAACAAATAATCCCATATGGCAGGGGTGTCAAACTCAGTTTCTTCTCAGACCGCATCATCATTATGATTGCCCTCAAAGGGCCGGTTGAATCTGTAAGACTGATGTAAGAGGAGGTGGGGTGCTCTGGACATCTAGACGTCAAAAGCCCCCCACCATCAGAAGTCAAGAGTTCCCCATCCTCCCTTACATCACAGTACACCCCCCTTACCTTGTGCTGCTGCTGGGAAGAAGCTGGGGCGTTGCAGGGAAGCAGAAAGTGCAGGGTCTAGAGGAGGACAAAAGGAGGGCTGGAACTCTCCTGCAGCTGCAGGAGAGGTGCGAGGGCCACATGAAATGACCTGGAGGGCCGGATTCGGCCCATGGGCCTTGTATTTGACACATGTGCCATATGGGATTATTTCATAGGAAATAAACATAGTAGGAAAATACGGGATTATTTATGCAATTGTAATATGTACTGATCAGTTTTAGTTTCTGTTACAATATTGTTCATATTGTTACTTTTGTTTTACTCAAGAAAAAGTGGGTCTATGCTTATTGTCATGGTAATTATGTTTTATTTTCCTGCTCTGTTTCCTAGTCACAGAAAAAAGGACAACAATCCCAATTTTTGCAAAGCCGTAACTTGAAATGTATAGCCTTATGTGAAGGTAAATTTGTAAAATAATATTGTGTTTGTTGGTGGGTATATTCATTGATAAACTGTAGCATGCAAGTCTCATTAATACCCTGGCTTGTAAAAGATGGCTTCCTATGGAGATAGGAAGTCCTCAAACTCAGGACAAAGGCAAAGGTTGTCTCATTCACCCGATCGTGGATATGATATGTTGTATTACAATTTAGAAATAAGAAATCAAGGAAACCTATCCATTTTGCACCACCTGAAAATGAAGGACCAGACAGAGAAGAAAAGCAGTCATTTATCAGGTGGTGAACACCAGGCCCTAAGGACTGCTTGCACATGCCTTTTTTTACTGCCATCCAGGTCATCTTCAAAATCCTTGAACTTAACAACCTCCTTACATAGTTACATAGATGGTAAGGTTGAATAAAGACAAAAGTCCATCCAGTTCAACCTGTGTTGGTGTTTGTTTGTGTTCCTTCATCCCTTCTCATCATTCACAAACCTATAGAGAATCACACACTACAAGAGGCCTGCAGAAGATCAGACTTTAAAGCTGGAAGTCAATAATTGCCTTTTGAGTCAAAGCCTATCAATAACCTGGCTTGTAATAGATGGCTTTCTATGAGTTAGGAAGCCCTCATACTCATGACACTCAGCAGACAAATATTGACTTCCAGCTCCAAAGCTTGATCTTGTGCAGGCCCCTTGTAATCTGCAATTCTCTACAGGTTAGACTGAGGAGGGGTACAGGAGGTTGTTGAGATCTTCAGCTCTTTTTTGCACATTGAACATCAAGATTTAGAGGCTATCATGGTTCCCGGGATGGCAATAAAAAAAATCATGAGCAAGCCAATCTTAGGGCCTGTTGTGGATGTCAGGTTTACCACCAGTATCTTCTTCTCTGTCTGGGCATTCATTCAGGCTGTGTGGAATAGATTGGTTTCCTTGATTTATTTTTTATAAAGCTGGCCAGCAGGCTAAAGGAGAAAAAAAGAACAGATTTCTCCATCCATACAAACTAAGTGGATAGAAGAATTTCCTTCTCCAAAAGCTTTGGCTCAGCTCAGCAACTTGCTATGTCAGTCTAATTTCTGACTAATATATATATATATATATATATATATATATATATATATATATATATACTGTATATATACACTGTGTATATCTATATATCTATATATATATATATATGTAATCCTGGCCTAAAGACTGTTTTTCAAATTTGCATTCCAGCACATTCCCAATTGGTTAGTGAATCTGCCTTGACAGTGAAAAACCAATAACAAGCCACAGAAGGTGGCATCAATTTTAGGGCTACTGTGGTGCTGTAGGGAGAAGCAGGATCACGGCATTGGTCGCTTTACCAAACATGTGCTCTTTCAAAAAATTTCCATTGACAAAGATTCCCTATCTGTTCTGCCTTGGCATTGTTCTAGTTAATGGAATACGGCAGAGAATGTGGATCATTGCAGTGTCACTCTTGGTGTCCGCAGTGTTGCTTTACTGTAGATCATGACTATTACTGCAATCAATGTGTCATTCTGTGACTTTGGAAATATCCAGTAAATCCCTCTGTTCTCTTATTGTTTCTAATATTATTACCATTTCTGTTCATTGTGTATTTGCAGTGATCACTTCACCAGAATTGCACAAACATGGGGAGATCTGGGTTGTTCCCACTACCGATCATGTCTGTACACGGTTCTTTTTTGTGTAAGTATTTACTGCACACAATATATCCTACACCACTAAACTCTGTAAACAGTGCACTATACATTTTACAATACTTTACTTTGTACACTGTGCTGTACTTTATATAGTCCATACAGTTCCACCTTTGGCACTATGCCCTACACTGTATTCTGCACCACTTTACACTTTACTGTACATTTTATACTCCACATTGCTCATCTCTGCATACTGTGCTGAACATTATATATTCCATGTTGCTTCACTTTGTACACTGTGTTGTACAGTCTATTTTCCACATGTCTACCTTCTGTATACTGTGTTGTACATCATATACTCCACTCAGCTCCACTGCAGTGCCTCGAAAAAGTATTCACACCCCTTGAAATTTTCCATATTTTGTCATGTTACAACCAAAAACATAAATGTATTTTATTGGGGTTTTATGTGATAGACCAAAACAAAGTGGCAAATAATTGTGAAGTGGAAGGAAGATGATAAATGGTTTTCAACATTTTTTACAAATATGGTAAAAGTGTGGCATGCATTTGTATTCAGCCAATACATTGTCAATACTTTGTAGAACCACCTTTCGCTGCAATTACAGCTGCAAGTCTTTTTGGGGATGTCTCTACCAGCTTTACACATCTGGAGAGTGACATTATTGTCCATTCTTCTTTGCAAAATAGCTCAAGCTCTGTCACATTGGATGGAGAGTGTCTATGAACAGCAGTTTTCAAGTCTTGCCACAGATTTTCAATTGGATTTAGGTCTGGACTTTGAATGGGCCATTCTAACACATGAATATGATTTGATCAAAACCATTCCATTGTAGCTCTGGGTGTATGTTTAGGGTTGTTGTCCTGCTGGAAGGTGAACCTCTGCTCCAGTCTCAAGTCTTTTTCAAACAGGTTTTCTTCTTAGATTGCCCTGTATTTGGCTCCATCCATCTTCCCATCAACTCTGACCAGCTTCCCTGTCCCTGCTGAAGAAAAGCATCCCCACAATATGATGCTGCCACCACCATGTTTCACAGTGGGGATGGTGTGTTCAGGGTGATGTACACTGTTAGTTTTCCGCCACACATAGCGTTTTTCTTTTAGGCCAAAAAGTTAAATTTTGACCTCATATGACCAGAGCACCTTCTTCCACATCTTTGCTGTGTCCCCCACATAGCTTCTCACAAACTGCAAACGGGACTTCCTATGGCTTTCTTTCAAAGATGGCTTTCTTCTTGCCACTCTTCCATAAAGGCCAGATTTGTGGAGTGAACAACTAAAAGTTGTCCTGTGGACAGATTATCCCACCTGAACTGTGGATCTCTGCAGCTCCTCCAGACTTACCATGGGCCTCTTGGCTGCTTCTCTGAATAATGCTCTCCATGCCCGGTCTGTCAGTTTAGGTGGACAGCCATGTCTTGGTAGGTTTGCAGTTATGCCATACTCCCATTTTCAGACAAGGGATTGAACAGTGCTTCATGAGATGGTCAAAGCTTGGGATATTTTTTTATAACCTAACTCTGCTTTAAACTTCTCCTCAACTTTGTCCCTCACCTGTCTGGTGTGTTCATTGGCCTTCATGATGCTGTTTGTTCACTAAGCTTTTCTAACAAACCTCTGAGGGCTTCACAGAACAGTTGTATTTATACTGAGATTAACCACTTTACTACCAGTCACGTAACCTCTACGTCAGCAGACTTTGCGGGGTTATACCGGGATGATGCCTCTAGCTAGAGGCATCATCCCGGTACCGTTGTTTGAAGCCGACGGTCGGCTTTCCGTCGGTAACGATCGATGCGGCTCGGGAGCCGCTCGATCGTTACCCGGGGGGCGGGAGGGGACGTCCCCCCCCTCCCGCCGCCTTCTGCGGCTTTGCTCGGGGCTACCGTCCCACCGGGAGCCCCGAGCACCCAGCCGGCACGTCCGCCGGCTGGATGGAGTCCCGATGAATGCCGGAAACGGCATCGATCGGGTCTCCGATGACGTAACCCGGAGGCGGCGTCCATGACGTCACTTCCGGGTTACTGTGCTGCAAAAGGCGGCAGATTTGAAAAACGGCTGTATGCAAAAATGCCGTTTTCGGCGTTTTGCATACAGGGAAGTGTAGTGGAGGGGTCTAGGGTCTTTTAGACCCTCGATCCCTCCATAAAGTGTACCTGTCACGACATATTGCTGTCACCAGGGATGTTTACATTGCTTGTGACAGCAATAAAAGTGATCAGATTTTTTTTTTTTTTTAAAAACCTGTAATAAAGTTTAAAAAAAAGAAAAAATAAATAGGAAAAAAAAAAAAAAAAAATTTAGCCGTCCCCGTCACCATTAGCTCGCGCACAAAAAAAAACGTATACGCAAGTCGAGCCGCAAATGAAATCGCTGTTCAAACCACACATGTGAGGTATCGCCGCGATCGCCAGAGCGTGGGCAATAATTAAAAAAAAAGAGCTACACACTAACTCTAAACTGGTAACCGTTAAATAAATTTAAAGCGTCGCAGATTGAGATCTCTATTGACCGTAGTTTGTCGCCATCCCACGGGGGGGCGCAATTTTAAACCGTAACATGTTTGGTATCTATTTACTCGGCGTGACATCATCTTTCACAATATACAAAAAAAATGGGCTAACTTTACTGTTTAGTATTTTTTAAATGCAGTGAAATGTGATTTTTCAAATTTTTTCCAAAAAAATGGCGTTTTAAAGCCCGCTGCGCAAATACCGCGTGACAAAAAATTTTGCAATGACCGACATTTTATTCTCCAGAGTCTTTGCTAAAAAAATATATATAATGTTTGGGGGTTCTAAGTAGTTTTCTAGGAAAAAATACTGGTTTTAACTTGTGAACAAAAAGTGTCCGAAATAGGGCTGGGGCTAAAGTGGTTAAATTACACACAGGTGGACTCTATTTACCAATTAGGTGAATTCTGAAGGCCATTGGTTCCACTAGAATTTAGTTAGGGGTGTCAGAGTATAGGGGGATTGAATACAAGTGCACGCCACATTTTTCAGATATTTCTTTGTAAAAAAATGTGAAAACCATTTATCATTTTCCTTTCACTTCACAATTATGTGCCACGTTGTGTTGGTCTATCACATAAAAGCCCAATAAAATACATTCACATTTACGTTTTTGGTTGTAACATGACAAAATGTGGAAAATTTCAAGGGGTTTAAATACTTTTTCAAGGCACTGTATGTACACCATGCTATACATCATATATCACACACTGTGCACTATGCTCTACACTGTACTCTACACTACTTTAATCTGTACACTATGCAGTACATTTTTTACACCTCTATGCATACTGTACTGAATACTATAGATTTCACTCTGCTCTACTTTCTACACTGTGCTGTACAATCTACAATCTACACATTACCACTCTATAAACTGTGCTGTATATTATATACTCTACACTGCTCCAATCGAAATTGTGCTGTATGTTATATACTCAGTGGTGCTCCATTCAGTACACTATATTACACAATGCTCCATGCTTTCATGAATCTCATATAGTACACAGTTGCTTACCTTTTAATATGCCTAGTGCAATCATTAAAGTATATGCCCACACTCTATGGCTATCTGTAGGAAGAAGCACATTATGAGGGTAAACCTTGGATGAATTCCACAAAAATGAATCCCACAAATTCCACAAAGGGAAAACATTCAAATACCAAGACGATGGTAGGTCTGCTGGAGCCCAGGTCCCTAGAACTTCCAGACATAGTGCTAACCACCATAGTGATACACACCAATGTGCCTTCACTGTCGGTGTCTTGTTGAATGAAATAATACATAGTGTTCAATGGAAGTCTTGACAATAAAAGCATTAGGTTTTCAAGTTAGAGCTGCTTGTCTAAAGTCCCAATAGCCCAGATCCCTGTAGGAGAACGCTGACCGAATATAGAGGCCACTGAATGTAAATAATGCTATCATTTAGGATCTAATAATGATCAGAAGGGTTTTGGGAGGCCCCTGTTGGTTTTTCACTTTTAGCTTTGAAGTAATTTATTTATTAACATTTTTATTTAAATTATTTATTTATTAAAGGTACTTATATAGTGCCCAAAAATGTTTGTATAGTTATTGTATATTCACATTAGTCCCTGTCCTCAAGGAGCTTACAATCTAAGGTCCCAAACTCACATACACTATAGAAAGGAGCCAATTAACCTACCAGAATGTCTTTGGAGCATGGGAGGAAGCCCATGCAGACACGGGGGGAGAACATGCACACTCTAGGCAGGTAGTGCTGTGGTTGGGATTTAAACCAATGACCCCAGTACTGCTAGGTGGAAGTGCTAACCACTTAGCCACTGTGCTGCCCCATGTATTATTTATTATTATTTATATTATTAATATTATTGTTATTATTATTTATAAATGTATTATTTATTAGCCTTTACTAGTATTTTTATTTTTTTGTGAAGCTACGAAGATGGTCAAGTAGGAGATACAAGCATCAACACACAAGAGCCAAGTAGCTATAAAGAGATTCTTCGAGTCATCGGTAACCAAACAGCTACTGGATAAAATTCATCATTCATTGAATGTGGGGGCTTCATCAGTATCAAAGCTGGTCTTTGTACTGATGTATATTAGTATTCTATTTATTATTACTCTTTATTGTTATTACACACGGATGTACAAATTTAAAATTATCCTTTTGTTTCCTATTTTAAACATTTGACCGGTACGAGGCTTATTTACTGGTACAACAGAATCATTTCATATGAAATTATATAATATACTGTGGTTTCTACAAGAGAGTCTAACATAAATCAGAGGCAGTAACTGGATTTGTGATAATAAGTTTTCTTAGTTCTTTATGTCAAACGGTTCTAATTTCTACTAAGAATAGCTAAGGGTTTTCCTTGCAATAAACAAACCGAAATGTTTATTGATTTTATGCTGAACTTAATTGGAATATAATATTATTATTGTAATATGTGAAGTGCTTCTCTGGAAGTCAGGTTCAAATGTTCACCATAAGTACTGTAGATAGAATTTGCAAAACTTTTATTTGGTTACAGAAAGTATTATATAATAAACGATATGACAGATCTCTTCTATTGATGTTTTTCGGCTACTCTGTACTGGCGTCATAATTTTGGCGCCAATGTACTGGCATCTAAACTTCCTTTGCGCTTACATTTCTGTTTCTTCATTTATGCCTTTCCATGCTTGTCAGTTGCAAGAGAAGTGAACAAGAAATGTCTGTGGAGACTCATTTTAAAGGGAACATATAGTGTATTTTCAGTGAGCACATATTTTGAGTTATTGCAGTGTTTAACTTAAGCACATTTTTTATTTGATTTTCAACTTTTGACTAGTTTGTTCTTCCATTTTTTATTTTATTATCTTGAAAATATAGTAAATTGTAGATGAGCCACTAGAGGGAGCAAGCACTCAGTTTGCAATCATTATGCCTCCCTTTTAAGAGCCACTCTGTAACTATATTAAAAAACGTTAAATAATGCATCCTTTAAAGGAAATTATTAATATTTACCATTCCTGCAACCCGAGCTGCCCATGTTCTTTCTCTCTTGAAGAGCTAAGCTAGCTGCACCCTGTAAAGAAAATAATTAATACTTACTTGTCCTGCTGTTCAAGCTGTCCATCTTCACTCTCTTGAAGAGCTAAGCTAGCTGATCAGTCTTTAGCATCTGACACTTATGGGTTTGTTGGACCCTAAAGGCCTGTACACACGATAAGAAAATTGGAAGTAAAATTTCGTCCGACGAACGTTCTGCCGATTTGCAGATGACAAAAACTGGATGCGCAGGCTGGAAAATTTTTATTGTACATGAACACAACGTCTGATTTTCATTTAATTAGTACAGTTTTCGTCCGAAAAAAATCATAAGAGCAGCAAGACTAGGCATGCTCGGAAACTAAAGAATACATACAAAACAACACATGATATCACTTCTGAAGCTGAAATCTGTTGTATGAGAATTTTCGTATGAAAGTAACCTCTTCACTTTCCATATGAGACTAGCATGCAACAAAAACTAAAGAAAATTTGTCCGATAATCTGATTGTGTACGAGGCTTTAGTCTTTGGTGTGTTGGATTCCTAGTCCCCCACTGTGAGCTGTGGTTCTTTCCATTGGCCCCTATGTCACTTGCTGTGCCCTGTACTGAAGAAGGGGCTGGTGGAAGGAACCACAGAGCATGGAAGGAGGGGGGGAAGACTTTTTTAAAATGAACATACTTTATTCTTTAGTAAACTTTTCCACACTTTTGGATGGATTTACTAAAGCAGTAGAGATTGAGAATGTTCACTTTGCAATATGAACAAAAGGAAGCATAATATAAAACTGTGTTTACTTCAAGCATACAATCATGTGCAACCACTACATTCCCTAGCAAATGTTTAGGTATTCATATATATGAATATATCTTCACCTTATGTACTAAGTGAAGACTCTAGTAACTCAAACCTGCATCGTAAGAAGTAGTGAGACAGCACAACTGTTGATTTCCACTGCGAAGCAGGAAGCAGCACCTGCCTCTGTAATAAGCAATTATGCTTGCTTCGTATACACATATAGTTTCAAAGTATACAAAGAAACAAGTAAAAAAATAACACGCATAGATATTATGGTTTACATTAAACAGGTGCATTTACGGTGTATTTAAAATATCAATTAAAAGCCTATATATTCCCTTTGAAAGCATTTACATTGCAGTTGAAATGTGCGTTTTTAATCCTTGTACCCCAGAAAAGTTTGTCAAACATTTTAAAAAACACAACAGGTAAGCACATTCACATGTAAAATTAAACTATCAAAGAAAGCATCGAAAACATTCTTGGAATTATAAAGTTGTTTCATTCCTTTAATTTCTTTTTTCTGCTTTTCCTGCTTGTTTCCATCTTTTTTTATTACTATCTTTATAATCATTAGTCATTGGAGAAGCAGATGAAGGGTCCATTTACTTTTTTAAACCTATTTTCCTTCAGTCTTTTCTACTTTTGTTGCATGGCCAATGGGCTAAAAATGGACTGAAAACTAGATGAAGGTTCAATAAACATTCAATAATTGTTTTAAAGAAGGATTAAAGACTGATACAAGTCAAATGTAATATTAAAATCAACAGTGAAAAGCGCTTTTTTTTTTTTTTTTAGTTTGTGTGCTTTGGGAGATCTCCTAACTTTACATAAGTAATCCTCACTTTTTAAACTTTGATAAAATTGCTCATGTGCTATATTTAGAGATCTAAGCAGCTCTGCCGTTATGAAATAAAGAAACATTTATTTTATTTAGATCAGAATTCGTCCATGTAAAGAATCAACAGGTTGCCTATCAACACCTCCTATCAGCTATATATTAGATTTTCATAGGCTAGTCAGTTGATTAACTCATTAACATTTTCTTTTCTAGATAACTTAGTTTCGAGGGAATAGAGTCAGTACTATAATATCTTATGATCAGTTTGCATTCATTAGTAAAACATATTTTTGGATCAACACATGACAAATACTGCATTGGAAAGTCATTTTCCAGGAGTTGAATTAAATCAGTTTCCTTGTTGCCGTTGGTGATAACACCTCATAATAAACTCATCTCAGCTAAAAAGAAAAATAACCTTTTTTTAGTGTAATTCCTTTTTTTCTGGAATAACTCTTCTTGGTCACCAGACTGGTTGTATTTCTAAAAACGCAATGGCCAACTAATGTACTGATCTTGAGTCTAGTAAGCTATGGTTGTCCATTCTACACCAGACCCATAGAAGGTGTGGACCCCCAGTAAAAGTTTATATTTCTGTTTTTTGGTCTTAGCTCACCTTTATATTAGAAGACTAGAGTGATTTATTAAACTGTATATCTAGCATTCAGACAAGCATTTTATCAAATGTGGTAGCCTTGTTATCTTCAGTATGTCGAGCAAAGCATATTTGCATAAAATAATATTTTCTGTAACCTTTAACATAGAAAGGGAAACATGACACTTATTTAATCTAACTAATTACACTTTAACCTGTTTGTGAAGGTTCTCTTTTATCCAGGTAATGGAGTAGTCACTAGTAGTAGTTTTTCTCATTCAACTGGACTTGTTCTGTAATGTTAAAGACATTTTGCAGTAGCTTCATTAGAACTAAAATAACAGCTTGGGTAGGCTGTACAATGTCTTCAGTATTGAAGAATAAATCCAACTGATTGTGACTACTACTAGCTACACATTTACATGTATTTTCAAACTGCCAATAAGAAAGTCTAACCCAACAGGTTATGGTCAAGTGGGACAAAATAAAGCCAAAAGCCTCCAGTTGGTGCAGTGCCTATTAAAGCCTTCCACATTGGCTAAACAAGAGAAATCCATCAGTTCATACTAAACAGCGTGGATGGACAAACCTTCCACTGCCAGCTATTGTATTCTGACATCTAACATCCACAGCTGTCAGAATACCTGAAGAATGACTGCTTATGCAGGAGCTGCTGTCATTGTTCGGCCAACTTTTTTCTGCCCAACTTCTTCCATTTTAGGTGGTGTTGACAGAAAGCAGACATCATTTAAGCTATGTATTCATAATTCAAGCTATGTATTCATAATTCAAGCTATGTATGACCAGCTTTAGAACAGCAGGCATCTACTGTATATGTCTTTTCTTTTCATCACATGCTTATTCACCCCCTTATTACTATGTTCTGTGAAGGAATGAGACCTGTACATACATTCCGTTCTAAATAAATCTGCTGATGAACCTGCCTTTTCTCTCCTATGACAAACCACCTAATACAATGTAGTAACTTGCATACAATCACTACTTCACAGTGAATATTCCATTCTAATGTAACAATTCTATGTAATTCAATTCTACCAAATCTTCTTCGTAAGATTTAAGTATTCTCTTTGTACAAAACACTTTCATCCAGATACTCAATGAAAAAAAAAATAAAACATACGATTTACTAACAGACATATCTAACTGGATGTCACACTACTTCCTCAAACTCAATCTATTCAAAGCCATGCTCATAATATTTCCTCTCCCACATGCTCCTTCCCCTGACTTCTCTGTCAAAATCAATGACACAACTATCAGTCTGTCCCCACATACCAGGGTGCTAGGGGTAACCCTTGACTCTGAACTGTGCTTTTAGGCTCACATTCAAACCCTGTCCAAATCATGCTGCCTCAACCTCCGTAACTCCAGAATACGCCCCTTTTTAACCAATGACACAACAAAGCTTCTAATTCACTCCCTGGTCATCTCTTGCCTTGGCTACTGCATCTCCCTCCTCATTGGATTACCTTTTCATAGGCTATCCCCCCTTCAGTCCACCATGAATGCTGCTGCCAGACTCATCCACCTTACCAACCGCTCAGTGTCTCCCACCGCTCTCTGCCAATCCCTCCACTGGCTTCTGCTCACCTAATGAGTACTAACAACAATTTATAAAGCCATCCACAACTCTTCCTCCAGCTACATCTCTAACCTGGTCTCAAAATATCAACCAAGCCATTCTGTTCAGTCCTCCCAAGATCTCCTGCTCGCTAGCTCCCTTGTGACCTTCTTCCATGTTCGCCTCTAAGGCTTCTCCCATCCTTTAGAACTCCCTACTCCAATCTGAAGAGCAGGTCTCTCTGATTTCTCTTGTACCAAATTGTATTGTTGTATTGTAACTGTAATGTCTGCCTTCATTTTGTAAAGTGCTGCGCAAACTGTTAGTGACATATAAATCCTGCATAATAATAATAATGATGATTATTGATATGCATTCCAACCTTAAATAAAACAAAACACCAAAGAATGGTATCTAAATGCCATAGATTTGTCTGATTTAATGCTATAAATGTCTTGTTTGGTCCAGAACAGCCCTTCTCAACTTTTCTACACCAAAGGAACCCCAAATATAATTTTAGGCCTTGCTTAAACCAAATCAAATTATCAGGAGTATGTGGAAAAAAATGCCCCTTTTATTGATGGTCAGTGGGAAGAATGTGCCCCTTACAGTAGTAGTCAGAATTCCACCCTTTCCTAGTGTCATGCCACTCGCCCTGTCAAATAGCATTGGCCTGTGAACTATGAAGGCACCATCAGATTAGAAGTCAAGCAGCCACAGCTCAAGGAACCCTGAGCAACCTCAGAATGAACCCTAGGGTTCCACAGAACCCTAAAATGTACAAAGAGCAAATGACTCCTGCGCTTGAGGGGGTGGCCTTGCGGCTGGTATCCTGAAAATGCGATTCAGGTCAAATTGTAGTAAATTCAGGCTGTGCTGCCACTCTCAACGGGTCATGGTAACCCAAAGCAGGTACTGGAAAAGAGAAATGGACAGAGGGCGCACCAGTCTAGCGCATTATCTTTAAAACAATTTATTGTAAAATATGCACATTATACTCACAAAACGATTATGAAACACGGGCAATAAGCAATGAGGGACCACCAGGGTGGAGGCCCAGTGGAGACCCCTGGTGGTCCCTCATTGCTTATTGCCCGTGTGCATACATGTCTATTACAATAAATTGTTTTAAAGATAATGCGCTAGGCTGGTGCGCCCTCTGTCCATTTCTCTTTTCCACAGAACCCTGGTTGAAGATGGCTAGTCTAAAGGTTCTTTGCATTGTACACTATACATTAGTAACTATATACATCACAAAAGTCCTACTAGACCACACATGTCAAAACAAGGCCTGCCAGGCTATTTTATGTGGCTCTTGCTCCTCTCCTGCAGCTGACGCACCCCCCTTATTACCAACCCCACCGTGTGTCAGCAGTTGGCAGCAGAGAGGGGGACAGAATTCCCCTGCTGTGCAGCCACGAGTGGCTCATCTCTACCCCATTTCCTCATCTAACCAGTCGGCAGCAGATAGGAGGACAGAGCTCCTCCTGCAATACCTGTGCCACTCTGTGAACCTGTATTTTCTTTGTCCCAGCTCCTTCTCCAGCTTTTTCCTGGCAGCAGCACAAGGTAAGGAGGTGCACTGTGATGTAAGGAAGGGTGGGGGACTCTTGACATCTGACATAAGGCTGGGGTGCTCCAGAAATCTAGATTTACAGATACAACCTACCCTTTGAGGGCAACCCTAATGCTGATGCATAATTCTGATGAAACTGAGTTTGATACCCCTGTTCTAGACCAGACATTTACAACATCGAAGGGTATTGATCTATGGTTTCTAGATACCACACTTTGGTGTCCTGTTTTATGTTAGGTTTTAATGTAAAATAATAAAAGGATTTTTTTTATTTTTCTTTCACTTGAGAACCTGGTTGAAAATATTTTGTTTATATCCTACTTAAAAGGAGAATTCTATAGGAAGTCAAATTTATTACTCAGTATTATTACCTTTGGATGACATATCCACTGTGAAGTAGTGATTATATGAGGGTTGCTACATTGTATTAGGTTGTTTGTCATATTTGCTGAGTACCTATTTAGTGGCAGAAAGGGATATTTGGACCTCTTAATAAATATAATTTCTCTACTATCCCCAGAGTTGTATAAAGTACTCGAAACCCATACTTGAGTAAAAGTGGAAGTGTTCGATCAAAAAGTGACTTGAGTAGAAGTACTAAAGTATTCAACATTTTTTGTACTTAAGTATTGCAAGTAGTTTTTTTTTTTAATTTTGCTACTCAAGTACTGAAAGTAAAAGTACAAGTACTGTGTTATGTAGTTATTAAAGAAAGAAGTCAAAAGTTTGAACATCATATTGTTTTTTATTATTTCAAATGCAGCTTTTATTTATACATGCAGTAGCATTTATTTTCATATGCACTGATAATACACATGTTTTGAGCTTCATGAAACCTGCCATCTACTGTTCTGGCAGTGGTAATTTTTATAACAGTAACGAGTAACTATGCAGCACAAAAAAAAAATATTGGAGTAGAAGTATTGAAATCATTGAAAAAATGTAGTGAAGTAAAAGTGGAAGTAGGAGAAAAAAATTCTACTCTAGGAAAGTACAGATACCGCCTTTCGGTACTTAAGTACAGTAGTGAAGTAGTTCTACTTAGTTACTATACATCTCTGACTATCCCTAAAAGTTGCTATTCTCTAGATTATTTTTAGTATATAATACTGTAATCCTTTTAACCACATTTGTGCAAACACTATATGATTCTCGGAATTTGGAACAAGTATAGATTCCTAAATGAAATTCTGCCTGCCATGTGTAAGAACTATCTGAACTATTTTTTGCAGTACTGACCATTCATACATCGGTGGTACAGCTTTTTTTTTTTTTTTTTTTATCCCATTGTTCTGGGGGCATCGCCAGAACATGCATGAAATATTTTTTGTGGATGTGCCAGAAATGCACCCAGCTCCCAAGTTGTAGACTGAAAATGCACAGCATTTTTTATGGATGAGGGGTGTCAGCCATGCCCAGTTTTCTTTTGCTAAACTACTCAACCCCCCTCTTTAATTAAATCTACAACATAAAGTCTAATCTTTCTTAAGTCTCAATAAAACAAGCACAAGACACGAGTACTGCTTTTACATGATCAATAGTTTTTGTTTTTTGGCTTATGGAACAGCTACAACAAAATGTCCATGTACAAGACCCAAAGAGAGAAAATAAAATAAGTTCATTATTAAGTTTACATAGACTTTAAGCCTGATTCTGAAATCCTTTTTTTCACCACAGTGATAATGATAACTTGTTATAATGTGCTCATCAAACTCTGATAATGGAGGAATAATCATTACATTCCAGTATTTTAGGAGTCTATCTCTACAGAGAATAATAATTTTCATAGATGTTACAGTATGAGTTCAGCACAATGAGTTTTAAAAAGCTTATCTTGTCATTATTTTTCAGTATATTTTTCCATGTGATGATAGAACATCGTAGGACTTATAAAAAAAAGCTTTTCAAAATTTGCCAACCGCCAATGGTGGCTAATGCCGTCAGTATGAAAGAAGAAAATGGTCGCACACCACCATGGAATCCAATGAAGAAAAGTTCTTTATTCACATAAGTGGTACAAGGTACAGCAGGGTAGGACAGTAGACGCGTTTCACAAGAATGCTACGTGTTCATTTACTACCTGTGTGAAACGCGTCTACTGTCCTACCCTGCTGTACCTTGTACCACTTATGTGAATAAAGAACTTTTCTTCATTGGATTCCGTGGTGGTGTGCGACCATTTTCTTCTTTAATGCTTCTCCTGGTGGCGAGCCGAGGTTCAGCACCCACCTTGAATCGTGGACTTTGACCAGCCTGAGCCGTGTTACCTCTCTTCATTGTTAATGCCATCAGTACACTATGTACCGTATTTTCCGGCGTATAAGACGACCCCCCTATTACATGATTTACCAGTAATACTTATACTTAGGTTACCTTGAAGATATTATACTTGGCGTATAAGGCGACCTCCCATTTTTGGGGGATTTTTTTGAGGTTCAAAAGTAGTCTTATACGCCAGAAAATACAGTATATTGGCTGCTTAAATATTATGTAGGGTGAAATTGTTATGTGGTCAAGGTCTCAAGCTGGCCATAGGTAGATGAAAATTCCCTGCTGAATTATGACATCAGCATGGAGGGTTCCTCTATCCACCTCATTTGTGTGGATGGAGACATCCATTCATTTTTTTTTTTGTTTTTTTTAACAAATAAAATGATCCATTGATGGCCAACCATAAAGCTTGTAATCAAAATGACTAAATTCTCCACCAGCCTTTGAAATGACCACTACTTTATTATATATATAGGACCCTGTAGACAAAGAGAGCAAAAGTTGGGTGCCTGCAGGAACCAATAAGCACTGGGCTTGATTGAATCAAAGTGGTTACAAAGGCAAAAGGCTTTTTTTATTTAAATGAAAAAGTTGCTCCCCCAGCCCCACATAAAGACTTACCTGAGCGAGATCTAAATCCAGAGCAGATCTAGTTTCTCTCTCGCTTCTCACATGAGACTTGGCTGCTGCTGTCATTCTAATCCTGTGAGGAAGGAGGGGGTGGGGGCTGGAGTGAGCCATGCTATGTGTGTCTATAGACGCACACAGTCGGCTTAGAATCAAGCCCATAAAAGTGTCCCATAGCAAGTGGCTTGCTTTGAGGGAACTTAGGGAAGAGGAGCCACGATCACCGGTGGAAGACCCCAGAACCATTGCACATTGCAGGTAAGTATGACATGTTTGTCATATAAAATGTAACCTTTACAATCACTTTAAGTGTTCAGTGATGTAAAGTGTCTGTGCACTTCAAACATCCAATCAACTGCAAGAGAATTTGAAAAAAATTGCTTCCCTTGCATGGTTGCATGCTTGAGCACAGATGCACTTTAAAGGCAGACATAAAACACACACCAGCTTTACATCTATTAAAGGATAAGTAAATATATTGCAAATGCAACCATTATAATGTATATGTTTACATTTATCTAGATTTCAACCTCCTGTAATCCCCTAATCCCCTGCACAACAGCACTTAGACGGAGACAAAGAGGGGCAGTATTTGGAGCCAATCAGTTGCCATCCAGTCACATGTGCTGACAAGGAGTATGCTGACAGAAGGAGAGAGCAGAGAGATGTCCTTATCAGTCTATTACTGTTCCTTCACTGTCCAGGCTGTGTGTGCTTAACTTTATTTCATGGTACTTCACACTTTAGTATACGAGGCTTTTGAAATACTTTGTGAAGTGATCCTAAAATGAACATGTGCTGAAGTATTTGGCACACAGTTGTGCATGCCCTCTAAGTGTTATATAACATTAATGGATGTAAACGTTTCAGAAACTGCAGGTTTTTAAGCGAGAATATTTTCCAACATAGCTGACCCTTGTTTTGATGATCCCATAGAGGAATACTGCCAAATGTCATTGTAAGCCACATATTGCATTTTCTTTGCAGTGAACTGATGAATTCTATATAATAGTTCTGAATGTTACAAGCAGCAGCCATAACCTAGGCTCTATCCCTTCCACTCCACAGACATCCAGTTCATTCATAAGCTATTTTCAGATTTTTTTTCTCTTTTTTCTAAAACAGTCCATAAAGTCTGATAACAAACAGCACAACTGAAGTCGGCGGATTCTTCCATACAAACTGCCTTTGTGAAGGGCTAACCGCAATTAAAAAAACAACGCAAATTATTACAAATTAAGCAGGTGTCAAATCTCACCAAAATAACGATATGGTGTCTGACTTTATATTTTTTAACAAAATAAATTGTATAAAATAAAAACAGTGACTGGATCAAACATTGCACTTTGTAAAGCCCAACTCCAACCAAAAATGAACCCTCTGTAGAGCTTTTACCGCTCGCTGTGTTCCCATTGAGGAGACTTGACTTGCCGTCTAAAGCGTCCCAGACAGAACAGGAAATATCAAGAAAACTTCCCCAACAGAGACATATATATATATATATATATATATATATATATATATATATATACACTATATTGTCAAAAGTATTGGGACACCTGCCTTTACACTCACATGAACTTTACTGGCATCCCAGTCTTAGTCCGTAGAGTTCAATATTGATTTGGCCCACCCTTTGCAACTATAACAGCTTCATCTCTTCTGGGAAGGCTGTCCACAAGGTTTAGGAGTGTGTCCATGGGAACGTTTGACCATTCTTCTAGAAGCCCATTTGTGAGGTCAGGCACTGATTTTGGACGAGAAGGCCTGGCTTTCAGTCTCTGCTCTAATTCATCCCAAAGGTGTTCTATCGGGTTAAGGTCGGGACTCTGTGCAGGCCAGTCAAGTTCCTCCACCCCAAACTTGCTCAACCATATCTTTATGGACCTTGCTTTGTGTATATAGCAGGGTGAGGAGGGATTACAATATGTCATTTTTCTTATTGTTTTCTCTATTCCCATTGGGGGTGATCCCTAGTGGGGGTCTGTCCTGGTGACGAGTGTAAATAAGAAAAATTTCCCCAAAGGGGAAAAAGACCAGATTTAACACCTCGGGAGAGGTTCTAATCCTTATGACTTCTGCAAGAAAAAAGTAAAGAAATGTTTGCTGTATCTCTGTAAGATATCCCTGCTCTTGACTGATAGATGTCCAGTAGACAGGAAAAAAGTGGGAAATCTCCCCAATGGGGACACATGAGCACCAAAAAAAGTTTTGGTTAAAATTGGGCCTAAAGTCCAGTATAATGGCATCAGATGTGTATGTTTGTATGAAGCCTAAGATTAGCATGGCAATAATCACATTGAAAAAAAAGTATGTAAAATATGGTAGTGAATGGACACAAATGTATTAACAGCTGTTTTACAATACTGATGCCACAAGTAAATCAAGATATGTTAAACTTAGGTCTGCAACTAGTAAATTCTCTCTCCAGTCTTAATAGCCATGTATGATAATGGTCAATTCATTTAAGTATTCCAGACTTTTGATACATGTATTTTTCTGATTCAAACTCTTTGCTGATACTGTATGATAGCAGTTTTAATTTTATAGTTATTGGTACAATAAGTGAACCTGTTAAACAAAGCTAAGCTTATACATTTCCTTTTAAGGTTGTTAAAATAACAAACTGTGTGCTTACGGTCAAATGTAACACATTTGTAACCTTTTTTTGTACTATAAAATGGTATTCTCTTCTCCTTGTTTTGTTATATTCAGGGATGGAGGGCATATGGGAATAAAATGGAGGATTTGAAAAAAAAAATGGCTTCCAAATTATTTATTGAGCATTTTATAAATTGTATGCAGTTTAGGAGCAGAGAAATGTACCAAGGGCTATGGGTGCTGTAACCACAGGTAGGAAGCCATGAATGTGTTACTGAGATACATTGGCTACTTCCGTTCCCGCGTGCGGAAAGCCTTTAGAAGATCTCCACTCAATCTTGGGGTTAGTACAACCCGCCCATGTACTGGAAAAATATAAGATGGTCTACAATTATCTACTGTTGTTTAAGAAAATATGGTATAACAACAACTGTAGCCTGGACCCTATCCATTCTTGGGGTCAGAGAGCGCTCCACCACCTGCATACACCATAGTCTGTCATGGATTTTAGCAGCCACTATAGAACAGCCTTCTTAGGACACTGAAGGTCAGCTGTACATCCAGAACCACTGGTTTACAGCACAGATACAGCCAAATATTGTAGAGCCATGCTAAATGTGACAGAGTCCCTCTTAGGCTGGTTGATAGAAAATCAGCAGCCACCAGATTTCCAACAACTAGTGACGTATCCCCACCAGGCCAGTAAAAACAAAGGTACAGGGATGGTGGTTAACACATAAAAAAATAAACCTCTTTAGGTTAGGTATGGATTTTAAGGGGGTACCCAATGCAAAAAAAAACTGAACAGAAAATCACCAAAATCTTCATCCAAGCATGCATCATGGCTGGCAAGTAAGGGATAGGGGATGAGTGTATGACCCCCCCCCCCAAACCATACCAGGCCACATGTCCTCAACATAATAGAGATTTGTTGACAGGGGAACCCCTTGGAAAAGCACATGATGGGGACAAAAGTTTCATCCACACATCTCTAGCCTGGTGGTTGTAGGGTATGTGGGGAGGGGGGCTTATTAGAATCTGGAAGCCCTTTTTAAAAATAAGGGGGCTCAGAGATAGGGTTTTCCCCCAAAGTCTATACCAAACCCACATCAGAGCATGCATCCTGGCTGACCAGTAAAGGGTAGGGGGTAAGTGTGTTCCCTCCCTCCTCCTAAACCATACTAAGCCACATGCCCCCAACATGGGGAGGGTACATTGCTGGGGGATCCCCAAGGCAAAGCATCTTTTCCCCATATTAATGTAGACACGGGCCTCTCTCCCACAACTCTAACCCAGTAATTGGGTCTCCAGGTGGACAGCTTATTCTAATCTGGAAGCCCCCTTAGAAAAAAAAGGGGCCCACAGATACTGTTTTCTATATGACTGAGTAAAGGGTACACTGTATCATAGTATTCCCAATTCCGATGACTGCCAATGCTGAATGACAGATTCTGTCTGAAAGCTGAATCAAAAAAGGGGTAGGGAAAAATCACAGTGGTTAAAATTACTTTACTTTCCAAGATCTTGTACCTTTTCCATGTGTTGCTGATTAATGTGCCTTTACATTACCTGTGTATACTCCAACTGCACTTTTTTCAGTTCATATGGGGTTGTGTACACCCAAGACTCCCAAGATCTACCATTTTTGTGCCCAAAATACGTGGCTACCCCACTTGATAAAGTATTACCACACCTCTCAGATGGCCCAACTGACCAAACTGCATGCAACAATGGAAATCCCTCTATGGTGGACCCTCTATCCCTCAACAGGCACAGGCTTGCACCAAAGTAATGTCAATTTTATCATGAGTCGAGCACTGGATGGGTCTCCCCTCACTTCACTATGTTCAATCAAAGAGTGTCAAAAATACATAAATATATATATATATATATATACATATATATATATATATATATATATATATATATAAGTACACCCCTCACATTTTTGTAAATATTTTATTTTATCTTTTCATGTGATAACACTGAAGAAATTACACTTTGCTAAAATGTAAAGTAGTGAGCGTACAGCTTGTATAACAGTGTAAATTTGCTGTCCCCTCTAAAAAACTAAACACACAGCCATTAATGTCTAAACCGCTGGCAACAAAATTGAGTACATCCCTTAGTGAACATGTCCAAATTGGGCCCAATTAGCCATTTTCCCTCCCCGGTGTCATGTGACTTGGGTCTCAGGTGTGAATTGGGAGCAGGTGTGTTAAATTTGTTATTGCTCTCACTCTCTCATACTGGTCACTGGAAGTTACACATGGCACCTCATGGCAAAGAACTCACTGAGGATCTGAAAAAAAGAATCGTTGCTCTACATAAAGATGGCCTAGGCTATAAGAAGATTGCCAAGACCCTGAAACTGAGCTGCAGCACGGTGGCCAAGACCATACAACAGTTTTGCTTTAACAGGACAGGTTCCACTCAGAACAGGCCTCGCCATGGTCGACCAAGGAAGCTGAGTGCATGTGCTCAGCGTCATATTCAGAGGTTGTCTTTGGGAAATAAACGTATAAGTGCTGCCAGCATTGCTGCAGAGGTTAAAGCGGTGGGGTGGGGGGTCAGCCTGTCAGTGCTCAGACCATACGCCGTACACTGCATCAAATTGGTCTGCATGGCTGTCATCCCAGAAGGAAGCCTCTTCTAAAGATGATGCACAAGAAAGCCAGCAAACAGTTTGTTGAAGACGAGCAGACAAAGAACATGGATTACTGGAACCATGTCCTATGGTCTGATGAGACCAAGATAAACTTATTTGGTTCAGATGGTATCAAGCGTGTGTGGGGCGGCAACCAGGTGAGGAGTACAAAGACAAGTGTTTCTTGCCTACAGTCAAGCATGGTGGTGGGAGTGTCATGGTCTGGGGCTGCATGAGTGCTGCCAGCACTGGGGAGCTACAGTTCATTGAGGGAACCATGAATGCCAACATGTACTATGACATACTGAAGAAAAGCATGATCCCCTCCTTTCGGAGACTAGGCTGCAGGACAGTTTTCCAACATGATAATGACCCCAAACACACCTCCAAGACGACCACTGCCTTGCTAAAGAAGCTGAGGGTAAAGATGATGGACTGGCCAAGCATGTCTCCAGACCTAAACCCTATTGAGCATTTGTGGGGCATCCTCAAACTGAAGATGGGGGAGGGCATAGTCTCTAACATCCACCAGCCCTGTGATATCATCATGGAGGAGTGGAAGAGGACTTCAGTGGCAACCTGTGAAGCTCTGTTGAACTCCATGCCCAAGAGGGTTAGGGCAGTGCTGGAAAATGATGGTGGCCACACAAAATAGTGACACTTTGGGCCCGATTTGGATATTTTCACTTAGGGGGGTACTCACGTTTATTGCCAGCGGTTTAAACATTAATGGCTGTGTGTGTATTTATTTTGAGGGGACAGCAAATTTACACTGTTATACAAGCTGTAAACTCACTACTTTACATTGTAGCAAAGTGTAATTTCTTTAGTGTTGTCACATGAAAAGATATAATAAAATATTTACAAAAATGCGAGGGATGTACTCACTTTTGTGAGATACTGTGTGTATATATATATGTGTTCATTATTTAAAAGTGCTTAAACCACATTTGTTATTCAAAACCTATCCAAAAAGCATAGTGCCCTAAACCAAGTGTTTTTATTTGCTATGTATCCATAAGACATAGTGCACTTAAAATCACTTATTAATGTGTTAAAATCAAAACTTTAAATCAATGCAGACAAAAAAGGTATAGTGAGAAGACCTTTGAGAAGGTCCTACTTAAAACAGTTAGGTTGTGCTGGGACATCACCACACAGGGCAGAGCTTGCAGAGAGGATTGGCAAGTGCCTGGGAGTTTGCAGGAGAGAGATGTTTTCTTGTCAGGCTTTTCTTTTGTGAAGCTGATATCTGTATGCTGCGTTGTGAGCAGAATTTATTTTAATTGCCAATAAATCTTGTGAAACTTTCTACACCATAAGAGTTATTTCTCTATATTTATTAACCCTTACTGGTGGAGCCAAGATGATGGAGGAGAAGTAATATCTTGATTTAGGCTTTATATGATCTCTTTTAAAATATGATGTCCATCCAAGAATGTGAGGGTACGCCTAATTAAACAAGTGGTGAAAGGTTGTGGAATGAACACTGGGAGGAGTTGACAATTGGTTCATTATAGAGAAAGAAGTTTGTTTCACTTGGAGGATGTTAAATGGATTTGGGGAAATGTCATTTGAATGCAGGACTTTACCACTCTGTATACTTATACCGTATACTATAAGTGGTTTCTAGTGCACTACGCTTTATACATATATATATATATATATTTGCTACAATGTAAAGTAGTGAGTGTATAGCTTGTATAACAGTGTAAATTTGCTGTCCCCTCAAAATAACTCAACACACAGCCATTAATATCTAAACCGCTGGCAACAAAAGTGAGTACACCCCTAAATCCAAATGTCAAAATTGGGCCCAAAGTGTCAATATTTTGTGTGGCCACCATTATTTTCCAGCACTGCCTTAACCCTCTTGGCCATGGAGTTCACCAGAGCTTCACAGGTTGCCACTGGAGTCCTCTTCCACTCCTGGTGAATGTTAGAGACCTTGTGCTCCTCCTTCCATTTGAGGATGCCCCACAGATGCTCAATAAGGTTTAGGTCTGGAGACATGCTTGGCCAGTCCATCACCTTTACCCTCAGCTTCTTTAGCAAGGCAATGGTCGTCTTGGAGGTGTGTTTGAGGCCGTTATCATGTTGGAATACTGCCCTGCGGCCCAGTCCCTAAAGGGATGGGATCACGCTCTGCTTCAGTATGTCACATTACATGTTGGCATTCATGGTTCCCTCAATGAACTGTAGCTTCTCAGTGCCGGCAGCACTCATGCAGCCCCAGGCTATGACACTCCCAACACTCTGCTTGACTGTAGGCAAGACACGCTTGTCTTTGCACTCCTCACCTGGTTGCCGCCACACACGTTTGACACCATCTGAACCAAATATGTTTATCTTGGTCTCATCAAACCACAGGACATGGTTCCAGTAATCCATTTCCTTAGTCTGCTTGTCTTCAGCAAGTTGTTTGTGGGCTTTCTTGTGCATCATCTTTAGAAGAAGCTTCCTTCTGGGTTGACAGCCATGCAGACCAATTTGATGCAGTGTACTGCGTATGGTCTGAGCACTGACAGGCTGACCTCCCACCCCTTCAACCTCTTCAGCAATGTTGGCAGCACTCTCTGGATATGACGCCAGCCACCCACAGACAGGGTGCCAGACAGCCAGCCACCCACAGGCCCTGTACCAGCCAGCCACAGGCACTGTACCAGCCAGCCACTCACAGGCTCTGTACCAGCCAGCCACCCACAGCCCCTGTGCCAGCCACCCACCTACCACAGGGTGCCAGCCAGCCAGCCACCCACTACATGGTGCCAGCCAGACAGCCATCTACCACAGGGTGCCAGCAAGCCAGCCACCCACCACAGGGTGCCAGCCAGCCACCCACCACAGGATGCCAGAAAGCCAGCCATTAAGCATTAAACAAAAATTAACATGTTCAGTACCAGATTTGTGTCAAAAATTGTCCTTATTTTTCAGAACTTTAAATGTACTAAATATTGGCCGATATCGGCCGATACCGAAACGTTGTGACCAAAAGATCGGTTTTGGCCCTGAAAAAAACATATTGGTCTATCCCTAATGTATATATATAGATATATATATATATATATATATATACAGTATATATATATATATATATATATATATATATATATATATATATATATATATATATATATAGGCCAAAGGGTCAGTGAATTGTAGTAGCCCATTGAGTTTTGAAAATAACCATGCTCCCTGATATTCGCATGGTTGAAATTTGTACAACAGGGAACATGCTTTGGTTAAAAGTTTATTATCCATGTAAAGGTTTTGATCGTGATTCAGTATCACTTGTGATATCCAATGCAAATCTTTTCAAAGTTTGTAAACTTTTTGATAAAAATGTAAAAAAAGAAAAAACATTTCTAATAGGTAATACAACTTATGGGAGTCCACTCCTTAGCGAAATGACCGTTTGGATGTACGTGACCCGTAAAGCTAAAACCTTCAATATGGAGTGAACTGCATATTGCAGCAGGTGTTACCTAAATGACAGAACAGTCAAGGTCCACCAAAACTTCGCCCCAAACTAATCTCATTATTAAATCTCATTATCATAACAATATACTCTGTTCCTGCTCTAACATCAGTTTTTTTTCAGATCCTGAGCAAATACTGAGGATATGAACTAGTTTATTATTACTCCGGCAATAACTCTAGAATTAAATTGAATTTCTTTTTTACAGGAATTGTGGGTTTTCTGGGTCAAAAACTATAAAACTTATTCCTGGTTTATCACAGCTGCATACATTTAAAGATATGATTCCTGCCACTTCTCTGCCTCCAAATCATATAAATTTACAACCTTTTATATGATTGTTTCTCTTGCTACATATTGCTAAGGCCGCATTTCTCACTTGGGTCATAAAATGTTGAAAGGTATAGTAGCGATATGCAGTGTGGATTTCCTTGCACCTTCTTGTTGATAGATGCTAGCAAAGAAGAGGTGAAGTAATTTCCTGCAGCTGTTAATCAAGCTAATGCGGCCATGTCATAGCGCTATCTATAGGCTTTTCCCTACCAGCCACAATCTCACTGGCTGAGCTGGCTGCTATGAAATCGCTTACGTACGTATTGTGACTTCAGCCTTATCATAAGTCACGGGGAAGGGTATATTTCATGCTGGCTCACTTTATCCGGCTTATGTGCAATACATCATTTTGCAATAAGGCAAAGCCAGGATTTCACTCATCCGCAGGATGTCTACAGAATCAACTTTGTTGTATTTATTACCTTTGGGCCTTTAAATCTTAAACAATACGTTGCTTAATGTATGTGAACATTTTCAGTTAGCCATGCATGGATTCAGTAGTTGTCTATGCAGCTTGTTAGTCACAAACCCCAGCATGCCCCACTGCCCAGAGACTCCGGGCCTTATTTAATAAACCATATGTGTATATGCCATCCATGGTGCAGCAATGTTTTTATCACATAAAAAAAAGCAAAAAAAAAAAAGTAAGTTGCCTTGCTTTTGTTAAAAAAACAACTTTCCCTGTAATTTTTTTACCTTCTCTTCATTATTGTCTCACTGCTCTGCATCCCCTCTAGGTTGAATATAAAGTATGCACTGCTCACAACATTTTCCTAGTGAGGTTTACCTGCCTGTGTGCATTTCTTTTTAGTAAATCAAGCCCAATGCACAATTTCTATAAAGCCATGCATGCTCATGAAATAAATCAGTGCACAAAACAATGCTGGTATTTAAAGAGCATGAGAACCGATAGCTGATCTAAGAACAGAAAAATAAAACCTGATAGATGGTTTTGGGTTTAGATGTAACATTGACATTCCGGTCCCTAAGAAGTCCAAAGCTCTATAACTGCAAGGTGGAGAGACAAGCACATTTCCCCTAAATCAGATAAGCACTACAAATGCTGTAGTTCCACGTTATTCAACCTGTAAGATGACTGGTGCTGCATGTCTAGAGTGGTAGGTCATGGGGGTACAGCGCTGGAGAGCAGGGGAGTATTGCAAATGGGGCTGTAGTTTTTATTTTAAAAAGACCACTGATAAAAATGAAGATACGTTCAGCTTTAAGGGCTAGGTTTGGGTTAGAAGGTGCAGTCACATTTATGATGGTCTATTTATAAATGTTTTCCCCAAGATTTACACAACTTGTACCCAAGATTTACACATTTTGTCAATTGAATCCAATAAAATAGTGAATCTTGGGTGAAAGTTGCATGGATTTTGTATGAAAAATGTAAAGATAGGGCCAATTATATACTTTACCAAGCATAAATATGTGGCACTACCCCTTTAAATGCAATCAATGACAGTAACAAAACAATGAGAACTATAAACATTTGATTATAGTGGCAATAGTCCAACAGAGGAACATGCAGGGGACCTGCACCTGCCCCTTACAAAGTCCCCTTGTGACTAAATGCTTTGGTCTGAGTTTAGCAGGCTGACATCATCACGCATGCTAGTGGATGTCATTTCTTATTACATGCTGTGACTGTTTCTTTTGTAAGTGCCCATTGATTCCTTTATTATTAAACTTGATTTTAGACTGGATTACACTATGTGCCTTGCCCTCTTCCTTTTTTTAAGGCATATATATGACACTGCTGAGGAGTTGATGATTTACACAGTTGGGCAATCCATTTTTATTGATTCTCAGAATGATCCATAAAAGCTTATGACCTTACTTTTTGGAGTCTGGTAAATGGCTTATATTTGTAATGGTGATGAAGCACTGAAGTTGCCATGTGTGTGTAACCAAGCGCTGGCTAAATTGTTTGTGCCGTTATGGGATACTTTTTACTGAAGACAGCATTGAGCTTCTTTTCCCTAGTGCTCAACATGGAGATAATTGCATCACTTTCTGACTGCAGAGGGATAGAGACAGCTACTGAAAGAGGGAGATTGTGGGACATATAGTCCGGAAGGCTGGGTTGTCAGTGGATCCTATTCTGCTGCAAACTACAAGTTCCAGCTGGCTGATGAGGTAAAGAATTCTGGGTAAACAGATAAATATAACTGAACTGGGAGAGGCTCGCTCTTTTGGGATATGAGACCTACAGCTGCAGGAGCAAAAGTCTATTCTCCTTGGCCTGTGTGAGTGGATGCCATGGCCTGGACGGTGAGGAGGGCCTTCTTATGAGTGAGCCTTATCCCTGGAGGAAGATCCTCAGCCACAGACACCTCACTGGCTGTATGGCTAATCGGGGCAACCTTCGTACATGCCCACGCTGAGTGATCAGTTTGCCTGTCGGGCATCCTTCATCTGACAGCAGATCCTTCAAGAAGCTGTTCTAAGGACATCCTATTTCTTTGGGCCTTGCTATCTCCAGGATCGGTGAGCGGGCAGAAGTCCACCTTTAACATTACATTCAGAGACACTGCAAGAAGACACCTTTAACCTCCCCCCCCCCCCCCCCCAGCAATTTCTACATCAAAGGCCCTTCCCTGGGAAACACCTTATTTGTTCTACTCAACTTTGCTGGTTGCCATTGCACAGAAATATCTTTAGGCCCCTTTGTAGCTAGTGGAAGATTCCGTACACCCTCACTTCAAAGATTCTTCCAGCCAAAGGAATCAGCCTACAGAATCTGTTACGGGTTAAACTGTCCAATGTGCAGCACCTGTTTCCCTTAAAGGGAAACTCTTACACAGCTTTCACACATTGTGTTTGTTATTTCTTTTACACCTGTGGCATCAGGACTAAGAGGGAGCTGATTGACAAAAAGTCTTTGCCTCCCCTCTCTTGTACCTGGGGATCATAGGTTCTTTTAAGGCCTGTTGACTTTTAACACCAGGCTCACTGTTGCTGCCATTTCATTGCATATCTCTGTAACTCTGTTTATTGCTAAAGTTTGCAATTTGGGGAATACCCTCATTTTACATTCTCTTTCCCTTGTTAGAGTAGATATGTACGCAGATATGTACGCCGATGACACTCAAATCTATCTGTCTACTCCTCACCTCACTCCTTCAGTCTCCTCTCGCATTGCTAACTTACTTACTGACATATCAACATGGATGTCACACCACTTCCTCAAACAAAATCTCTATAAAACTGAGCTGGTAATGTTCCCTCCCGCCCGTGCCCCCCTCCATGACTTTTCTATCAAAATTAGTTATGCAACCATCAATCCCTCCCCTCATGCCAGGGTACTATGTGAAATCCTAGACTCTGACCTGTCCTTTCAGCCCCAAATCCAATCATTGTCAAAAGCTTGTAGACTTTACCTCCGCAACATCTCTAAAATTCGCCCCTTTTTAACAGCTGTAACCACCAAGCTACTCATTCACTCCCTTGTTATTTCTCACCTCGACTATTGCAACTCCCTTCTCATAGGCCTACCACTTCATAGGCTATCCCCTCTTTAGTCTATAATGAATGCTGGTGCCAGGCTTATCCACCTTACCAACCGCTCAGCGTCTGCCTCCCCTCTCTGCCAATCCCTACACTGGCTCCCGATTGCCCAGTGAATTAAATTCAAAATACCAAGCACAACATACAAAGCCATTCACAACTCTGCCCTGAGCTACATCACCAATCTTGTCTCCAAATATCACCCAAACCGTCCTCTCCGCTCCTCTCAAGACCTCCTACTCTCTAGCTCCCTTGTCTCCTCCTCTCATGCTCGTCTCCAGGAATTTGCCAGGGCCTCTCCCATCCTCTGGAATGCTCTACCTCAACCTGTACGGCTATCTCCTACTCTAGCTGCTTTCAGGCGATCCCTGAAAACTCATCTCTTCAGGGAAGCCTATCACACCGCCAACTAATCTGCCATCAGCCCATTCCCTACTCTTACAACCTCTTGTAACACCTGCCCCACCCCATTAGATTTTAAGCCCTTCTGAGCAGGGCCCTCTTAATCCTCTTGTATTTTATTGTATTGTATATGTACTGTCTCCCTCTAATATTGTAAAGCGCTGCATAAACTGCTGGCGCTATAGAAATCCTTATTAATAATAATAATAATAATAATAATTGAGTATACAAAACATGATTAAAAGATTTTTGCCTTAGTTTCAACAATGTTTCTTGGCATATAAAAGTTGATAACTGGTGTAGCAATGTTTCCAGGCCTTGGGCCTGAGGTGGGTCTGCCATTAGCACCTGTAACACTCCCAACACATTTAAGTTGTGAACCCAGGTGTGAGAACTTAGACAATGACCATTCCCGCATCTTTGGAATGAGTGGGATACTCCTCTGGCTCTTCTAGGCTTAACTAGGACTTTGTACAAAAAATGCCCACTAGTGCTGTCTTGATGCCAGCTGAATGCCAACCAGCGCTTCCTGATGCTTGTAAATACTGCTTGGCTGAATTAGTGCTGGAACCTTGACTTTAACTTGTTTGTTAAGTCAGAAGATCCAGGACTGTAGAACTCTTGACTCCTGACACTCGATTTAGCTCAAAAGTCACTGAACAGCTCCCTCCAACCCTTCACTGGCTGAGGTAGCTCCTTGTCACTGCTTGTGCTGCTGCAACTCTTAACTGCCCCCTTTAACACTTCAGGGTCATCTGACTATGTACCCCCTCTAACACTTTAGGATCCTCTGACTAGGTACCCCCTCTAACACTTTAGGGTCCTCTGACTAGGCACCCCCTTTACAGCTAGCTGACTCCTGGATCCCTGGAACCTTCTCTGGAGTGGTCCCCTCTACACTTGGCAGACCCCTAGGGGCAGTTCATAGTACTCACGACCTTGACAGGCTTTCCTGGAACTGAACCCCTCTTCCTCCACTGGTCCTCGGCACACCGGATTCCCTCTGCAGCTCAACTCAGCATTCTCTGGATTCCCAGGCAGCCACCCGGAACACCCAATCTTTCTGACAGGAGGAGAGACAGACGTACTCTCCCTCCTGGGACTCTGCTTCCCGCCAAAGATGCTGCGTCATGCGTTCCCTCAGAACTTATACCCACTCCCAGAATCCTCTGTGGCAGAATTTGCCTTCTGGGGTAGATACAGGCCTGAGTGTGTCTCTGATTGGGTTTCCTCCACTGCCAAATGAGAATCTTCTCATGGAGCCAGTGGGGAGACTCCCCTCTCAGCAGACACACCTGGGAGACATGACAGCCAGGTGAAATCATGGCCCTGCCGTTAGGCAGCCAAGGCCCACTATACTTTACCTAGCACCTACCTGTAGGGTGCTACACTGGTGACCACCATCAAACCCCCAACACTTATAGTAGACTCCAAAGGTAATACACAATGCAAGGGGTCATAAGAGAGGTAACCCCAATTTCTTAATAACCAAGGGTAACTGCTGTGTGGGGTGATGATGTCCAGTTAATGATTCAGCTCGACATGTTTCCCGCCACCATGCTTCTTCAGGAGCTTAGGGGTTAAAAATAAATTTTTCTCTAGTTAAAAATTAAAATAATGCAATACGGTGCATTCGGAAAGTATTTACAGAGCTCCACCTTCTCGACATTTTGTTATGTTACAGCCTTATTTCAAAATGGATTAAATTCATTACTTTCCTCAAAATTCTACAAACAATACCCCATAATGTGACAATGAAAACAAATGAAATCAGCACCTGGATGTAAAACACAACAAAGCTGCTATGCACTCAGGGTCAATAAACCAAAATCCCAATACAGCATATACAAATACAAATTGTGCAGTGCTAACACATATAATATTATTAATAAAGAGTGGAAGAAATGTCCCAAGGTGTAGATATGATGATTCATGCACATATAGGAAAACTGTGCACCACTTTGTGCTATTCCGTCGCCCAGTCACACTAGCTACTCACCTTAGGATTAGCCCCTGTGTCACCAGACGGGCTAATAAAGCATAAAACTCTCACTCTAACCACAGAGATCACAGATAAGATGACCATGGATCATATGGAGCCACCAGACCTCCTCCTCAGACAGAAAGGCTTCCGTTCACCAACGAATCCATACGTCCATGAAAGATAGAGGTCCAGACATAGTGCTTATGCCATTTAAAAAGACCTTTATTGCTTATTGACAATCACTGAAGAAGCCCCGCCCATAGGGACGCAACGCGTACGAAGGGGGAGGGGCCAGTGACGTCACCCACCATCCATCGCGGCCAGCGTTGTTTCTGTACCGCTCTGCACTGCGCACTATGTGATAGTGCCTGTTCAGGTAATTTTATGAATATTGAGAAGCAGTAAAGGTCTTTTTAAATAGTATAAGCACTATGTCTGGACCTCTATCTTTTATGGACGTATGGACTAGTTGTTGGTGAACTGAAGCCTTTCTGTCTGAGGAGGAGGTCTGGTGGCTCCATATGATCCATGGTCATCTTATCTGTGATCTCTGTGGTTAGAGTGAGAGTTTTATGCTTTATTAGTGCTTGACTGCAATGAAGTAAAAAAAAATTGATGGTAAAAGACACAAAAAAAAATGTATTAAAACCTACAAAGCGCAAAGTCCCAAATCAATATGTATATAAATATAAAGTGCTGATATAATCAGGTGAGGGTGATTAAAATTTCATATGTGATCCAGTGATACAAAAGGAACAATTCCCGGTGACAGCCAAGTGCGTTAATTCGTGAGCTTGGAAATCCAAATTAAGTGCAATGGCCGCTCACCTCCATTAACATTCAAATTAGCGTTTTGGTGTAATCAATCACCATAAGGGACCTCCGGATGTTCTCCAATAAAATAGGGGGCTTATTGATGAGAATAAATAGATCTCCAGAGTATAATGCCCAATCGGTATTGCTTTCCTTATTGTGGTGTCATCATTCATGTGGCGGATGTGCCCATTTCTAGTATTGGGAACATTGCCAGTTCTTCTTGGGCTATTTTCCTGACAAATTTATACAGAAACTATTGGGAAAGCCACTCTCAGAAAATATCAGAACACAGAATATTAATAAAAAACCAAGCATAAATATGTCAAACTACCCCTTGTGTGCAATCAATAACAGCAATAATGCAAAAACAATAACACTAAATGGAGTATTATAGTGGCATTAGTCCAATAGAAGGAAATGTGAAATGGTTTAAACATTGTAGTGACTAAATCACAGATTACAAAAGTTCATCTCCAATAAATGTACTGTTTAAATGATATGAAATGTACCACCAGCTCAGTAGGGGCCTCTGGAATGTGACTGTCCCCAGATGTTGCCCTGACCTTGCAAGCCTCCCGACACCCCTGACACCCTGGGTTCTGACATAATTCAAAGAGAGACTTCTAATGCAAAAGACACCAAGGAAATAGCAGAGGTTGTAAATAGATATTTTACTGGATATTCTTAAAGCGGAGTTCCGGCCCCAAAATTGACATAGTCGATTTTGGGCCACCTGCTTGCTTCTAGGTCACCTGAAAAGGAAATGGATAGTTACGATTTTTTTTTTTTTTACTTACCTTGTAATTGCAGAAAAATATACTCACCTTTCTTCCACTTCCTCCCTCGGCGGCGCCCGCGCCGTCACTTCCGCTTTGCAATGATTCCTGGGAGCTGAACGTCATCGCTCCCAGGAATCAATGTGCCTGCACCGGCCCCGACGTCAGTTCCGGTGCAGGCACGTCATACCTTGCTAAACAGCTTCTGGGCATGCCCAGAAGCTGTGCAGGGATGACGCTACAGCCCTGGAAGTGACGGCAGGGCCGGCGCAGTGCATCGTGGGACCGAAGAGGACGGAAGAGGACGCAGAAGAGGATCGCGCTGGCTTCAGCTGCTCACACCTGAGATGGCAGCGCTGGAGAAGAAATTTTCAAGGTAAGTATTTCTTCTAAAAGGTAAGTGCGAACCGGGACAGATCAGAGGCTATTCATTGTGGAATGTACTAGCCCTGACTGTCCCGGGGGTATTTTCATTGAAATTTTTTTTTGGTAGCCGGAACTCCGCTTTAAGTTAACAAGGGAAAGCATTGCATTGGAAATAATTCCCAAATTAGGACAAGCAAATTCTTCAGAGAGAAACATTATGTATAGAAAAGGCTTAATTCCATGTATCTGCCAGGTCCGAGGGCGTGGACACTATGACCAACCTGAGTGACACCACATGAGGGCATTCTAGCCACTTTGCACGCTGCGGTTGGGCCATAAATAGTAGGTGGATGGCCGGGGCACATCCAGAAGTCCTGCTGGCCTTAGTGGTAGCATCCTTCAGATTTTGTGGTATTTACTTCACTATCCTGGTAAGCGTTTTTGCATTTGAGGGGATTTTGACAGAGGGTTACTGTGGATTATTAGTTGAAGTACCAGTTTGGCTTTGGCGCAACTATCTGTATACTTTGCTTGGTATTTTGGGGGCAAGGCTGTTTTTATTTCCGTCAGTACAGCCATTTTCACTGGCAATTGTGTATGATATTTTGTTAATATGTTGTTTTATGATACTTACAAAGCATCCGGAAAGTCTTCACAGCACTTTACTTTTTCCACATTTTGTTATGTTACAGCCTTATTCCAAACTGGATTCAATTCATTATTTTCCTAAAAATTCTATAAACAATACCTCATAAGGACAATGTGAAAGAAGCTTGTTTGAAATCTTTGCAATTTGTATTAAAAAAAAAAAAAGAATCCCAAGTACATAAGTATTCACAGCCTTTGCTTAATACTTTGTTGAAGCACCTTTGGCACCAATTACAGCCCAAAGTTGTTTTGAGTATGATGCTACAAGCTTGGCACATTTGTGGGCAGTTTCTCCCATACTTCTTTGCAGGACCTCTTAAGCTCCATCAGGTTGGATGAGTAGCGTCGGTACACAGCCATTTTCAGATCTCTCTAGAGATGTTCAATCGGGTTCAAGTCTGGGCTCTGGCTGGGCCACTCAAGGATATTCACAGAGTTGTCCCATAGCCACTCCTTTGTTATCTTAGCTGTCGTTGTCGTGTTGTAAGATAAACCTTTCCCCAGTCTAATGTCCAGAGCGCCCTGGAGCAGGTTTTCATTAAGGATGTCTCTATATATTGCTATATTCATCTTTCCCTGAATCCTGGCTAGTCTCCCAACTCCTGCTGCTGGAAAACATTCCCTCAGCATGATGCTGCCACCACTATGCTTCACTGTGGGAATGGTATTGGCCAGGTGATGAGCTGTGCCTGGTTTCCTCCAGACATGATGCTTGCCATTCAGGCCAAAGAGTTTAATCTTTGTTTCATCAGACCAGAGAATTTTTTTCTCAGTTTTTTTCTAGTTGCCTCAGTCTGGCAATTCTACCATCTAGGCCTAGTTGAGAAATGCTGCAGAGATGGTTGTTCATCTGGAAGTTTCTCCTCTCTCCACAAAAAAGCACCGGTGCTCTGTCAGAGTGACCATTGGGTTCTTGGTTACCTCCCTGATCTAAGGCCTTCTTCCCCAATTACTCAGTTTGGCATGGATGGCCCACTCTAGGAAGAGCCCTGGTGGTTCCAAACGTTTTCCATTTACTGATGATGGAGGCCACTGTGCTCATTGGGACCTTCAACGCTGCAGACATTTTTCTGTACCATTTCCTAGATCTGTGCCTCGATACAATTCTGTCTCTGAGGTCTACAGACAATTCCTTGGACCTTATGGCTTGCTTTGTGCTCTAACATGCACTATTGACTGTGGGACCTTATATAGACAGGTGTGTGTCTTTCCAAATGATGTCCAATCAACTGAATGTACTGCAGGTGCACTCCAATCAATTCGTAGAAACATCTCAAGGATGATTAGTAGAAACAGGATGCGCCTGAGCTCAATTTTGAGTGTCATGGCAAAGGCTGTGAATACTTATGTACATGGGACGTTTTTCATTTTTTTTATTTTTAATAAATTTGCAAAGATTTCATACAAACATATTTCACGTTGTCATTATGGGGTATTTACAAATACAAATAGTGCAGCGCTAACATAGATACAGTGCCTTGCAAAACTATTCGGCCCCCTTGAACTGTTCAACCTTTTGCCACATTTCAGGCTTCAAACATAAAGATATAAAACTGTAATTTTTTTGTGAAGAATCAACAACAAGTGGGACACAATCATGAAGTGGAACGAAATTTTTTGGATATTTCAAACTTTTTTAACAAATAAAAAACTGAAAAATTGGGCGTGCAAAATTATTCAGCCCTCTTAAGTTAATACTTTGTAGCGCCACCTTTTGCTGCGATTACAGCTGTAAGTCGCTTGGGGTATGTCTCTATCAGTTTTGCACATCGAGAGACTGAAATTTTTGCCCATTCCTCCTTGCAAAACAGCTCGAGCTCAGTGAGGTTGGATGGAGTGCGTTTGTGAACAGCAGTTTTCAGTTCTTTCCACAGATTCTCGATTGGATTCAGGTCTGGACTTTGACTTGGCCATTCTAACACCTGGATATGTTTATTTGTGAACCATTCCATTGTAGATTTTGCTTTATGTTTTGGATCATTGTCTTGTTGGAAGACAAATCTCCGTCCCAGTCTCAGGTCTTTGGCAGACTCCATCAGGTTTTCTTCCAGAATGGTCCTGTATTTGGCTCCATCCATCTTCCCATCAATTTTAACCATCTTCCCTGTCCCTGCTGAAGAAAAGCAGGCCCAAACCATGATGCTGCCACCACTATGTTTGACAGTGGGGATGGTGTGTTCAGGGTGATGAGCTGTGTTGCTTTTATGCCAAACATAACGTTTTGCATTGTTGCCAAAAAGTTAGATTTTGGTTTCATCTGACCAGAGCACCTTCTTCCACATGTTTGGTGTCTCCCAGGTGGCTTGTGGCAAACTTTAAACAACACTTTTTATGGATATCTTTAAGAAATGTCTTTCTTCGTGCCACTCTTCCATAAGGGCCAGATTTGTGCAGTATACGACTGATTGTTGTCCTATGGACAGAGTCTCCCACCTCCCCAGCTGTAGATCTCTGCAGTTCATCCAGAGTGATCATGGGCCTCTTGGCTGCATCTCTGATCAGTCTTCTCCTTGTATGAGCTGAAAGTTTAGAGGGACGGCCAGGTCTTCGTAGATTTGCAATGGTCTGATACTCCTTCCATTTCAATATTATCGCTTGCACAGTGCTCCTTGGGATGTTTAAAGCTTGGGAAATCTTTTTGTATCCAAATCCTGCTTTAAACTTCTCCACAACAGTATCTCGGACCTGCCTGGTGTGTTCCTTGTTCTTCATGATGCTTTCTGCGCTTTAAACGGACCTCTGAGACTATCACAGTGCAGGTGCATTTGTACGGAGACTTGATTACACACAGGTGGATTCTATTTATCATCATTAGTCATTTAGGTCAACATTGGATCATTCAGAGATCCTCACTGAACTTCTGGAGAGAGTTTGCTGCACTGAAAGTAAAGGGGCTGAATAATTTTGCACACCCAATTTTTCAGTTTTTTATTTGTTAACAAAGTTTGAAATATCCAATAAATTTCATTCCACTTCATGATTGTGTCCCACTTGTTGTTGATTCTTCACAAAAAATTCCAGTTTTATATCTTTATGTTTGAAGCCTGAAATGTGGCAAAAGGTCGCAAAGTTCAAGGGGGCAGAATACTTTCGCAAGGCACTGTAATATTATAAATAAAGAGTGGAAGAAATGTCCCAAGGTGTGGATACAGTGATTCATTAACCTACAGTGCATTGCGAAAGTATTCGGCCCCCTTGAACTTTTCAACCTTTTGCCACATTTCAGGCTTCAAACATAAAGATATAAAACTGTCATTTTTTTTCAAGAATCAACAACAAGTGGGACACAATCATGGAGTGGAACAAAATTTATTGAATATTTCAAACTTTTTTAACAAATAAAAAACTGAAAAATTGGGCGTGCAAAATTATTCAGCCCCCTTAAGTTAATACTTTGTAGCGCCACCTTTTGCTGCGATTACTAGGGATGTAGATAATAGGAGTAAGTATAAAAACACCCACTCAACCCAGCGCTAATATAAATAAAAAATATAAATACAAAGCAGCCGCTATAAAAATCAAATAATAACAAAAGGTGTATAATGAGAATCGGAAGGAGGCTCACATACACTAGCAGCGCTAATTAAAATGACTTATGTATAGAAACAATGCATCAAATATTATTCTCTGCAAAATAATGTCCATTCAAAGTGAGTAATATCCGTAAATGCTGAATGATAAAGTTCATATATTGAATAGGATCCTGGAGTGCAAGCCCATGAACACCCAGTGGCGCTTCCTGTTTAGATGGACCACCGTCACCACACCTCAAAGAACGTGCCCCCCTAGGTAGTAAAAACTCACCACAGGATGGGAAAAGAGACGCCTTATATGGGATAAAATTCCACAATGTGGTAAACGAATTCCAGGTAATCACTCTCCGGATTGCCCAAACTCTGATATAAAATCAGGACTTCAGTTCAGCATAAACTGCACCAGACACCTCAGATCATGTATGGGAAAAGAAAGGGGGAGTACCCATAGTGTGATTCCGAAAACAACAATAAAATCAACATGCAGCGCATCCGTATGGCATAGGGTCCGCAACTACCTCGTTCGCGGTGCTCGCCTGGGCTTTTCCAGATGACGTCAGTGTGACGAAACGCGTCGAGAACGTGACCACATCACTTCCGTCTGAACGATCCCGAGGCTAGGAACGCATATCCGGCGGTTGGGACGCAGGCTGATCCCAGGCGAGCACCGCGAACGAGGTAGTTGCGGACCCTATGCCATACGGATGCGCTGCATGTTGATTTTATTGTTGTTTTCGGAATCACACTATGGGTCCTCCCCCTTTCTTTTCCCATACATGATCTGAGGTGTCTGGTGCAGTTTATGCTGAACTGAAGTCCTGATTTTATATCAGAGTTTGGGCAATCCGGAGAGTGATTACCTGGAATTCGTTTACCACATTGTGGAATTATATCCCATATAAGGCGTCTCTTTTCCCATCCTGTGGTGAGTTTTTACTACCTAGGGGGGCACGTTCTTTGAGGTGTGGTGACGGTGGTCCATCTAAACAGGAAGCGCCACTGGGTGTTCATGGGCTTGCACTCCAGGATCCTATTCAATATATGAACTTTATCATTCAGCATTTACGGATATTACTCACTTTGAATGGACATTATTTTGCAGAGAATGTTAGGGCCACGAAAGAATAAAATAGAGAAGTGGCCCCATGGGATTGTCATCCCTAACACCCATTTGTTTTATAAATAAATTTTACTTTTAATAGAGGTCTATGTTGATTAAGTACATGTCTCTCTATGGCTGCTTTGCTGGTTCTTTTTGTTTTCTGTTTCAGGTGACAAGATGCCTGCTGTTGCTAGGAAGATTTACCTCAGCTGCTGAGCACTGTATTGGTGACAAATCTTTTGGCGGGAAACATCTAGCCAATGAGTGTAACCTTTTACTTATATCCTCTCCTGTCACTGGGCGGAGTCAGCATTTACCTCAGGTCTGTCAGCTGGACTCACCGCTGGGATTCTCCTCAGCCTTCCTTCTGGATATTTTAACCTGCTCTCAGCCCAGAATGGATATTTTACTTCATGAACTACCTCAAAGGACAAATTCCCCTGGAGGAAGGCTTGCCTCTGGTTTTTTTATTTTTATTTATTTATTTTTTTCTTTAACTGTTTCCCCCCTCAGTTTTTAGCGGTGACAGCTCTATCATCACTTACATCTGTGGACGGTCAGTATTGTGCCTCTCATTCCTGAAGTACCAGGGCTACCCTGTATACTGATGGTGATAGGTTACCTGAGGCCAGCTAGGGAACTTTTCATCTATCTGTAGGCAGACCAGAACCTGCGGCAAGACCATAGGAGCATCACATCACCACTGGGACCGGGCGGCCATTGGGACTTGGCAGGGACCAGAAGAGGAGGACCGCTGAGTGGAAGTGTCAGCGCACAGCCAACAGGGCAGGAGCTACCATGAAAGAATATGCAGGACAAGGAGGCCCTAGTCTTCTTCAGACACCCACAGAGACCCTGTTCCTTCCACCATGAGCCAGGTAGGCAGCAGGTCTGAAGCTGCTACCATGGCCTGACAGCGTGATCAACACCTCTCCAACAGGACCTTCATCATCATCATCATCACAGGCTAGGGGTGAGTGAAGGCTCTGAGGGCTGGGAATGTACACAGACATCACTGTTCTGTCTGTTTCAGTCTCCTCAGTGTCAGTGTCTTCCCTGCTTAGTGTGCTCTTTAGCCACCCCTTCCTGTTCACTCTCCCGTCTCTAGTGCTTTAAGTTACATTTCACTTATCACCTTTCTGACCTGTGAAATGTTTTGTTGTGTGTTCATTTGCAGCAATTATTGCAGGTACTGCGCTAGACTAGTTAGTGCTTCTTTCCAGTATACAGCATGTTAGGGTTCAAGGCTGTCATTGTTATTATATCAGTGATTGTTAGGGGAGATTGTGTGGTTATATATGTGCCTAGCAGGCTAATCAGTCAGTTTATCCTCATTGGCTTGTCTGAGGGTTGAATTTACTTCCTTTTCAGAAATTAGGGCGTTTAAGGGTTGTCAGTTTTACATCTGTGAAGGAGTTGCCTGATGTTGTGTTTTTATAGCTATAGAGTTTTCCCACTTTGTTTTATTAGGAAAAGTAAAAGAGCAGTGCACATACAGTACACAATGTGTCACAGAACGTGGAATGTAGGCATGATTGTGTTTTATCATTTTCAAAAGAAATTTATGAAGAGAGGATCCTGCCTCATATAGTTCCTCCATTTGGTTTATTTAGGTTATCGCCTCTTGTCTGTGATTCCTGAAGAGTCCAATGAGTTTAATCATTTGTCAGTTTCTAAGTGTTCTTTTTCTTTATTGATCGAATGCTGATAGCCTATTCTTATTGATATATCTAAATCTACAGTATATTTTTCTCTTTTTGTGATTAGACCATTTGGCCAGATGCCCTGTTAGTCAAATCTGACATTACATTTTTTTTTCTTTATTCTTTGCTTTTGGTCTGGAGCTTATAACTCCCTGGTCATTCTCTTCCCGCTTCATCTCAAATGTATTTTCCTGATAAGCAGGATGAAGATTCAATTGTGAAGCTAAATTACCCCTTTGGGGCTCAGCCACAGAGATGTGCATTCTCCAATGCTCCTTCTCAATTCAGTACAGGGCTCTGCTTTTCTTTTAGTAAATCACAGTGCATTTCTACTATAGTGCTGCAAGGAAGTTTGTTCTCAAAGCCTGAGTCCAGTAGGCATGGGGAAAGTGATCCCCTGGTCTTCCAGTTTGATGGTTAATGCAACATATCATGTCCCTTTGTCTGCTGAATCACAGTTCTGCCTTGTTTCACGTTTATTACCTGGATGTTGGTATAGGATATGCCAGGAGAGAGTTTTAGACTCCTACAAAAGACAATGTATCTATTCAGAACCACCTTATCGGAAATTAGTATACTGTTTATGTGATTCGGTTTTTTTTTTTTTGGTGTTTGTATCACACATTATGCCTATGAGCAGAATTTTACTAGTGGGATGGGTGCTTGTCATCTCAGGCCTTTAATTCCCTTATTGACACCATGTTGGTTATGTTAGAAGGTTAAAGAGTATCTACTGGTTTTGGCCCAAATTTATTTCAACTTAAAATGTTAGCTCTATGTGGCAGGTCAGAATTTGTTTTAGATTAGCATTTTCTGTTGTCTACAAATGCAACATAATCTATTGAATGTGGTCATTTCTGCTCTGGTAAATAGTGTTCAGCATTTTGACCAGAATATTGTATTTTCACAGTATCCCTAAGAATTTTGTTCACTTGGGCTCTTCCTTGTTGTTGTGGATGTGGCACTTTGGTACTAGCAGTTCAGCTTCCAGAACCTCTTAGTGATGATTGTTAGAATAGCATTGTTATGCAATTAACTGTCTAGGATATCGGGTCCTTCTTGGCCTTCATTTTATATTTAGGTTAAAATAAGAGATTTTCAGGATAGCAAAACATTTAATAGCAGATGCTTTGTTTGCCTTGTTCCAAGTGTTTCAGGACACCAGTTACCACCAGTTTGTTTTTTGCATGCAGTTATATGCAATTTGAAATTCAATTCCCTTGCTGAAACAACCTACATTATCTATGCCACTGGTTGCATCTCCTTTTAGGACTTTTCAGAACTCTTTTGGCCTTTATATGACATGTATCAAAGTGGTTGTTTCCACTCTTCTTCATCAAAACTGTTAGTTTGAGACACAATGACTTTGAATATAATTCTCGCTTTTGGTAAGAAGTCCTGAAACAGACTTTAGAAGCTATGTTTATATGCTGCTATTGGGTCACAAATTGAATACATGTCATGTAATTTCACCACTGCTATGGAATCAATCTCTTCTTCTGCATATAAAACAGAACTGCTTTCCCATTCCGTTCAGTCTGGTTAGTTGAGGTAATTTGTAAACTTGCTGGTCAGTGTTTGCAGAATCGGATTAGCAAGACAAAGATAGGTAGTTATCACTTCTTGCATTAGGCCATTCGCATTGCCCAATAGAGCTGATTCAGCAATTTTGACTATTCGCAAGGCTTTCCTTTCTTTTTCTGTTCCATGTAAATGGCTCTCCTCTATCAGAATCATAATTTAAATCTGTTCATAAAAGATGTTGATGGTGCAGGATATGCAGCTGCTACATAGGGAGTGCATCAGGACATAGATGGGTGCCCTGCTCTTTATGTCCGTCCTGCTCTTTGCATTTATTACGCGCATCCCCATCTTTTATAATATTAATATATAAAATACATTAATAGTATGAATAGTTGATATTCATATGTTTTCTAGTGCAGAGGGTTTTATTTTTCCTCCTGTTAAAATTACAGCTCTCCTGCAGGGTATATGGGGATGCTCATGTTCCCTATTTGCAAGTGTGAACTGTGTTGGATATCCTTGTTGTTCACCTGGAAGGGAATGATTTAGGTGGATTCAAAATATTAGACCTTCTATGTAAAAGGGAACCGTTTTGTCTACAATTAATGGTTTTCTTGGCCTGGGCTTCAGTTCATGGTAAAGTTACCACAAAATGTGCATTAATTAATATGCTGATTTCCTGTATACTCATTATTAGTGACTTTATTTTTCTCTGTTGTGAACTGAAGAGTTTCATCAGAGATCTAGCAGTGTTTGGCATAGAGCCCAACCTTCATTCCTTTGCGACCAAATCCCTCTGTCTCTCATGCAGTTTCAGTTGTCTCTCGTTTTGGTCTGATGTATACATCTCTATACAAAATGTACAGTTTTACTGCCAAAGGTGTTATGCTGCACTAAAATTTTTATCCAGCCTCTAGATTACTGCATTTGTTATTTTGGAGGGCCATTATTGTTGAAAAGTACAGGTAAGAAAAAAGCACTTGTTTTGTTTAGTCAATTATTTTCTGCATATTAGATCTTTGAGGTCCCTGTAACCAGGGATGTGTTCTTTTCTACTTACTGTGTAAAAGGGTGTCCCTCTTTAGAATTTCAGAAATTTGGGAGGTATGGTTTTAGTAAATTTTCTCAAATATTGGTAATTGCATTTTCAGTGCTGGATTGTAAAGAGTGATTGTTTAGGCCGCGGTGGTGGGGTGGGGCCAGGTTGATATCCTGGCTTTTGGGTAATGTCGCCCACTTTGTGGGTGGACAGTGGTTGGTAAACTGTTATTTGGTTGGTATAAGATATTGCTGCTTGAGTCTTAGTGACTAAGCATGTTGGTCTGTTAATGGTTAACAGCGGTTCTGTTTGGTATTAAAAGTTAAAGTTCATTTCATAATTAAAATTGTTTTAAACCCAATAAAGGGGCCGCGGCCTAAACTCTTCCACAATCCTTGTTGTGTGTTTATTTTATATTTTAGGTATGTTCTTATGGTATGATGGGTGTTAATGGGGTGTACAATCCCATGTTAGGGCCACGAAAGAATAAAATAGAGAAGTGGCCCCATGGGATTGTCATCCCTAACACCCATTTGTTTTATAAATAAATTTTACTTTTAATAGAGGTCTATGTTGATTAAGTACATGTCTCTCTATGGCTGCTTTGCTGGTTCTTTTTGTTTTCTGTTTCAGGTGACAAGATGCCTGCTGTTGCTAGGAAGATTTACCTCAGCTGCTGAGCACTGTATTGGTGACAAATCTTTTGGCGGGAAACATCTAGCCAATGAGTGTAACCTTTTACTTATATCCTCTCCTGTCACTGGGCGGAGTCAGCATTTACCTCAGGTCTGTCAGCTGGACTCACCGCTGGGATTCTCCTCAGCCTTCCTTCTGGATATTTTAACCTGCTCTCCCACCCTCCCTCCCCCTTTGTTATTTCCCCTCGTCGCGGTCCACCTTTATGTGGGTAACGTCGCCCACTTTGTGGGTGGACAGTGGTTGGTACGCTGTTATTGGTATAAGATATTACTGCTTGAGTCGTAGTGACTAAGCATGCTAGTCTGTTATTAACGACAGTTCTGTTTGATATGGAAAGTCAATCTTTTTGGGTAATGTCGCCCACTTTGTGGGTGGACAGTGGTTGGTAAACTGTTATTTGGTTGGTATAAGATATTGCTGCTTGAGTCTTAGTGACTAAGCATGTTGGTCTGTTAATGGTTAACAGCGGTTCTGTTTGGTATTAAAAGTTAAAGTTCATTTCATAATTAAAATTGTTTTAAACCCAATAAAGGGGCCGCGGCCTAAACTCTTCCACAATCCTTGTTGTGTGTTTATTTTATATTTTAGGTATGTTCTTATGGTATGATGGGTGTTAATGGGGTGTACAATCCCATAATATTTGATGCATTGTTTCTATACATAAGTCATTTTAATTAGCGCTGCTAGTGTATGTGAGCCTCCTTCCGATTCTCATTATACACCTTTGATTACTAGGGATGATCGAACGGTTCGGGTTGACCATCGGTTCGGCCCGAACATTGGGTGTTCGAGGTTCGGCCGAATTTAGAACTTTTTGCCCATAAAGTTCGGAATTCGGCAACCAGAACCGACCAAAAGGCAATGGTTCAGGAAATGGGCTTTAAAAGCCTGTGTTTGGACCAGAACCATTAGCAAAAGCCAATTGAGGGGGCAGAAGAATGCTAGGAATGTGATTGGAGTGACTAGGGGGTCCCTAGTCCAATCATTAGTGAATACGCCCCCCAGTATATAAGATAGCCCCTGCCAAATTCCTAGCATTGTAATACAGGACATGGAAGAGAGTGGAAGCAGTTCTGCTAATTTTACCTTAAAAGTGTCATTTAGCATTTATTAGTGTGAGGAAAGGGATATCTAGTGTAGTTAGAGTGCTCCTTTACACTTTAGTTAGCTTCAAAAATGTAGTTTCTGTAGGGAAAGTGTGAAGTGTCAGGGTGACCGTAATGTAGAGTAGGGTTAACTGACTGCTATGGCAGGGTGACCGAACCCTTCCATATCAGGGTGACCGTAATGTAGTGTAGGGTGAACTGACAGTGACTGCTATGGCAGGGTGACCGAACCCTTCCATAGCAGGGTGACCGCTATAGAGAAAAGCTAGTTTCTCTTGTGTCACTTTCGCTGCAGGGATATGGCTTCGCCGCCGCCAGCATTTATGGCTGCAGGCGTTGCTAGTGCTTTTTTGAGCACATGTTTGGAGTCAGACATGACATCTGAACATGTGTATAGGGGGTATATATACACACCCATGTCTGTATATATACACCTAGACATATATAGGTGTGAAAGGAGCAGAAAAAACTACTTGCGCTAATGAAATAATTAACACCAATATATTTCTGCTCCTATCACACCTATATATGTCTAGGTGTGTATATACATATAAGTATGTGTGTATATATACCCGTATACACAAGTTCAGATGTTTTGCCTGCCTCCAAAGAACCCAAAAAATGCCCAAAAAAACGCTAGCGCCAAAAAAAAAAAACGCCCAGGTGTGTTGTTGCAGGCATTTTTTGGGGGTTTTGGAGGCAGGCAAAACATCTGAACTTGTGTACAGTACCACTATACACAAGTTCAGATGTTTTTCCTGACTCCAAAGAACCCAAAAAAATGTACAAAAAAACGCCTGCTATTAAGCCGGCAAGGTGTGAAAAGCGAGAAGCCATATTCCTGATCTATAATTGCACTAATACAAACAATCTTTTTTTTTATGGTTCTGGACATGCTACAGAGCTGAAACTTCACAGGTACACAGGTTTTATTTTTTTTTATTTTATTTTATTTTATTTTTTTTTTCAATAATTGGCTCTCTATCAAAAATCTATCAAAAATGACAATTTTTAAGAAATTTAGACTGGGGGGTCTAAAAGGTGTACCTGTGAAGTTTCAGCTCTGTAGCATGTCCAGAACCCCCCAAAAAATCATATAAGTGTAAAAGGGGGGTCCCACCATCCCTGCTCTACTGAAAAATGATCTTTTTTTCTGGTTCTGGACATGCTACAGAGCTGAAACTTCACAGGTGCACTTTTTAGACCCCCCAGATACTAAATCCAAAGAATTTTTTTTTTTTTTAATTTTTTCAATAATTGGCTTTTTTATCAAAAATGAAAATTTTTAACAACTTTTTTTGTGTGATTAATAGTCCCTGGGGCATGACCCAGAACCCTATGCACTTTTTAGGGGCATTTATTGGGTTTTAGGGCTTTAAAATGGTGTTTTTTGATTACCGAAGTTCGGGTCCATTGATTTCAATGGGGTTCTGAAATCCGGGCCGAACTTTCGGGTAGTTCGGATGTTCTGGCCGAACCAAACTTTTCAAAAGTTCGATCATGCCTAGCGATTACAGCTGTAAATCGCTTGGGGTATGTCTCTATCAGTTTTGCACATCGAGAGACTGACATTTTTGCCCCTTCCTCCTTGCAAAACAGCTTGAGCTCAGTGAGGTTTGATGGAGAGCGTTTGTGAACAGCAGTTTTCAGTTCTTTCCACAGATTCTCGATTGGATTCAGGTCTGGACTTTGACTTGGCCATTTTAACACCTGGATATGTTTATTTTTGAACCATTCCATTGTAGATTTTGCTTTATGTTTTGGATCATTGTCTTGTTGGAAGACAAATCTCCGTCCCAGTCTCAGGTGTTTTGCAGACTCCATCAGATTTTCTTCCAGAATGGTCCTGTATTTGGCTCCATCCATCTTTCCATCAATTTTAACCATCTTCCCTGTCCCTGCTGAAGAAAAGCAGGCCCAAACCATGATGCTGCCACCACTATGTTTGACAGTGGGGATGGTGTGTTCAGGGTGATGAGCTGTGTTGCTTTTACGCCAAACATAACGTTTTGCATTGTTGCCAAAAAGTTCGATTTTGGTTTTATCTGACCAGAGCACCTTCTTCCACATGTTTGGTGTGTCTCCCAGGTGGCTTGTGGCAAACTTTAAACAACACTTTTTATGGATATCTTTAAGAAATGGCTTTCTTCTTGCCACTCTTCCATAAAGGCCAGATTTATGCAGTATACGACTGATTGTTGTCCTATGGACAGAGTCTCCCACCTCCCCAGCTGTAGATCTCTGCAGTTCATCCAGAGTGATCATGGGCCTCTTGGCTGCATCTCTGATCAGTCTTCTCCTTGTATGAGCTGAAAGTTTAGAGGGACGGCCAGGTCTTCGTAGATTTGCAGTGGTCTGATACTCCTTCCATTTCAATATTATCGCTTGCACAGTGCTCCTTGGGATGTTTAAAGCTTGGGAAATCTTTTTGTATCCAAATTCAGCTTTAAACTTCTCCACAACAGTATCTCGGACCTGCCTGGTGTGTTCCTTGTTCTTTATGATGCTCTCTGCGCTTTAAACGGACCTCTGAGACTATCACAGTGCAGGTGCATTTATACGGAGACTTGATTACACACAGGTGGATTCTATTTATCATCATTAGTCATTTAGGTCAACATTGGATCATTCAGAGATCCTCACTGAACTTCTGGAGAGAGTTTGCTGCACTGAAAGTAAAGGGGCTGAATAATTTTGCACACCCAATTTTTCAGTTTTTTATTTGTTAAAAAAGTTTGAAATGGAGGCGTGGCCGGATGCCGAGTGAGCTGGACGTCTTGGAAGAGAGCCCCGTCTCTAGTGCCATCCACAGCTAATTCCCCTTCCACTGCCTTGGAATCCGGCTGCAAAGAGGCGCCCGAGATCGCAGCCTAGTCGCCCTGGAAGCCACGGTCTCTCTTACAGAGTTGATCCATACGCCACCTGGCTCTGGGTAAGCACCATACCCCACAAGGAAATACCCTTCTGCCCTAGCAGCAGTATCTGGACTTCCTGCCCTCTGCCCCCAATATATATATATATATATATATATATCCTGCTTATTGTAGTGGCACGCACCCAGCTGCCCAACCAGTGGTGTAACTACAGGGGTTGCAATTGCATAGTGGCTCCCCTGTACACCTGGATAGGAGGGGCGGCGGGGGCAGCATGTCGAGAAATCACTGTCCTCCTTTTTCCTCCTGTAGCTCCAGGAGGAAAATGGAGGAGATTGGTTCCTCTGTATGCTGCCCCCGCCACTCCTCCTATCCAGTTCACTTGTGCTCTGCTGTCTCTGGGCCCCTGTGTGCTCCCCTGGTCCCACCCCACCACTGTGCTCCCTCCCCTCTCCTGCTGGCTGCTGCGGGGGATGTGTCACGATAGAGAACCAGGAAGGGGTCGGTAAATATGTAATTTACCAGCTCCTTCCTTTTCTGAATGGACAGAGTCATAGTTAGTAACATTGTAAAAAAATAAAATAAAATGATAAAAAATAATACAATTAAAATACCAAAAAATAAAACTACTGACACCAGTGGGTGAACTTCCAGGATCGCAAAGGTCACACTTGCGACCGGTCCCTGGCATTCCACCACCATGGGGAGGCTCCAAGATGGCAGGAAGGGGGCCCACTGCAGAACTTGTGAAAGGGCCCCGCTGCTGGACCGTAATAAAGGGCCCTGCAACAATAGTAAAGGGCCCCAGGATCAGTGGGTAGAGCCCCAGGCTGCCAGGGGTCTGGGGGGCCCTTCATGGTTTCTTGCACTGGGGCCCTGAAGGTTCTAGTTACGCCTCTGTGCACAACCTGTACATTGCAACATCCTGACTGTATGCAGCAACAGGTTTCAACAAGCAGAGCATATGCCATATTCCTATCATTGATGACTGCTTATGGGGAGCGTATCCTGGACATGGCGGAGTGAGGACATGTTCTGAGCGAGCTCCGGCCATCTCCCTAGTAATTACCTGCTTTAATACCGTTCCAGAGCAACAGCAATGAGCACCGGCCATCGGTGGAGGTCACGAAAGCCCTTACATACTTCTCCACGCTCGGACATTCACCACTTCTTCCCCGAGACCCGTTCGGCCTCCGCCCGTGCTCAGACCACCACCCCGTGTACTGTTACTGCGGCCGCTTCCACGATGTCAAGCGCACCTTCCTCCCCTACTGCTTCGGTTCGGTCGGAACCGTGGACTCTCCAGGGTACACCTCGTCCACTTCCCTCATCACCCGCACCCCTCAAGACACCTTTGGGAGCCGGGATGGAGGCCGACCTTCGGGCTTTGATTCAGGCCTTGCCCACAAAACATGACATGGAGGCCATGGTGCTCCGAGTGGAGGAGAAACACAACAGAGACTTCCAGGCGGTACGGTCGGATATTCAACAACTGTCGGACCGGGTCACGGTCGGAGAGACGTCTATTGCTTCCCTTGAGGTACGTGTGGCTCAGCCAGAGCAGGGACAGAAATCGCAGGCGTGGCATGTCACCTCGCTGCAGCTTAAAATGGAGGAAATGGAGGATCGCAGCCGGAGGAATAACCTGCGGCTAAGGGGCTTGCCTGAAGCCACTGAGCAAGAATCTCTACAGCCTACTATACTAGCCCTGTGCCACCGTCTTGTGCCATCCATACCGCAAGCTGATCTTGAATTTGACAGGATGCACCGTGGCCTGGGCCCACGATCTACAGATATAGACAGACCTCGTGATGTCATTTGCCGACTGCACAGGTATTCTCACAAGGAGATGATCATGAGGCAAGCCTGGGAGGTTGGTGACATTGATTTTGATGGTGCCAGGGTCAGAATCCTCCCTGACCTCTCTTGTGCTACACTGCAGCGGAGGGCTCTGCTGCGCCCACTCCTGGAAAAAATCAGACAGGCGGGCTGCACGTATAGATGGGGGTTTCCTATCTCCCTGACGGTACGCAAAGGCACATCTTCGTTCACGCTCCACCATCCTGATGACCTCCCGACTCTCTTCGGATTCCTGGAAATTGCTCAGATCCCTCTCCCGAATTGGCTGCAACATCTACCGAGCCCACCTCGCAGATCATCTGGCGGAGATAACCGTGGCGGAGGCCTCCTGCCACAAACACCGCGCAGTCGGCGAAGGCTGGATCCTGCTACTCCACAAGAGGTGAGAGAAGACTGATCCTGCCATTCTACAGCCCCTTTGTCATCACCGTGATGACTTGACTAGTCCTTATTCATAGCTTGCTCCTATACAATTACCCGAGGGGAGCTGCCCCTGACTCCCCGGCCGCCTGGCCGTGAACTTCCCTGTTGCCGGGTCCCTGCCGCCTCTGTGCTGCCGATTTCCCCACAATACTGATTTGTACTCGCCCCTAGTCTCCTGGTTTTCCGGACTGCCCTACGACCCTTACCCGGCTGGGATGGTGACATTGAAAGATCTGGCCATGCCCGGTTATGTTGCTTTCTTCCCCCCTGGGGAGCTCTGAGAGGCTTGTTATACATGGCTGATTCCAAGATCTGCCTTGACTCCTACTCCCCTACCCTGGTAAGACCCGAAGAAGGTATCCTCCTCTATGTGTACACTCAGATCGGGGGATTTGTGCATTCTAGCGATAGAGGCATGGTTCCGGTTTGCCCACGGAACATTTTTTGGGGAGACATCGAGACTATCTCTGAAGGATCCGAGTGGATCGGGGAGGGGTAGTGGGGGATGTGGGATGGGGGCCACTGTCCTCGTTTCAGTGAGGTCTGGAGTGCTGTTGTGCCCTACTAAAGTGACCACTCCCTACCTCCTGTCGGGGTCCAGGGCTCCCTCGGGTCCAAGTTGTTTTTTGTACTATGTGTCAAGCTTAGTCTAGATTGTTATTTTCTGGCATTTCTGTTGATGACGAGTTGCCTCCGCGGTGTGAACATCGGGTGACTTCCCCGCTGGCGCCCTGTGGACCGCCTCTGCTGTTAGGCATACCCTGGCTCACGTTTATTACATGCATAACGGTATTAATCTGTCTAATGTTTTCTTGTAGAGGAAGCTCTGGCCGCTGAGCCCAGCTCCTTTGTCGTATCTGGTCTTACCCCCCACTTAGGCCTACACCCCAGAGGGTTTCCCCTCATAGACGGGTGTCTTTTCTGTCTCTTGTTTTCCACTTATTCTTCCCCTTGTTGTGTCCTTTTTCTTCCCCCTTCCCTCTTGACTGTAGCGCATCCCGCTCAGCAGTTTCTCACCCCTCGCCTGCCGTCTTTCTTCTCCCCCTTCAACCCTACTCTTCCCTCCTCCCCTTCCCTCTCTCCGTTCTTTCCCTCCTACCCTTCTTACGTCTCCCCTCCGTTATGGATCCCGTGCGGGGGACCACCTGGAATGCCAGGGGACTCAATATTCCAGAAAAGAGACAAATGCTCCTGGGTGATCGGCGCCGTTTACGTACGGACGTCGCCTTCATCCAGGAGACACATTTCCGAACCGATGGGTTGCCATTTCTCCAAAACAGGTTCTTCCCTAACGCTTATCACGCTCCCAATGTTGCCGCTAAGTCTAAAGGTGTCTCCATCCTGCTCTCGAACACCATCCCGTGGTCCTTGCTAGATAAATGTGCAGACCCGCATGGTCGGTATCTGTTCCTTAAAGGGCGCATTGGGGGACAGCTGGTTACGTTGGCCAACCTCTATGTACCCAATGCACACCAAGATACATTCCTGAAGAAAACTCTGGCGTCCCTGGTGGATTTCGCGGAGGGTCGTTTGCTTTTGGGAGGGGGGGGGACTGGAAACTCCCTTTGGATCCATCTTCGGACACATCCACGGGAGTGTCTTTGGTGCCTCGGGGTGTCAGGGGCCAAATTCTTAAATTGTTCAAAGAATTTCAGTTGGTAGATGTCTGGCGCATACTGCATGGGGGCGAGAGGGACTACACGTATTTCTCCCATCCGCATAATGTGTATTCCCGTATTGACCTTTTTATGGTCCCTCACCGTCTCCTTTCCTCCGTGGTGGATGTCGAGATTGGCTCCATCACATGGTCTGATCATGTCCCAGTTACACTGGCGGTTAGGCTGGGGGGAGCAGCCCATGAATCAGACTGGCAGTGGTGGCTGAATGAGAGCCTGCTCCAGAACCCAGAGGTCCTGGCAGATGTCTCCCAACAACTCCAAGTGTATTTCCAGCTGAACGATACTCCGGATAGTGACCCGGGGGTGGTATGGGAGGCTCATAAGGCCGTCATTAGGGGTGTCCTGATTGCCCATGGTACAAGACTCAAGAAGGAGAGGGAGCGTCAGCTGACCAAGCTCCTGACAGACATAGCTCGCTTGGAGGAACCACACAAGGGGCGCGCAGATGCCTCTGTGGGGATTGACCTGGCTAAGCTGCGGAGTCAAGTCGGAGACCTGTTGAGGTACCGAGCGAAGGCAGCTATCCAGCGCTGCAGACACACCCACTATGAGTCGGGAGACAAATGTGGGCGAGTGTTGGCTAAAGCTTTGAGAGATCAACAGGCCTCCTCTTATGTTCCATTTGTTAAGAACAATGACGGTAGTAAGGTACATCTCCCCAGGGAAATATCTTGGAGGTTTGGAGAATTTTACTCCGACCTCTACCATCTCCCTACGGGCTTGTCCAATGATGCAGCTATTGCCTCATATCTGGATTCAATCCCCCTTCCACGGTTTCCTTCCCCGACGAGGGATGCTCTGGAGGAGGAGTTCACTCAGGGTGAGCTGTCTATGGCCATTAAACTGGCGAAAAGAGGCAAAGCCCCAGGCCCTGACGGCTTTACGGTTCTGTATTATCAACAGTTACAACCCCCGCTCCTTCCTCACATGCTGAAAATGTTTAATGAAATAGGCCAATCTACTGCCTTCCACGCGGATTCTCTCCTAGCCCACATATCGGTAATACCTAAGGAGGGGAAAAATCCCTCTTCCTGTGGGAGTTACCGGCCAATTTTGTTATTGAACACCGATCTGAAACTCTTCACTAAAATGATCGCGCCCAGGCTCCAATCCCTCCTACCAGACCTGATCCACCTTGACCAAGTGGGCTTCATCTCGTCCAGGGAGGCCAGGGACAACACCATTAAGACCCTGAACCTCATACACTTGACTAAAGTCTCGCGCAGCCCGACTGTCTTTTTAAGCACAGACGCTGAAAAGGCCTTCGATCGGGTGAGCTGGAGATACATGTTTGAGGTCCTTGGACGTTTCGGGGTTGGTCCCCGCATGCTCCACTGGATCTCGAGTATATACTCCTGCCCCCCCCCCCCCCCCCGAGCGAGGGTCAAGGTGAGTGGAGTTTTCTCCGAACCTTTCCAGATTTTTAACGGGACCCGACAGGGCTGTCCCCTGTCCCCGCTTCTTTTTGTCCTCTCCTTGGAACCCTTCCTGACCAAGGTTCGCCTCAATTCGGATATCTCTGGGGTCTCGATAGGCGATACATCCTATAAGATCTCGGCTTATGCCGACGATCTTCTTTTCTCCCTGACCAACCCCTTGATCTCACTGCCTAATCTTCTCCGTGAGTTCGACCTCTATGGGGCGGTTTCCCATCTTAAGATCAACTATCACAAATCGGAGGCCATGTGAGTGGCCCTGCCTGAGCGGACCCGGGACTCTCTCTGCCACAGCTTTCCTTTTAAATGGGCTGATACTGCACTCAAATACCTGGGTACTTTGCTTCCACCGAACCCTGGAGACGTTTATCGCCTGAACTTTCCCCCTCTTTTGAACTCCACCTGCGCTCTGATGACAAAATGGTCGACTGGACTACACTCATGGTTTGGTCGCTGCAACACCCTCAAGATGTCCATCTTGCCGAAATATCTCTACCTGTTCCATACATTGCTGGTGTCTGTGCCAGCCGTCTTTTTTAAGCAGGTGGAAACCGCCTTCACTAAATTTATTTGGGCGGGTCGGCGACCCAGGCTAGCTAGGCGCATACTCATGCTACCCAAATCCCATGGCGGAGTGGCAGTCCCGGATGTCAATAGGTACTACCAAGCAGCCCACCTAAACAGACTTGTGGACTGGTGCAGGCACGCTAACCTGAAGTTGTGTACGACGTTGGAGATGTCCGTGTCCCAGGTCCATCTCCCGGGTGCGCCGTGGTGCCTGGGCTCAGTGCCTGACCGGGTCAAGCGGCACCCCCTTATTGGCCCGACCCTCCGGATCTGCCCCCAGATCCTGGCCCCTGGTGCTGCCCGAACTGTGCACTCACCCATGTTTCCAGTTCTGGGCAACATGGCCTTCCCGATGGGTTGTGATGGAGGGAGGTTCCGGGTGCTTTTGGCACTGGGGCGTTTCCGAGTGCAACACTTTGGGACCGATGTGATTTGGCCTTCCCTAATGCAGTTGAAAGCTGAGGGTGGCCCGTTTGTACTTACCAGGTGGCAGGCGCTTCAGTTGCTGCATTTTCTCAGAGGGATGGGGTCACGCTCACTCTTCGAGAGACCATTGACGCCCCTAGAGATCCTTATTTTGCCCTATCCCATGCCCTATCCCAGCTCTATTCCATACTTTCGGAGCCCCCAGGGGACTTTGTCCTCCCGGGACTCTTGAAGTGGGAGGGGGAACTACAGAGGACCTTCACGGCGACCCAGCGCAAAAATATTATTCGATTCTCTTTGCGCTCCTCGATCTGTACGCGTCTCCAGGAGACCAACAACAAATTGATGACGCATTGGTATTACACTCCAGCTCGGATAGCCGGCTTCTTTCCCGAGGCATCAGACTTTAGCCAATCATGGCTCAGGGGCTAAGTCCACGCCCCACACTATATAGGACTGCTTACATGGCAGCCGTGTGTAGTGTGTTAGGAGTGGAGATTAGGCAGGGTAGTTAGTGGATTGTGCTTTGATGTTTAATGCAGTCAGTGCAGTGCAGTGTAGAGCTGATTCATCTTGTGTAACACAGTGTACTACAGTCAGTGTAGTGTAGTGCTGTGCTGATTCATCTTGTGTAACACTGTGTACTGCAGCAGGGGTCGTTTAGGGCTGATTTATCTTGTGTAACACAGTGTACTGCAGTCAGCTTAGTGTAGTGCTGTGCTGATTCATCTTGGGTAATGCAGTGTAGTGCAGTCAGTGTAGTGTAGTGCTGTGCTGATTCATCTTGTGTAACACAGTGTAGTGGGGCCGCTGAAGTGTTGGTGTAAACAACACGTCTGTGTCACCCCACTGATCCCATTTTTTTTTTTCAAAGATATATATATATATTTTTTTTTTTTGCAGCATCAGGTTTTGTTGCTGCAATATTAGTACTCCCCCTTCTGTGTCGTAGGTGCTATTACTTCTGCGTCTGCAGTGATTTTTTTTGTGGTGCAGCAGCACTAATTTTATTTAGGGCATAATTGCTGTCCCCCCTTTTGTGTCGTAGGTGCTATTCCTTCGGCGTTAGCAGTGGGGTTTTTTTTCCGTGCCACAGCAGGACTAATAATATTTAGGGCATAATTGCTGTCTCCCCTTCTGCATCACAGGTGCTATTACGTCTGTGACAGCAGTCATTTTTATTTTTTTTTTTGAGGCTCAGAAGAGGCATAATTGCTGTCCCCTCCTTTTGTTTTGTAGGTGCTATTCCTTCTGCGTCAGCAGAGTTTTTTTTTTTATTTTTAATTTTTTTTGTGGCACAGCAGCACAAATAATATTTAGAGCATAATTGCTGTCCCCTCCTTTTGTGTTGTAGGTGCTATTCCTTTTTGTGTCAGCAGTGGGTTTTTTTTATTTTGATTTTTTTTTTTTCGTGGCACAGCAGCACAAATAATATTTAGGGCATAGTTGCTGTCCCGCCTTCTGTATCACAGGTGTTATTCCTTCTGCATTAGCAGGGTTTTTTTTTTATTAAAAAAAAAAAACTATAATAAAACGGTTTATAGTGCACCAAGTACAAAAGTATTGCACCCAAGCACCATATTCCCATCCCATACTCTATAATAAAAAGTTATAAAAATCCCCCCCCAAAAAATAAAAAAGAATAATAAAACAGTTTATAGTGCACCAATTACAAATGGATTGCACCCAAGCATCATATTTCCATCCCACATTCTATAATGAAAAGTTATAAAACCCCTCACCCCCCCCCCCCCCGAAAAATTCATATCATGTCCAAAAGGCCAACAAGGAGAGGCAGACGCTAACAGGCAACTAAGATAGGGCAAGTAGCCTCTGTGCCCACAGTGAAAAGTGGTGCTCGCGGACATGGTGCATCCTCCACGGGTCGTGTTATTGAGCCACAACATGCAGAAGAGTTGGTGGAGTGGATAACTAAGCCGTCCTCATCCTCCCCATCCTCTGCCACCCAGGCTCATAATAGTTTGCCTTCCACCGCACTTGCCAAAGTGGCCCGTTCCACAGGCTCCTTGTCTACAGCTACTCCTTCCGTAGCCTCACCATCAAGCATGGAGGAGTCACCTGAATTATTTGATCATAGTGTCAGTTACATGATGCTGGAGGATATACAGCAATTTGAATGCTCCAATGCTGGTTCCCAGGTTGAGGATGGGAATAATGTGAGCCTAGAGAGAGGAGGTGACAATGACAGACAAGAACAAGACAAGACAAGTTTGCTCCAGTGACAAGGAGGGAGGGGATGATGAGGTCACTGACTGTATTTGGGTGCCTGAGAGAATAAAGGAGGAAAGTGAGGAGGAGGAGGAGGTGGAACAACTCCAACGATGCAGGATGTCCGCCAGGGGCCAGGTTAAGGGCATCACACCACAAAGCTACACAGGTGCAGGGTGCTGATTTCCAAAAGTTCATTGGTGTGGGCTTTTTTTCAACACATAGGCAGCAGACTACAGCATTGCAATCTCTGTCCAGAACACCAGCCTGCTTGGGCACCACTTGCTTGACAAGACATATGATGACCTGCCATGCAGTCCATTGGTAACAACACCTAAAAGACCCACATCATAATAAAATGCAGACTTCTCCTTGCTCCTCATGTGGGATCTCTACCCCTTCTATAACTCAAGTCCTCTCAAAACCTGCACTGAGAGGGATCATGGTATAACAATAGGTGCCACAGGTACTTGCACCCAATCTGCTAGCAGTACACCACCTGTTGATTTGACCAGCAGGCAATTCTTGTTACCCCAGTTGCTGAACCGTAAAAAAAAAAAAAAAAAAAATACTGTCTCAGCCATCCACATGCTCAGCGTCTAAATGCTGGCTTGGCCAAATTGCTAGCACTACAACTGCTGCCTTTTCATCTGGTAGACCCTGCCCCCTTTTGTGAATTTTCAGAATGTGCTGTACCCCAGTGGAAAATTCCAAAAATAAATTTACAGTATTTTCACATAAGGCCATTCCAGCTCTCTACCATCATGTGGAAGGCAATGTTGTGGCCTCGTTAGACAAAGCAGTCAGCAGGAAGGTTCACATTACTGCTGACTCATGGTCCAGCAGGCATGGTCAGGGATGTTACATTTCATTCACAACAAACTGGGTAACTCTGCTGGCAGCTGGGAAGGATGCAGGACAGGGTTCAGTGCTAGAGTTTGTTCTGCCACCACGATTCCAAAAAGCTGGTGCTGATTCTGCCACATCTGTCTACTCCACCCCCTCCTCCTCTTCTTCCTCTATGTCCTCTTATGCTGAATTGTCCTCTGAAGCAGCAGTGCTCCCTAAGCGTACAAGGGGCAAGCAGTCAGGCTAAAAGATGCCATGCAGTGCTTCAGTTGGTCTGTCTAGGGGACAGGAGCCACACCGGGGCAGAGATTCTGCCAGCTCTGCAGAGGCAGGCTCAGAGGTGGTTGACACCACGGCAGCTTGAGCCAGGAATGGTGGTATGCGACAATAGCACCAACCTTCTCTCCACCCTCTGACAGAGACACTTGACATAAGTTCCATGCTTAGCACATGTCCTGGATTTGGTGGTGCAGCATTTCTTGAACAGGTACCTGGGGTTACAAGATCTTCTGAGGCAGGCCAGAAAAGTCTGTTGCCATTTCTTTCAGTCCTACAATGCCAGTGCTCAGCTGGCTGACATTCAACGGGAATTCAACCTGCCCACCAACCACCTCATTTGTGACATGCCCACCAGGTGGACCTTAACATTGGCAATGCTGCAGCAGCTACACAAGCAGCAGAGGGCAATCAATGAGTACCTGTGTGAGTATGGCACAAGGACAGGCTCAGGGGAGCTTGGCTTCTTTTTGTCTTTTTGCCATGCCAGTGGCTGCTGATAAAGGATGCATGCACTGTCCTGTCACCATTTGAGGAGGTCAAAAGGATGGTGAGCCTCAACGATGCATGAAATAGTGACACTGTCCCTTTAGTCTTCCTGATGGAGCACACGCTTTGTGGAATCATAGACAGGGCATTTGAGGCAGAACAGCGGGAGGAAGAGGAGGACTTCCTTTCCTCACAAGGCCACCTTTATGTAGATACCATTCCTGCGGGGCCACAAAACACACAGGAGGAAGAGGAGGAGGAGGATTGTGGCAGTATGGATGTAAAGGATAACATACAGCAGTCTTCAAGGGATGGTTTTCATTCCCCAGAAACCCCAGGAGTTGTACGTGGCTGGGGAGAGGTTGCTCCTGACAATGTCCTCCTTAGTGATCCAGAGGACTCAGAATCTCATGCCTCCTCAAACTCACGCTGCATAGGCTCCCTGATGCTGCAAAGCCTGCGAAAGGACACAAGGATTTGTGGTATCAAGGAAAGGGATCACTACTGGTTGGCAACCCTTCTTGATCTACATTACAAGGATAAAGTTGCAGAGCTCATCCTGCTTTCGAACAGGGAGCAGAAGATGAAACATCTTGAGGACACTTTGAAGAAAAAAATTGTGTAACACCTTTCCAGACACTAGGAGGTTACCATTTCCTGGAAAACGTGTTCGTTCAGTCAAAGGAGGAGCGGTGGAGAAGGCGGCCGGCTGACCAATGCCTTTTAACTATTCTTTAGTCCTTAGCACCCAGGGCTGTTAGGTTTAAGCAACCATTGGCAGCAGCTGCAGCATCTGGGGCAGCATTATCTCGGGGCAAGAGCAGACTTGGAGACCTTTCCACCTGAGCATCCACTGGGTTACTGGGTCTTGAGGATGGACCACTGGCCAGAACTTGCTCAATATGCATTCGAGCTACTGGCCTGTCCTGCTTCCAGCGTGCTTTCCAAAAAGACATTCGTTGCTGCTGGAGGTTTTGTGATGGATAAAAGAGTGCGTCTGTCCACAGACTCCGTTGACTGGCAGACATTTTTCAAAATGAAGCAGTCCTGGATTAACAGCAGCTATCAAGCCCCTGATGCTGATGTAACTGATTGAATTTGCTAGGGATCTGGGATCCCTTTAAGACTGCCTATGCTGCCTATCCTATTCCTGAATCTTGATTATGCTAGCTTCCAACAATAGTTTTGGTTTACGGCAGCACCAACACCCTAAATACAAATGCATGTCACACTTTTCAGATATTTATTTGTAATAAATTTGGAAAACCATTTATCATTTTCCTTCCACTTCACAATTAGTGCCACTTTGTGTTGTTCTATCACATAAAGTTCCCCCCAAAAAATACAGGTTTTTGGTTGTAATATGACAAAATGTGGAAAATTTCAAGGGGTATGAGTTCTTTTTCAAGGCACTGTAAGCTATTGTTCCCACCAAGTCAACTCCCAACCAGCCGCAGCCAGGGCATTCTCTGCCCCAGAGCCAAATGCAATAAAGGGGCAGGGATACTCATGACATTATTGACCTAATTTGATCACCAGATCATATTTGGTCAAAAACATTGTCCAATTATGGCTATATTGGATCAGTGATGTTACAAGCATCTCTGTCGCTTTGTTACATGTGGAGAGTGCCCTGATCGGAGCTGACTGGGTGCTGCTTTTTTGTAAGTGAAATCTCACTTCCAGGTTTGGTCCAAACCTAAATTCAGATCATTTTTTTTTTTTTATAACACTCTTGGCTCCTGATAGAACTAATTTGTAGGGATGCCTAAAAGTCGGGATCAAATCTTCAAAGCTGAAGCCCAGACAGATACGAAAAAACAACTGAACCGAATGCAGGCATTCATAAATGAAAAATAATACATGTTTTTCAATGTAACTAGCATAAGTACACAAATTTGGTTTAGTATTAGCCTTTTGTAATCCTCTGTGCAGTAGAGATCAGACTGGGAAAGGTGGAGGCCTAATAGGCTCTCCTGCATTCACATGTGCTGACAAGGAACAAGCCAACAGGAGAGTGGGCAGAGGGATAATATCATAAGAGAGCTACTGCTACTTCACTGTCCAATCACAGGATGGGGCCAGAAAGGTGACAAAGCTGTACTGTAGCATAGAAAATTCAGGTCACCAACTGAGCTTTACTGTCTGGAAGGGTGCTATAAATCTCAGGTCTTGATGCACAGAAGTACACATTATTTGGCAAGTAAATATTTCACAACTCTTATAAAGATATTTCATCAGTGTAGCCATTTACCTGCCTTTCAGCTAAAAATTCACCTTGATATGATGTTACAGTATAAGGGCCCTTTTCCATCAGCTGTGTCCATTCCGATCCGTGAACAAATTCCTTGCTGAACCGAAGATGATTGGAAGTCACTTTTGTGACATCCATGTTCATTGGAGCTTAAGGGATCCATGTTAGGTCCATGGGCAGGCGATTTGTAAAGAAATGTTTACCTGTCCATGTCCTTCTACTTCCGATTTATCATGTTTAGGTAAAAAGAAAAGAAAAAGGATGCAAATCTGTTCCTTTTTTTTTTTTTTGTTAGACCTAGGCAGACGGGTAGCGGGTTAATTGGATGTGATTTGATGCTGTAGGCAGGTGCAGTCTATTCTCTCCACTGCAGGTGGCTCTCACCTGCTGCAGAAGTGCAAAGGGAGATGAAGTCAGGAGGTACATGGATCCTCTATGGTTTTCTGGGTCACTGGGGCAGTGCAGTCATACTGTTAGATGCTGACAGCCCATGTGACTCTGGTGGCCATCTTGTGTCAGGCAGAGTCTATTTAAGAGTACAAACAAATGGCCACTGCCCCCACCTATAAGGATCTTTGGCAGCAAAAAGCACATGGAAAGGGCAATACATGCAAAACAAAACCCAACTTAACTTACCAGCCAGCCTGCAACCAACTGGATTATCCTATCTAACAGTTTGCGATAAAAACAGGGATTTTGTTTGCACCCATTTGCAAATACATGCGTAAGCTGTAGAGTCACTTCATGGCACTGCAGTATTATCTGCAGTCCTAACTCTATACATTTTTCAGAGCCTCCATAGTAATAGCACATGCATAACATTGGATAGGCAGAGGGCAGGTGGCCCTGGAGGGAGCCCACCCCTCCTTAAAGGCACAGGGGTGCACCACACACCCAGCATATAGCATATTGGCAGCAAAGGTGTCCAGTGCATCCCCTCACCAGTATTCCAGCAGTAAAAACAAATGGCCACTACCCTCACCTATAACTGGCCTTCACAGCAAGGAGACTTATCAATAAACTGCAGTCATTGAGCATGGACTCCCATATTGTTGAGTGGATTAGGCAATGGCTGAGTGACAGACAACAAAGGGTTGTAGTCAATGGAGAACATTCAGAACAAGGTCATGTTACCAGTGGGGTACCTCAGGGATCTGTACTGGGACCAATTTTGTTTAATATATTCATAAGTGATATTGCAAAAGGCCTCGATGGTAAGGTTTGTCTTTTTGCTGATGACACAAAGATATGTAACAGGGTTGATGTTCCTGGAGGGAAACCCCAAATGGAAAAGGATTTAGGAAAACTAGAAGAATGGTCAGAACTCTGGCAACTGAAATTTAATGTGGATAAGTGCAAGATAATGCACCTGGGGCGTAAAAACCCAAGGGCAGAATATAGAATATTTGACACAGTCCTGACCTCAGTATCTGAGGAAAGGAATTTAGGAGTAATTATTTCAGAAGACTTAAAGGTGGGAAGACAATGTAATAGAGCAGCACGAAATGCCAGCAGAATGCTTGGATGTATAGGGAGAGGTATAAGCAGTAGAAAGAGAGAAGTGCTTATGCCGCTGTACAGAACACTGGTGAGACCTCACTTGGAGTATTGTGCGCAGAACTGGAGGCCATATCTCCAGAAGGATATAGATACTCTAGAGAGAGTTTAGAGAAGAGCTACTAAACTAGTACATGGATTGCAGGAAAAAACTTACCAGGAAAGGTTAAAGGACCTTAACATGTATAGCTTGGAAGAAAGAAGAGACAGAGGGGATATGATAGAAACTTTTAAATACATAAAGGGAATCAACTCGGTAAAGGAGGAGAGCATATTAAAAAGAAGAAAAACTACCACAAGAGGGCACAGTTTTAAATTAGAGGGGCAAAGGTTTAAAAGTAATATGAGGAAGTATTACTTTACTGAGAGAGTAGTGGATGCATGGAATAACCTTCCTGCAGAAGTGGTAGCTGCAAATACAGTGAAGGAGTTTAAGCATGCATGGGATAGGCATAAGGCTATCCTTCATATAAGATAGGGCCAGGGACTATTCATAGGATTCAGATATATTGGGCAGACTAGATGGGCCAAATGGTTCTTATCTGCCGACACATTCTATGTTTCTATGTTTCTATGAGTACATAGAAGGACAATGCATGCAAAACAAAACCAAAGAAAATTCCCAGCTCCACTTACCAGCCAACCTACAACCAACAAAATTATTCTGTCTAACAGTTTGCATTTCCCCCTTAATGACCAGGCCATATTTTGCAATTCGGCACTGCGTTATTTTAAAGGACAATTGCGCGGTCATGCGACGCTGTACCTAAATAAAATTGATGTCCTTTTTTTCCCACAAATAGAGCTTTCTTTTGGTGGTATTTGATCACCTGTGCGATTTTTATTTTTTGCGCTATAAACAAAAAAAGAGCGACAATTCTGAAAAAAAAAAAAAAAAAAAAACAATATTTTTCACATTCTGCTATATAACATTCTCAAAAAAATAAAAAATTAAAAATCAAACTTTTTAACATTTTAGGCCAATTTGTTTTCTGCTACATATTTTTGGTTAAAAAAAAATTGCAATAAGCGTATGTTTATTGGTTTGTGCAAAAGTTATCGCGTCTATTAACTACGGGAAAGATTTATGTCATTTTTATTGTTTTTTTTTACTAGTAATGGCGGCGATCTGCGATTTTTAGCGGGACTGCGACATTGTGCCGGTCCCAACTGACATTTTTTACACTTTTGGGGGGACCAGTGACATTGCTACAGTAATCAGTGTTAGAAATATGCACTGTTGGTGATCAAGAGGTTAAATGTGAGCCTAGGGGAGTGAATTTAACTGTATGGGGGTGTGGCTTGTGAAATGATCATAGAGACTTGTGATCCGATATAGAAGGATCACAGGGGCTCTATGATCATTCCAGAGAGAAGAACGGTCAGCTGCGTTTACAACAGCTGACCGTTCTTCTCTCTCAGCGGGGGAATGATCGCAGGTGTCAGGTGGCAATTGGACCCGCCTGACCCTGCGCATCAGCTTCCCCGCTGCCGAGTGGGGGCGAGAGCGTGAAGGCGGCTGCGCACGCTCGCCCCCTAGCTGCCGTCGCGTAACCGACGAAGGTCTATGTCAGTTTGCGCAGGAGAGCCACACTGCTGCAGTAAAAAGCGGCGTGTGTTCGGCAACCGGTTATTGCAAACTGTTAGACAGGATCATTCGGTTGGTTGCAGGCTGGCTGGTAAGTTTAGCTGAGAATTTACTTCGGGTTTGTTTTACATTTAGGAGTCGGACCCTGGTTCCTGGGTTTGGCCCACATTTAGCATGTGGATAGTGCAGGGACATGTTACCCGTCTGTAATGGACAGTCTTAGTGGCAGGAAAAGGTTCCAGATGAGTAGGTAAAGTTTGGGGATCTGTCACTCTTCTTGGAAATCTCCCCACTTGGGTTTGGACCGGCCAGGCCACATTTTGCCCCTCAAGAAAGACGCTGTCAGCTTGGCTGAAACCTGCTCCTCTAGACGTTGCTCTCATCCATGAGTGTTTCCGGTTGGGCTTTCATCTGCTGGGCTTGTCCTGAACTGTTTTACTCTGACTTTAATACAAGTTCCTTCATTCTTTCAACTGAATCTGGACTGAGTGTCTGTTATTGCCACCGCATCCTTCTGCACCTTCCCACGCATGTCTGTTTACATCCGCCTGCCCCTAGCCTAACATGGATCTAACAACTGAAAAATTGACAGGAGGATCTGACTGGAACACCCATGTGAAAGGGTGTAACAGTTTGGCAGGTAGATTACCCGATGGAGTATTTAACATATGCTGTAAAAGAAGCCTGGGACTGACTCGGCCCACCAGGTTTCACCTATAGCTTAAATTATTACCTTTTTGTGGAGTGGTCGTTTATTTATTTATTTTTTTAACATGGCTGCAAACTGAAATCTGCAATCGGACTCAGAGACCCAGCTGATACGGCCATCGTCTACATATTCAGGGCAGGCGACAAGTCAAATTGCTGACTTTATGTGTGTCGCCATAATTAGTATAATAGAGCTCTGGGCGATCAGACGACAGAGTTATAATACAGAAGGGAAAATCATAGAGTTTAATACTCATCACAATGTAAAATAATGGCAATGGCATTGAGGGACAGGGCGAAGGAGATCATTATAGTGTTAAACTATGAAGAAACAGCAAGCACACCTTGTTGAGCTGGAGAACGCCAATTCACACAACATCGTTTATGCTGATTTCGATAAGGCTGCGGCAACGCGCTTTAAGAGCAAACGTTTTACATTAGAGCAGAAGACGGCAGGGTGTTGATAGCAGAGGAAGGATTGAAGTAGGCTCCTTTCTTTTCATTCTTCTGCATCATGTTACCCACCTGCAGCTTCAAAACCTCTAGCCTCTTACTACCAGCCACTTGCATTACCAAAGGCAGTAATTGGACAGCTATGTGATCAATAGTGTCTGAACAGCTTGGCCCGTTCACAGGCTGCATTGTGTCTGATTCAGCTAAATCCCCAGTAATCAATATACTATTTCTTTCTTCTTTTTTTATTTTAGCTTGAATTCTTAACAACATGATTGCAGGCATAATCATGAAACGTCAAAATATTTCCTGGTTTTTACGACCTTATGTAAGTTATGTGTGATTGCGATAAAAGTATTATTTTATTGGTATGCCATTAAAGCGCATAGGACATTGTGAACACATTCATGTAATATAGTGTGTTTTAGGCATTATTTCACAGCTAAGTACCATGGCTTTTTCAAAAATGTTTTTGATAAATAAAGTTAAAGACCAACCGAAGTATGCACATCTCATAACTGAGGGATCCCTGTGGTTCTGAAATCACTGTAGTCATTGGCATGACTACAGTGACTGCCATATTAATCCTAACTACCCTTAAAAATGCTCCCCCCAGTGGCGCTAAAAAAAGTTTTGGGGGGCATATACTAAAAAATAAAGATGGTGAATGGTGAAATCACTCGTTGTACTCCCCGCCTAGGTCTGCACTCACAAGAGGACACCTTGCCCTCCTTGGGACGAGAAGCCATAAAACTGGAAGTGATGCGAGGACGAATATTGATTCAGTAAAGTCAAAAATGGGAAGGTTGGGGCGCAGTGCTCTGCACCCCAAGGACAATCTGAAACAAGTCAATTAGAGCTCAGCCTCTAATCACATGCTTTTCAAAAGTTTATGGACCTAATAGACACCCGTTAGTCCGGCGCCCTGCACAGTGGACACACATATTAACAAACTAACACAGTTTTTATTTTATTTTTATTTTTTTTTAAATGACAACATGACTATGATCTTAAAGTAGTTTTCTTCTTTGCAAAGTAACTTTGGGGGGCATCCCTGCACCCCTTATTGACCAACCACCACTGCCCCCCCCCTCCTAACACCTATGCTGACTAACCTGTGTAAGATGTATAAACCTATTTTAAGGCCGCTCCGGTCTGTTTACGCGATCCAGCTCCTCTGTTTCAGTCAGAGGCTGCTGCAGGGGAGAGGAGGGAGAGCCGACAATGATGGGTCATTGCAGTCTATGGTTGACATCACTGCTCTCTCCCTTCCCCTGCAGCTGGCCGCTGGTTGACAAAGGGGATCACGTGACCAGACCAGAGTGGGCTGAGAATAGGTTACACGTATTTCTTACACAGGTTAGCCAACACCGGTGTTAGAAAGGGGGAAGGAGCATTTTTAAGAGTAGTTAGGGTTATCTCGCAATTCTGCTTTAGGGGCCATCCCTCCAATCTACCTTGTCTAATCGAGATTATGATTTTTGTTCATTAACAAAACATGGGCCCCTAAAGTGTTAATAAACCCAGGACCCTGCACTCACAATATTTTTGGTTTCCAACAGTACCCAGAGCATAGGAATGCAGATATTTTAGTAAATATAAACTGTATGTGTATGTGTGTATGTGTATAAATTTATACACATACACACATATAGGTGTGATAGGAGCGGAGCCCTATGCCTGCAAATAATTTCATTAGCGCAGGCATAGGGTTCTGCTACTTTCACACCTATATGTGTGTATGTGTATATATACATATATGTGTGTGTGTATAAATACCCCTATACAGAAGTTCAGATGTTATGCCTGCCTCCAAAGACGCCCAGAAAATGCCCAAAAAAACTCCTGCAACAAAAATGCCCAGGTGTGTTGTTGCAGGCGTTTTTTTGGGGCATTTTTTAGGCGTCTTTGGAGGCAGGCATAACATCTGAACTTCTGTATAGGGGTATATATACACACACACATATATGTATATATACACATACACACATATAGGTGTGATAGGAGCAGAGCCCTATGTCTGCAAATAATTTCATTAGCGCAGGCATAGGTTTCTGCTACTTTCACACCTATATGTGTGTATGTGTATATATACATATATGTGTGTGTGTATATGTACCCCTACACAGAAGTTCAGATGTCATGCCTGTCTCCAAAGACGTCCACAAAAAAGCCCAATAAACGCCTGCAACAACAACGGCCAGGTGTGACAGGAGCGGAGCCATATCCCTGCTCTACTGCAATTCTAATACAAACTATCTTTTTTCTATGGCGGTCACCCTGACATGGAAGAGTTTGGTCACCCTGCCATAGCAGTCAGAGTCAGTTCACCCTACACTACACTATGGTCACCCTGACACTTAACACTTTCCCTACAGAAACTAGATTATTGAATCTAACTATAGTGGAAAATAGTACCCTAACTACACTAGATATCCCTTTCCTCACACTAATAATTGCTAAATGACACTTAGCAAAGCAGGAGTAACAGAACTGCTTCCACTCTATTTCACAGCCCTGTATTACAGTGCTAGAGATTTGGCGGGGCTATGTTACATACTGGGGGGCGTATTCACTACTGATTGGCCTCTGGACCCCCTAGTCCCTCCAATCACATTCCTAGCATCCTCCTGCCCCCTCAATTGGCTTTTACTGATGGTTCTGGTCCAATGAAGGGCTTTTAAAACCCAGTTCCTGTCCCATTGCATTTTGGTAAGTTCTGGTTGCCGAATTCCGAACTTTTTCTGCAAAAAGTTTGGAATTCGGCCGAATTTCAAACAGTCAATGTTCGGGTCGAACCAATGGTCGACCCGAACCATTCGATCATCCCTAATCAAGATCATACTTGGAGATTTGCTTTAAAGTTGGTCATAAACCAGCAGAGTTTCATTCAAACATTCATATGGAAATTCAGAAAATTATTGAGCATTTTTCTAATACCATTATGGACTGAACAAATTTTACATGAAACCCCTGAAATCTATTGTCATACAAAGGTTCTGAATTCTGCCTTCAATTTCAGGATGCACATACGCAATACAATAAGTCAGATTTTTCATGAATGAAAACCAGATTCACAGTTAGCCTAGGTTCACACTAACATGGTGCGGGAAACCCCGCGATTAGTGTGTGTTTCTTACACCCCATTCAAATCGCACTGCCTTTGCGATACGCTGAGGGTGCCAGTGCAATCTTAACAACATCCCAAATGCAGATTGCCAACGCAATCCGATTGCAGTGCATTTCCAGAATTGCTGCAGGCACCTCTTTGGTGCAATGTGGTGCAATTTGAGCCCATTTCCATTTGATGGGAAATAACAATATTTTATGGAAAATAACACTATTTTATGACAAAAAAAACTTGCCAATAGGATATGATGTACATTGCTTTAGCAATAAAGTGGTTCTAAAGGCAGGATATTTTTTATCTTAATACATTCAATGCATTAAGATAAAAACCTTGTGTGTGCAGCAGCCCCTCTCAGCCCCCCTATACTTACCTGAGCCCCATCCTGATCCAGCGATATTGCAGGACAGCTTCGGCGGCCCAGAACTCTCTCTCCTGATTGGCTTAGACACAGCAGTGGGCGCCTTAGGCTCCTGCTGCTGTCAAGTGAGCCAATGAGAAGAGAGAGGGTTCAGCCCTGTGTCTGAACGGACACACAGACCAGTGGCTTGGCTCGGGTGTCCCCATAGTAAGCTGCTTATTGTGGGGGCACTAGGCAGGAGGAAGGGGCCAGGAGCACCGAAGAGGGACTTGAGAAGAGGAGGATCAGGGCTGCCCTATGCAAAACCAACTGCACAGAGGAGGTAAGTATAACATGATTGTTATTTTTTAACCAGAAAAACCCCCAAGACTTTAATATCACTTTAAATATCATAATTTTAGTTTATATCTATTTTAAGTATGGCCAGAGACCCCCATCAATGGTGTGTCTGTGTATGTCAGGTCATTACAGATAAGCAGACAATTTATTTAGTATAAGAAAATATGTGGCTTGTATATTGAAACATGTTTCTATAACTTTTTTTTTTCATTCACAAAGGTATTGTAGTAGGAAGCAGTACTCATAGCATACAGTGATTTGTAGCGTACAATTCCAATCACACGTATTATATATACACCTTTCATGTGATTTCATGCTCTTTTTTTTATCTTTCATCTGTGTTCTCGTGATGAAATAATCTATAAGAATAGGGAGATGATGAAGCTGAATAGAAGAGCTCAGTGATTGACCATTGCAGTGGCCAAAATTTTAGAGTATCAATCAACTAACTGCGGCGAGGTTTTGTGCGCGGACCAACTGTTGATTGATGAGCACTCACTGACCCCACGATGCGACACAGCATACTGCGCATCTATCAGCAGCTGCACTGGAAATAGGAGACTTGAGAATAAATTCTATCTATCTATCTATCTATCTATCTATCTATCTATCTATCTATCTATCTATCTATCTATCTATCTATCTATCTATCTATCTATCTATCTATCTATCTATCTGTCTATCTGTCTATCTGTCTATCTGTCTATCTGTCTATCTGTCTGTCTGTCTGTCTGTCTGTCTGTCTGTCTGTCTGTCTGTCTGTCTGTCTGTCTATCTGTCTGTCTATCCTTCTGTCATTTTATCTCTCCAATGGTTTTATTCAGTTAACAGACATATTTATTCAGTGACTATGGAAGTTATTTTTAACCATTTGCTGTCCAGAGCAGATTTTTAACACACATGTTAAAATCAGCATTTTTTTTACAAGAAAATTGCTTAGAACCCCCAAAAATGAGCCTCATAAGCACAAATCTGAAGAGAGATCTGGAGTCAGGTAACATGACTTCACAATACTTTATTTGGTATGTAACGCAAACCCAAAACTGGCCTGGCTGTTTGCTCCCAGGTTCCATTATCTAATAGGCAAGCAGCATCCAGGGACATAATAGTTCACAGTCACTTAAAGTGGAGTACCACCCAAAAGGGGAAGTTCTGCTTGTTTGCACCCTACCCCTTCCACTGCCACATTTACCTCTTTTTTGGGGGGAGCGGGTGCCTGGTTTTGACAGGCACCCGCTCCTAATTCTGGCTCAGATCGCCGCAGCGAACAGAGCCAGACATTCAGCCCCCCTCCTCCTTTCCGCACAGTCTTCTAGGACACATTACAGGTCCCAGAAGACTATGGGTGTAATGTACCTGGTGGTGGAGCCTGAAGCGTTGAGGCAGGCCTCTCTTACAGCCCTGGTTCTGGAGTCCCCTGTAAGTAAGAGGGAACACCAGAGCACAAGGTGGCACAAATGCCTGGTAAGTTTCTTGCTGGCTGGTGTTGGTGTGTAACTGGAACACAGAACCAAAGGACCGGACACGCTGGCGGCAGGGATGAAGCCAGAGAAGAGAACAGACAGCAGGTGCAGTATGGATCAGACACAAGACAGGGTGAGACAGTCCGGGTCAACAACAAGCAAGCAGATCAGGTTCAGGATCAGGCCGGCAATAGATAAGCAATACAGGAACAGATACTCAGATACTTAAGGAACACAACAGACCAAAAAGCACTGACAGCAGGCCCTAGTGCAGTTTAAATAGCCCGCCTGGCGTTCAGTGCAACCATTTGTTCTCCAAGGCACTCCCGGGCACCTATTCACGCATGCGCGCCTGTGATTTGGCCATGAACCAGTCACCTGTGCATAGGAATGCGCCTTTCCTGACAACAGGACCATTCACAAGGTGCAGCGCTTCACTTCCTGTTTCCCTTACCGGGCGGTGCCTGCACTCGAAGCAGATTAAAGAATCTGCTTGGGTGAGGACATTGCGGAATCCCTGGACAGGTGAAGGTCCTTATATTAAAAGTCGGCAGCTACTGTATTAATAGCTGCTGACTTTTATTTTTTTCTGAAGGAGCCTGGAGCACCTCTTTACATCAGAGAACAGGCTGCACGTGTCTTTTTGTGTTTTTTATTTTGTTAGAGAACTAGGATAGGGTGAGGCTGTGCCTTGGGGTACTCCAATAAATTTAAACAGGACACTAAATCTGAACTATTCCTTCAGGGTGAGAGCACTCCCCTTTAAAGTGAAGGTAAACTGGCACTAAACAGAGACTCCTCAACAGGAGTGTAATCCTAGATGTACAAAGAATAAGCTCTCTCAAATCAAGCTAAAGAAAGTCTCCAAGTCCAAGAGGATGGTACTCACCGTTTCCTGAATAGCCACTTGCAGTATCAGTCTGTTTCTGTACTTGATTTGCCTGTGTCCTGGATCCTTACATGAGCCCTCTGCAATGTTCAGGAGGCTAGGCAAGAGGTCCCCCAGCCAAAACAAAAGCCAGGCCCCCAAAAAAGTTTCTTTCAGCTGCAGGTAAACTCCTGGGGATGCCACAGCCCTCAGGCTGGGCCTTACTCCCCAAGGAACAAGAAACCTTTGTTCTGGTTTCTAGCCCATTTATACCCCTCTCAGCCCCCTGCTGGTCACTCATTCCTCTGACCAGGATGTGGCTTTCGGAGTATTAATATTCAAGTTAGGGTCTGGTTCTTCCACCCACTATATCCCATAGTACCAAGGGGTGCAGGGGAAAGCAATCAAGATTCCACAAACAGGACCCCGGCAGGACTCAGGACACCTGGCAACTATTCTACCCCGAGGAAGTCACATAACCAATGACGCAACGTCGGGCAGAGCCAGTGTTGTCGCTTCTGTGTGTCTCCGACACACCAAAGTTTTTATAGAGGAGAATCGCTGCCAAATTTCTTGTATTGATTTTTTATGCTTTGTTCAAGATACCTTATATGTGAGTGCATATCTACTTTTAAATAAACTAGTTGGAAGTAAACATATTGCATTATGAATGGTTTCTGTTTATATATTTGAGCCATGCCCATGAACCAGAGGGGAACCAATAGGTTTGGAGTTTGTACTAGGCATTGCATGGTGGATGAACTTATCCAGCTTTCCAATCTATGCATACTGATCTTTTTTGGCAAATCCCAGGGTGAGTGAGCATTGCACCTGGAGGAGTCTGGTGACTGGAAGCACATTTTGGATCACTCACATTATTGTTTTAATTTTAGGATGTGGATTGTATTGGAGTAGCAATCATCACAAATGTACACTTAAGAGCACATTGTTCACTGGATGAAGTTGCAAATGATACATTTTTTTGTTATTTAATTTATTATTATTGAATATGAATTGTTGTATGATAAAGAAATGGGGATATACTTTAGCATGTTTTTTTGTTTTTTTTTTAACAATTTTTCTGCATTTATTTTTTAATTACTAGTATCACTATAATTCCTGTTCATTTGAAATGTATTATATTTTATTTTTATATTTTTAAAGGAACAGAGCACCACTGTATAAAAATATTTACAGGGTAAATCTAAGTCAAGTGCTAACTCCTGCCCTGGACTACAGGAAGTAATTTGAATAATGCTGAGTGTTATTCAACTAAGAAAATCAAATGCACCGATTGGTACTGATTCTGTGGGGGACAAAGCTGGGGAATAGGTGGCTATAACAGCCAGATCTGCTTTTTCTTTTTTTTTGCTCAATCTTGACTTGGACTTTAAAAATATAATCCAATAAATAAATGATCCCAAAGAGTTACTATATCAATTACTTATAATATATATAGAGAGAATGAAAGAATGCATGATTGGGCTTGATTCCTTAACAGTATAGAGAAAACTTACTTTACATGGTGAATGTTCACTTAGCTTAGTAAATAACGTGACACGGCGTTCATATGTAAATTACTGTGTAGGTCGGCCCATACCCCTAATAACCATATGCAAACCAAGAAGAAAAAGATGGGGCTTTTGAGGCCAGTTGGGAGAAGGAGGACCAAAAATTACAACAGTTTAAAAATAAAATAATATTTATCAATACATTTATTAAAAAACATGTACAATTGGGACAAAAAAAGAGGTCCCATGTGACAAATACAAACAACTAAAAAACACAGTGCAGAAATACATTCCCTAACTGGGAATGCCGATACTTAACCACTTAAGCCCCGGAAGATTTTACCCCCTTCCTGACCAGGGCCGATTTTGCGATTGGGCACTGCGTGACTTTAACGGACAATTGCGCGGTCGTGCGACGATGTACCTAAACGAATTTGACGTCCTTTTTTCCCACAAACAGAGCTTTCTTTTGGTGGTATTTGATCACCTGTGCGATTTTTGATCATGCGCTATAAACAAAAAAAGAGCGTCAATTTTGCAAAAATAACAATATTTTTCACATTTTTTTATATGAAATTCCCCCCCAAAAAAAGTAAAAATCAAAATTTTTTAACATTTTCGGCCAATTTGTTTTATGCTACATATGTTTGGTAAAAAAAAAATCGCAAAAAGCGTATTTTGATTAGTTTGTGCAAAAGTTATCGCGTTTACTAACAAAGGGAAAGATTTTTGTTGGTTTTTTTTAACGCGTAATGGCGGCGTTCTGCAATTTTTTTTGCGGTACTGCGACATTGCGGCGAACAAATCGGACCCTTGACTAACATTTTTGACACTTTTGGGGTTACCAGTGACATTACTACAGTAATCAGTGCTCTAAATATGCACTGTTACTGTAAAATTACACTGACAGAGAAGGGGTTAACTTTTTTTGAGAGGGAGAGGTTATGTTTGTCCCTAGAGGCGTGATTCTAACTGTGATTGGCTGTGGCTTGAGGTGTAGGAACAGTGATCAACGGTCCTACATAGTAGAACCGTATGATCACTAATCCTACACAGGGGAGAATGACAGGCGGCTTGTTTACATCAGCCGCCTGCCTTTCTCCCTCTCCACCGACGATCGCGAGTGACTGGCGGACGATCGGGTCCACCGGTCACACGCGCGGGTCGGTCCGTGACTGCGTGGGAGCGGGAGTGCGCCTCCGGCGGCGCGCGCTCGCTCCTGAGACCCTCACAGGCTAACGACGTAGTACTACGTCGCTTTGCCTGTGAGGGGCTGACTGCCGCAGTAAATAGTCGTGCGGCGGGTGGCAAGTAGTTAATGAAGATGTTTATGTAAGTCTCAGTTGACACACGGTCTGGGGGTCCCAGCAAGCCAACTGAGACTTACATAAAAATCTGCATTAAAGCTGGATGCACACTATCCAACTTTTGTGGTTAGATTTCCTTCAGATTTACCTTTTCTATGTAGTGCAAGGGCCTACCAGATTGCATACAAATTGAAAGTGTTTAGGTTTGACCTCATATTATATGGTTTTGGTAAGTCTAAAGGAAAAATTCTTCAGAAAATCTTATAGTGTGTATGGCCCATAAGTATCGGCATTCCCAGTTAGGGAATGTATTTCTGCACTGTGTTTTTTAGTTGCTTGTATTTGTCATATGGGACCTCCTTTTTTTGTCCCAATTGTACATGTTTTTTAATAGATGTATTAATAAATATTGTTTTATTTTTAGACTGTTGTAATTTTTGTGACACAGCGTTCATTTCAATTATTTAATCATAAGCAAGCAAAAAATTATATTTATTTTACATCCTTAACACATGATTGGGAATGCAAAATAAAAAGCTTCATCTTCTTCACCAAGCTGAATCAACTTTCACCTTGCAATGCAAACATTCTCTACCCTTAGTATATCAAAACCAATGAATTGGATTTGTTTATCTGCTTATTCTTCAAGTTTTATTACGAAGTTCCTAAAAAAATGTTAAAGTATTTTTTTTTTTTTTTTACCCTTAGATCATTTTTAGCATTGTTTGTTCTAAAAACATCAAGGTATAGATCAGGAGCAAACATTTTACCCAATAACATGTTGTGAACAGACAAGCACTGCTTAGGGAGGTTAATTGGCACTTGTTGCTCTTTGGCAGTAAAAAATGCTTCACTTTATTACCCTGCTACGTATATTACGCATTTGAGGGTGACATGTCTTTTTCTATCCAGAAGAACAGTTAAACAAAAGGAATGACCAGCCTTGTTTGGCCCTGTAAAAGGAAAACAGCTCTGGGTCAAGATCCCTTTCCTCCATCTGCCAGGACCTGGCCTTATAATACACGGCGCTGACCTTTTGTGCATTTCTTAACCTCCATCTGATCGGATTGTTTTCCAAATCCTTTCTAGGACAACTGTTCTCCTACTAGTGACAAATGCCATTCCTTCAGTCCTGGATAGGGTTCAAGAACCTTTTATGGATATGTGGAAGACATTTGACCTTGTGAACTGCCGATTGCTCCTGGGATGCATAACACCTAATGAAAGTCTATGATATAGGAGAGCCTGTTGCCATTGAGGTCAACCAACATAAAGACACCTAATGAACAGGGATGGTCTACTTACTACATCACACATACAATAGGGGATTCAATCATATCAGATGTCACACATTTATGTGCTATACTGATCTCCTGAAGCCTCTGTGCAAATCATTCTGAGCATATGATGACACCAAATCCATAGTCAGAGGGAACCATTAGGAAAAATAAAATCTGCATATCAAACACTCAGCAGATCCAGTAATCTAGCTAGCTAAAGTTATAAGCAAATTTCCACTTCTCCTCTAAAACTCACGAATGGCCCTTCATATTACCTTTCAAACCTGTAAGGCCAAACAGCACATGCAAAGGCCAATAAGCAAGATGGGAATCCTGGAAGAGGTGGGTCCAGGTTTGAAGGATCAGGTGTGCATATAACTTCAGCTACTTGTATCTCTTTTTTTAACGATTTCAATTCAATTTTGGTTTGCACTGGGTAGGAAGAGGCAAAATGTTTTTTTAGTATTGTTTAGAATGTGGAAGCCAACATTGGCATAGCGCCAAATACACATGAACTTTAATGGCATCCCAGTCTTAGTCCATAGGGTTCAATATTGAGTTTGCTCCCCTTTTGCAGTTATAACACCTTCAACTCCTGAGGGAAGGCTGTCTACAAGGTTCTACAAGGTTTAGGAGTGTGTCTATGGGAATGTTTAGCCACTCCTACAAGGTTTAGGAGTGTGTCTATGGGAATGTTTAGCCATTCTTCCAGAAGCGCATTTGTGAGGTTAGGCACTGATGTTGGAGAGAAGGCCTGGCTCGCAGTCTTTCTTATTCATCCCAAAGGTCTTCTATTGGGTTGAGGTCAGGACTCTGTGCAGGCCAGTCAAGTTCCTCCACCCAAACTCACTCATCCATGTCTTTATTGACCATGCTTTGTGCACTGGTGTCATTTTTAAACAGAAAGGGGCCATCCCCAAACTGTTCACACAAAGTTAGGAGCATGAAATTGTCCAAAATGTCTTGGCATGCTGACACCTTAAGAGTTCCCTTCACTGGAACTAAGGGACCAAGCCCAACCCCTGAAAAACAGCCCCACACCATAATTCCCCTTCCACCAAATGATTTGGACCAGTGTACAAGGTAAGTTCCATAAAGACATAAATGAGTGGGTTTGGGGTGGAGGAACTTGACTGGCCTACACAGAGTTCCGACCTCAACCTGATAGGACACCTTTAGAATGAATTACAGCCGAGACTGCGAGCTAGGCCTTCTAATCCACATCAGTTCCTGACCTTACAAATGCATTTCTGAAAGAACGGTCAAACATTCCCACAGACACACTCCTAAACATTGTGGTGAGCCTTCTCAGAAGAGTTGAAGCTGTTATAGTTGCAAAGGGTGGGCCAACTCAATATTGAACCCTACAGACTAAGACTGGGATGCTATTAAAGTTCATGTGCGTGTAAAGGCAGGCGTCCCAATGCTTTTGACAATATAATGCTTGTCTATATCTAGACATTGTTAGACTTTCCTTGATTGCAAATATGGATAGTTTGCCAAATTGGGTATCTCAACCAGAAGCTGCATTGTTCAGGTCCAGACTAGCTGTCATGTCACTCCTACATCCAGGATCATGCAGTGTTGTACTATGCAAGAAAGGGGTTACAGATGTGCTGGATGAAATTAGGCTGGAGCTGTGCTATTGGCTAAAAAATAATGAATGGCACCCTAAGGCATTGTACAGTTCAGCACAATGCACAACACATTGCATTCTCTCTTCCAAAAAATGTTTTTATTCAGCTGTCAATAATACAAATGCATTCATATCCTCTCCACACAGGAACTGCCCCTACTCGACACATGGTTACATAGTTAGTCTGGCTGAAAAAAGACACAAGTCCATTCAGTTAAACCAAAAGAGGAGAAAAAAAAATATATATACATATACACACACATACATACAATCCTATATTTATATATATATATATATATATATATATATATATATACACAATCCTATACCCACAGTTGATCCAGAGGAAGGCAAAGATACCCAATCCTTGCAATCAAGCCAGTAGTGATGAAATGCGTCAAGGAGGGGTGGTTCCTGGGTGGGGACGATATGAATGCAGTTATATTATTGACAGCTGAACAAAAAACGTTTTTGGAAGTGTGGACATGGCTGTGAAGCTTCCACTAATCAGTGTCCATTTATAGTGAGCGGAGATGGGCTTCTTAAACTCTGAATTAACATATTTTTATTAATTTTATATAATCATTATACACACAATTTATCATTATACACACAGTTTATAATATTTATATATAATTTTGACCATCGGATATCGGTATCGGCCGATATTGGCCGATATTTTCGGACATTAAAGGAATTTTTTTTTTTTTTAACAGGTACCCTGGTGGAGGGCTCTGGGGGTCTAAAAGACCCCAAACCCCTCCTCGGCACTTAAAAGCATTCAAAACACCAAGTTTGGCTGTTTTGAATGCTCGCATTTTTTTTAATTTGGCGCCGAGTATCTGGAAGTGATGGTATGACATCACTTCCGGGTTTTTACATGGAGACCCGATCAGAGCGAATGCGGCTTTGATCGGGTCTTCTCTTCGGCGGCCGTGCAGGATGGTTGCCCAGGTCTCCCGGTGGGACGGGAGACCCTGCGTGCCGCGGAAGGCGGCGGGAGGGGGGGTGTCCCTGCCCGCCCTTTGTAATGACAGCCGAGCGCCTTTTTAGCCGCATCGGTTGTCATTACAAGGCAGGCGACCCTCAGCTATGGACGCCGGTACCGGGGTGATGCCTTTAGCTGCAGCCATCACTCCGGTACAAGCACTTTCCTGAAATATCGGCAATATCGGTAACCTTAGGGGCCGATTCCGATATATCGGGGATAGTGCATATCGCCCCCCGATATATCGGCATTGCTGATAATCGGTCGATCACTAGTTTATACACATCTCCTTTGCAGTATAGTTGATACAAGTTCTAATCTATACACTTAAGCCATTCCTTATATATTTCATCCAATCAAGTATTTTGTATAATTCTGTTCCTATACCCGCAACATCCTATTTTACTTCCCCTCTGCCCAATACAACCACATTAAAGTACTATATCATATAATACTTGATAATATCATTACTCCTTAAAGGGACAAACAGAACAAACAAACAGCTACCCCGAAGAAAAGAGAAGAAGAAAAAAAAGAAAAGGGGTCTCCCTCATATTTACTATTTATCCATATCTAGCATATGGATCCCCATTTCAAGCCATAACCTAATAGTGGATTATACTAATACTTATAATAAATAAATATTCCACTAGAAAAACCCACTTCCCAAATCAATTCAGGTTTACCTTCCAGTAACATGATCATAAACTGGCACTCTGTTCACCCCGTGAGTGAGCGAGGCACAGAACTGGGGGGGAGGGGGGGGATACTGTGTGTCTGGGACAGTTTTACAATGGATTATAAAAAGCATCAATGCATTTGCGGTTATGGACCTAATTGGTACTCTTTGGAGGAGTGAGTGGGCCTGTGCAGTGAGTGATCCCAGATCCCTACCCCCTACCTCCTGGAAGCTGAGAAATACCATCTAAACTGGGTAATTCAGAAGACTGTAGAGGAGTGAGGGGTGCAGATAAGCAGGTACAGCTTATGTAGAAGAATGTAATTAATCCTTGTATCACTGCAGGCTAGGCACTTCAGTGGGCTTATGAAAGGGTTAATAAAAAATAAATATATACAGTGCTATATAAAACCATAAGGTGCTCTATAAACAATAAAGTGACAATGTGCTTGATAAAATATGCAAAAATTATCTATGAAAGGTGCATGATATAGTGTCCATAAAATGCATTCCAAAGGAAGTGTGCATAAACAATCCAATCCACGAAACGACCAAAACGTGAGGATAAATATAAAGTGCTTGATTGGTGTCTCAATACTAAGTGCTCAAAAACACCACCACCATCTAGCCACAAGATGGCCTCTCACCTCACTGAGATGATAAATGAGCAATGAATCCTCAATCTGGGTGAGTTCAGGTCAATGGATACCTCTTGCTGGACTGGTATTCTTATGGACTCATTTTGCAGATGAAATATATAAAGGATACAGGATCTAAGTGCTCACTGCTAAAAATCCCTTTATTGTAAAATAAATTAAAATGCACTCACATATAAGGCACAATCGGGCTTGTGCGGACCGTACAGGCTTTTCAAATACAGCTATGAGCAGCCGTGCTGGATAGTCGCCGCTCGTCCGTCAGAGTCTCCGCCCCCTATACGCGTGGCGTCTTGCGCTTTCGCGTCACGACTTCGTCAGTAGGGCTTTGAAATATATATAGGATACAGGATCTAAGTGCTCACTGCTAAAAATCCCTTTATTGTAAAATCATTTAAAATGCGCTCACATATAAGGCACAATCGGGCTTGTGCGGACCGTACAGGCTTTTCAAATACAGCTATGAGGAGCCATGCTGGATAGTTGCCGCTCGTCCGTCAGAGTCTCCGCCCCCTATAAGCGTGGCGTCTTACGCTTTCGCGTCACGACTTCGTCAGTAGGGCTTATTATCACTTTAGCAACTATATTTTACTAGTTCCATCTAGTGGCCATGATATAGTATTTTCCTAATTCACTCTATTCTAAGAATGAATAAGGTTCAGCCTGGAGAGAAATTAGCCTATTAACATTTGATTTACCCCCCATTGGCACAGAGCGAATGTACAGTTCGCAGGTTTGCAGTTTCACAGGATGAATAGCTCTGCAATTTTTCATCAATATACCCCTAAATAACTTTTTGATTTAGCGAAGTAATACAAATTCTTTATTTAATTCCAGCCCTGACCAACCCAAGCAAAAAACAGTTGCTTAATTTTGAAAAATGTGGTTTAAAAAGCGAGAAAGTCTCTGGTAAGAGAAGGTGAATATACACAGTAGACTAATCTTCCCCATTCCCCGGTGGCATGTTGCAATATCCCATGAACATTGCCGGGCTGGTTACATCTGCACAGAGTTGGACATTGTATGTGAGCTGAGAACAGCTGGCTGATACTGGAAAATAAACATATCAGACTTTTCTACATTCTCACTCACCAGTGCGGTAAAACAACGTTTTCTGTGCCAAGTGAGAATCTGTTCTTTCATACATTGTAATTCCGAGTAACTTTAATTATTGTAAATATTTAACTATCAGAACCGGGGCTGACCATAAAGATAATTCCCAGTGCTTTTTGTTTTCAGTGCTTTCTCCTTATGTGGATGGCTTTTCTGGGGATAGTGAGCAGGTCATCGTGGCTTCCTGGCAGATCTCATATAAGCTTTAACATGTTAACCACTTCAATACCGGGCACTTTCATCCCCTTCCTGCTCAGACCAATTTTCAGATTTCAGCGCTGTCGCATTTTGAATGACAATTGCACGGTCATGCAACCCTGTACCCAAATTACATTTTTATCATGTTTTTTACCCACAAATAGAGCTTTCTTTTGGTGGTATTTAATCAGCACTGTTTTTTTTTATTTTTTTACTAAACAAATTAAAAAAGATTAGGCTGCACTGACGGGCACTGATGAGGCGGTACTGAAGGGCACTGATGAGGTGGCACTGATAAGGCGGAACTAATATGCAACACTGATAGGCTGCATTGATATGCAGCACTGATGGACACTGATAGGCAGCACTGATGAGCACTAATAGATGGCACTGACAGGCATTACTGATTGGCACTGATTGGCATTACTGATGGGCACTGATTGGCATGCTTGATGGGCACTGATTGGCATCTGATGGGCACTGATTGATATCTGTGATGGACACCTCTGATGGGGGCTGTGCTGATAATCAATGTGCTGATTATCAGATCAGACCCCCCCCCCCCACATCAGAAAAGCCGCCGATCGGCTCTCCTCTACTCGTGCCTTGTCAGCGCAAACTGAGGAAGGGCGATTACTAGCACTTCCTTGTTACCACTGAGCGACACACCGTACCACCGATCGCCACTCTGCGAACCTCTGGAGGCACACACAAGTGGCTTATCCTGCTGGATGTCATATGACACCCAGTCAGGATAATTGATCCACCTTGCAGATGTCATTCCACAATAGGCAAGTAGGGAAGTGGTTAAAGTGTAGGCAAACCCAAAATCAGATTTTTGTTCAGTGTTATTAAAGTGATAATAAACCCTTATTATTATTATTGTTATTATTATTTTTATTAATATTATCATCAAGAAGAGGTCTCGTTTTCTGTAAAATTGTCTATTTTCTTCTCCCACGCCTGGTCCCCAGGTCCCTCTTCCTACTACCTGGTTGTGCCGGTAGCAGACGTGCATGGGTGTCTCGTTAGCAGACAGCTAATAAAGGAAACAACTGTGCATGCTCCTTGCAGTCAGTGCTGTGTGCGTTCATAGGCACAGACTGTGCTGGCAAGCTACTCCCCTGTTCCTTCCTTCTCCATCCTCCCAGCAATTTGACTGATGGCAGCAGGAGCCGTGCACTCCATTTCCTTCGGTGTCCTCCTCTACAACCCAGAAGACTGGGGAAGCAATGCAGATCATGGAAAACCCTGGTGGTGGTGACAAGGGACTGCATGTAAGTGTTTGGGGACAGCGGGGCATAGACAGGTAATGGGACATTTTTTTATCCTAACGCAGAGAATATATTAAAGTGACACTATACACACACTGTTTAATTTATATTATCCCCTCTCTTTATGTATATGGATGATGGCTCTTTTTTTTCATTATAATTAAAAAGAAAAATAAGTACTTTTTTTTTTCATAGTCAATATACAACTGTCATGTGACCCAGCCATTTCCCAGCCCATCTGCAGGAAAAAATCTGTTGGAGGAGCATCTAGTCCTCTGCTGCCGGTCACATGTTCAAAAAAAACCTATGTCTATTGTTTGTATATGCTTAGAATTACAGGGAGGTGAAGCCTCCGTCAATTAACATGTAATATTCTGCCCCAATACTGTTTGGTTGTTTAGTGGGCATTGAGGAGGGAGGGAGTGGGCTGTCATTTTTACCTGTGTATACGCCCACATGTGTGACTCTATAGTCCTGTAGGCTGCACAGATAAGAAAAATGAGGAAATTAACAGCTTGGAAGTGAAGTGAAACTGGAGCATGCTCAGTAGATGTGGATATGGCTGGTCCACACAATCTCAGAATGCAGCATGGACAAAAACAAGGACAGTAAACAGCAGGATCACCCAGGTTTTTTGCAGGATACAGAAAACAAATCCCATAGTGACTGTGGGGCTATTTACTAAGAAATAGAACATCCCAAATCTGGTGCAGCTCTGCATAGAAACCAACCAGGTGTTATTGTCAAAGCTTAATTGAACAAACTAAAGTTAGAAACTGATTGGCTACCATGTACAGCTGCACCAGATTCCGAGTGCACCAGATTTAGTAAATCCCCCCCCCCCCCCGGTATGAGTATGAACAGCATGTGCCTAGGGTCAGATTTAGACCTTGGGGGGCTCAGGGCACTTCAAGTTCAGGGGGCTCCTCATACACGGAGATGGCAAAATGTGTTTTTTTTTTAAAAACAATACAATATACCAGTCCAGAGTAAAAACTTTTATAGATGATGGGCAGCAAAATATTACTTCCAAAGAAAGTAATTTTTTGTTATGATAGATGTTATATTATTTTATTATTGTTTATTTTTTTCATATTATTTTTTGCATATAGGTGGGTCCCTTCTCTCAGGGGGCCCATGACAGTTGTCCCTTTTGCCCCCTTATAAATCTAGCAATGCATGTGCTAACAGTTTTTAATGATGTGGATTTAATGACACTTTAAGATAAAAATGCCTAGCCTTTAATACCATTCTAAGCATTTTCTTTTTTTACCAAGTTTCTTACCTGCCAGTTCCTGTTGCAGGCTGAAGACTCTAATGGGCCATACACACTATACAATTGTCTTTAGATTTTTTCCTTTAGATTTACCAAAACCATATAATATGAGGTCAAATCTAAACAGTTTCAATTAGTATGCAATCAGGCAGGCCCTTGCACTACATAGTTGAAGGTAAATCTAAAGGAAATCTACCAACAAAAGTTGTATAGTGTGTATCCAGCTTAAGTCACTGCATCACAATTAAGAGCAGCTTTGTCAGCATGCAGTAAGAGCTCCTTCATATGGCTCTTGGGCTGGCTATCAGGTCTATACAGTGAGGCAAGATGACAAACATACTGAATGAAATAGATTTAGAGTTTTGCACACATTTTAATATCATTTGAAACGTAATTTTTAACTTTTTTAAATCTGCAGCTGTCATTTAAACAAATAATTAATGCAGATTCTGCCAAGGTCCTTGTTCCTCATTCTGTTATAGAGTGACAGCGCTCTATTTCTGTCCTGCATTGTCATCCTCCTGATGATGTACTTTGGATAGAGACTACAATTGGCCATATTAACATTATGTATGTATGGCCTGATGTTGTCACCATCAGAAAATGCCATGCAGGGACAGAAAGAGCCTGTAAGAGATCACAACACTGGGATGCAGCAAAAGGTAATAAAGAGGAGAAAACAGTATTAAATAGTATTATTAAAAAAAATATATATATATATATATATATATATATATATATATATTCATAATTTCATTTATTTTATTTTATTTAAAAAAAACATTTTAAAAACGAATAGCAAATGCTAATAAGTACACTGCATTAATAAAGTTGAATTTATTTAATTTAGGTTTTATATCTTCTGTTAAGACTTTTTTTTCCAACTGCTAAAAATGCCTGCTTAATGCGTATTATACAAACTTTATGCAACCTCCTGAAGATAAACTGGCAAACATGTAGTTCAAGGACCTACCTAAACAAATCATTCAATGCAAAGTACTGTAGATACAATTATTGAGGCTCTCTCACTACACAGTCAATCTAAGGAGGATTGTACAGACCCCCATTCCCCATTGTGTATGATCAGCTTAAACTGCAATAAATAGATTGCTGAGTAGGACAGAGGAATCTTTAAATGCACAAAATAAATTTAGAAAATGTTAGCAGTTTTTTTCTCTGAAAAGCCACAAGGGACAGCAGGAGACCACGGGAAGTCTATGCAGCAATTACTCTATGTCACATTTGTCCACTAGGTGGAGCTCTTGCACTGGGTTTAAAGCTGCTGTGCTAATACCGATTTTAATCTGTATTAATAAATATATTTTCAATGAACATTTCCATAAAAGCAAAGAAAGAAAGAGAACAGAGAACACCTGGATTACCTTTTGCACTCGAAACCTGTCTGTGCTGTATCCTAATTTTTTATTTTTTTATTTTTGTATTTAATAGGCTAATGTTTTGTTTTTAAACTTGTATTTTACCTACAAGTGCCAGAGTGCCTTATAATTCACAGAGGAGGCAGACATGCCCCTTAATGAAGATGGCACTTCAAACAAATGAGATAATTCTGATAATCTCTAGCTACATTCCTTCTGATAAATACATATAGAAAAAGCAGGGTATACCTCTGGAAGTATGCAAATAATGGACACTCCAAGAGAATTATTACATTGCTCTTGACAGATCTCTTTTGGAGAGTCTGTCTATAAATATATACTAGCTATTGACAGCAAAAAAAAAAAAAAAAAAAAGATATTTTCCTCTTAAGCTAAATCTGTCCTCTGCAATTCTGAAATGAAAAAAAAAAAAAAAAAAAAAAAAAAGGAAAGGATAAAACAGTGTTTAAATAAATTTGAATAAGCCTTGGAGGACCTTCTCCACATTAATCTTGTGTAATTAGAGATATCACACTTGGCAATGTAACAATCAGCAAAGTAGAAAGCTGTATGCAAATTGGGCTCTTCTCAGTCGGTGCATCCAGCTTGTATCTGACGCTGTTTGGACTGCATCTATTTTCCCCCTTCCTTTTTAATGATATGGTGCAATGGGTAACTTAAAATTAATTACAAGGTTCTTGACTAAAATGGGGGAGGCAGTGCTATTAAAAGTGGTTAGGGTTCAGAGAGCCACCTGCGTTTGGCACTACTCCTCTGTAAATGGCAAAGCTACAATGCGTCCCCCTTCTCATGGAAGAGGCACTTCCAGCCCCAGGCACATTGGAGTCTCCTGTATACTGTATGGAGAGGGGGCATGGAACCAAGTCACTGGACAGGCACAACCAGCCACTGCAAGGTACAGTATGATGGGCACTGAATGAAGCCATTGTGCAAAAATATTTTTATAAGCCAGAAATATGTAGAAATAAATGTATGTCTTTTTCAATTTTTATTCCTTTTATTTTTTTAATAATTTATTTTACTTTTTTTTTTTTTGTTTATTGCTTTTTGTCTACTATTATACTGTTTATTTGTATTTATCTGCTTAATTTACTATTCAATGTAACATATAGTCAAGATAAATGCATAAAAACGTGAAAGTTTCTCTTTCATATATTTATTTCTTCTTATTATTTATATTTTTATGTACCCATTTAACAAAAAATAAAATGGTCGTTTTTTTTTTTTTTTTCATTTTCTTTTTTTTGCACCTTTTGTCTTTTTATATATATATATATATATTTTAATTCATTGTTCTCAACCAGAAAACGTATTCTATATCTGCAAATAAGTTTGTACTTGTGTACTTGTACTAAGATTGCTTTTTCTTTTTAGCTTTACTATAATTATTTATTTGTTTTTTATTATTATTATTCTTATTGTTGCTGTTGTTGTTATTATTGTGTTTATTATGTTTATTATTATCATTATTATTAGAAGTAGCAGCAGCATTGCTGTAAAAAATAATTATTATAATAACAGCAAAACAATAATGATCAAGTAATGATTACTATTCTTCTTCTTCTTTTTCTCCTTCTTCTTCATATTATTATCATCATCATTTTCATCATTATCACCATTATAATTATTATGGATTATTATAAAAATTATTATTATTTTTGGAGGTGGTAGTGGTAGCAGCAGCAGTATAGTTCTTGGTGTTACAGTTGTTATTTGTGTGTAACTGTTATTATTTTACTCCTATACCCCCCCCCCCCAAAAAAAAAAATAAAATAAATAAAAATCAGTTCACAGCTTAAATAAATTATTAGTACATAAATTAATGCACCCTGCAAGTGATGATGGAATAAATTGTGATTGAACGTGCTTTTACAAATGAGAGCATATTTTTGAGATACTGGCCATAAAGAAATTTCCCAGTAAATGAAGAAAAGCACTTAAACTTTAATGACATGTATACAAAGAATATTCATTTTTTAAAAACTGAAGTGGATAGGGTTTACTTTGCAGTCAGTTAATTTAAACAGTATCTATCTGTTTGAGATAGTTGCTAGGTATATCTGAACTGGTGAGTTTGAAAGTTGGAACAAAGCTTTTGATTTATTCCCCCTCTATCAGTGATTAATGTACGTTAATTAGCTAATCTGAAATCTATTATTTACAGCAAAGGCAGACAAGGGGAGAGCTCAGCACTGATCTCTGGGGTCAACTTTAAAATCACCAAACCTGTAGAAATCCTAAATGACCCGTTTTTATAAATCGACATTGCTTGATGTTGGTATAAAAAAAATGTTTTTTATTGAAATAGGTATTCCACGTTAAAATGTTAAAAAATAGGCATACATAATATTGTAATGTCATACGAATAATAAATTAAAACACAGATAAGGAGTAATATAATTTTTGCACAAAGAAAATTCACCAATATTATTACATATACATGTATATATATATATATATATATATATATATATATATATATATATATATATATGTGTGTATATATGTATATATATATATATATATATATATATATATATATATACAGTACTTGTTTCTGTGTTAATATTTAACGCATTATATCTAACATAGAGGAATAATTAAAAACATATTGCTAAATACATTTACAGGCATCTATGTAAACAGGGACGATTGCAATAAAGACAATATAATTTTAATCGAAGAAGAAAAGGTGCCTATGTGTAATTTTAAACCCTCAAATCAACAAGAAAAAAATAAATAAAATCAAAATTGCAATCTTGGCTTTTTTAATGTAATATACATTGTCCCTCTGAATACCCTTCAGTGACCCCTGCCAACTCAGCAGATGCTATAAATTAACCCTTGAGCCGTATATTAGGAGCCCATTCTCTGCTTACTGTAACCCTCCCAACTGTCACAAACCCATAAAACCCCCATACAGTCTTCAGAAAATGGGCCCTTTTCACATTTCCAACCAAGCAGTCTGGCCCTGAATTAATACATTTTGGGATTTTAGATATGGATCACCCTAGAGAGGGGACACCTGTGAAATCTGCCAGAATTTAAATATTGTCTAATTTGAAGAGCTCAAGAATTTCCCTGGAATGTTAAGAAATAAACGAAAAATAAATAAATAAATTAAAATAAAATAAATGGCATCTGTTTAATTTGTGCAATAAATACACCGGATCGTTGGGATTTTGCCTGAACAGAATAGTAATAATAATCTCTTCTTATTTCTGCGAAGAGAAATAGATTAGGAATGTTATCAGGGATTATTTATTGATGTCAGACAGATGGAGCTGTACTGTAAAAATACACACATTTGTTAAGAAGTCTTTGTAAAGGCTCTAGAAAAAAAGACGTATTTATGAAGAATAATCTGTTCTAAATAAAGTCTAATAAAGTACGAAAATCGTATATTATTCGTGACCGTTTATTTTTTTTATTGCATTTTATTCTGGGACTCTATTTATTTGTATCATTATATTTATTATTATCATTATTATTAATTGAATGCTATATACCAAAATCGTTTTTGAATCAACTGAATGCTTTTTAAACCAAAATATTAAAAAAAGAATGCAATGTCTTTAAAAACGAAATTACTTCAAGTTATTAAACCTATATTGTTATATTAAAATAATGTACCGCTTTTTAACTTGTCTTCAAAAAAACCTTGAATAGGCAGAAGTTGATTTCTCTGGTGACGTCATTATGTGATGATGTCACATGAGGAGGTGACTCTAGAACCCAGTGATGTATTTACTGCTATTGACACGATTAGAGATGGATTGTTGATATACTGGGAGTACACATGATACACACACACACACACACTGCGACACTTTGTGCATCAGATGTTGCGCATAAAAATGGTCTATCGATTGAAATAATAGAAGCATTATTTTGATGTGTCGTGACACCAGGGCTTGATTTATAGATCGGCTCCTCATTGATCCCCACACTTGCTGTCCACTCACATGGAAATGATAGAATTTCAGCCCGATGCGCTCTTGTGTTCATCAGAAAATTCTACATTTACTATAGTTAAAAAAAAATAAATAAATAAATAAATAAAAAGAAAAAAAAAAAGAAAAGAAAGAAAGCTGACATATAATTTACAGTCGGAGCTGGGCAGGAAGGTTACTGGAGGTATTACTGTGTGTGCTTTGGATGGGCTTTTTCCTGCATATGTTTCCACTTTACACATTGCAGAGAGTGCAGGGACAATAGTGCCAGAGACATTTGGAAATATAAGGAGACGGAGCAGCATATGTATTTCATTTCTGCGGCTCAGACTGGGAAGGGAAATCAGAGGAGATGCACACATACACTCCATTCACACAGCATTCAGCTCCAAGGCTTGGAGATAGACACAAAGGGAGGAATGGCACTCCTGCAGCGTTGGTGGTCATCTGGCAGGACATGGGACACCAGATCCATGGAGGAGTGGAGGTGACTGCAGGTAGGTAGCAGGCAATGAGAAGCCATCATCAGTATGACATAATCAAAAGATGAGTCTGGGAGGTAAGAGTTAATCGGTGCTGGAAGTCTCTCCTGTCCTCCTTTTCTCTGCTCCTACCTCTGTCTTCCCCCCCATTTCCCCTTCCTCTGATTCTGTCTGTCCTTCATCTCTTCTTACCTTCCTCCCACTTCTCTCTCCTTTATTATTCTCACCTAATTTATCTGTCTCCTGAATTCACAATTCCCCCTCTTCTCCCACTGTCTGTTGTCACTCCCCTCTTTTCTTATATTTTAGCTGCTCTCTTCTTTCTCTCTCTTTAATTGCCCTTTCCATTTATTTATATAATCCCTTTCCTCTGTCCTTCTTCATTTTCTGTTTATTAAGTCCTTTCTTCCACCTCTCCAACTCTTCTCTGGCCCTATAATACCTTCTTTTTCCTCTCCCTCTTTACTCTTTTCTTTTACTTTTTATCTCTCTTTTTATTTATATTTTATTCCCTTTTCTTTACCTTTTCTCCTACCACTTTAACATCTCTCTCTCTCTCTCTCTCTCTCTCTCTCTCTCTCTCTCTCTCTCTCTCTCTCTCTCTCTCTCTCCCCCTCTCCCCCCCCCCCAACCTATCTCTCTCTCTCCTTTTCCTTCCCTCTCTTGTTCCCTCTCTCTCTCTGTCAATCTTTTGCACCCCCCTCTTTCCTTCTCTCTTTTTTCACACCATTTTCATGCTTTCACACTTCTCTGCCCTTCTCGTTCTCTCGCTCTCTCTCTTTCACCTTCTCTTTTGCTCTCTAGGTTTCACTCTTGCCTTCTTCATTTTCTTTTTTTCTCTTTCTTTCTTTCTTTCTTTCTTTCTTTCTTTCTTTCTTTCTTTCTTTCTTTCTTTCTTTCTTTCTTTCTTTCTTTCTTTCTTTCTTTCTCACTCTCACCTTCTCCCCTCTTTCTCTTTCTCTCCATCTCAATCTTCTCTTTTTCCCCCCTCTCTCTCTTTCACTCTAACCTTTGATCTCTCTCACACACCTTCTCTCTCTCATTCACCCCTCCCTCTTTCTTCCTCTGTCACACACACCTTCTCTCTCTCTCTCTCTCTCTCTCTCCCCCACACACACCTTCTCTCTCTCTCCCCCCACACATTCTCTCTCTCTCTCACCCCCCCCTCTCTCTCTCTCACACTCACACCTTCTCTCTCTCTTTTTCACTAACATATTCTTTCTCTCTCTCTCTCTCTGACACATTCTCTCTCTCTCCTCCCCTCTCTTACACCTTCTTTCTCTCTCTCTCTTTCATTAACTCTCTCTCTCTCACCTCTCTCTCTCCCTCTCTCTCACACACACCTTCCCTCTCTTTCTTTCTCCCCCTCTCTCTCTCACGCTCTCACCTTATTTTTCTCTTTAACTCTCACCTTCTCTCTCTGTCTCACACCTTCTCATTCTCTCTCTCTTATTCACACCTCTCTCTCACTCACACATTCTATCTTTCTCTCTCACTCATACCTTCTCTCTCTCTTTCTCTCTCTCTCACCTTCTTTTTCTCCCTTTCACTCTCACCTTCCCTCTCTCTCTAACTCTCACTTACACCTCTCTCTGTCTCTCTCTCTCTCTCTTACTCTCACCTTCTCTCTCTCTCACTCACACCTTCTCTCTCTCTCTCTGTCTCTCTCACTTACACCTTCTCTCTCTGTCTCTCTCGCTCTCACCTTCTCTCTCTTTCTCTCTTGCACACACCTTCTGCCTCTCTCTTTCTCTCACTCACACCTATTTCTCTCTCTCTCTCTCTCTCTCTCTCACCTTCTCTCTCTCACCTTCTCTCTCTCCCTCACCTTCTCTCTCTATCACACACCTTCTCTCTCTCTCTCTCTCTCTCTCTCTCTCACACATTTTCTCTCTCTCTCACACTTTCTCATTTGCTCTCTATGTTTCACTCTATCCTTCGTGCGCTGCTTCTCTTACTTCTTGTCTTTCTTTCTCTCTCTCTCTTTCCCCTTGCTCCCACATTTCTCCTCTCTCTTCTCTTTTTTTTTTTATCCCCCCCCTCCTCTATTCCCCCCTTTCTTCTGTCACATTTCTCTCTATCTCTCTCTTGTTCTCTATCCCCCCCATTCCCTCAATTCCTCTCTTTTCTCTCTCTCCTCCACCCACCAGCAGCCCACACTAGAGGAGTATATTGGCCGGGCAGTGTGTGTGTGAAGGGCACCCTGTGTGTGTGCTCCTCCATCTCTCCGCTCCTCACCACTCTGACAGATTGCAGGAAAAGTAAAAGGAGTGGATTGTGGATGTAATGCCAGTGAAAGTATTACCAGGGATCAGAGATACACACACAGCCCAACATCTGTCTAATGCAGCCAATACAAGTCACATTAGTGATATTGGAGAGAGAGGCGGCTGCACCGGGGGCCCGGATTACTGGGGAGACACAATCCGATTATAGCATCCATGTCCGCTACTACTGCCAGGAACACTGACCAACCGGCACATTCTAATATCCCACACAGCGGGGGAGGGGCGCAGTAACCCCTTCACTGCACTCCATGATAGATAGATAGATAGATAGATAGATAGATAGATAGATAGATAGATAGATAGATAGATAGATAGATAGATAGATAGATAGATAGATAGATAGATAGATAGATAGATAGATAGATAGATAGATAGATAGATAGATAGATAGATAGATAGACTGAGCAGACTGATAAGTAATACACAGACAAAACAATTTTCAGAAGGGGGGAAGAGGGAAAAAACCCTATACAGAAAGGCAGGACTTTAAAGGATATGGGGTTGTCACTGACATGAGCAAATACGCAATATTCATATAAAGAATAATTTTATTGTACAAACATAGTTAAAAACCTCCAGTTGGGTATAAAAACATGTATACAAACACTAGCACAGTGGCTTAAATTATTGCACATTTCAATACATTAATTTGCTTCATTGGTACTTTAAGATCCAACGCGTTTCACTGAATATTTTCTCTGCTTCTTCAGGGAACTTAATGCATATCTAAATCATTATAGAATTTAGAACTTGAACTTCACCACAGGGCAACTGTTTAGACCTCCAGATGCATGAGACATGACCAGGGATATAAGGTGACCGTTTGGCCTCCGGTAAAAAATTCCAGGGCCAAATCTGATGGTAATTGGATAATACAAACAAGGAACCAGGCAGACCAGGTTTTTACCCAGATAACTAGAATGGAAGAATATTTAACTATATAGCTATACATCTGCAATATATTGACTTATCTTCCACAAACCAACTTCCAAATCAATGTGCCATGAATGCACTCCCAACACAACCCACACACATAGCCCCACATCCACCCAGACTCATCTACAACATCCCCACCCGAACCACCCACCAACCCCACCCCACCACAATACACTAGACTCACCCCACATACATCACTCAAAATTCATACAACAATCCAACCAACATCTCCACACACCACCGTACCACAGCCATCACCCCACACACACCACCACCCTTCCAAACCAACACACAAATGTATACCAAGTGCCCCACAATATAAAATGCCATCCCTAGAAAGAGAAAAACAAAACTAAAAGAACCCAAACATGCGTGGATAACCTAGCATCCCCTCATTGGCCCCACCCCCCACAAACACACGCATACAATTGTCCACAATATTCCCAACCCACATATCCATATTGCCAACTCAAAAACTCTAAGGCAGCCATCCAACATAACCCCCATCCTAAATCCATCATCTACCACAATCACAAATGCAGCCACACATAACCCCATTACAATGGGTAATACACAGACAGGATGGCTGATGACAGATGGACATTAGGTTTGATGGGTGGATTATTCCTGTGACTCTGATGGTGGGAGTGGGTCCCTCTCCGTGGGTAAGTACACAGTCTGGGGACATGGGATCCGGCCAGGTAACTGTCAGGAATGAGGTTGTACTTGTGTTTGGATGGCAGTCAGTCCTTTGTGACATAACAGGGAGGGACTAATATAAACAGGTTGTATGGTTGCAGGAAAAAACAAAATAAAGCAAAAAACAAAAACAAAAAACTTTTGCAGTGGTCTGCTCTGCAAGGGTTTAATGCCCATTAGGTCTATGGATAAAGCAATAAGGTGTAATACTTACCTTATTCCTTGCACTGACAGGATCCCTCTATCTGTTTGATTGGTCCTCCTCAGCCTCTTCTCAAAAGCACTCTGGCCAACGGTCGTGTGCTCGTCAAGTACAATGCAGGTCCAATAGTTGACTAGAGCCTGCCCACAAAAACAAGAGAAGAGCGCCGACAGCTGAAGGAGCGAGAAGGTTCATACAGCCTTTTATTTGACCCCCTTAAAGTGGAACTAAGGGCACAAATATTCCCCTATGCTCCAAAGGTCCGATGCCCATGTGGTTGCTGGTGTCAGCATCTTCTCCTCACATTCTTCTGGGGCCAGTTTGATTGTCCGGCACAGGATGATATCACTCCTGCATATGCAGTGTACTTGAATGTAAACAGAGCTGCAAATGCGCAGCTCAGCATACGTTCTGCAGGGGATAGCAAGCAGGCAGGTAATATTTTATTTGTATTTTGTATTTTGTATTTTATTGCATGTCTCTTCTGCAATAAAGAGCCTGCCTCTTTGCAGTTTTTCATGTTTTGCTTTCAGTTTCACTTTAATGAACATTAATTCCTTGCATTCCTGGAATGTAGCTTTAAAGTTGCCACTGAAATGGAAATAGGGGAATCTTCCAATGGGGACACTCATTCCAGTGGCAGTGACTGTTCCCCAATATATCTAAATTGAAAAGCGTTTGCCTACATTAATTCTATAGTTCAGTTTTAAAAATGTATACTACTTCTAATACTTCTAATACTTTAAAATATTTCTGAGTCACAGATCTGAAGCAAGCATGCAGCAAGTGAAGATTGGAGACAGCCAGCACAACTTATCTCTATAGTCCTTCCAGGACAGTGACCTAGAAGTTATTATAGCTAAAGCAATCAAGCCCAACTCCAGGCAGCTAAAAAAAATATTCCTAGCAGTAGGGCTTTGTCTGAACTGCAAGGGTTAATATCTTGTTTTGTCTAGTGGAGATGAGAAACAGTTTTACTTACCGGATCCTCTGCTCCCCCGGCAGAAGGTGCTCCCTCAAGCTCCAACAGTGGTCTGTCCCTTGGCATTATCGTGTCCAGTGCAGGTCTATGGACCCTGCTTTGGTTTTAATGACTTCAGGACCATAGAGTGTTGCAACATGGGAGAGAAGAAGAAGCTGCAGGAACCGGTCTAGCTGCGGCTAGAAGTGGAGGATTGGGTACGTAAATCTTTTTTTGTGTTACCCGAGACCAAGGGTCTCCAAAATGTGGCCTGGGGGCCAGTTGTAGCCTTTTGCTTGCCTTCATCTGTCCCTTGGGCACTATTCCTTCTTTTGATTCGAGGCATCCTTCCTTCCACTGACACCAATGATGGGGCACTATTCCTCCCACTGACATCAACAATGGTGCACTATTCCTCCAACTGACACCAATGATGGTATACAATTCCTCCCATTGACACCAATGATGGAACACTATTCCTCCCACTGACACCAATGATGGGACACTTTTCCTCCAACTGACACCAATGATGGGGCACTATTCCTTCCACTGACATTAATAATGTATTTTTTTTTTTACCCCCACTAACCACCAAGCTAATGGCATTATTTACTCCCACCTATGTCATGGCATTTTCTACTCTCACTGACCACAGTCTGGCCCCTCTAATATTTGAAGGACAGTAAACTGGCCCTTTGTTTGGAAAGTTTGGAGATGAAACAGAATCATAGTCAGTAAACAAGTCAATAGGTCAGTAACGAGTAGTTGCAGGTTGGGATCAGGCAGAAGCATAGTCGAGAAACAAGCCAAGGGTCGATAACGAGTGGTATCAAAATATGGACCGGAGCAAGATACTTGCTGGAAAGAGCAACATAATCTAGCAAACAGGAAGTGCAGAGAATTGGCTTAAATCAGGAAGTTCTTGGGAGGAGCTCAGGGTTCACGACAAACAAGGTTCAAGACAGGTTCATTCAAGGAATTGTCCCAGGAACTGTCCAGCATTCCAGGTAGCTCAGCAAGAAGAGACGTTGCCTCATAGCCGAGGTTCGGTGTTCAAATCCAGTCCCTGACAGTTCTCTACTCCTCCCAGGCCGGGTAAGCCTGGAAACCTTTGGTGGAATTCTCTTGTTAACCTAGGGGCACGAACATTCTCCTCAGAGTTCCAAGAATTTTCTTCTGGCCCATATCCTTCCCATTGAACCAGATATTGTAATTTGTTCCTATAGATCCTGGAATCAAGAATTTTCTCCATCACAAATTCTTCTTCATCCTGTACCTCAACAGATGGAGGAGGTGGAAGAATTCTTCCAGGAAAAGGATTTTCATGCAACGGTTTGAGTAGTTATATGGGAAAAACAGGGTGAATCTTCATACTGTCCGAAAGTTTTAAGTGAAAGGTGACTGGATTGATTTGAGCAGAAATCTGGAAAGGTCCTACAAATTTATGGCCCGGTTTAGCAGATTAAACATGGACCCCTACATTTTTGGTAGATAACCAAACTTTTTCACCCACATGAAACCTAGGTAATGACCTGCGATGTCTGTCAGCAGCCTTCTTGTAACAGTCCTGAGCCTCCTTCAGAGAATCAACCAATTTTTCCCAAATCTCCTGTAATGTAGTTGGTCTATTTGTAACAGCAGGAATAAGAGTTGAGATAGTGAGATCAGGAATCAGAACTGGATAATACCCAGTGTTTAAGTAAAAAGGACTTTGAGAAGTGGATCTATGCTTTGAATTGTTATAAGCAAACTCTGCTGTAGGAAAAAAGTCCACCCAGTCATTCTGAAGATAACTGACAAAACATTGACGGTACTGTAATGTTTGATTGAGACTGAGGATGAAAAGCAGAGGACAGGTAATAGTTCCACCTAAGGTTGAACAAAAGCTTTTCCAAAATCTTTAGGTTAACTGCACTCCTCTGTCAGATAACACATTATCAGGAATTACATGTAGTTTAAAGATTTCTCTAACCATCAACTACGCATTTTGTTCGGCAGAAGGTAACCTCTTGAGTGGTATAAAATGAGCCATCTTAGTGAGACGGTCAACGACTATCAAGGTAGTAGTCATTTCTTTTGAGGAAGGTAAATAAACCACAATGTCCATAGAAATTGACCCCATTGTCTTGATGGAACAGGGAGTGGAGCAACCCCAAAGGAGAAGCTAGGGGTGTCTTTTTGCATGCAACGGTCAGGCCCGAGGCTACATAGCTTTTGTCATCTCTCTTGTAAACCAGGCCACCAAAAGGAACGTGACAAAGATTCATCTGTCTTAGAAATCTCAAAATGCCCCACAAGTTTAGAGACATGAACTAACCTGAGTGTTTCAACCCGAGTAGATTTAGGTACATAAAGATGATGTACTTGAGTCCAAAAGCCATTCGTCTATTCAAGGTAATGTCCTTATGAGGATGATTGAGAAGTGGGTCATTCTCATACCCCTCTTTGAGGAGACTCAAGGATGTCTTGGAATTTGTGGCCCCTAGGAAGTTCTTTTGAGGTAGGATTGTACATTCAGAGTCACCTTCCTGGAGAGGCTCAGACAACATCCTTGATAGGGTATTGGCCTTGCCATCCCTCGATCCATGTCAATACAAAATAATAAAATTGACCCTGGAAAAGAATAGAGACCAATGTGCTTGTCTAGAAGGCAATCTCTAGGCAGAATAAATGAATCCCAGATATTTACAGTTACAGGATGGTTAGCCCCTTACAGCAGATGCCTCCATTCAGAAATGGCTTCCTTAATTTTAAGCAACTCTTTATTCCCAATGTCTTAAATCCTTTCAGCTGAAGACATTAAGTGAGAGAAGTAAGCACAAGGATGAAGCTGCATCTTTTCTCCACTTTGCTGGCAGAGTCTGAAGCATCCACTTCCACGAAAAAAGGTAGTTCAGGCCGGGATGCACCAATATTGGTGCAGAAGTGAAAAGAATCTTTAGCTTACTAAAAGCAGTCTGTGCCTCAGGTGACCACAAAAAGGGCACCCCTTTCTTTGTCAGCTGTGTAATTGGTGCTATCACCTTAGAGAAGTTTCTTATGACATTTCTGTTTAAATTGGCAAACCCAACAAATTGTTGTATTTCCTTTACGTTTCTAGTGGCTGGCCAATCTACCACTTCTTTGATCTTCTCAGGATCCATGCTCAATATTATACCTGAAGACATGGATCTTGCTTCATTCAAACTCATATTTCCCCAGTTTGATGTAAAGTCAATTCTTTCTTAATCGTTCAAAGACAGTACAAACATGCTTATGATGCTCCTCCGGGTTATCGGAAAAGACGAGGATATCTTCCAGATAGGCAATCACAAACTGGTCCAAGTGTTGGAGAGTTGTGGGGGTGTTACAAAGGCCAAAAGGCATAACTAAGGATTCAAAATGCCCATATATGGTTCCAAAGGTGGTTTTCCTTACATCTCCTTGATAAGTGCGGACAAGGTTATATGGCTTTTCAACATTTCAAAGATCAGGGGGAGTGGATAACATTTTTTAATAGTGACTTTATTCAAGTCCCTGTAATCGATGCAAGGACGCAAGGTGGAGTCTTTCTTTTCAACAAAGAACAGGGCTGCTCCTGCAAGAGATGTTGAGTCTCTGATAAAGTCCTTCTCTAAATGCTCATCAAGCCATTCCCTGAGCACCTTTAATTCAGGTTCTGACAGATTGAAAAGGTGGCCGAAGGGTATTGTTCCTGAGATCAGCTCAATGGGACAGTCATATGGGCGATGAAGAGGTAATTGATAGGCATTCTTCTTATCAAAGACATCCCAGAACTCATGGTATTTTGGAGGTAGGTTGTCAAATGAGTGAGTTGGGAGAGCAGAAAAAATGTGAATCATTTGCCTGTTCCCCTCCTTGACTGCCAATGTCAAAGAAACCTAAGATGTGGTGATTGTATTACCTCTATTTTTTCAGTTTAAAAACCCTGCTGATCCTGCCAGAAAGCCAGTATCCTTGTAAATCTCTGTGCACTGAATTTACATTTAAAACAAAACCACCAGATTTTCAATCCATCTTCTCAGAACTATACAACCCCTTCTCCCTAGGTATTGAATATATATGTAGGAATAAGCACTTGCTGTCTTAGTCTATCTGATCTACAGAACACCTCATTTCTATGAATGAGAATAAAAGGAAGTATTCTTTAGTTGGAACACACTTCCTTCTAGGGTGATAATGCTGCAAACTATGCAACTTTACTTCAGTAGTAGAGCCACGGTTGGGATAGTTAAAAACCTGGTTCATCGTTATTAAAATTATTCAGACTTGCTGGCTTGTTCAATATACAGGGAGGCCCATGCTAGAGCTTCTGCAGTCAGGAGGTTAATAACAAACATTACCTTTTCTCAGAAGTAAATGCAGCATGTTGCATTTGGAAAAAATGCGACATTGATTAGGGAAACCTCAGTAATGGCAGGGGTCTCCATTAAAGTTGAGTGGTAGAAGCATACGTACATTAGCATCATCTCAGGAAGTTAAAGTCTAGCAACCATCTCTACAGAGCATAGATTTCCTCCTGTTACCCTTTTACCACACTTTCCAGTTTGGAAAATATTTCTTGGTAGGTAACGCCAAAATCTTGAAGCTCTGCCATTTGCTGCCTAAAAGGAGTCACAGCATTTGCTAAATCAGCCTCCATGTTTGAGCCAGATTATTATGTCATGATCAGGCCTCAGACTCGAAGACCAGTTGCTATAATCATAGCGGAACTTCCACCGACCAGGAGGATAGGTACAGGTATAAGACCAGCTCGTCTGAGGTGCAGAGTCTAAGTACTAACTGGTATTAAACAGAGCTCCTGATGATGTTAGTACCAGTTGCTGCGTGTTAGTACCAGGTCGCGATCCTCAGGATCGCTTTACCAAGAGGTGAGTAAGCTGGGGTCTAATAGCAGATAAGCAGGTAGGGAATAAACAGAAGCGTAGTCAGTAGGCAAGCTAAAAGGTCAGTAACGAATAGTTTCAGGTTGGGATCAGGCAGTAGCATATTTGGGGAACAAGCCAAGGTCATTAACGAGTGGTAGCAAAATATGGACGACAGCAGGGAAGACAGGAGCAAGATACTGGCTGGAGATTGCACAGTAATCTGGAAAACAGGAAGTGCAGAGACATAGTGTAAATCAGGAAGTTCATGGGAGGAGCAACAAGTTCAGGGTTCAAGACAAACAAGGTTCAAGACAGGAACAGGAATTGTCCAAGGAGCTAATCAGCAATCCAAGTAGCTCAGCGAGAAGAGACATTTCATGACACAGCAGAGGTTCTGGGTTCAAATCCAGGCCCTGAAAAAGGGATGGGTTTTTTAGTTTCCTAGAGTTGGGCTTTGAGACTGGCTATAAAGGCCTCAAATTCTGTCCAATTCTGGCTAAATTTGCTGTACTCTATTGGTTTCTAAAGCCCAACTTTAAGCACCAGAAAGAAAATTACCCCTGCAATGCGGTGGGTGCTAGTAAATGCTCAATAAAGCAGTATTAAACCTAAAACCAAAAAATGTAATATATTGCAGCTTACCAATCAGTAGATGTGGTGGCTGCATTCATTTTCTTTTTTAAGCTTTTTTTTTTCCTCTGTTTTCATCTGGTAATGTGGCCAGTAACACTGTATACTGTGTACACCCCTGTATTAGACTGCCTACAATATGGATGAAGGAGCACCCTTGGACAGCAGCATTGTCTGGGGAGTTGGGGGGGGGGGGTTAGTTGTAGTAGCAGCTTTAAACACACTAAAAAACTGAAGCCAAACTTCAGCTACAGCTTTATAAGCAGCTACTGCAAACAGTTTATTATTTTACTTTATTATAAAGGTTTTACATAAACAAATAAAAACTGATCATTGTAAGCACCGCTGTCAGTGGTAAATGGTTTGCCTCATCTCTGTAACTGATACATTCTGCTGGACAGCATGTCCTTTTGAAAAACAACAGACTTACTAGATGGATCAACAGCTGAAAATAGAAGAAAGAAAGCATAAAAAAAGAAAATAAATACAGCCATCACATTTAGGAAATGGTAAGCGGTAATAAAATAAATATTGTTTTTTTTGTTTAATACTGCTTTAAGTTCTAGAGTAGAGGAATAAGTTGCAATACTTACCTTACTTCCCGCTCCTGCAGGCTCCCTCCCTCAGTATGTGTCCGGCTCCATGCAGACTTATTTCTAAGGTGTGTTCTGCTGGCAGGTATGCATTGACATCATCAAGTACAATGCAGGATGTGTGCTGTGTAAAGGATGTGTGTCCTTTTCCTCCAATCAGCTCTCAGAGCTGTCTTCACTGAGCTCTGCAGAGTGTAACTCCAGCTCACCGCCCCTGTTTTCTGACAGCTCAGACAAGCTGTATAAATTCTGCACTTTGAACAGGAACAGATGTAGAGAAGAAAAGACTGCAGACAAATCCTCCTACAACTTATGTAGGAGGATTTGTTTCATCGCTGTGTATCACCTGATGCCAGTCACTTTATTGGGTATATGTAAAGCCTGGTATACACTATGAGTTTTGTTTTAGAAAAAAAAAACCTGTCAGCTCCGGTTGGAGCCGTTGTACCAACTGTGCGAAGTTAGTACAGCGATCTCCCCTCCTGAGCTGTTGTGTTCTGACAGGGGGACGGCCCCCCCACCAGAACACTCTGATCAGAACTCTCCTCTATTGGGTGAGAGCTGTTTTTCCAGCATGCTCGTCCGGACACACAGGGTGGCATACACACGGGCCGAATGTTGGCCATTTTTTTTTAAACCGTCTGATGTCTCCTGACAGTCGGTCCGTGTGTACGGGGCTTAAGGGTTTACAACCACTTTAACACAGCAGCTAGGCAATTAGTATTTTCAAAAGGAAGGATAAGCAAAATCTATTTTTTTTATCAGGTTTCCATTAAGGCCCCTTTCACACTTATGCGACCTAAAAGTCGTGCGATTTTACCACAATTATTTTGCCGCGATTTTACCACGATTTTGACTGGACTTGAAGCAATGCCTATGTCTATGGACCTCAAAACGCAATAAAATCAGCCCAGAGGAGTGCAGGGACTAGGGATCGACCGATTATCGGCACCACCGATATATCGGGGGCCGATATGCACTTTCCCCAATATATCGGAATCGGCCCCTGACGGTTACCGATATTGCTGATATTTCGGGAAAGTGCTGTTCCGGAGTGATGCCTGCAGCTGAAGACATCACCCCAGTACCGGCGTACATAGCCGACGGTTGGCTGACTTGTAATGACAACCAATGGCTGAGAAGCCACTCGGCTGTCATTACAAGGAGTGGGAGGGGGCGTCTCCCCCCTCCCACCGCCTTCCGCGGCTCGCCTGGGTGTCCCGTCCCACCGGGGGACACGGGCATCCTACCTCCACGGCCGCCGAAGAGAAGACCCGATCAAAGCCACATTCGGCTCTGATTGGGTCTCCATGTAAAACACCCGGAAGTGATGTCATGACATCACTTCCGGGTACTCGGCGGCAGATTAAAAAAACTGACAGCATTCAAAACAGCACTGAATGCTTTTCAGTGCCGAGGAGGGGTTTGGGCTCTTTTATACCCCCAGACCCCTCCACTAGGAGTACCTGTGAAGAAAAAAAAAATAATTTTTTACATGTCTGAAAATATCAGCATATACCGATACCGATATCCCATGACGAAAATATCGGTATCGGCATTAAAAAAACGATATCGGTCGATCAATAGCAGGGACTACTTTGAAGTCACACATATATGAACGGTACTCATTGGAAATCATTGAGTACGACTTGTAATGCGACTTTGCAATCCCAAATCGCAGGACAAGTCGCAAAAGTGTGAAAGGGGCCTAGGGTGTTTTGTTATCTGCACTTGCTTCTGTTTGTTCTTGTCCTCTGCCTTCCCTTTCTTTTCTGCATGGTTTGTTTCTACAATTTGACATTCTTAATAAAAATAATAAAAAGATAAAGGTTTGCTCTGAAAGGTGTTCCTCTTTACTATTCCAATACGTTTTCCTGGAGGTGGAAAGTGTGCAGCCAGTGATGGAGGATGTACAGGGGGCCGAATGGCTCCATGTGTGTATGTTGCTGTGTTGACTCACATGACCCAAGCTTTTGGCAGGGGTGCAGGACATCTGTCTTGGCAGAGTCCCTGTGAATGTTTACTCATGTATAAGCAAAAATTCGAGGAGCTCATCACACTTCACAAAACATCTTCCACTTTATTTTACAGTATACAATACTACTGTACTAGCATTACAGGTAAAATAAACCTGTGCCTTTGCTGCCCTCTGAAAATGCTGTTTCCCTGGCTGTCACTTTAAACCATTAACTTTATACTCATATCAGGCATCGTGACTTCTTCCCATAACAGCTTGCTTGTTCTAGGTCAGTAAATCAGAAACTATTATTACCAGAGACAGCCAGAGGGCTAGCATTTTCTGAAGGTGGCTAGCAAATTTTTTTTCAGTAGAAGTTTTCTGTAAAGAATAATATTTTCTGCCCTAAGGTTGCATCCCTAAAATTAAGCATATCTAAACTCAAGAACAAAAATGGAGCATGGTGCAGGCTGCCAGTCTTTAGGATCCTTTCATACTAACGACAGTGAAAAAAAAAAAAAAAGAAAGAAGATTAAGTGCCCAGGTGATCAACGGTTGTATAACAAAAAGAAGGAATCAGAACAAAGTGCTGCCAATTAGCTGCAGGTGGTCCCACATAAAAACAGGAAAAAGATATATCAGCGCATGTTTGTATTCCTCTCTTTAGCTAAATAGTATCTTCTGTGTATCTAAAGTGCTAATGCGTCACAGTGACTCATAAAATTACCATAATTATCATGTCTAAAAAAAATAAATAAATAAAAATATATATATTTTTTAAAAAAATACCCACACAAAAAGTACCAAGTGCAATATAATCTGTGCAATCAAAATATATATATAGCCTCAAAAAGTGCTGGTGCAAAATGAATACTAAAAATCTCCGTGCAAGACAATCAAACCCAATAAGAATATATATATATATATATATATATATATATATATACAAAATATATGAAAACATATATAGAAAACCAAGATTAATTCATCAATAAACTCATATAAAACATGTATAAAAAATATAATTGAAATAATAATTCTTAAAGACTGCCAATAGCGTAATTTCCTAAAATTATCTTCATTTTTTTATTTAAAACAGCCAGTATCCTTGTAAATCCCTGTGCACTGAATTGACATCTTTAAGAAAAAAACACACCAGCTTTTCAATCTATCTTCTCAGAACTACACAACTCCTTCCCCATATGTATTGAAGATATGGAGAGGATGAGGCACTTGCTGCCTAATTATACAGAAGAACACCTCACTTTTTATGAATGAGGAGATGAGGAGGTGTTCTTCAGTCCTAACACACTTCATAGTTACATAGTTACATAGTTAGTCAGGTTGAAAAAAGACACAAGTCCATCTGGTTCAACCAAACAAAAAAAAAAAAAACACAGTGTTGAAAACCCAACCATACAATCCCATATACACAATCCTATACCCACTGTTGATCCAGAGCAAGGCGAAAAACCCGAGCAAAGCATGATCTAATTTGCTACAGCAGGGAAAAAAATAATCCTTCCTGATCCCCCGAGAGGCAATCGGATATTCCCTGGATCAACTTTACCTAAAAAAAAAAAAAAAAATTAGTACCCACTTCCTGTATATTAAGTACACCCAGGAAAGAATCCAGACCCTTTTTAAAGCAATCTAGTGAGCTAAATCAAATGTATAATAATAGCCCAATCTGTGCGCCTCAGTTCGTTATATCATACATTCAGCGGCGCTTCAGCACACACAATGTATGTGTGCAAGTATATTAGTCAGTTCCTGCAGTGCTTCAGGGCCTGCAATTGCAAACTAGTCCCAACTCCACAGGATGAGCAGTCACAGCCAGCAAAAAGATTTCTCCTCTGATGTTCAGCACCAGTGATTGTACACACAGTATCACTAATCCTTCACCACACCGACTGTGCACCCCTATGAAGTGGCCACTCACCAAATTGCCCTTGAAATATCGCCTTTATGCATAAGCTGCATGAGCCCTTGCTTCTGGTCGGTCTGTCATCTCTTGAGCACGTCCAGATCCTATCCGTCCACCAGGGGTCACTATCAGGCTGTATATCTCCTCAGTGCAATTTGTAAGCAAACGACATGAAGCAAGAGAGTAGTGTAATACTGTTTCGACTTTTCTAATTAAATAAAACTTCCCTCCCCTTCAGCGTATATGCTTACATTTCAATCACCCTTTGCACGCATATCATAGACACAGAGGCTTTGAAAGGTACCGCCGCTCGCCGACCGCGAGCTAGTCCCTGCTGTGGATTACAGCGCTCCTGCGGCTAACAGGCGAGATCCAGAACAACAGCGGTATCCTCCCTTCGTCTCCTCAGCAGCAGCGTACGTGCATCCTGACCAGTTTCGTCTGGTAGACTTCGACAGAGTCCTCTGTTGAATGTCTGGATCTCGCCTGTTAGCCGCAGGAGCGCTGTAATCCACAGCAGGGACTAGCTCGCGGTCGGCGAGCGGCGGTACCTTTCAAAGCCTCTGTGTCTATGATATGCGTGCAAAGGGTGATTGAAATGTAAGCATATACGCTGAAGGGGAGGGAAGTTTTATTTAATTAGAAAAGTCGAAACAGTATTACACTACTCTCTTGCTTCATGTCGTTTGCTTACAAATTGCACTGAGGAGATATACAGCCTGATAGTGACCCCTGGTGGACGGATAGGATCTGGACGTGCTCAAAAGATGACAGACCGACCAGAAGCAAGGGCTCATGCAGCTTATGCATAAAGGCGATATTTCAAGGGCAATTTGGTGAGTGGCCACTTCATAGGGGTGCACAGTCGGTGTGGTGAAGGATTAGTAATACTGTGTGTACAATCACTGGTGCTGAACATCAGAGGAGAAATCTTTTTGCTGGCTGTGACTGCTCATCCTGTGGAGTTGGGACTAGTTTGCAATTGCAGGCTCTGAAGCACTGCAGGAACTGACTAATATACTTGCACACATACATTGTGTGTGCTGAAGCGCCGCTGAATGTATGATATAATAAACTGAGACGCACAGATTGGGCTATTATTATACATTTGATTTTGCAAGTTTTACGTTTACAGTGGCAGCTAGTGCATTAAAAGGATGCACAGAGTGACATGTTTTACATGATTTTATCTACATGATTTTATTTACTATTTATTCATGATTTGAGTAGATATATTTATTTCTTTATACCTTACACTGATTTATATATATATTTTAGCGCCGGGCGGGTGGTTGACGTTTTTTAGCATCAGTTACCTTTTACAATATTAATCTAGTGAGCTAGCCAGAACCACCTCTGGAGGGAGTCTATTCCACATTTTCACAGCTCTTACGGTGAAGAAACCTTTCCGTATTTGGAGATGAAATCTGTTTTCCTCTGGATGTAAAGAGTTCCCCCTTGTCCTCTGTGTTGACCTTAAAGTGAATAACTCAACACCAAGTTCACTATATGGACCCCTTATGTATTTATACATGTTGAACATATCCCCCCCCCCCCCCCTTAATCTCCTTTTCCCAAGAGAGAATAAATTCAGTTCCTCTAATCTTTTCTCATAGCTGAGCTCCTCCATGCCTCTTATCTGTTTGGTCGCCCTTCTCTGTACTTTCCTTTTTAAGAACTGGTGCCCAAAACTGAACTGCATATTCCAGATGAGGTCTTCCCAATGATTTGTACAGGGGAAAAATGATATCTCTCTCTCTGGAGCCCATGCCTCTGTTAATACAAGAAATTACTTTGCTTGCTTTGTAAACAGCAGCTTGGCATTGCATGCTATTATTAAGCTTATGACCTACCAGAACACCCAGATCCTTCTCCGCTATGCATTCCCCAGTTGTACTCCACCTAGTATGTATGATGCATCCATATTCTTAGCCCCCAAGTGCATAACTTTACATTTATCAACATTAAACCTCATTTGCCCAATGAAACAGTGCATTGAGGTCAGCTTGTAAGTTGGAGACATCCTGTAAGGAAGTTATTCCACTGCATAGCTTGGTGTCATCTGCAAAGACTGAAATGGTGCTTTTAATCCCAGACCCTATATCATTTATAAAGATATTAAAAAGTAAGGGTCCCAACACTGAACCTTGGGGTACACCACTGATAACCTTAGACCATTCAGAGTAAAAATCATTAACCACTACTCTGAATCTTTCCAAGCCTGTAGACTTTACCTTACACATTAGCCGTGTGTGGGGAACTGTGTCAAACTCTTTTGCAAAATCCAAGTATACTACGTCCACAGCCACCCCTCTGTCCAAGGTTTTACTTACCTCCTCATAAAAGGAAATCAGATTTGTTTGACAACTTCTGTCTTTCATGAATCCATGTTGTCTGTTGCTTAAAATATCTTTTTCCAGCAAGAACTCATCTATGTGGTCTTTTATTAAACTCTCCAGTATCTTCCCGACTATAGAAGTTAAACTAACAGGTCTATAGTTACTTGGCAACTTCCTGTTCTAGGGTGACAATGCTGCTCCTCCATAGATGTAGTAAAGTTAAGCCTCGTACACACACGTCAAAATTCGGCAGGGAATTTTCCTCTGACGACCGATCTGCCGATTTTCGGCTTGTTAGTATGATGCTTCCGACAACCGACTCCGACTTTTCGGCCGAAAAAAATGTGGTGTGCAGGCTATAAAATTTTTGTCCTCTGTCAAAACACGTCCGATTTTCGTGCAGTCAGTACAGATTTCGACAGGGAAAAATCTTATGAGCAAGACTGGGCATGCTCAGAGAAGAAAGAACACAAAGAAAGCAAACCAACACATGACATCACTTCTGAAGTAGAATTTTGTCGGTTGACAAAAGTCCAGTGCAGTCTAGGCACATTCCAACCAACAAAACACCACTCTGGACAAAAGACGGACGACCGGTCGGCGGAAAATCGTTGCGTGTGTACTAGGCTTTAGTGTTGTCACCCTAGGACAGGAAATATGTTACTGACATGGTCAACAGGTGGAAATACAGGAAATAAAACCTATAAAAAGAAAACAAATGCAGCCACCACATCTACGCACTGATAAGCAGAAGTGTAACTATAGGGGTCGCAATTATGACCTGGCTCCATGCTTCAGGGAGCCCATGCAGCTCCCCTGACATATTATGCTCCACACCTGGATAGGAGGGGTGGTGGGTGGGGCATATAGAAGAATCAATGCCCTCCATTTTCCTTCTGCAGCCACTGAAAGCCAGCTGTTCCTCCTCTCCCTCCCGCTGAAATTCAGGGGCTGCAGGAGAAAATTTGACTGCATTGGTTCCTCTATATGCTGTCCCCGCTGTTACTCCTATCCAGGTTACTTGTTCCCTGCTGCCTCCGTGTGCTCCCCTGGCCCCCCTCACTCCCCCTGCATCCCTGCCAGCTTTCCCCCTCCCCTCTCTTGCTTCTGCGGGGGAGGTGTCAGGATGGAGAGTGAGGAAAGGGCCGGTAAATGACATGTTCCTTTTCTGAATGGACACAGTGAGTGATCAGTACAGATTGCTTCTGTGTCCATTCATAACTGTATGCTTAAGTTTGTGAATGAACTAGAAGCTCTGTGCAGTGCTATTCCTGTCCATTCATTCTGTGCAGCAGAAATGGAGATTGAGGGCTGTGTCCTCAGTCTCCTTTCTCTGTCTCAAATGTGAAACATCAGAGGTCTATGTTGACTCCTGATATCTCACCAAAGCTCCCCAACAGGGCTCCTAAAAAAAATGTATTACTGACAGACACCATTCAAAGTCCTATCGACATCAGTGGTGGAACTACTAGGGTTGCAAAGGTCATACTTGCGACCGGGCCCTAGCATTCCACCACTGCGGGAGGGCCCCAAGATGGCAGGAAGGGGGCCCGCTGTGGGACTGTAATAAGGGCTCGGCATGGTTTCTTGCACCAGGGCCCTGAAGATCCTAGTTGAGCCTCTGCTGATCAACTACAACATATTACATTTTTGTTCTTGGTTTTAGATACACTTACCAAACGTATTGGGATGCCTGCCTTTACACGCACAGTCGTAGTCCCTAGGGTTCAATATTGAACAGCTTCAACTCTTCTGGGAAGGCTATCCACAAGGTTTAGGAGTGTGTCTATGGGAACGTTTGACCATTCTTCTAGAAGCGCAATTGTGAAGTCAGGCACTGATGTTGAAGAGAAGGCCTGGCTCGCAGTCTGCACTCTAATTCATCCCAAAGGTGTTCTGTCAGGTTGAAGTCAGGACTCTGTGCAGACCAGTCAAGTTCCCCACCCCAAACTTACTCATCCATGTCTTTATAGACATTGCTTTGTGCACTGGTGCACAGATATATTGGAACAGGAAGGGGCCATCCTTAAACTGTTCCCACAAAGTTGGGAGCATGAAGTTGTCCAAAATGTATTGGTATGCTGACACCTTAAAGGCCCGTACACACGAGTGGAAATTCGGCCGATTTTCGTCTTGTTAGTATGATGCTTCCGACAACCGACTCCGACTTTTCAGCCGAAAAAATCCTGGTGTGCAGGCTATAAAATTTTTGTCGACTATCAAAACACATCCGATTTTCGTCTCATTAGTACAGATTTTGATGGGGAAAAATCTTATGAGCAAGACTAGGCATGCTCAGAGATGAAAGAACACAAAGAAAGCAATCCAACACATGACATCACTTCTGAAGTAGAATTCTGTCGTGCGGGAAAATTTGTGTGCAGTCTAGAGCACATTCCAACCAACAGACACCACTCTGGACAAAAGACGGACAACCGGTCGGCGGAAATTTGTTGCGTGTGTACGAGGCTTAAGAGTTCCCTTCACTGGAACTAAGGGGCCAAGCCCAACCCCTAAAAAACAACCCTACACTACACCAAATGATTTTGTCCAGTGCACAAATCAGGGTTCATAAAGACATGGATGAGCGAGTTTGGGATAAAGGAACTTGACTTGCCTGCCCAGAGTCCGGACCTCAACCCAATAGAACACCTTTGGGATGAATAAGAAGGCAGATTGCGAGCCAGGCCTTCTCTCCAACATCAGTGCCTGATCTCACAAATGCGCTTCTGGAAGAATGGCCAAACATTCCCATAGACACATTCCTTAACCTTATAGACAGGCTTCCCAGGAGAGTTGAAGCTGTTAAGGATGGGCCAACTCAATATTGAACCTTATGGACTAAGACTGGGATGCCATTAAAGTTCATGTGCGTGTAAAGGCAGGCGTCCCAATACTTTTGGTAAGATGGTGTATATTTCCAATAACACCACATGCAAGCAGCCTTTAATGTATTTATTATAGGTACCTATTTATGTATGCAGTACTTTACACATATATTATACATTCACATGAGTCCCTGACCTCAAGGAGCTTTCAATCTAATGTCCCTAACTCACATTCATACATACACATACTAGGGCCAATTTAGACCAATCTTCCAGCATGTCTTTGGAGTGTGGGAGGAAACCCACAGAGGCACAGGGAGAACATACAAAAGCTGGGAAGGTTGGTCTGTGGTTGGGATTTGAACCACAGACCATACTGCTGCCAGGTGAAAGCGCTGACCACTTAGTCATTGTGTAATGCATGGGTGTCCAACCTTTTGGCTTCTCTGGGCCACATTGAGTGTAGAGAAATTCTCTCGGGCCGCATATAAAATATATACTATAGTTAAGGTATATAAGTAATAAAATGCCGTTGCGCCCTTCCCGCTCGGCCGCACCCCCCCCCCCCGCACTAATTTAACACAACTAGATGATGATCAAATGAAATTGAATCAGTATACAGAGGTTTACTTGTTCTGAGAGATATTAAAGGAACACTACTACCACCATGACCACTTCAATGATTTGAAGTGGTCATGGTGGTAGGAGTCAGAAGCACTGCACATGCTCACATCCCCCCCCCCCCTCCCCTCCAAGGCAGCCTATTAGTTGGAAGCCGCTGTGGCCATGCCCCCAACCCGACTTCCTTCCTTCCCAGCAAAAAAGAAAATTGTCAGGGGGCAGTGGGCCGCATTGCCTGGGGTTCCGGGCCGCATGTGGCCCCCGGGCCGCAGGTTGGACATGCCTGGTGTAATGGATACTTTTATTACTGAAATATGTACCCTTGCAGGTCTTCTTTCAATAACATAATACCACCAGAAGCATGTATCCAAAGTGCTGCAAAAAAGTATCAAAAGCTAACAAAACACTGCAGGTGTAACTACTTGACTTAATTGGAAGATAAGTAACAATGTACAAAGTGTTACATCCTCCACAGACTACACTGCACATCTCACTGATCAGTACAAGGATCTGACTGCTGTTCTACAAAACACACTTTTGAACTGATGAGAATAAATCAAAAACTGACTAAGGCCCCTTTCACACTGTCCGCTCCATCTTCAGACTCTGTTTTTCTCAGTGGGAGATCGATCCGGCGATCCCCGCTGAGCAGGCCGATGGCAGCTCCGTCTCAGCTATGTGTGTAGAGATAGAGCTGTCAGATCCCCGCTGTTCTCTATGAGGGAATCGGATGAGAATGGACAGGCGGTCCGATCCCATCCAATCTCATCCACCAGACAGATGGAAAATAAGGTTTACATCCTTCCGGATTTGACATACAGGATCGGATCGGATGGCAGCGGGTGTCAGCAGAGATGTCTCCGCTGACATCCGCTGCCCCATAGAGATGCATGGGGCATCCGTTCAGATCCGTCTAAAAAACTGACAGGCGGATCTGAATGGTCCGCATGTGTGAAAGGGGCCTTAGGGTCCTTTCACAGGAATGATCTGATCAGATCCGCCTGTTAGTTTTTTAGGTGGACCTGATCGGATCCTCCATGCATCACTATAGGGCAGCGGATGTCAGCGGAGACATCTCTGCTGACACCCGCTGCCATCCGCATCCGATCCTGTCCATGAAATCTGGACGGATGAAAACCTTATTTTTCATCCGTCCAGCGGATCGGATGAGAACGGACATCCGATCTCCCCATAGAGAACAGTGGGGAGCTGACAGCTCCCTCTTTGCACACAGAGCGGAGCCGGAGCTGTCATCCGCCTGCTCAGCGGGGATCTGCGGATCGATTCCCCGCTGAGAAGCACTGAGTCCGACGACGGAGGCGGACCATGTGAAAGGAGCCTAAGGTGCAGAGACACTCACTAGAGACATTGAAACCAAATCCTCAAATAAATCAAATAGAGAATCAAATGAAGGAGAGGCAAAATTAGACCAGAATGAAAAAGAATAGATGTCATATATATCACTGCACTAAATACAACAACATTTCAATTAAAATGTTAAAAGAGAAATCCAGGTTTATAAAAAAATAGACTTAGTGGATACTGCATCTGTCCCTTGCCAGCTCTGCACTGAGAGCTGAGCAATCAAACACCACTGATCACTCAGTTCTCCCCTCCGCTCTGAGCATGGAGCCATGACTGTCAGTCAGTGGCTCTCTGCTCTTCCCTCCAGTGCCGGGCTGTGCAGGGGGCAGGAGCTGATGGCTCAGCCTCTTAGCAGAACGCTGAGAGGCTGAGCCTGCTGCCAATCCCAGCATCTGGATGGATTCTGACTGTAAAGTCGGGATTGATCCAGAGCCTGGACTGGCTGAGTAACATCAGCTGACAGCTTGCTTCAGCCTGCTGTCAACTGAAAACAGGTCACAACAAACTGCACTCCTGTGATCCATAGGAGAAGTAGGGTCAAAAAAGCTTTAGCCATACTTCTTCTATATTGACAGCACACATATTACATAACAGGTAAATAAAATATTATACACTCACTGGCCACTTTATTAGGTACACCCGTTTAATTGCTTGGTAACACACATTGCTAATCAGCCAATCACATGGCAGCAACTTAATGCATTTAGGCATCTAGACTTGGAGAAGGTGACTTTCTAAAGTTCAAACCGAGCATCAATGGGGAAGAAATAGGATTTAAGTGACTTTGAACGTGGCATGATTGTTGGTGCCAGACGGGCTGGTCTTTAAAAAACGAATGATCTACTGGGATTTACACGCACAACAATCTCTAGGATTTACAGAGAATGATCCAAAAAAGAGAAAATATCCATTGAGCGGCAGTTGTGTGGAGGAAAATGCCTTGTTGATGTCAGATCAGAGGAAAATGGGCAGACTGGTTTGAGATGATAAAAAAGCAACAATAACTCAAATAACTGCTTGCTACAACCAAGGTATGCAGAATACCATCTCTTAATGTGCAACACATTGAACCTTGAAGCAGATAGGTTACAGCAGCAGAAGACCACACCAGGTGCCACACCTGTCAGCTAAGAACAGGAAACTGAGGCTACAATAGGCACAGGCTCGCCAAAATTGGACAATAGAAGATTAGAAAAATGTTGCCTGGTCAGAAGAGTCTCAATTTCAGCTAAGACATTGAAATGTTATTTGTTTTCAGGCAGAACCTGAACCTTTAATCTCTGGAATTCCTCCTGAAAAATAGCAGTGCACTTCCTGACATGTGGTTGTGCCTAGGCACTCTTGTGCACCCAACATCATAGCTGTATATCTGCAATGTGAGAGCTAAGGCACTGCTTCTTCTGGCTGTTAGTCTTGTGAGATTTGGTGATATCACTACTATGCTGCTCATTGTTCTCTTTGCTGGAGGCTCTAAAACAAGGAAGAAAGAACCCTGCCTCTACCAAAATGGCCGCCTCCACACAGGGACCCAGTGCAGAACAAGAAATGGTAAGTAATAGGGAAATGATCAGCTGCAAGGAGACCACATGCAATACTGGTGACTAGGGATGGGCTCAGGCGTGTTCACATCCTAGTCCCAACCCACTTGAGAAATCCCGCCAGGAAGCCGTCACTACACATTGCCAATCATAGGCAGCGAGGCATGTCCTTGTCCGCAGATGCACATACACACGCTACCTAATTTGGCGGTGTGCAGTGACGGCTTCCTGGTGAGATTTCTCAGGTGGGTTGGGACTAGGATCTGAACACGCTTGGGCCCATCCCTACTGGTAACTAGTTCCTGCCTTTTTTTTTTTGGCACAGCTTTCAGCTTTTAGTTCTTCTTTAACAATCAGGATGATGTAGATGAGCTACAATTAAGTAGTGGTCAGGGGCAGGTTTTACTTTGTGCACGCTAAGGGAAGCATGTACGGATCAAGCTAAAATATTATGATAAATCTGTCTCCATACCTTCCCCGTTACTCCTGTTTAGTATTACATTGCCACGTAAAAAAGAATCGACACTTTGCCCCCATAGTCTTTTCGGTATTATGGAATTTATATAATATTGTTATGAAATCACGCTGTATTATTAACCACTTGACCTCCAGAAGATTTTACCCCCTTCATGACCAGGCAATTTTGTTATTTGGTACTGCGCTACTTTAACTGGTAATTTTGCCGTCATGCAATGCTGTACACCAAATTAAATTTATATATTTTACTTCACACAAATAGAGCTTTTTTTTAGTGGTATTTGATCAGCTCTGCCTTTTTTTTTTTTTTGCGATATAAAAGCTAAAAAAAACACAATTTTTGAAAAAAAAAAAAAAACTATAGTTTTTACTTTCTGCTACAAAACATATCTAATGAAAAAAAAATCTTATTTCTTAATACATTTTGGCCAAAATGTATTCTGCTACATGTCTTTCATAACAAAAAATCCCAATAATCGTATATTGATTGGTTTGCTTAAAAGTTCTATCGCCTACAAACTATGGTATACTGTATATACTGGAATTTTTTTTTTTTATTTAATGGCGGTGATCAGTGACTTATAATGGGAATGCAATAGTGCAGTGGCAATCTGACACTAACTGACACTTTACATAGGTAATTTTATTGCATATTTTAATGATGATGCTTCTGTTTAAACTGAAGCCCACAATATCCACAAGTTCCAGATTTTGTTTCTTTGTCCAAGTTAATGTATACTTTAGGATGACCCAAAGCTCCACCTCCTCCATCACACGATACAATTCGGTTTTCAGATTCAATAATAGGCTGTTCTTCAATCCGCTTAACAGCAAACTGCTCATACACCTCTTTATGTTTCCCAACAAATCTTACTTTCCTGTAGTCATTTTCCTCATCTACCTGTCCGGTGTGGGTGACCTTCTCTCCGGTCATGGACTGCAGAGTGCTGTGATGTCTCCAGCTTTGTATCCTCACACACCCCAAGCCGAGGGCTGCACGGCCCAATGTGCCCCCATCCAACCCCTTTCCCACTACACCCCTGACAGAAACAGGACCCAGCGCAATCCAGGAGGCCGCCATGTTTAATGTCACCCCCGGCTCGTTTCCCCCTGACCCACTAACTGACACTTTATGGGACCTGACTAACTGACACTGACATCACCAGTGACATTAATACAGTGATCAGTGATAATAATACACACTGTCACTGTAATCACACTGGCTAGGAAGGAATTAACATCTAGGGCGATCAAGGGGTTAAATGTGTGCCTAACTACATCATAGAGATAGAAAGATCATTCTCTCTGTACAGAGAGAACCTGGAAGCAGGCAGCGGCGTATGTACGCTTTGCCTGTGCACGCCGCCCATCCGCAGTACATTGCGGGCAGGTGGACTGCAAGTGGTTAAAGTGACATTAAAGTCTATTTTTTTTTTATAAAAAGGATGTTATACTTACCTGCTCTGTGCAAGGATATTGCACAGGGTGGCCTCAACATCTTCTTTTTTGACTCCACACCAGCTGCAAAGTCCTGGTCTTCTCCAAGAGGGGGCAAGCGGACTCCCAAACTGGGCTGTGTGCATTCATGGACACACACAGTGCTTCTCAGCCATACCCCCGGTTCCCACATCACAGGATTTAACTGACAGCAGCAGAAGCCAATGGCTCTCTCTGCTGCATGTGTGAGACTAGGAAGAGAAGGAGAGAGGAGCTGCAGCCAAGCACAGTGATGGATTGAGATGGGGCTCAGGTAAGGATTAAGAAATAGGGGAGGGGGCAAGTGTCATAAGTTTTCATTTTATCTTAATGCAGAAAATGCATTAAAGCAAACATTATTTTGTGTTTAGAGCACTTTAAGTATTAAATGATTTTAACTTCTTCCGGACCGCGCGCCGCAGATATACTGCGGCAGGCAGCCCCTCCTGTGTGAACTGACGTAGCCCTACGTCGGTCGCGCGCCTGCTGCTCCCACCCCCACTCGGCAGCGGGGACTCCGATGCACGGGGCCGGCGGCTCCGATTGCCGCCAGTCACCCGCAATCGCTCCCCACTGAGAGAGAAGGACGGTCAGCTATTGTAAACACAGCAGACTGTTCTTCTCTCTGGAATGATCACATAGATCTTCTACAGTGGGGATCGAAAGTTTGGGCACCCCAGGTAAAAATTTGTATTAATGTGCATAAAGAAGCCAAGGAAAGATGGAAAAATCTCCAAAAGGCATCAAATTACAGATTAGACATTCTTATAGTATGTCAACAAAAGTTAGATTTTATTTCCTTCATTGACACTTTCAAAATTACAGAAAACAAAAAACCGGCGTCTGCAAAAGTTTGGGGAGCATGCAGAATTTATAGCATGCACTGCCCCCTTTGCAAGGCTGAGACCTGCCAGTGTCATGGATTCAGGGGCGTACCTAGAGCATTTGGCACCCGGGGCGGATCCTATATCTGGCACCCCCCCCCAGGCGACGAACTGCCCATTGATGTGTCACGTGTAAAATGTATGGAGACCCCCTTTTACATTACACAGCCCCCGTTCCCCTGGACCCCTTTACATTACACAGCCCCCGTTCCCCTGGACCCCTTTACATTACACAGCCCCCTTACCCCTGGACACCTTTACATTACACAGCCCCCGTACCCCTGGACCCCTTTACATTACACAGCCCCCTTACCCCTGGACCTCCTTACATTACACAGCCCCCGTTCCCCTGGACCCCTTTACATTACACAGCCCCCGTACCCCTGGACCCCTTTACATTACACAGCCCCCTTACCCCTGGACCTCCTTACATTACACAGCCCCCGTTCCCCTGGACCCCTTTACATTACACAGCCCCCATACCCCTGGACCCCTTTACATTACACAGCCCCCTTACCCCTGGACCTCTTTACATTACACAGCCCCCGTACCCCTTTACATTACACAGCCCCTGCACCCCTGGACCCCTTTACATTACACAGCCCCCTTACCCCTGGACCCCTTTACATTACACAGCCCCCGTACCCCTGGACCCCTTTACATTACACAGCCCCCGTACCCCTGGACCCCTTTACATTACACAGCCCCCTTACCCCTGGACCTCTTTACATTACACAGCCCCCATACCCCTTTACATTACACAGCCACCGTACCCCTGGACCCCTTTACATTACACAGCCCCCTTACCCCTGGACCCCTTTACATTACACAGCCCCCCATTGGAACCCTTTACATTACACAGGCCCCATCCCCCCATGGAACCCTTTACATTAAACAGCTCCCACCCCCCGATGGAACCCATTACATTACACATCCCCCCAATAGAACCCATTACATTACACAGCCCCATCCCCCATACAACCCTTTACATTACACAGCCCCCCCAATATAACCCCTTTACAATACAAAGCCCCCACCAATAGAACCCCTCTACAATAAATCCCCCCATAGAACCCCTATACAATACAAAGCCCCCCATAGAACCCCTATACAATACAAAGCCCCCCCATAGAACCCCTATACAATACAAAGCCCCCCCATAGAACCCCTATACAATACAAAGCCACCCCATAGAACCCCTATACAATACAAAGCCACCCCCCCCAAAAAAGAACCCCTTTACAATACAAAGCCACCCCCCCCAAAAAAGAACCCCTTTACAATACAAAGCCCCCCTCCAAAGAACCCCTTTACAATACAAAGCCCCCCCTCCAAAGAACCCCTTTACAATACAAAGCCCCCCCCTCAAAAGAACCCCTTTACAATACAAAGCCACCCCCCCCCCCCCTCAAAATAACCCTACATGGCCTCAGCCGAAACACAGAGGTATTCTTGTGGCATTTTACTGATCAATCCATTTTTCCCTCCTGGCAGAGATCAATGACCCTGAGGGACAATACCTTATTTTGATCGGCCATTTGTCTGAATGCAAGGTCACTGTATATTCCTACTACACTCCTAGAAAAGATCATACCCCGTTTCTCTCCCATTTACTGCACTATTTAGTGGATGAATCACACAAAAAGAGCATCCCACTGATCTGCGGGGTTCTCTACCTATTTCTACATAAATCTCCTGCTTCTGCCCCTCTAGCTCGGTACACTTTCTTTCCAACAACTGTTACACCAACATTTCTTGCTAGATTCATGGTGAGAGCACAACTCAGCCAGCCAAAGTGGATCATACTCCTAAGCCTATTCACCTGAAGCTCACTAAAGACTCTTATTCCAATTTCCACCCTTTACAATACAACCCCCCCCTACCTTTTTAGGAGGAGAGCGGAGGAGGAGGAACTGTTTAAAGCAGAGGATGTGAGAGAGACTCACTGTCACTCCCGAGCCCTGAATACACAGCGGTCGGCGCCTCGGCGGGAACTGCAGAAGTTACTGTGCTGGTTAATGAGCAGGTGATTGGTTGATAGGCGGTCCTAGCAACCAATCGCATTCTCATTAACCAGCAGAGTAACTTCTGCAGTTCCCGCAGAGGCGCCGATCGCTGTATTCAGGGCTCGGGAGTGACAGTGAGTCTCTCTCACATCCTCTGCTTTAAACAGTTCCTCCTCCTCCGCGGCAGAAGCAGTCTGGCGGCCGGCCCCGGGTGTCACCCTTGTCTTCCCTGACACCCCCCTAATGTGTGGCACCCGGGGCGGACCGCCCCCCCCGCCCCCCCTATTGGTACGCCACTGCATGGATTGTTCTCAATCATCGTCTGGGAAGACCAGGTGATGTCAATCTCAAAGGTTTTAAATGCCTAGTCTCATCTGACCTTGCCACAACAATTAGCACCATGAGATCTTCTAAGCAGTTGTCTAGAAAACTGAAACTGAAAATAGTTGACGCTCACAAAGCTGGAGAAGGCTATAAGAAGATAGCAAAGCGTTTTCAGATGTCAATATCCTCTGTTCAGAATGTAATTAAGAAATGGCAGTCATCAGGAACAGTGGAAGTTAAAGCAAGATCTGGAAGACCAAGAAAAAATCAGACAGAACAGCTTGCAGGATTGTAAGAAAAACAATTCAAAACCCACGTTTGACTGCACGATCCCTCCAGAAAGATCTGGCAGACACTGGAGTTGTGGTACACTATTCCACTATAAAGAGATACTTGTACAAATATGGTCTTCATGGAAGAGTCATCAGAAGAAAACCTCTTCTACGTCCTCACCACAAAAATCAGCGTTTAAACTTTGCAAATGAACATATAGACAAGCCTGATGCATTTTGGAAACTGATGAGGTTAAAATTGAACTTTTTGGCCAGAATGAGCAAAGGTATGTTTGGAGAAGAAGGGGCACAGAATTTAATGAAAAGAACCTCTGTCCAACTGTTAAGCATGGGGGTGGATCAATCATGCTTTGGGGTTGTATTGCAGCCAGTGGCACAGGGAACATCTTACGAGTAGAAGGAAAAATGGATTCAATAAAATTTCAGCAAATTTTGGATGGTAACTTGATGCCATCTGTGAAAAAGCTGAAGTTAAAGAGAGGATGGCTTCTACAAATGGATAATGATCCTGAACACACCTCGAAATCCACGAAATCCATGGGGGATTACGTCAAGAAGCATAAACTGAAGGTTTTGCCATTGACTTCACAATTTCCTGACCTCAACATAATTGAAAATCTATGGATAGACCTTAAAAGAGCAGTAAAAAAAACAAAAAAAAAACAATAAAAATGACATAAATCCTTCCCGTAGTTAGTAGATGCGATACCTACGCAAACCAATCAAAATACGCTTATTGCAATTTTTTTTTTTTTTGATCAAAAATATGTAGCAGAAAACAAATTGGCCTAAAATGTTAAAAAAAATTTGATTTTGATTTTGATTTTTTGGGAATGTTATATAGCAGAAGGTGAAAAATAGTTTTTTTTTTTTTTTTCAGAATTGTCGCTCTTTTTTTGTTTAAATCGCAAAAAAATAAAAATTGCACAGGTGATCAAATACCCCCAAAAGAAAGTTCTATTTGTGGAAAAAAAAGGACATCAACTTTATTTAATTACAGCGTCACACGACCGCGCAATTGTCCGTTAACGTAACGCAGTGCCAAATCACAAAAAATGGCCTGGTCATTATGGGGGCAAATCCTTACGGTCCAGAAGTGGCTAATGAATGCACTGGGTGAAGACATGGGAACCATAGGCCCTATTTAGCAAAAGAAAGAACAGCATGCAAAGTTCAGAAACCCAACCAACCGAAACCCAAATATTTCTGATCAGCTTCACTGGACTGGGGCTCATTGGTTACAACAGATCACCTCGCCCCCAAATGAACCTCCCACTGTACACAGTTTTACTGAATAATATTGCGGGCTTTATTTATCTAAGCCAAGCATAAGCTGATGCTGGGAGTGGACAGTCATGCGTATGAGCAGGGATGAGTTTGGGTTTGGTACAATCAGGGAATTTAGCTGTATTGCTGGAAGATTCCCAGCCATGACACATATACAAAGGGGTGGGGAAGTTTGTGATATAATTGTCCTCCTAATATGGAATGGATGGAAGATCCTAACTGTAGATTATTGGACTGGAAGAGATGCGATCACGTGACAGCTTCCTGCAGGTTTAGGCAAACTGGGTTTGGACTGAGTTTGGAGTTTATCCACGTAAACATGTGTGTGTCAGTGTTACAGCCTAGGTTCAGGCTAAGATTTGGGTTAGGACAAGAGTTGTGTTATGTTAGTTCTTTTACAGTTTTGCAAATCATTTTTTTTCAGGTGTGGTAAATTATTTACTACCAAAATTGACAAAACTACCATGCCAATTATATGTTGTCAAATATGAAGCACTGTCTTGTTGATACAGGCACAGTAATTCATGACACGGAATGCTACAATCACTATTATGTCTGCTTTAGACTAAATTGGCAGCTAACATAGAAGAGCAGCCTGCACATTTAAGCCACATAAATATCAAAAATATCATTTTTTGTTCAGCTTTAAGAACTTTTGCACATGTATCTGAATACTATTAGAAGCTATTTGACATATAGTCATGTTAGAGGTATATGATCATCATGGAATACTTGCAATTTTGATGATAATGATTACTGGGCTATTTATGGGTTACCCCTATGTTCAGCACACCTCTGCAGGGGATCGACATTCAAGGAAAAAGCCATGTTCAAGTATATTATCTTTCAAATTACAGCTAAATTGTTCCCCTAAGAGAAGCTCTGATACTCTGGGTGTCTGCAGTTCACACACTTGCAATGTATGTTTTGTACTGAATCTGAGAATTAAGGATTTTTCTTGGTGGTCAAACTGTTGTCCAACCTCTATCTAAAGTGTATAAGTAGAATTTATACACAAGCCCAGGCAGACAGTTAAAATTTAGCTATAATCAGATGAAGCAAGATTTGAGACTGGACAGACCCATTCACCAATGATAGAATGTTCATTGTGGATCTTCCCTAAGTCCAAAGTAGGCCTTTGGTCCTTAAGACATCTCACCAGTCACGGAGCCCACACTTCATTCCAGAGCACTATCTTTCCTTCCATCGCCTCTTGTCTATATATATATATATATATATATATATATATATATATATATATATATATATATATAATTATATATATATAGCAAATCTTTTTTGGGGTAATGACACCACCGTTTTCAGGGATTCCCATCTCCATAAACCCCTGCACATTTTGTAAAAGCGTGATCTTCATTGGGTACCCATATGTGAGTGATCTAAGGAGAGGCAATGACCCCATTACTACTTCACTATATGCTGCTTGAATTGTGGCAAGTTTTTTTTGGAGATCTTTTCATCACTGACAAATACATAATTGAAATTTACGAGAATATGATTGTCTTGCAAAATATTTGTATTATATTGTATGTCCAGCTGCTCTTGTTATTCACACAGTATTTACAATGCTGTTTATTTAAGACACTGCTCTTCACTTCACCAGGTTTTCTCCCTGTGCTTCCCACTTCCTTAAGATGTCTAAATACTAAAATTTTCTGTCAAGCCCCCAGTGCCTGAATATATTAAATTTTACAATGCAATACAGATTTTGTAAAGCCTGAAAAAAAAAGTCTATAACTTTTCTACTCTTGCTTTATGTACCTTTTAGTGTAGCAAAATGTATTTGAAAGGTTCACGCAGTATTCGCTGATAATAATAATAAACACAGCATACTACAACAAAAAGCATCTTCAGAATTCACTTTGCTAAAGTCAAACTTGTAAAAGATGGATTTTAACATCTTCGTCTGGTCTTCTTAATTCAGTGTCTTCATCCAAGCTTTTTTTTGCTTCAGTGTCTTCGTCTGGTCTTCTTCAGGGGCTCGGTTTCTTGACTTGGTCTTCTTCTGGGTTCAGTGTCTTAGCCTAATCTTCCTCTGGGTCCAGTGTCTTCACCTGGTCTTCTTCTGGGTTTGGTGTCTTCTCCTGGATTCAGTGTCTTTGCCTGGTCTTCTTCTTCTAGTGACAGCACAAACATAATGCACTTTTGGCTCTGTATGCCACCAGAATAAAATTAAAATAAAACAATCCAAATATATTTGAAGTGCAGACTTTCAGCTTTAATTCAAGGGGTTGAATGTAAATATCAAGTACCACTTTTAGGAACTGAAACCATTTTTATACACAGCCCCCCATTTTCAAATGTAATTGGACACATAAATATAATCATAAATAAAATGTTAATTTTTTATATTCTGTTGAGAATCCTTTACTGACAATGACTGCCTGAAGTCTGGAACCCCTGGACATTATCAAAGACTGGGTTTTCTCCTTTCTGATGCTTTGCCAGGCTCTAACTGCAAATGTCTTCAGTTGTTCTTTGTTTGTGGGATTTTACCTTTAGTTTTGCCTTCAGCAAGTGAAATGCATGCTCAATTGGGTTAAGATCAGGTGATTGACTTGGCCAGTGCAGAATATTCCACGTCTTTTACTTCAAATTCTCCTGGGTTGCTTTTGCAGTGTGTTTTGGATCATTGTCCATCTGTACTGTGAAGCGCCATCCAATCAATTTTACTGCATTTGGCTGAATCTGGGCTGACAGTATATCTCTAAACACTGCAGAATTCATCCAGCTGCTTCTTTCACATCATAAATAAACACCAATGACCCTGTGCCACTGGAAGCCATGCATGCCCATGCCATCACACTGCCTCCACTATTTTTTACAGATGGCGTTGTGTGCTTTGGATCATGAGCTGTTCCAAGCCTTCTCCACACTTTTTTCTTCCTGTCATTTCCAGTTCTGGAAAAGCATTCTTTTGGACGGATGAAACTAAAATTAATCTGTACCGGAAGGACAGGAAGAAAAAAGTGTGGAGAAGGCTTGGAACAGCTCATGATCCAAAGCACACAACGCCATCTGTAAAAAATAGTGGAGACAGTGTGATGGCATGGGCATGCATGGCTTCCAGTGGCATGGGGTCATTTCTTTAGGTGGTCACAATGGCAAGGGAAAATTCCCTTGCTCCATTGCCAAAGGGAAAATAGGGGAGAGAAGGACATTCCTGATGTGTGCCTCTCCAGAAAGGAAACACCCATGGCAAATCAGTGTTAGTGCACACCCTAGACAAGTGGAAGCTATAGAGTAGTTGAACCCACTAAAGAAATGGCTCCTTAATATGCATTTTTTCACATTATAGTCCACAGATACTGGGCCAGAAGCTTTGACTATAGCAATAGTTAGCACGTATCCAAAATGTTGCAATTGCTAAGCATTATATACATTTAGAAATAATCTCCTGTTGTTAATATGTGTGTTCTTGCCAGCCAGATTAATTAATTAAATTAAGGACAGAATTACTTTAAAATGATGAGTCAAGACCACAGACAAAATTTTAACATCCCTATTTATTAAGGATATGGAGTGGTATGAGTCGCAATTCAGTGCATCCATCCTTCTTTCAAAATTATAATGATTAAGCCTTCATTGATGGAAAGTGACAGGGTGCTCTATCCAAAAGCTTCCTGGTACACTCCAACAACTATGGAACCAGCATAGCTTTGTTAGCCTTATACCATTCAAGTGGTATACCATCTGTTCCTGGGGTCTTATTAGCAATGAAAGAGTCAATTGCTTCCTCTATTTCTATAGCTTTGATGGGGTTATCAAAATAATTTGTCTCCTTTGGTAGAGAAGATTATTCAGTTCCAAAGACTTGTGGATATCCTAATCAGAGAGGCTGCTGTTCATAGAATATAGTTCATAGTATTCCTTGAAGGTGTTGTTGATTTGCATGGGCTCTGTGATAATAAACCCGACAGGACCAGAAATAGTAGGGCTTGTCCTGAGTTAATTAAGAGGGCGAGTCAATCAAAAAATCAGGGCTTAACCATTTTTCTTGCCCAAACAAATAATGTTAGTTGCTGTCCATTTAATATCTAGATTATACATTTTCTAATGAAAAATTAAGGTGTCAGTGCCATATTTATAGTACTATTACTAATTAATTAATTGCCATTATTACAGGCCATGTTGCTTTCTGGGCCCCTCTGTCTATGCAGAGCGGTGATATCATTCTTCTGTGTGATTATGTATGTTTGTTTGTTAGGCATTTGGACTAGCTGGGGGCTTCAGGTTTGACCCTACTTTGGATTTTTTGGGCCACCTTTCCCCTTCTTTCTTGCAGTAATATTGTCTTTGTGCCTCACCATTGAACCTTTGGTAAGTGTCATGGGGCATTTCCTACAATCCTTTTGGTCTGAAACTTTGTTATATTTGTGTCTTTGATATATTTAGTCATCTATGCTGGTTATTCACCTCTTTTTTTTTTTTTTTTTTATAGGACTTGTGCTTCTGGGGTGACACTAGCTTAAAATAGGCTCTATGAGGATTTTCTTTTTTTTTTTTTTTTTTTTTTTTAGGATTTTTCATACCTTCCCCAAGATTTATTTCATCTGAAGGCCCCTGTTTGGGGTTGTCCTCTATTTAGTAGGTGGGTATTTCCTCTTTATAATGCATATACCCTCTTATCAGGGTGATCTTTGGCGCATACAATCTCCAGACGCTTACTACTCTATCATTTTTTTCTTTTTTTGTTTCTTCCCGTCGCTGCCTCTTTTTACCCTTACACCTGTCCCTGAGAAGATATTGTGGGTTACTGCTCTAGTTTCCTTGATTTCTGAACTGTGTGGTCCCTTGGTGCGCATTCCATGTTGTTATATTTCCTCCTAATATATTTCTGTTATTGATTATGTTAACGGTCATTTTCTGTTTTTAATGTAAGCTCCCCTACTGCTTCTATAGAAGTGGCGTTACCCACGAAAGGTGTTGGGGCATAAGGCCTGTGATGGAAGCCTCCCTCCCAAGCACAGATCTGTCTGGATATCGCTAATTGTGACTGTGAATTCTTGAAGCACTTTATGGGGTCATTGCCCCCCACAGCAATATCTAAAGGGAGGTCACTGTTATGTTTTAGCTTGTATTGTTCCTATGTTAATAGACTTGTGTTGATGAAGTTTTGTACTGTTTTTAGATTTGCTTAAATTGTGTCTTGGACCTGGAAAATCCATCTTTCTCTATTCAAATTCATGCTACATAATTAGGAGGTGGTGCCCTAAGCATCCTATTTCTTGTTAGTGTATTTAAATCTAGTACATCTAACACTCCCCTCCCCCAGACTGACAATGCTACTGTCCAAAGATGCCTCCTGTGCTTGCTCATCCAGAGTGGGGGCACTCTGATACAGGAGGTGTGGTAATGCCCAGATCACCAGGTGAAAACAGAGGGAAAAATATCCTAAGAAAAGAAAACGAATGCAGCCACCAAATGTAATGATTGGTAAGCTGCAATATAGTACATTTTTGGTTTTGGGTTTAATACCGCTTTAAGGCAATGACGGGGAACAAGTATGCAGATCAAGGAAGTCAAATAAAATAAAAACACCTGATTTGCTTGCTTGTTCTGGGGCAGTGACTCACTTGAAAGTTAATGGATCAGTATGACAGCCAAGGAAGAGAAGTGTGGGGTAGTGTATGCACTTTCTTGGTGCAGGTGTCCTTAAATCCCAGCTGAACCTTCAGTTTAAATCCACAAAATACTTTTTCAGGGCAACAAAACAAAGGTTAGTTAAAGCGGAGTTCCGCCCTCAAAAACCACTTTGGGCCATCCGCTTGCTGAAAATCACCTAAAAAAGAAATGGATAGTCCAGATTTGTTTTTTCAATTACTTACCTTGTTATTGAAGAAAATATACTTACCTTTCTTCCACTTCCCCCCTCTGCGGCCGCGGCCCGCACTGTCTCTTCCTGCTTGCATTGACTCCTGGGAGCCGAACGTCATCGCTCCCAGGAATCAATGCGCCTGCACCGGCCCCGCTCGTCACTTCCGGGGCAGGCTCGTCATTCCCTGCTAAACAGCTTCTGGGCATGCCCAGAAGCTGTGCAGGGATGACGCGCCTGCTCCGGAAGTGACAAGCGGGGCCGGTGCAGGGCATTCTGGGACCGAAGAGGACAACGAAAAAGACGCCCAGGCTTCAGCTGCCCACACTAGACCATGATACCTGCAATCTTCTTTTCTTCAGTGGACTGAAATCCGTGTCTGAGCACCGGCCATTCAGCCATGGATATTTGAGATAGAAACACTGCTTTTTGTTTCCAGTTTTACTTGTCCAACCCCCTCCTGTGTCCTCAGTCTACACCCTCCACCCTACCCATAAGTGTTGGCTGGGAGCAAATGATGAAAGATGTGCAGAGTAAGGCCAGCCATACACCACTGGTTGCATAAAAGAAATTTGCTTGATTTCCCCTTCAATACAGACAGTGTTGATGCCGAAATCCCTCCTGCCAGGCCATTGTCTTCTCCCGGTGGGGGTCGGGAAAGCCATCCCCGCCGGAAGAAGAATGTGAATGCTAGCGGCTATAGCAGCTACTAGCAGTAACTGCAGGTAAAACTCGGCATGTTGGTTGTACCCAAGTTGATTGATTGATCAACTTGGTACATTCAGTCTGCCCATACACGGATCGAATTTTGTCCGGTTCCCGCTGAACCGGCAACGATTTAAACCATGTATGGCCTGCCTAAGTGTTGGGCACACGGGCGGGGGGGGGGGGGGTATTTAAAATTACAGGAGCATGTTGCAGAAAAGAAAAAAATTGATCTTTTGTTTTGTATGCTAGAGCTGCCAGTATATCATAGACCTACCAGATTTAGGAGATCTTAACCACAACTGGACAATGTATGAACCAGCACAGATAATCATAGACACCACACTTTTATGGAAATGCCAAAACAACCAAACATTGCTGCCCTGTTTCAAAGATGTATAATAAATATCCTTACTTTAGAAAATACTGCAATTACAACCACACTCAGCTGAAATCACTGACGAAACAAATAAACTCTCTTGTTATCTGTTTTTCAAAATCTCTCATCCCTAGAAAGGGGCACAATCAAAGCAAACTGATGGTCGATATTTCTAGAGGCTTAATTCACACACAAGTAGAATTCTGCTGCATGTAAAAATGTTGAAGAAAGTATAAAAATTGTGTTTTTAGCTTTACTTGAATTTGAATTTAAATCACTCAAGGCTGAACTCCAGGCAAATGAAAGTATAAAAATTGTGTTTTTTTTACCTTTAGGTTTATTTGCATTTAAATCACTCCAAGCTGAACTCCGGGCATACAGCTACATGTGCAATAGAATACATGAACTTTTTGCCTGCCAAAAGAATAATTCTGTTCAGCCAATTTAGTGATCCATTTTATGTGTGTGTGATGAGAAGTTACAACAGACTATTAATTTGAATAATTATCTTTGTTTTTTTTTTTTTGTTTTTTTTTAACACACCCCTTTTCTTGGGGCTAATTGGAAACTGTAGTTATTTTTTGGAGATCTGGCATACTGAGTGCAGAGCACCAAACCCAGAGATTGCTACAATGTCCAAAAGGCCCTAAAAAATGGGGTATGTTCTGATCCTTCTTAACTCCTAGCTTACTACTTCAATACAGGGCACTTTCAACCCCTTCCTGCTCAGGCCAATTTTCAGCTTTTAGCGCTGTCGCATTTTGAATGACAAATAGAGCCACAAATAAAGCCTTCTTTTGGTGGTATTTGAGCACCACTGAATTTTTTCTATTTGCTAAAATTTTGGAAAAAAAAGTTTTTCTTTATTTATGTTATAAAGTTTTGTAAAGAAGTACGTTTTCTCCTGCACTTATAAGCACTGATGAGTCTGCACTGAAGGGCACTGATGAGGCGGCACTGATGGACACTGATGAGGCGGCACTGATGAGGTGGCACTGATGGGCACTGATGAGGCAGCACTGATGGGTACTGATGAGGAGCCACTAATATGCAACACTGATTGGCACTGATATTCAGCATTGGTGGGCACTGATAGGTGGCACTGATAGGTGGCACTGATATGCAGAACTGATAGGTGGCACTGATATGCAGCAATGATGGTCACTGATAGGCAGCACTGATGGGTACTAATAGGTGGCACTGACGGGCACTGATCGGCGGCACTAATTGGCACTGATAGGAAGCATTGATGGGCACTGATACGTGGCACTGATGGGCACTGATGGATGGCACTTATGGGCACTGATGGGTGGCACTGATAGATGGAACTAATTGGCAGCACTGATGAGGAGGCACTGACAGGCATTACTAATGGGCACTGATTGGCATCCCTAATAGGCACTGAATGGCATCTTTCATGAGCACTGATTGGCATCTCTGGTGGCCACAGGTTGGCATCCCTAGTGGCATGGGTTGGCATCCCTGTTGGGCTCTAGTGGGCATCCCTGATGAATCTGCACTGATAATTGATTCACTGATTATCAGCAGTGACCCCCTATCAGGAGAGCCACCGATTGACCCTCCTCTACTCGCGCCTTGCCAGCACGAACTGAGGAAAGCCAATAAACGTCACTTCCTGGTTACGATGTGACCAGCTGTGATTGGACAGAGCAGATCACATGGCAAAGAGCATACATCATAGGCTCTTTACCGGGATCAAAAATGTGGTGTGTAAGAGTAATACACTGCACCACCGATCGCCACTCTGCACGCCCTCGCGGTCGCGCGCGAGCGGCTTATCCTGCTGGACGTCATATGATGCCCAGTCAGGAAAACCTAACCATTTTGCGGCTGTCATTCTGCTATATGGCGGGCGGGAAGTGGTTAAAGAGTAAAACTGACTTTTTTACTTGAAATTTCTTTTTAACTTCTTGTGGCTTGTGGCTCTGGAATAATCATAGAGTAGAAAGTTCTACTCTTTGACATGGTGACATTGCCTTTAGAGCTGCTTCAGTTATACAGTGGGTATAGAAAAGAATCACCCCTTTAAAATAATCACATTTTATTGCTTTGCAGCCTGAAATGAAGACACACACAGTTTTTGTTTAATCCAGCTGTATTTACTCAGTGCAACTTATAACATCCAAGTAAATATATAACACCAACATGTCAGAAAAAAAGTGTAGCTAATTACCTCCTCAATGGCACACAAAGTCATTTGACTTTCAACTTTTATCAGCTGTGGTCATTTTGATTAGCTCGGCATGAAAAGAGATTTCCTGGTGCATTTCAGTCCCTGAAGCAAACAATCAACTATGGGTGGCAAGGCACTTTCACCAGGATCTCGATAATGTTGTGGACAGGCACAAGTCAGGAGATTGATACAAAAAAATTCAAAGGCTTTATCAATGCCTAGAAGCACAGGGAACTCTATTATTAAGAAGTGGAAGGCATTTGGTACAACACAGATCCTCCCTGGATCAGGACGTCAATCAAACTGGATGAAAGAGCCAGGAGGAAACTGGTCAGAGAAGCTACTAAGAGGCCTACAGCAACCCTGAAACATTTGCAGGAATTTATGAAATATAACGGTCATTGTGTGTATGTAAAACAATATCACAAATTCTCTATAAATGTAGCTTGTGCGGGTGGGTTGCAAAAATTGTAAAAAAAAAAAAAAAGCCACTTCTCCAGAAAGGCCCCATGCAGTCACGATGGAACTTCGACAAAATGCACCTTGAAGATTCTGAGGCCACATGAAAAAGGTGTTATTGTCAGATGAGACTAAAATTGAATTATATGGTCTCAACGCCATGCGATATGTCTGGGTGGGGGGGGGGGGGTGATCCAAGACAGCTCACTATCCAAATACACCATTCCTACAGTAAAGCACGAACGTGTTAATATCCTGTTATGTGGGTGTTCCTCTGAAGCAGGGACTGGAGCACTTGTCAGGATAGAAGGAAAAATTAATGGGGCAAAATATCAAATTCTTGAGGAAAGTCTGCTGCCCTCTGCCAGAAAGTTGTCAATGGGAAGACGGTTTACCTTCAGCAAAGAAGAGTGGGCAAGTATTGCAAAGTCTAGATGTGCAAAGTTAGTAGAGACATATCCCAACAGACTAAAGGCTGTCATTAAAGCGAAAGGTGGTTCAACAAAAAACTGACACGAGGGGGCGATCCTTTTTCCAATTCAGTGATACTGTTTTTGAATCTGTTTATTTATTTGTGACATGTTGGTGTTATATCTTTCACTTTGATGTTATAAGTTGCAGTTATTGCATACATATAGCTGGATAAACAAAAACTGTGTGTTCATTTCAGGCTGCATAGCAACAAAATGTGATTATTTTAAGGGGGGGGGGGGGTGATGTTTTTTTCTATGCCTGCTGTACCTATCAACGATCTTGATCCAGACATAACTTACTTGCAACTGATACCAATGATCTGGTCCTGTTGACATTGAAAGTGATGTTCTAGGCATCCTTGATGGACAACACAGCAAAGTGTTGGACTTGCCTGCAGACTGCACTGCAGTTAAAATACAGTCTTTTTATTGTGGTAAGGTAAGCTGCCTGTTGGCCTGGTGGCCCTATACTGGAATAGAAATCTAAATGATGATTGGTGTCCGTGCTTACTTTTCTGAGAAGCAGAAGTTGCTCATTATGCAAGGAACCCCCTGGAAACCTCTGGAGGAACCCTATGGATCCATGGAATCCTAGTTGAGAAAGGCTGCCCTAGAAAAATATAACAATGTTTGGGAGTTATGGCACCTTACAGAATGTGCTTTGTAACTTGACCTATGTTCTGCCCCTATACTTTCATTGAACTCCAGATCCGGGGAGGGCTTGTGGTGTCTTCTTCTTCTTTCTCTACTTTCTCTCTACTCCCTCACTGTACCTGCCTTCTGATTTTCTCTCTGCTCTTTTTCTAGTTGTCAAGTGTTGTCATCTATATCTATTTCTACTTGCCCTTTAACCGCTTGCCGACCGACGCACGACTATTTACTGCGGCAGTCAGCCCCTCACAGGCAAAGCAACGTAGGACTACGTCGCTAGCCTGTGAGGCTCTAGGGAGCGAGTGCGCGCCGCCGGACACGGACCCCGCGCACTCGTGATCGTCCGTTACACCGGAAGAAAGGCAGGCGGCTAATGTAAACAAAGCCGCCTGTCATTCTTCCCTGTGTAAGAATGAAGATCACACGGTTCTACTATGTAGGACCGTTGATCTCTGTTCTTACACTAGTAGCCACAGCCAATCACAGTTAGAAACACGCCCCTAGGGACACACTTAACCCCTCCCTCCCCAATTCGAGTTAACTCCTTCACTGCCAGTGTAATTTTTGCAGTAACAGTGTATATGTATAGCACTGATTACTGTAGAAATGTCACTGGTAACCCCAAAAGTGTCAAAAATGTCAGTCAAGGGTCCGATCTGTCCGCCGCAATGTCGCAGTCCCGCAAAAAAAATTGCAGATCGCCGCCATTACTCGTTAAAAAAAAAACAACAAAAATGACAAAAATCTTAGTTAGTAAACGCAATAACTTTTGCGTAAACCAATCAAAATATGCTTTTTGCGATTTTTTTTTACCAAACATATGTAGCATAAAACAAATTGGCCTTAAATGTTAAAAAATTTTGATTTTTACATTTTTTTGGGGAATTTCATATAAAAAATTTGAAAAATATCGTTATTTTTGCAAAATTTACACTTTTTTTTTGTTTATAGCGCATGATCAAAAAATTGCACAGGTGATCAAATACCACCAAAAGAAAGCTCTGTTTGTGGGAAAAAAAGACGTCAAATTAGTTTAGGTACAGCGTCGCACGAATCGCAAAATAGGCCCTGGTCAGGAAGGGGGTAAAATCTTCCGGGGCTTAAGTGGTTAAAGATTAAATCCACTTTTGTTGAGAAAAAAAAAAACTAAACAAAAAAAAAAAAACTGAAAAAAAAAACAAAAAAAAAAAAACACCAATGCCCTCATGTGATCAATGTACAGGGAAGGAATTTTAACAAACCTTGTAGCAGATTGCTATCTTTTGTTGCTGTGAAGAAATAGTTGTTTGAGTTGTTTGTTTCACTAGATTGATTGCATACTCATTCTGAATGGGAGTGACTGGTTTATTATAATCAGCTGGTACACTTTCTGGGTTCTAATGAAAAAAGTTGCAGTTTCTGCATCCCCTTAAAAGTAATTAACCTCTTTACAACCGCCCGCCGCAGATGCACCGCGGCAGGCAGCCGCTCCTGCGCAAACCACCGTCACTGTACGTCGATCGCGAGCAGGAGGCTAGGGGGTGAACTCGCTCCCCCGTTTTTCAGCGGGGAAGCTGATGCAGCGGGCACGCTGCTCCAATTGCCGCCTGACACCCGTGATCATTCCCAGCTGAGAGAGAAGAACGGTCAGCTGTTGTAAACACAGCTGACCGTTCTTCTCCCTGGAATGATCATAGAGCCACTGTAATCCTTCTATATAGGGATCAAAGGTCTCTATGGTCATTTCACAAGCCACACCCCCCCCCCCCCCACAGTTAGAATCACTCCCCTTGGCTCACATTTAACCCCTTGATCACCCACAATATTAACCCCTTCCCTGCCAGTGTCATTATTACAGTAACAGTGCATATTTTTAGCACTGATTACTGTAGTAATGTCACTGGTCCCCCCAAAAGTGTCAAATGTCAGTCAGGGGTCTGATCTGTCCGCTGCAATGACGCAGTCCCCCAAAAAATCGCAGATCGCCGCCATTACTAGTAAAAAAAAAAAAAACAATAAAATCGCATAAATCTTTCCCATAGTTAGTAGACGCAATAACTTTTGCACAAACCAATCAAAATATGCTTATTGCGATTTTTTTTTTTACCAAAAATATGTTGCATAATACATATTAGCCTAAAATGATAAAAAATTAGATTTTAATTTTTTTTTAATTGGGAATGTTTTAAAGCAGAAAGTAAATATATTGTTTTTTTTTTTTTTCAGAATTGTCGCTCTTTTTTTGTTTATAGCGCAAAAAATAAAAATGGCAGAGGTGATCAAATACCAACAAAAGAAAGCTCTATTTGTGGGGAAAAAAGGACATCAATTTTAATTTGGGTACAGGGTCGCACGACCGCGCAATTGTCAGCTAAAATAAAGCAGTGCTGTATCGCAAAAAATTGCCTGATCATTAAGGGGGAAAACCTTCCGGTCCAGAAGTGGTTAAAACCGCAACAACAAACAAACTGGCCTAAAATGTTAAAAAATTTAGATTTTTTTTTTTTGGGAGAATGTTATATAGCAGAATGTGAAAAATATTGATTTATTTTTCAGAATTGTCGCTCTTTTTTTGTGTATAATGCAAAAAATAAAAATCGCACAGGTGATCAAATACCACCAAAATAAATCTCTATTTGTGGGAAAAAATGACGTAAATTTTGTTTGGGTACAGCATTGCACAACCACACATCTGACAGTTAAAATCACGCAGTGCCAAGTTCAAAAAAGGGGCCTGGTCATTAAGGGGGCAAATCCTTCCGATCTTAAAGTGAATAACCATCAGTGAGTACTTCACCAAAATCTACATTTTTATTACAGGGGGTGCCTAAAATCTGACTTGCATCTTGGGGCAGACTTCTAGGAATATCAATGAGCCAATCACACAAGGAGGAAATTACATTTTTTGTAAGGCATGCTGTACCCCAGTGGTACATGGAATGGCTTCCATTTGCCATACTGCATTTCTACTGAAAATTACAGCACTGCAAATTTAAAGGAAAGTTATTTTTTTTAATTACAGCACTGCTTATATAGCAATTGTATATGCAATATTATTTTTGTGTATCTGCTATTTTCTTTCTTTTTCTTATGTAGAGGTCTATACTTTCCAATATATGTTTTCCAATCAGGCAATGTACAATACATGATTATTCAAGCTCAACTGCCATATCATTTTTTTACTGGTCCTTTTTTCAATCTGGATAGTTTGATTGCATTTCTGTTAAAACCAACTGAAAACTCTGTACTTTGTGATGTAAGGCGTGTCATCTTGACATTGTTTATTGTTCTGGTTCTTTATTCAATTCTAATAGAGGCCAGTTAAAATTAAATTCAGATTGGAGCTAGATACTCCCCAACCTGTGAATGGACAAAAACGAGCAGCAGCATGCTGATGAGATCATCTTAAAACGACCCTTCCTTTAAGATTTTACATGCAAGTAATGAAACCCCAATTGACTCAAAACAAAAACCTCTCTTCTCAGAGTGCTGCTGTGCAGGGGATTACAGTCAATTTCAGTTACTTATGCAAATCCTCTGTGAAAATAAATTTAAAAATGTTGTCATGAATGCTCTACATAATGTATTACATATGTGTGTTATAGCTGCCTGGAATTTAGCCTCTTTCACGCGGGAATTCCGTTTGTCCGTTTTTCATCAGTTGACAGATAAAAAATTGGACATCAATGCATTCCTATGGACAAACGGCTATCAATGGATGAGCATCCATTTACATCCGCTTCTGTTTAGTTCCATTTTCTTTTAAATGGAGCAGCCTGCATCCAGATCTGTTGAAGTGGAATGTAACAGCTGTGAGCAGATATACACGGACAGTCTGTTTACATCCGTTCCATTAAGATCCATTTTTTGCCAGATATTATGTTTTGACCAATTTTTATTGGTTTTATGAAAACAAAAGTCAACCTATGACCCAGGTACAAAGCATGTGCCTCAGACTTACATCTATACAATGTAGGGTACCATCAGTGGCGTAACTAGAACCTTCAGAACCCCGGTGCAAGAAACCATGAAGGGCCCCCCGGACCCCTGGCTGGGGCCCTTCCCTTCAAGTCTGGGGCTCTTCCCACTGATCTTTGGACCCTTTACTCTTGTTGCGGGGCCCTTTATTACGGTCCTGCAGCGGAACCCTTTCCCAAGTCCTGCAAAGACAGCAGAACACAAGTAAACTGGATGGGAGGAGTGGTGGGGGCAGCATACAGAAGAACCAATCTCCTACATTTTCCTCCTGCAGCTACAGGACTAAAAAGGAGGACAGTGATTTCTATACATGCTGCCCCTGCTGCCCCTCCTATCAAGGTGTACAGGGGAGCCGCACAGGCCCCCTTGAGCAACCCCTGTAGTTACGCCCCTGGGTACCATCATCCTAAAAGTGATGGATTGTGTGTGGCTAGGGACTATCCCTGCCAAGAAGAGAATGGACTATCTCGGTACCCAAGGGCTAACACAACTTAAATGGTAAGGGGGCTTTGTGTTATCTGCAGCATGATCATTATTTTTGGATTTTTGTTATGTATTGTAACTTTGTGGGAGTTAGGGTTAGGATTAGAGATAGGGTTATGGGTCAGCTTCACATAACTTACTTTTATTATTATTGCGCAGATGAGGAAGATGAGAGACCAGACCCAACAATGCAGATGAGCTGAAGGCCGCTATCAAAGAAACCTGAGCTTCTATAACACCTTAGCAGTGCCACAGGGTGATCACCTCCTTGTCACGCCACATTGATGCAGTAATTCATGCAAAAGGAGCCCCGACCAAGTATTGAGTGCATACTATACTGTACATGGACATACTTTTCAGTAAGCCAACATTTCTGTAATAAAAATCCTTTGTTTTATTGGTCTTATGTAATATTCTAATTTTCTGGGATACTGAATTTTGGGTTTTTACTAGCTGTAAGCCATAATTATCAAAATTAAAATAAATAAATGCTTGAAATATAGCACTCTGTATTTAAAATATATAAGTTTCACTTTTTGAATGGAAATACTGAAATAAATTAACTTTTTGAGTATATTCTAATTTTATGAGATGCTTTTATTATTTTTTTATACAAACCAATATGACCAAAAATATTTGTATTTGCTTCTTTGAACAATGCAGTTGGATGCCTTATAAGTAAAAGCATGAAGTCATTAACTATTAAGACAGCTTCACTTTACTATTTCTTGTATTTTAGTATACTGTACACTAGTGTATGTGCATGCTGCCAGCATGAATGACGCCTGCAGGCTAAGTGTTGGGAATGAAGAGGCAAGTAATGTTTACCTCGAGTATATCTCAAAGACCTGCATGGAGATTTTCTGAAAAAAGTAAAAGAAATCAATTTACAAGTAAAATAGCAATTTAAGTTCTCTCGAATGGCATCCACTGGAGATGAAGAGTCAAATGTTTGCCTTGAGGGCTCCTGGAGGTACTCTTGGAGCTTTACATTCCCTAAGGCCATTACACTGTTCTTTACAGGACAATGCTACTTTATTTTTGCTTGTCTTTAAATCATACTTCAGGTTCATCTAACCCTCGCATCATGTAGGGCTTAAAGTATAAAACTAAAGGCAAAGCCTATTTTCTTTAGTTTTGTATAGATTGGAAAAGGACTTTCAAACGACATTCATCAAGTCATTAAATATACTAATGAGAAATGTTGTATGCATGTTCATAGGAAAGTTCATATAAACATTAATTTGAAAATCTACTGATGTATGGCCAGCTTAAGAAGTTTATATTCAGCAGTCTCCTCTAAAGGAAGGATGATGCTGAATACTAAGCTATCCCTCCTATCTGGTGAGCAGTGAGAGTATTCTTCGTTCTTTTGCAGATCTAGGAACACCTTTGCTATTCAATACTTCCGGGTGTGAATTGGGGGCTTCTTCCATTGCCCTCCACGTCACTACTACACTATATTACCAAAAGTATTGGGACGCTTGCCTTTACACGCGCATGAAATTTAATGGCATCCCAGTCTTAGTCCATAGGGTTCAATATTGAGTTGGCCCACCCTTTGCAGCTATAACAGCTTCAGCTCTTCTGGGAAGGCTGTCCACAGGGTTTAGGAGTGTGTCTATGGGAATGTTTGACCATTCTTCCAGAAGCACATTTGTGAGGTCAGGCATTGATGTGGATGAGAAGGCCTAGCTTCTAGTCTCTGCTCTAATTCATCCCAAAGGTGTCCTATTGGGTTCAGGTCAGGACTCTTTGCAGACCAGTCAAGTTCCTCCACCCCAAACTCGCTCAGGAGGGGGGATTAGGGTGTGGGCTTGTTTTTCAGGGGTTGGGCTTTGCCCCTTAGTTCTAGTAAAGGGAACTCCTAGGGTGTCAGCATACCAAGACATTTTGGACAATTTCATACTCCCAACTTTGGGTGAGCAGTTTAGGGATGGTCCCATCCTGTTCCAACATGACGCCAGTGCACAAAGCAAGGTCCATAAAGACATGAATAAGTGAGCTTTGGGTGGAGGAACTTGACTGGCCTGCACAGAGTCCTGATCTTAATGCCATAAAACACCTTTGGGGTGAATTAGAGTAGAGACTATGGGCAGGGCCTTCTCATCCGCATAAGTGCCTAGCCTCACAAATGCGCTTCTGGAAGAATGGTCAAACATTCCCATAGACGCACTCCTAAACTTTGTGGTTAGCCTTACCTTAAGAGTTGAAGCTGATATAGCTGCAAAGGGTAGGTTTACTCAATATTGAACCCTACGGACTAAGACTGGGATGCCATTAAAGTTAATGTGCGTGTAAAGGCAGGTGTCCCAATACTTTTGGCAATATAGTGTATATACTGTAATGGGGTAGTGGCCAGTGGGAGGAATCACCACGCCCAGCAGGGAGACATGCTATCACACCCACTAATGGGCTTCAATGGAAGCATCTGTAAAATGCCTAAAAACTGTACTTAACATGTGTCTAACAGCCACCTCCTCCTCCCAGTAACTAGCTTTCCACTGGCTAAAACAAAAATGCTCAAGCCAGAAAACAAGTTAAAAACTGGTGTAAAAACAGGCACAAAATGTGTGAAAGCATAGCCTAAATCCATATTCACACCTGTGCAGTTTAATGTGCATTGGGTGATGTACGACAATGGACAACAGGATTACTTTTGTTTTCCATAGGACACATTCACACCTGTGCATTCCCTTTTGTGGGACCACTAGTGGGGGCAGGCACGTGCACGTGCCGATTGGTTACCGGGGGTGCCAATCAGCGGGTCCAGCGGCTGTGATTGCCACCGACCCCTGTGATTGCCGCCAGGCACCCGCAATCGCTCCCCATGGAGACAGAACGGCGGTCTGTTGTTGTAAACACGGCAGACCGCTGTTCTGTCAGTAATGAACACAGGGATCCTGTGTTCCTGATATTTAAGAACACAGGTCTCTGTGTTCATTCAGCAAGCCCATTCCCCACACAGTTAGAAAGCACCCCAAAACGTCAGTTAGATCTGTTAAATCTGTCTGCCGCAATGTGGCAGTGCCACTAAAAATTGCTGATCACTGCCATTATTAATAAAAAAAATAAAAAAATAAAAATGACATAAATCCTAATTTGTAGATGCGAAAACTTTTGCGCAAACCAATCAATATATACTTATTGGGATTTTTTTTCACCAAAAATATGTAGCATAATACATATTGGCCTAAAATGATTAAAAAAAAAATAGATTTTTAAATTATTTTTTATTGGGGATGTTTTATAGCAGAAAGTAAAAAAATATTGTTTTTTTTTTTTTGTTTTCAGAATTGTCACTCTTTTTTTGTTTAAAGCGCAAAAAATAAAAATGTCAGAGGTGATCAAATACCACCAAAAAAAAAGCTTCATTTGGAAAAAAAAGGACATCAATTTTAATTTGGGCACAGCGTCGCACAACCACGCAATTGTCAATTAAAGTAACGCAGTGCTGTATCGCAAAAAATGGCCTGGTCATTAAGGGGGAAAACCTTCCGGTCCAGGAGTTGTTAAAACTGCAACAACAACAAAACAAAAGTGCATAAAAAAGCAAAAAACCTAGATGCCCTAACTACAAAATGATGATTAACCATCATGTTTTAACTGATTGTTTTAAGGATTTTTCTGTTTTCTTAGGAGAAAAGGATAACAGCCTCTCAAAAATATGTATACCTCAATTGTTTTACAGGGGAATGAATATGACAGGACTAGTGTTGAGCGAACACGGACTGTATTATTCGTGTTCGTACCGAATAATTGGATTTTTTTTACCCGAACACGGACACGGACACTTTACTGTATGTTCGGGTAAAAATCCGTGTTCGGTCGTTTTATTTCCGGGTTTTGCATGCTTTGGCGCTCTTTTCATGGCGGGCTTTCAACAGCCAATCAACAATCGTTTAACTGGTGTGCCTTAAGCCATCCCAGCCATGCCTGCAAATGTCTTAGTAGCTGTGATTGGCCGTCTGAAGCATGTGACCAAGTCTTTATAAGTTCGAGGCAGCCGCCGCAGCAGCGTCATTCTGCTGCTTAGCTAAGGGACAGAGCACACATCAATGTGCTGGCTGCTGATTAGGGAAAGATAGGCAGGAAAAAACCATTTGTGTCCGGATAGAATTGAGGGACAGGTCGGAGTGTTTAGGCAGGGCGAGTTGTAGGCATTTTAGGGATAGAGTCTGCTGAATTATAGGGTCAGTGTCTTCTACAAACTACAATCGATATTGCTGTGTGGGGGGTGGGGTGAATCTGCACTCAATCCTGATCTACGATCTCTTCTCAATCCTGTTAGGGACAGAGTCTGCTGAATTTTAGGGAAACTGTGTTCTACAAACTACAATCGATATTGCTGTGTGGTGTGGGATTGGAGATAGGCAGGTGTCAGTGATCCACATCCATTTTTCTGTGTGTGAGCTGCAGTGAACACAATCTTTTTGGGCTGCAGTGAACACAATCTTTTTGGGCTGCAGTGAACACAATCTTTTTGGGCTGCAGTGAACACAATCTTTTTGGGCTGCAGTGAACACAATCTTTTTGGGGTGCAGTGAACAAAATCTTTTTGGGGTGCAGTGAACACAATCCTTTTTGGTGTGCAGTGAACACAATCTTTGTGGGGTGCAGTGAACAAAATCCTTTGTGGGGTGCAGTGAACACAATCTTTTTGGGGTGCAGTGAACAAAATCCTTTTTGGGGTGCAGTGAACAACATCCTTTTTGGGGTGCAGTGAACACAATCTTTTTGGGGTGCAGTGAACAAAATCCTTTGTGGGGTGCAGTGAACACAATCTTTTTGGGGTGCAGTGAACACAATCTTTTTGGGGTGGAGTGAACAACATCCTTTTTGGGGTGCAGTGAACAAAATCATTTTTGGGGTGCAGTGAACACAATCTTTTTGGGGTGCAGTGAACACAATCTTTGTGGGGTGCAGTGAACACAATCTTTTTGGGGTGGAGTGAACAACATCCTTTTTGGGGTGCAGTGAACAACATCCTTTTTGGGGTGCAGTGAACACAATCTTTTTTGGGGTGCAGTGAACACAATCTTTGTGGGGTACAGTGAACAGAATCTTTGTGGGGTGCAGTGAACACAATCTTTGGGGGGTACAGTGAACACAATCTTTTTGGGGTGCAGTGAACACAATCTTTGTGGGGTGCAGTGAACACAATCTTTTTGGGGTGGAGTGAACAAAATCATTTTTGGGGTGCAGTGAACAACATCCTTTTTGGGGTGCAGTGATCAAAATCCTTTTTGGGGTGCAGTGAACACAATCTTTTTGGGGTGCAGTGAACAAAATCCTTTGTGGGGTGCAGTGAACAGAATCTTTGTGGGGTGCAGTGAACACAATCTTTGGGGGGGTACAGTGAACACAATCTTTTTGGGGTGCAGTGAACACAATCTTTGTGGGGTACAGTGAACAGAATCTTTGTGGGGTGCAGTGAACACAATCTTTGGGGGGTACAGTGAACACAATCTTTTTGGGGTGCAGTGAACACAATCTTTGGGGGGTACAGTGAACACAATCTTTTTGGGGTGCAGTGAACACAATCTTTGTGGGGTGCAGTGAACACAATCTTTGGGGGGGTACAGTGAACACAATCTTTTTGGGGTGCAGTGAACAACATCCTTTTAGGGTGCAGTGAACACAATCTTTGTGGGGTGCAGTGAACAACATCCTTTTAGGGTGCAGTGAACACAATCTTTGTGGGGTACAGTGAACAGAATCTTTGTGGGGTGCAGTGAACACAATCTTTGGGGGGTACAGTGAACACAATCTTTGTGAGGTGCAGTGAACACAATCTTTGTGGGGTGCAGTGAACACAATCATTGTGGGGTGCAGTGAACTCAATCTTTGTGGGGTACAGTGAACACAATCTCATACTTCTGAAGATTTGAGGGTGCTGCCTGTTCCATACTCCCCCTACTCCTCATCTAGCCTTTTAGGGGTACAAACAATAGTAATTGGGGCCTAGTGTGGTTGTGTACGTGTGATATACATACACTTTTTTTGGATCATATTTTCTATTCCGCTATTTAATCAAAAACCTTTGGGGATCAGTTAAATTGGGGGATAGTCTGTGTTGGTACGTGTGAGAGAGATCCACCTTTCCAAGTTGTTGGGGTTCATCTCATACTTCTGAAGGTTTGAGGGTGCTGCCTGTTCCATACTCCCCCTACTCCTAGCCTTTTAGGGGTACAAACAATAGTAATTGGGGCCTAGTGTGGTTGTGTACGTGTGATATACATACACTTTTTTTGGATCATATTTTCTATTCCGCTATTTAATCAAAAACCTTTGGGGATCAGTTAAATTGGGGGATAGTCTGTGTTGGTACGTGTGAGAGAGATCCACCTTTCCAAGTTGTTGGGGTTCATCTCATACTTCTGAAGGTTTGAGGGTGCTGCCTGTTCCATACCCCCCCTACTCCTCATCTAGCCTTTTAGGGGTACAAACAATAGTAATTGGGGCCTAGTGTGGTTGTGTACGTGTGATATACATACACTTTTTTTGGATCATATTTTCTATTCCGCTATTTAATCAAAAACCTTTGGGGATCAGTTAAATTGGGGGATAGTCTGTGTTGGTACGTGTGAGAGAGATCCACCTTTCCAAGTTGTTGGGGTTCATCTCATACTTCTGAAGGTTTGAGGGTGCTGCCTGTTCCATACTCCCCCTACTCCTCATCTAGCCTTTTAGGGGTACAAACAATAGTAATTGGGGCCCAGTGTGGTTGTGTACGTGTGATATACATACACTTTTTTTGGATCATATTTTCTATTCCGCTATTTAATCAAAAACCTTTGGGGATCAGTTAAATTGGGGGATAGTCTGTGTTGGTACGTGTGAGAGAGATCCACCTTTCCAAGTTGTTGGGGTTCATCTCATACTTCTGAAGGTTTGAGGGTGCTGCCTGTTCCATACCCCCCCTACTCCTCATCTAGCCTTTTAGGGGTACAAACAATAGTAATTGGGGCCTAGTGTGGTTGTGTACGTGTGATATACATACACTTTTTTTGGATCATATTTTCTATTCCGCTATTTAATCAAAAACCTTTGGGGATCAGTTAAATTGGGGGATAGTCTGTGTTGGTACGTGTGAGAGAGATCCACCTTTCCAAGTTGTTGGGGTTCATCTCATACTTCTGAAGGTTTGAGGGTGCTGCCTGTTCCATACTCCCCCTACTCCTCATCTAGCCTTTTAGGGGTACAAACAATAGTAATTGGGGCCTAGTGTGGTTGTGTACGTGTGATATACATACACTTTTTTTGGATCATATTTTCTATTCCGCTATTTAATCAAAAACCTTTGGGGATCAGTTAAATTGGGGGATAGTCTGTGTTGGTACGTGTGAGAGAGATCCACCTTTCCAAGTTGTTGGGGTTCATCTCATACTTCTGAAGGTTTGAGGGTGCTGCCTGTTCCATACTCCCCCTACTCCTCATCTAGCCTTTTAGGGGTACAAACAATAGTAATTGGGGCCTAGTGTGGTTGTGTACGTGTGATATACATACACTTTTTTTGGATCATATTTTCTATTCCGCTATTTAATCAAAAACCTTTGGGGATCAGTTAAATTGGGGGATAGTCTGTGTTGGTACGTGTGAGAGAGATCCACCTTTCCAAGTTGTTGGGGTTCATCTCATACTTCTGAAGGTTTGAGGGTGCTGCCTGTTCCATACTCCCCCTACTCCTAGCCTTTTAGGGGTACAAACAATAGTAATTGGGGCCCAGTGTGGTTGTGTACGTGTGATATACATACACTTTTTTTGGATCATATTTTCTATTCCGCTATTTAATCAAAAACCTTTGGGGATCAGTTAAATTGGGGGATAGTCTGTGTTGGTACGTGTGAGAGAGATCCACCTTTCCAAGTTGTTGGGGTTCATCTCATACTTCTGAAGGTTTGAGGGTGCTGCCTGTTCCATACTCCCCCTACTCCTCATCTAGCCTTTTAGGGGTACAAACAATAGTAATTGGGGCCTAGTGTGGTTGTGTACGTGTGATATACATACACTTTTTTTGGATCATATTTTCTATTCCGCTATTTAATCAAAAACCTTTGGGGATCAGTTAAATTGGGGGATAGTCTGTGTTGGTACGTGTGAGAGAGATCCACCTTTCCAAGTTGTTGGGGTTCATCTCATACTTCTGAAGGTTTGAGGGTGCTGCCTGTTCCATACTCCCCCTACTCCTAGCCTTTTAGGGGTACAAACAATAGTAATTGGGGCCTAGTGTGGTTGTGTACGTGTGATATACATACACTTTTTTTGGATCATATTTTCTATTCCGCTATTTAATCAAAAACCTTTGGGGATCAGTTAAATTGGGGGATAGTCTGTGTTGGTACGTGTGAGAGAGATCCACCTTTCCAAGTTGTTGGGGTTCATCTCATACTTCTGAAGGTTTGAGGGTGCTGCCTGTTCCATACCCCCCCTACTCCTCATCTAGCCTTTTAGGGGTACAAACAATAGTAATTGGGGCCTAGTGTGGTTGTGTACGTGTGATATACATACACTTTTTTTGGATCATATTTTCTATTCCGCTATTTAATCAAAAACCTTTGGGGATCAGTTAAATTGGGGGATAGTCTGTGTTGGTACGTGTGAGAGAGATCCACCTTTCCAAGTTGTTGGGGTTCATCTCATACTTCTGAAGGTTTGAGGGTGCTGCCTGTTCCATACCCCCCCTACTCCTCATCTAGCCTTTTAGGGGTACAAACAATAGTAATTGGGGCCTAGTGTGGTTGTGTACGTGTGATATACATACACTTTTTTTGGATCATATTTTCTATTCCGCTATTTAATCAAAAACCTTTGGGGATCAGTTAAATTGGGGGATAGTCTGTGTTGGTACGTGTGAGAGAGATCCACCTTTCCAAGTTTTTGGGGTTCATCTCATACTTCTGAAGATTTGAGGGTGCTGCCTGTTCCATACCCCCCCTACTCCTCATCTAGCCTTTTAGGGGTACAAACAATAGTAATTGGGGCCTAGTGTGGTTGTGTACGTGTGATATACATACACTTTTTTTGGATCATATTTTCTATTCCGCTATTTAATCAAAAACCTTTGGGGATCAGTTAAATTGGGGGATAGTCTGTGTTGGTACGTGTGAGAGAGATCCACCTTTCCAAGTTGTTGGGGTTCATCTCATACTTCTGAAGGTTTGAGGGTGCTGCCTGTTCCATACTCCCCCTACTCCTCATCTAGCCTTTTAGGGGTACAAACAATAGTAATTGGGGCCTAGTGTGGTTGTGTACGTGTGATATACATACACTTTTTTTGGATCATATTTTCTATTCCGCTATTTAATCAAAAACCTTTGGGGATCAGTTAAATTGGGGGATAGTCTGTGTTGGTACGTGTGAGAGAGATCCACCTTTCCAAGTTGTTGGGGTTCATCTCATACTTCTGAAGGTTTGAGGGTGCTGCCTGTTCCATACTCCCCCTACTCCTCATCTAGCCTTTTAGGGGTACAAACAATAGTAATTGGGGCCCAGTGTGGTTGTGTACGTGTGATATACATACACTTTTTTTGGATCATATTTTCTATTCCGCTATTTAATTTAACTGGGCCTCCATGCGAGACCTGTGTGCCTTGTTGCGCTGTTTTGAGTACTCCACCAACATGGCCAGTGGCAATGACGCCGTTCTCAGCTTAACTATCCCACTTCTATGCCTCCTTGAAAAAACAATTCGGGCGATGATGGAAGAGGATGTGGCACAGGATGAGGAGGAGGAGGAGGATGAAGAGGTAACATTTCCAAGGCTTTCAGGGCAGTCATTCGCAAGGGGCTCCGAGGGTGGGTTCCTGCACACGCAAACGCCAGGGACGCAATTGTCCAGCAGGGGCACAGTTCTGGAGGATGAGGAGGATGAGGAGGAGGAGGAGCTGGAGGAGGAGATGGAACCATGTTCACAGCAGGGTGGCACCCAGGCCAGCTCATGGCCATCACTGGTGCGTGGCTGGGGGGATACAGAGGACACGGACGATACACCTCCCACAGAGGACAGCCTTTCGTTGCCTCTGGGCAGCCTGGCACACATGAGCGATTACATGCTGCAGTGTCTCCACAACGACCGCCGAGTTGCCCACATTCTAACTTGTGCTGATTACTGGGTGGCCACGCTGCTGGATCCCCGTTACAAGGACAACGTACCGTCCTTAATTCACTCACTGGAGCGCGATCGCAAGATGCGCGAGTACAAGCGCACGCTGGTAGACGCCATGCTGCTGGCATTCCCATCTGACAGCGGGGCCACAGTGGAAGCACAAGGCAGAGGAGGAGGAGGAGGAGGTCGCCAACGCAACCAGGGCACCGCCAGCACCTCAGAAGGCAGGGTTAGCATGGCCGAAATGTGGAAAAGCTTTGTCAGCACGCCACAACAAACAGCAGCACCAGCAGCTCAGATGGAACGTCTTAGCAGGAGGCAGCATTTTACCAACATGGTGGAGCAGTATGTGTGCACACGCCTACATGTAGTGAATGACGGGTCTGCCCCCTTCAACTTCTGGGTCTCCAAATTGGGCACATGGCCTGAGCTTGCCCTTTACGCCTTGGAGGTGCTGGCGTGCCCTGCAGCCAGTGTATTATCTGAACGGGTATTTAGCACGGCTGGGGGCGTTATAACAGACAAGCGCAGCCGCCTGTCCAGAGATAATGTGGACAAGCTCACGTTCATTAAAATGAACCAGGCATGGATCCCACGGGACTTTTCCGTACCTTATGCAGAATAGCAATGGATACCGACCTTACCCACCCATTGTTCCATTTTTGCTCTTTCTCACTCTTTTGGGGTGTACCCTCATTTAAAATTTTTGAAAAGAAGCAGTGTTGGCTACCTCGTCCTCCTCCTCAGGGCCAGATTAATGTAGGGGCTATTGGAGCTGCAGCTCCAGGCCCCTACCTTTTATATAGGCCCCGGGTTGGCCATATTCACTGTTACCGCTCTTCTGTCACTTGTAAACACAGAAGTCTGGCTTCTATGCTCGCTTCCCCAGGCAGCACCCTCAGAACCTCCCCACACAGCGTGAAGGCCGGACAAGGAGGGACAGTTGGCGATGCATGGATGTGTTTATGGGCTTCAGAGACAGCATCCCATGTTGAATTAGGCATGCATGGCTGCACCCTTCCTCCTCTGGGTGCATGGCAAGGCACGGCCCTTAAGGCCCTTCAAAATCCTCAGCACCAAGCCCATGATGCTGTTAATCCGGCCCTGGTCCTCCTCCACCGCCGCTTCCACCTACACCGCCCATAGGTGTGCGCAGCCTATTGCATTAAGGTGTGCACCCCAAAGTTGAAATACACATGCATGTGTTTGCCAGCAGGGAGAGTAATGTATCGGGGCCATGTACCTGTAGGCAAGGAGAAATAGAGCAGAGCAGGTCCCAGGGAGATCTTTCCCATCTCCTCACTGGCAATGCTATGTGCCCTAGGTGATTAGGGTGTGCCCAGGCACACCCAGCACACCCTGTGCGCACGCCTATGTCACCGCCACATCCACCACCACCTCAACCTCCCTCCTACTCCATATGGGCCTCGTCCTTCAGAGATGAAGAAGAACATTGTTTTATTTTTCTGTTTTTTTTTGTTGTTTTAAGTTATTTCCCTATCCACATTTGTTTGCAGAGCACTTGCCATGCTCTTAATTACGTTTTGCTGCCATTTGCAGCACTCTAGCCCTTTCCTTTGGTGTTTTAGAGCCATTTTAGTGCCTTAAAGTTCGGGTCCCCATTGACTTCAATGGGGTTCGGTGTCCGGGAAAAGTTCGGTAAAAGTCCGGGACACGGACCCGGACTTTTTTTTAAAGTTCGGCCGAACCCGTCGAACACGGACATCTAGGTGTCCGCTCAACCCTAGACAGGACCCAATAATGCAGTGTAAGTATGGAACAGCAGACACCTCCATGCTTAATCACTAAAAACGTTTCCCTGATCCAAACTTCCCTGCGTTTGTTTTGAACAGGGTTTGGAGAAATTCACAGAAGTTCAGATGCCGAGCCAAAACCCCATTGAAATCAATAGGAGTCCAAATCTGTAAAATTAAAATAGTCAGATTTCAGGGCTAGCAGGCAAAGGGTTGTCAAAAAAATAGCATGGAATGGGCACTATGCTGGGGAACATGTACCAGTGAAAACATTTTTAAAAAAAATCCATTTGGTCGGGAGCAATGAATTTAAAGCACTAATATTTACAGTACAATTTTTAAATTGCAAGCAAATTTACATTTACTTTCTGGCTTTTATTTAAAACAATGGCACACAGATCCTTCCAAAGTACCTCAAAATATTTGGGGGACTTTTGGATGGGTATGTATGCTTTTTTTTTTTTTTTTGAAGAAGTTAGCAATGAAATGCCAATTGCTGACAATTGAAAAGGTATCCTTTTTTTCTTCGTAAATTACACTTTTGCTGTAGAACATTCTACAGCAAGAATATAATAAATGTACTGTACATAGAGTCCCTCAAAATGCAAACCAGACACTATGAGCCTGGTATGGATTTTAAGGGTACCTTATGTAAAAAAATACAAAACAAAAAAAAGATGTGTGAGGTACCTCAGGAAATCTATACTAGACCCTTAATCCAAGCATACAGTTTGGCCGGCTAGAAACCATATCTGGTCACATGCCTTTAACATGGGGGAGGTGCCTTGCCAAGGGGGACCCACCTGATAAAGCATGTCCCCATATTGATGAGGGTGAGGGCCTCTTCCTACAACCCTGGCCGGTTGGTTATAGGGGGTCTGCGGGTTGGGAGCTTATTGGAATCTGCAAGCCACCTTTAAAAATAAGGGGGCCCCTAGATCCCACCTGCCCTCACATGACTGAGTAAAGGATACTGTTCTACCTCTCCTAACATGAAAGTGGGATCTTTAAAACGTATCCATTTTTGGCAGGATAGCTACAACTCACAGTCTTAGTAGAGTTGAGGGAGAGGGTGATCTCAAAATGACATCCTGCACATCGTAGAGAAGTTAAATCCATACTTGTGTAGATCTTAACAAACAAGCATTAAGATAGGTCAAAAGATGATAATATGATCTGCTCCAGCTTCATACATGTGGTCAGAATGGAAACTAAAGCGTACTGAAGGAAGGTGGAACTAACTATACTGAGCGCTCTCTAACTATGGAGTGAGGTAGGGACAAAATTATTGCCTGCCCGATTTGTGCTCGATTTGTGCTGTATGTGTTTCATACATCTAAAATAATAAAAAAAAGTACCTTTAGGGCCCCACCTATGCTATTTAGCCATAAGTTTGTGGATATCTGTCCATTAAACCTACTTACATGGTCAAAAATAGGTGGACACCCCTTGAAAATGGGTTTTCAGTAAAAATAACTGTTAATCCTACAGTATGCTGTTTCCAGTGGACTACATAATGCCCTGACCATGTTGACTACCTATATCAAAATACACAGAGAGGTCAATCAATTTCCTGATGATGTCTTGGGATGAAATGCGAAGATGCAAGAATTATGGTTGGCCATGCTTACGTCATATTCACCACGTAGAACGCATGTTGGCTCCAGGAAGAGTGGAGTGGTGGTGTACCTGAGTTTAACTTGGTGGCAATTCATTTGTAGTGCTTCAAGAGGCACAATTTACTTGAATGTAATCATTTTTTAATCTTTGGAGAGGAAGAGATGAGTTGTACCCCTGCATAGGAATCCATTTTTTTTCTGGTGTCTTCACTGCCTTTTACTAATCAGGAGGAGAGAAGGTGTGTTTGGGCATTTGTTTATCCTAACAGTATGGCATGGTATAAGAAATAGAGGACCCCATGGCTTCAAGGGCATTTTGACCTTTTAGTATAAGAGGTCCCAGGCGCTCTGGTGTGTGTGCATTTTTTTTGGGGTCACATAGTACGGTATATAAGACCCAATACTTCTGGTGAGTGCATCCCCCTATTATTCCTCATGGTGACACTACAAGTACCAGCATTGGATCATTGGAGGATTCCACACAGAGTACCTGCACTTTCCCTTATTGGCACTCAAGATCTATTTGTATTTTCACCCGAGTCACATATGAACTTTTACTTGGACTTTCATTTGCACATTTGCACTTGAGGCACATATTAATGTTATATATTTATTTATATTTACTGTGATATTATCTATAATTTTTTGACCTATTTATATGAATTTTATGATTGCTTTCCATCCACTTATAGCACCGTTTTTACTATTAATATTACTGTGACATCCACACACACACACTATCTAGTAATTTATTGATTGATTATTTATTAGCACCCAGCAATTTATTTATACACCTACTATTTCCCAACCTTGGACACTGACAAGCCATTGTCCATCCCTGGTTTAATTCTAGAAAGCGCTTTAGTTGGCCTCATTACCCATGGGGTCTTATCTCTACATAGTAAAATGTAAATCACGAGAAGGAGATCAAAGAGAGTGGAGCAAACGGGTGCACAAGCACTGTGGACACAGTTTAGGAACTGATTGTTTACACATATTATGCATATTTATATTGGGTATGAATGCACAATATAAATTAACTTTATATCATATGGTTTATGCTTTAGTTTTACCAATAGTCAGGGAGAATAATATTTGGTTGGAGTATTTATTCTGTATATAAGTATACAGTAGGTTTCCATTGAGTGCAGACATATATTTGTATTTATTTAAAACATAGGTGGACACTTGACACATCACACCTACTACAGCATATGGCCAAAAGTACTTTATGTATGATTGAGTTCAGGCGTTTCCTGAAAAAGGTACTGTCAATGCTACAGCATACAAAGACACTTTAGACAATTGTGCTCTTTTATCCCCGTGGCAACAGTTTGGGGAAGTTCTGTTCAGTTCCAGCATGAATGTGCCCCTGTGCAAATAACCAGGTCCATAAAGACAAGGTTTGTTGGGCTTTATGTGGAGGAACCTAAGTGGCCTACATTGAGCCCTGACCTCAACTCTATTAAATGCTGTTTGGATGAATTAGAACACAGATTGTGAGCAAGGTTTTCTTGTCCAATATCAGTATCTGATCTCACAAATGCTCTTTTGGTTGAATGGTACAAATTCCAATCATGAAGCCAACAGTCCTAAAAGTGGAAATATGACTGGGACTTTAAATATACAGTCAGGGCTAAAAATATTGGGACATCGACACAATTCTAATCCTTTTGGCTCTATACACCACCACAATGGATTTGAAATGAAACAAACATAATGTGCTTTAACTGCTAACTTTCGGCTTTAATTTGAGGGTATTTACACCCAAATCAGGTGAAAGGTGTAGGAATTACAACAGTTTGTATATGTGCCTCCCACTTTTTAAGGGACCAAAAGTAATGGGACAATTGGCTGCTCAGCTGTTCCATGGCCAGGTGTGTGTTATTCCCTCATTATCCCATTTACAAGGAGCAGATAAAAGGTCCAGAGTTCATTTCAAGTGTGCTATTTGCATTTGGAATCTGTTGCTGTCAACTCTCAATATGAGATCAAAGAGCTGTCACTATCAGTGAAGCAAGCCATCATTAGGCTGAAAAAACAAAACAAACCCATCAGAGAGATAGCAAAAACATTAGGTGTGGCCAAATCAACTGTTTGGAACATCCTTAAAAAGAAAGAATGCACTGATGAGCTCAGCAACACCAAAAGACCCGGAAGACCACAGAAAACAACTGTGGTGGATGACCGAAGAATTCTTTCCCTGGTGAAGAAAACACCCTTTACAACAGTTGGCCAGATCAAGAACACTCTCCAGGAGGTAGGTGTATGTGTGTCAAAGTCAACAATCAAGAGAAGACTTCACCAGAGTGAATACAGAGGGTTCACCACAAGATGTAAACAATAGGTGACCCTCAAAAACAGGAAGGCCATATTTGAGTTTGCCAAACAACATCTAAAAAAGCCTTCACAGTTCTGGAACAACATCCTATGGACAGGTGAGACTAAGATCAACTTGTACCAGAGTGATGGGAAGAGAAGAGTATGGAGAAGGAAAGGAACTGCTCATGATCCAAAGCATACCACCTCATCAGTGAAGCATGGTGGTGGTAGTGTCATGGCGTGGGCATGTATGGCTGCAAATGGAACTGGTTCTCTTGTATTTATTGATGATGTGACTGCTGACAAAAGCAGCAGGATGAATTCTGAAGTGTTTCATGCAATATTATCTGCTCATATTCAGCCAAATGCTTCAGAACTCATTGGACGGCGCTTCACAGTGCAGATGGCCAATGACCTGAAGCATACTGCGAAAGCAACCAAAGAGTTTTTAAAGGGAAAGAAGTGGAATGCTATGCAATGGCCAAGTCAATCACATGACCTGAATCCGATTGAGCATGCATTTCACTTACTGAAGACAAAACTGAAGGGAAAATGCCCCAAGAACAAGCAGGAACTGAAGACAGTTGCAGTAGAGGCCTGGCAGAGCATCACCAGGGATGAAACCCAACTTCTGGTGATGTCTATGCGTTCCAGACTTTAGGCTGTAATTGACTGCAAAGGATTTGCAACCAAGTATTAAAAAGTGAAAGTTTGATTTATGATTGTTAATCTGTCCCATTACTTTTGGTCCCTTATAAAGTGGGAGGCACATATACAAACTGTTGTAATTCCTACACCGTTCACCTGATTTGGGTGTAAATACCCTCAAATTAAAGCCGAAAGTTAGCAGTTAAAGCACATTATGTTTGTTTCATTTCAAATCCATCGTGGTGGTGTATAGAGCCAAAAAGATTAGAATTGTGTCGATGTCCCAATATTCATGGGCCTGACTGTACATCAGCAGTGTTATATATAAATAATATCAACAGAAAATCCCATAAAATTACAATTTAAAATCCAATGTTAAAAAAAAAAAATCTCACAAATAGAAGATATAATCTAGACACATAAGGTTTTGTCTACGTGTTTTGCGGAACTTCTGCTTCTTTGGGACAGGACTGGTGGGAGTGCAATTATTTTCCTTGTTGCTATGTTCTGGACAAGTTGGGTTACATGTTGATCCAATGTCCTGTTATAGCAGATGTTAATAGTCTGTCCCCGTTTTCTGCTGCTTCAATGGAAATATGCTCAGATAGACTTATAATCTTTTGCTGATTAATGTTGTTAACTGTTTTCAGATGGAATTTCCTTTTGCCTTTCTTCTGACATATAAATAGCTTCATTGAATATCCCGAAGAAGCGTAAGGTCTGCGAAACACGTAGACAGAGGCTTACATGTCCAGATTATACCTCATATTTGTGAGATTATGTTTTTAACAATGGATTTTATACTCTCTGTAAAATATATCTTTTTTATTTTTATGGGATTTCCCTTTGATTTTTTTTATATATAAAACTGGTGAGGTATATTTAAAGTCCCAGTCACATTTCCCTTTTGGAGTCTTTGGTTTCCTTATCTAGATTTCAGGATGATACCTACCAGTATTAATCCTTGATCTTTTATTATTTGGGCACAAATTTCCACAGACACCCTTTTGTGGAAAGTTTATAGTGAAAAGTGAATAATGGAGGTTGTCATCTCTATATTGATGATTGTTATTGTGAAATGTATAACAAGTTAGTGTGATGATAGGTGTCTTTTGGCTCAATAGTATAGCTATGAATAGAATGTTGTAGTAGTAAGGTTAAAGATTTATTCTGGAATCTTGGTAGGGAAAAAAATCTTCCTGCTGTGCTTCCTAAATATTTTGAAACCTCAAGAGACCACCCAGAACTGAACTAACAACTGTAAGTGGGCCTTTTTTACATTTTTTTTCATTTTGTGCAGGTGTGCTATGACCTGTTCCTTTAGGTCAATCGAAATGTAAACCTTTTTTGATACTAAAGGATACAGAAAGTGAAGTCAAATATTCACAATACCATGAAACTCTTTGAAATAATTTCTTTAAAAAATTCAACATTTAACATAACATTTTTCTTCTGTTCTTATATTTAAGAATGCCATTCACATGAAAATGTGTCATTCTCTAGTTTTTGATTGCTTTACTCAGTATTTCACTGTAGTCCATTCCCGGGAGCTTTTCTCTATATTATTTTGAAAAATGAAGTTGTATACAGCTTTTATAGAGTGCGAGGAAAGATGGTGCTGCCAACACTTTGAAACCACATGGGAGAAGCAGTTGGTTTCCTGAATTAACCACTGGTTTTATGAATCACCACTGTAGTTTATGTGGACCACATAGCTTGTGAACAATCCAATTTTTATTATTTATATGACAAAAGAGGTCCATGTATTTAAAGGCACTAAAAAATATCCTTTCTTTAATGTGTCTCAAACAGGAGGAATAGTTTGTAATGTGCAGTTTATGTACAAATTCAAGACTTGTCCTTTTTCACAATACTTTCCACATGTTTGAAATGAAGCTGCTATGCCTAAAATGTTGCTATTTTTCATCCCCAGTGATATTACATTTTAAAAGAAAAGCACCGGGGAAGCCGGTTTTTGAACATAAGAGAGCAGTGTGTATCTGAGAAATAGAATAATAAAGGCCAAATTTGCTACTCCAGTGATTACTTTTGATAGAAGAGGCAGCTGCATTCAGAAGAGTTTCCCAAAGTCTTTCAAACCTAGGGAAAGACTGAGCATGTTTCTCTGCTAAGAGACACTTTGTGGCAGCAGATTTGCGAATTTGCTATTCTCCCTGTGCCTGCGTGGGCTTCCTCCGGGTACTCAGGTTTCCTCCCACTCTCCAAAGACATGCTGGTAGGTTATTTGGCTCCTGTCTAAATTGGCCCTTGTATGTATATATATGAATATGTGCTAGGGACCTTAGATTGTAAGCTCCCTTTCCAGGATTTTGTATTTAGTTGGTATATATATATATATATATATATATATATATATTTATATATAAAAAAAAAAAATATATATATATATATATATATATATACATATATATATATATATATATATATACATACACACACATATACCCTTAAATAAATTATTAGGTGTATAATTCACAATTTTTAAGGTTTTGTTCAGTATATAGGGTGGAACTGGGTAGATAACCATGGTTTCTACCCTGACATACACCCCTTAATTTAATCACTAACACATACATTAACCATTTTTTTTTCTTTAAGGCTACGTTCACATCTTGGCGTTGCTATTTACAGGCGTTTTTTTAGGCGTTTTTAATGGGCGTTTTTAATGGGCGTTTTACAGGCGTTTTTACAGGCGTTTTTATGCAGGCATTTTTAGGTTGACAAGTGACCAATGGAAAAAAATAAAAATGCCTGTAATCTTCCCAAAAAGAAGCTCATGTACTTTTTTGAGCGTTGGGCGTTTTGCTTAAAACATCAAAACGCTCAGATGTGAACAGGGGCCATTGAAATGAATAGGATTTGTCTTGTTGGGCGTTTTGTGAGCTGATCCTAGAGCAGAAAAACGCCCCAAAAATGCCTACATGTGAACTTAGCCTTAAGGTAGTAGGTTGAGTGGGGTTTTTGTAAAAGGTTTTTTTTTTTTATTTTGTTTTTTTTGGGGAAGGAAAAAGGGAAGAAAGGAGAAAGGAAAGCAGGAGGGAAAAAAGGAGGAGAAAAAGGGGAAAAAAAAGGAAGGGGAAAAAGAAAAATAGTTGAAGGGTAATGTATATGCTGGAGACACCAAATTGTTATGGTCTTGTATAAATTGATGTTTTTTTTTTTTTTTTTTTATGTCATAATTTAATTTTTTATGTATGTAAAGAAAATGTAATAAAAAATAGTAAACTAGATCGTAAGCTCCCTGAGGGCAGGGACTGATGTGAATGTACAATATATGTGTAAAGCGCTGCGTAAATTGATGGCGCTATATAAGTACCAATAATAAATAAATAAATAGGAACTACAGACAAGCTGTAAAAGATAGACAATAATGGAAATACTGATTTTGTTGTTATGATGCTGGAAGTTCTGGTTGTGGACAGTGTGAAAACTGATCTGCGGCCTCATTACCTGTAAAAAACACTCCATTTGAGCCTGTCTACCCCAAGAGATAGTGAAAGCAAGGATGTTGTCATTACTATACACGCTAGACCTTATTCCCAAAGCAAAGCACAGAAAAAAATAGTATTCCACCTGTAGTTTAAAAAGAATTGACACATAATTGAATACTTTTTCACACAATTGTAAGCTCTGAATCTATCCTTAATAACACCTTCTGAGATATTAAAAAAAATAATTAGAGAAAATATATGTTTATACACATCCGGTGATATACACCTTAAAGGGCTAGATGCACATGGATTAATATAGGTACTCACAAATTGTACTCACAAATTGTACAGTAGCGTCAGAAGCTTTTCTTTATTAAAGTGGTTGTAAACCCTTACATATACCCAGTAAAGTGACCAGCCACAGGTGACACACAGATATGAAACAAATCCTCCAACATAAGTTGTACCTGTTTAGCTGCAGTCTTCTCTTCCCTACAGCCGATCAAATTCGAGAATATATAAATCACACACGGCAATATATAAGTTACAAACGACAAAGCTCAATGAGGAAAGGAACATAGAAAAGTGATGGCAGAAAAAAGACCGAGTAGTCCATCGAGTCTGCCCATTCTTTTTTTTTTGTTAACTTTTTTTGTCTGACTATAGATCTATGTTTGTCCCAAGGGTGTTTGAAGCCATTTACTGTTGACTGTCTCACTACCTCCGCTGAAAGTTTATTCCAAGCAGCAACTACACTTTCAGTAAAATAATATTTTTTTAGATTTGTTTCTTCCAGTTAGTTTGAGGTCAAGTCCCCGTGTTCTTGATTTTAATTTTTATATTGAAAATAATGCCCTCCTGAACCTTATTCACTGCCTTTTATTTAAAGATTTCAATTAGTGATGGGCCGAACACCAGCACCAGAACATCTCAAACAGGGGAAAAGTTCTAGCCAACATTCGAACCCTATTAAAGTCTATGGGACATGAACATGAAAAATCAAAAGTCCTCATTTTAAAGGCTTATAAGCAAGTTATTGCCATAAAAAGTGTATGGCCGCTGCGTCCCAAGCACGATGACGCTCCTTTTATACAGGACGGCTGTAGCCGCTCGTTCTAACCTGTATAAAAGGAGCGCGATGCGTACGCAGACCACACCCCTGACGACATCATCATTTGATAAAACGCCACGTCGGGCGGTATCAGAACTTGTGACGTCATCACGCTCGGGACGCAGCGGCCATCTTTTTGGTTAGAAACCGGAGATTTTACATACGCTGATGCTGTTCTGCAAATATGTGAGTTTATCAGCCTGTTATTAATAAAATGTCAATTGAGTTCTAAAATACTACTCTATGAGCGATTTTTCTATCTCTGGGGCTCCTTCTGGTTGTTAGATCTGTAAGTTTGGAGTACCATCTAATCCATGAGCCTGATGTGGGATATGTGAAAATGAAAATGTTCTGATGACATCGGCTGGATGGTAAGAGGCAGTGTTGTTGGTGGTGTGTTGGTGGTGGTGTCACTCATTTGCCTGATCAGCTGATCTCTGCCTAGACTGACTGGACCTATAGCGCTGCAACTCCTTTTATATAACCTCTCACAGTTACTCTTGCTGGGTGAAGGAAGGGCCCTGCTGTTAAAAATTAGAAACAAAAATTGAAATTACATGCACTTGTGATACAGGTGCAGAACAATTGGGCCTTTGGTGTTGGTGGTGCTGTAAACTAAAAACATTGTTGGAAGCTAGCATAATCAAGATTCAGGAATAGGATAGGCAGCATAGGCAGTCTTCAAGGGATCCCATATCTCTACCAAATTCAATCAGTTACATAAGCATCAGGGGCTTGATAGCTGCTGTTAATCCAGGACTGATTCATTTTGATAAATGTCAGCCGGTCAATGGAGTCTGTGGACGGACGCACTCTTTTATGTGTCACAAACCTCCAACATCACTGAATGTCCATTCAGAAAGCACACTGGAAGCACACTGGAAGTAGGACAGGCCAGTAGCTCAATTGCATATTGAGCAAATTCTGGCCAGTAGTCCATCCTCAAGACCAAGTAACCCAGTTGGAATGGTTTAAGAATTGTTTAAAGGCATCGGTCAGCAGACTGCCTTCTCCACCGCTCCTCCTGTGACCGAACAAAGCCTCAGAAACACATTGTCAAGGAAATTGTAACCTCCCAGTGTCTGGAAAGGTGTTACACAAATTTTTCTTCAAGGCGTCTTCAAGATGTTTCATCCTCTGTTCCCTCTGCGAAGGCAGGATGAGCTCTGCAACTTTACTCTTGTAAGGTGGATCAAGATGGGTTGCCAAACAGTAATGATCATTCTTCTTGATACCACAAGTCCTTTGGTCCTTTTGCAGGCCTTGCAGCATCAGGGAGCCCTTGCAGCATAAGTTTGAGGAGGCATGAGATTCTGAGTCCTCTGGGTCACTAAGGATGACATTGTCAGGAGCAACCTCTCCCCAGCCACGTACAACTCCTGGGGTTTCTGGGGAATGAAAACTATCCCTTGAAGACTGCTGTATGTTATCCTCTACATCCGTGCTGCCACAATTCTCCTCCTCCTCTTCCTCCTGTGTGTTTTGTGGCCCCTCAGGAATGTTATCTGCATAAAGGGGGCATTGTGAGGAAAGGAAGTCTTCCTCCCGCTGTTCTGCCTCAAATTTTCCTTCTATGATTCCACAAAACGTGTGCGCCAGCAGGTAGACTAGAGGGATAGTGTCACTGATGCATGCATCGTTTAGGCTCCCCATCCTTGTGGCCCCCTCAAATGGTGACAGGAAAGTGCATGCATCCTTTATCAGTAGCCACTGGCTTGGTGAAAATAAGCCAAGCTCCCCTGAGCCTGTTCTTGTGCCATACTCACAGAGGTGCGTGTGCAGCAGCTGCAGCATTGCCAATGTTGAGTTCCACCTGATGGGCATGTCACAGATGAGGCGGTTGGTGGACAGGTTGAATTCCCGTTAAATGTCAGCCAGCTGAGCACTGGCATTGTAGGACCTCCAGACTTTTCTGGTCTGCCTCAGAAGATGTTGTAAGCCCGGGTACCTGTTCAAGAAACGCTGCACCACCGAATTCAGGACATGTGCCAGAGTGTTCCAGAGTTTGGAAAGAAGGTTGGTACCATTGTTGCATACAACCATTCCTGGCTCAAGCTGCAGTGGCATCAACCACCTCTAAGCCTGCCCCTGCAGAGCTTACAAAAACGCTGCCCCGGTGTGGCTCCTGTCACTTTATTATAGAGTGGGGAAGGGAATTTTGTGCTTGAGTGCAATACTTTTGTACTTGGTGCACTATAAACCGTTTTACTATAGTTGTTTTTTTTAATAAAAAAAAACCTAATAAAGCCCCAAAAAATAAAACTCCTGCTGATGAAGAAGGAATAGCACCTATGACGCAAAAGAGGGGACAGCAAATATGCCCTAAATAAAATTAGTGCTGCTGCACCACAAAAAACCCTGCTGATGCAGAAGTTATAGCACCTGCAATGCGGAAAAGGGGACAGCAATTATGCCCCTGCCTTTGGCCAATCATGGCTCTGACAGGACATTGTACTGTGATTGGCCGAAGCATACAGGTCAGGTGCATGCTTTGGCCAATCACAAGCACTACAATGCCAGTGCTCAGCTGGCTGACATTTAACGGGAATTCAACCTGTCCACCAACCGCCTCATCTGGGACATGCCCACCAGGTGGAACTCAACAGACACCCCCCCCCACCTCCAGTATTTCAATTTGATTCAAATTAGGGCTTTGACTAGGCCAGTGTCTAACCCTTAATTGTTTTCTTTTTGAGCGGCACACTGGTGGATTTGCTTGTGTTTTGTATCATTATAACATTAAAAGAATATTTCTGCTTCAACTTCACCTTTTTAGACAAATGGCCTCACATTATCTACAAACACACTAAGATGCAGGATTTATAGTTGACTTAATAAGTGCAAGCTCATTAAAACCCTAAGAACAAAAAACCTCCAAACCATAACATTTCTACCACCATGTTTAACAGTTGGTATAATATTCTTCTCCTGAAATGCATACTTTTACTGTGGCCAAATAACTCTATACAATTATACCTTGGTTTGCGAGTAATGTGGTAAACAAGTGTTTTGCAAGAACAGCAACATTTTTTAAATATATGTAACCTAATATGCGAGTGCTGTCTTGCAAGATGAGCAGTAGAAGGATCACAGTTTCACAGTTTTAATGTAAAAAAATTAGTGGAATTACACTCACAATGTATATCCTGCATTAAGGAGTCTGGTGCTCATCCACGTAAAGCCACTAGTGTATACAGTAAAGCCGCTGGTGTATACAGAACTGTATGTGACCTAGAGGTCGGGGGGCACTGGTGGCTCCCAGCACTTCCTGGAGAACTTGGAGACACGCCCAGCTGGGTGCAGTGGGCGTAACGTGCATTCAGAGCATCTGGAAGTGTCTACAGTTTCTGAGTGTCTCAGAGTTTTTCAGGAAGTGCTGGGAGCCACCAGCACTCACAGACCTCTGGCCACAAACAGTAATGTATACACCAACAGCTTTACTGTATACACCAGCGGCTTCACATTGATGAGCACCAGACTCCTTAATGCGGGATATTGTTTTTACCATTGTGAGTGTAATTCCACTTTTTTTCACATTAAACTGTGATCCTTCCACTGCTCGTATTGCCCCAGGACCTCTCGCCACGTACTGTATACACCATACACTTTATACTGCACTGTATTTTGTATTGCCATAATCATTTTTATATGAATAAATGGTTGTGGAATAAATCATCTGAGTTTTTATTATTTCTTATGGGGAAATTTGCTTTGATATACGAGTGCTTTGGATTACAAGCACGTTTCCGGAAAGAATTATGCGTGCAATCCAAGGTATTACTGTACTTGAGTGATCAGTTCACAATATATTTCGGGGTATTTGGAGATTTCTTTGAGCATCAAAAAGGTCAGCTCTAGGGCAGTATTTGCTGGACTGGTCAGTCCTGGACAAATTAGCAGTCATTTGAAATCTATACCACTTGGGATTATGTCCTTTACAGTGAAATTATTGATTAAAAAAAATTGGGTGATCATTTTTAAATCCCATGCTAGGCTCATGGCAAACCTTCCCTTTTAGGGCCTTAGTGATCTCTTTTGATCTTGCAATGATGACACCAGACATGTCAATAGAAAAAGGCAAGCAGGCTGGCTAGCACTTTTGCCTAGCAGCACTATGGTCACCGGTCATATCCCATCCATGGCATTACTTGCCTGGAGTTTGCATTTTCTCCCTGTGCCAGTGTGGGTTTCCTCCCACACTCTAAAGACACGCTGATAGGTTAGTTGACTCCTTTCTAAATTAGCCCTAGTATGTGTATAAATGTGAGTTAGGGACCTTAGGATTGTAAGCTCCTTGAGGGCGGGGACTGATGTGAATGTACAATATATATGTAAAGCACTGCATAAATTGGCACTGCTATATAAGTACCTGTAATAAATAAATAAGACCTTACATATCTGAAACACCTGATTCTGTTTTTATGGATTTAAAGTAGTGGTAAATGTAGGGGTGCACTTAATTTTAACACATTGCAAATTTGCATTTTAGTTCAATTAAAAAAAAAAAAAGTAACTTATGGGGATAAATATACCATGTCAATTTGTATGTCATTTATTTAAGTGTATCACATTTACCTATAGGCACTGTTTAACTAAAATATAACATTTTCATGCTCAAATATGTTAAACAAGTCAACAATTTTCATAGGGCATACTTACCTATTAACAGGACTATATCAATTTACCAGCAATTTTTATTGTAACTGGGGATCCCCTTTAATGGTAGAATTTTAAATGTTACATAAGGTCCACTTCAATGTAGTTGTAGTGGATTAAAGACAGCAGAGGATGAGCTTTGACAAGACAGCACATGTCTGAACAATTTCCATATGAGGTCTTATTGGGATTATATTACAGCAATGTTGTTTAGCTATCAGGCAGTGTAGATTTTCCAGGTGTCTGCTCACGGTAAAGTTTCCACTTGAATCCTAAATAGAATTGAAGTGCGTGAGAATTTATTTTTTAAACACATTTGCTTATTTAAATATTAGTTCCCAAGGTTCTATATTCCCTATTAAAATGTTTAAATTACCTCACCTTTCTGTTCTATATTCAGATTGTGATGTCGAGGAAAAATTCCAGAACTCAAGTGTATGTACCATGACACTAGGCAGAGGATACCTGTGTGTACTATTTAATCCACATGCATATTATAAAGTCACACTTATGAGCTCCACTTAATACTTATGTAATGCACTATTGTAGAGATTAAAAACAGATAGTCTTTAATTTATATGGTTCTACACTTGGACAATAAGTACAACTGTTTTATCTCCCTTTAGTGTAATGTACTAAAGTACTAGGAATCAGATTTTTAGTACACAAACTCACTTTTGATTAGAGATCGCTTGTTCGCGTTCGCCGCGGCGGGCGAACATATGCAATGTTCGGTCTGCCCCCTATACATCATCATTGAGCAAACTTTGACCCTGTACCTCACAGTCAGCAGACACATTCCAGCCAATCAGCATACCCTCCCTCCCAGACCCTCCCACCTCCTATAAAAAAGCAAGGACAGCATCCATCTTAGATTGATTCTGAAGCTGCAGAGTAAGTTAGAGCAGGGAGAGTGCTGCTGCTGCTGCTGAATTAATAGGGAAATCATTAGCTAGGCCAGTGTTCTGTGTCCACTCCTGCTGTAAGGACAGCGTCCTGACAGCACCCCAAAAAGCCCCTTTTAGGGCTGGTATATCAGTCTGCTTTTATTTATTTTTTTCTATATATATACAGACTGTACTGTGTGCACACCACTTATATCGGGGGGCACAGTACCTTGCAGATAAAAAAGTCATTTTGAGCCGGTTCAAATTTGTGCGGATGCGCCGATCGCATGTAATTCGGAGTGCACTGCTCCTTCATTACATGCGATCTCCTGTGCGGATGCGAGTTCAGCCACTTTGTATGGCTGAATTCGCAGCGCATCCGCAGAAAACTCTCACAGGAGGCATTTTTTGAGCCGCCTCAGAATCGGATCGCACAGTGGTTCACACTTGGGCGATCCAATTCTGTGCGAACTGTCAGATCGCACTGCGATATGCGATCAAACTGGGGGTGTCGTTAACATTTAATTGACACCCCCTGCATATCGCATATGGCAGTGTGGACTGCCAGATGTGCGGATGCGATGCGGGATCACGCTGCATATTCGCAGCATTCCCGCATCGCACAAATGTGAACCAAGCCTTAATTTTTACCCTTTAATATAATTGCAGTTGCCTGCCAGTGTGTGTCAGGCCCACTGACTGAACTGTGCCCACTGCCAGTGCCCACCACTCATATACTGTGGCACAGCACCTTGCAGATAAAAAATTCATTTAATTTTTCCTCTGTAATATAATTGCAGTTGCCTGGCAGTGAGTGTCAGGTCCACAGACTGTACTGTGCCCACTGCCCACCACTCATATAGGGTGGCACAGCACCTTGCACCCCCTGCGTATCGCATATGGCACCACTCATATAGGGTGGCACAGCACCTTGCACCCCCTGCGTATCGCATATGGCAGTGTGGACTGCCAGATGTGCGGATGAGATGCGGGATCACGCTGCATATTCGCAGCATTCCCGCATCGCACAAATGTGAACAAAGCCTTAATTTTTACCCTTTAATATAATTGCAGTTGCCTGCCAGTGTGTGTCAGGCCCACTGACTGAACTGTGCCCACTGCCAGTGCCCACCACTCATATACGGTGGCACAGCACCTTGCAGATAAAAAATTCATTTAATTTTTCCTCTGTAATATAATTGCAGTTGCCTGCCAGTGAGTGTCAGGTCCACAGACTGTACTGTGCCCACTGCCCACCACTCATATAGGGTGGCACAGCACCTTGCACCCCCTGCGTATCGCATATGGCACCACTCATATAGGGTGGCACAGCACCTTGCACCCCCTACGTATCGCATATGGCAGTGTGGACTGCCAGATGTGCGGATGCGATGCGGGATCACGCTGCATATTCGCAGCGTTCCCGCATCGCACAAATGTGAACCGAGCCTTAATTTTTACCCTTTAATATAATTGCAGTTGCCTGCAAGTGTGTACTGTGCCCACTGCCCACCACTCATATAGGGTGGCACAGCACCTTGCAGATAAAAAATTCATTTAATTTTTCCTATAATAAAAAATAAAATTCATCCAAAAAAAAAACAGGAACTGGCTTTTTCATTCGAATTTCAGTAGCGCAGGGATGGAGATAACCTCTTACCAAATAAATAGGATGATAACATATACCAAAATATATGAATCAGATGTGATAAATATAAGCATAAAATCATAAATACATAAAAGCATGACATCACATCAATAGGAGTCCATAAAGTGTAAAGTGCATAGAGCAATGAAAGTGCAAACATGAAGGATCACAGGTCGACTTATGGGGACCACCCTTGCTTGCCACCACCACACAGTGCTGGGAGAAGTATCTGAAATTCAGACTCACCAGACGCCTATGCCTAACCACTCTCATGGACTAGACAACAACAGCATATAGTAAAATCAGGTTTCCTCCAGATCTCTGATTTGTGCTGCAAAGACTCCTCTGGAAGATTTCCTGGTAAATTTATAGTGCACTGTGTGGTGGTGGCAAGCAAAGGTGGTCCCCATAAGTCACACCTGTGATCCTCCATGTTTGCACTTTCATTGTTCTATGCACTTTATACCTATGGACTTTATGGACTCCTATTGATGTGATTTCATGCTTTTATGTATTTATGATTTTATGCTTATATTTATCACATCTGATTCATATATTTTGGTATATGTTATCATCCTATTTATTTGGTAAGAGGTTATCACCATCCCTGCGCTACTGAAATTCGAATGAAAAAGCCAGTTCCTGTTTTTTATGGATGAATTTTATTTTTTATTATATTTACTCATTTAAGTAGCAGCAATTTGTGTTTTTTGTGTTTTTTTGTCAGGTTTGTGTTACCTGTATTTCCTAAAGCGCAGTGGATTACAACATCGTCTATTAATTTAGTACAAGTAATGATATTTATATATTTAATTTTTCCTCTGTAATATAATTGCAGTTGCCTGCCAGTGAGTGTCAGGCTCACAGACTGTACTGTGCCCACTGCAAATGGACTGTTTGCGGTTGTTTGCGGTGCTTTAAACGGGGAGTTTGGTCTGTCAGAGTTTGGTCTGTCACTGTGAAGCGGGCATAACACTTACACTACCTGATCGATACAACATCATACCTGATCGTATTCACACACTGGATGTTTTAAAGCACGTTATTCCAAACAATTTAGGAATGTTAGGTGATTTATGCCCTTTATGGATTAAAACCCGACTCTGCACCAACTACGTAATTTTCCATGGGAGTTTTGCCATGGATCCCCCTCCGGCATGCCACAGTCCAGGTGTTAGTCCCCTTGAAACAACTTTTCCATCACTATTGTGGCCAGAAAGAGTCCCTGTGGGTTTTAAAATTTGCCTGCCTATTGAAGTCTATGGCGGTTCGCCCGTTCTCGAACATTTGCAGAAGTTCACGCTCGCCGTTCGCGAACGGAAAATTTTATGTTTGCGATATCTCTACTCAAAACGACTCAAGACTCAAGACTCAGGACTCAGGACTCAAGACTCAAGACTCAAGACTCAGGACTCAGGACTCAAGACTCAAGACTCAAGACTCAGGACTCAGGACTCAGGACTCAGGACTCAAGATGACTCAAGACGACTCAAGACTCAAGACGACTTCAAGACGACTCAGAACAACTTCAAGAGGACTTCCAGATGACTTCAAGATGACTTCAAGACGACACAAGACGACTCAATATGACTCAAGACTCAGGACTCAAGATGACTCAAGACTCAGGAATCAAGACAACTCAAGACGACTCAAGACAACTTCAAGACAACTTCAAGACGACTCAAGACTCAGGACTCAAGATGACTTCAAGACGACTTCAAGACGACTTCAAGACGGCTTCAAGACGACTCAAGACTCAGGACTCAAGACGACTTCAAGACGACTTCAAGACGACTTCAAGACGACTCAAGACGACTTCAAGACGACTCAAGATGACTCAAGATGACTTCAAGACGACTTCAAGACAACTTCAAGACTCAAGACGACTTCAAGATGACTCAAGACGACTTCAAGACAACTTCTAGATGACTCAAGACGACTTAAGACGACTTCAAAACGACTTCAAGACGACTCAAGACGACTTCAAGACGACTTCAAGACGACTCAAGATGACTTTAAGACAACTTCAAGAAAACTTCAAGACGACTTCAAGATGACTCAAGACGACTCAAGGTGACTTCAAGACTCAAGAATCAAGACGACTCCAAGACGACTTCAAGATGACTTCAAGACGACTCAAGACGACTCAAGATGACTTCAAGACGACTTCAAGACAACTCAAGATGACTCAAGACGACTTCAAGACGACTCAAGACGACTCAAGACGACTTCAAGATGACTTCAAGACGACTCAAGATGACTCAAGATGACTCAAGACGACTTCAAGACTCAAGTCTCAAGAATCAAGACGACTTCAAGACGACTCAAGGCGACTCAAGACGAAAAGACGACTCAAGACGACTTCAAGACGACTTCAAGATGACTCAAGACGAAAAGACAACTCAAGACGACTCAAGACTCAAGAATCAAGATGACTCAAGACGACTTCAAGACGACTTCAAGATGACTCAAGACGAAAAGACAACTACGACTTCAAGACGACTTCAAGATGACTCAAGACGACTTCAAGACAACTTCAAGACAACTTCAAGACGACTTCAAGACAACTTCAAGACAACTTCAAGACAACTCAAGACGACTCAAGACGACTTCAAGACAACTTCAAGACGACTTCAAGACTCAAGAATCAAGGCAACTTCAGACGACTCAAGACAACTCAAGAGGACTCAAGACGACTAAAGATGACTCAAGAGTCAAGACTAAAGACGACTTCAAGACGACTAAAGATGACTCAAGAGTCAAGACTAAAGACGACTTCAAGGCGCCTTCAAGACGACTCAAGACTAAAGACGACTTCAAGACGACTCAAGATGACTTCAAGACGACTTCAAGATGACTCAAGACGAAAAGACAACTCAAGACGACTCAAGACGACTTCAAGACGACTCAAGATGACTCAAGACGACTCAAGACAACTCAAGACGACTTCAAGACGACTTCAAGATGACTTCAAGACGACTCAAGACGACTCAAGACGACTTCATGATGACTTAAGACTCAAGACGAATCAAGACGACTCAAGACGACTCAAGACCACTCAAGACCACTCAAGATCACTCAAGACCACTCAAGACCACTAAAGACCACTCAAGACGACTTCAAGATGACTTAAAGACGACTCAAGATGACTCAAGACGGGGGTGGAGCCAGCTAGCGAGGTGAATGGCAGCTTGAGCCTGCAGCTCCAAAACCCTGGAATTCCAGGAAACTATGGCAGCTCTCCCTGTGGGTGATCAGTCTGGAACGATCCTCAAGGTCTGCCACTTTAGACTTGAGCCATATTATTTCGTCATCGTGTTCGTTATGGGCATCTACATGGCAGATGCCCATAACGAACACGATGACGAAATAATATGGCTCAAGTCTAAAGTGGCAGACCTTGAGGATCGTTCCAGACTGATCACCCACAGGGAGAGCTGCCATAGTTTCCTGGAATTCCAGGGTTTTGGTATATGTTATCATCCTATTTATTTGGTAAGAGGTTATCACCATCCCTGCGCTACTGAAATTCGAATGAAAAAGCCAGTTCCTGTTTTTTATGGATGAATTTTATTTTTTATTATATTTACTCATTTAAGTAGCAGCAATTTGTGTTTTTTGTGTTTTTTTTGTCAGGTTTGTGTTACCTGTATTTCCTAAAGCGCAGTGGATTACAACATCGTCTATTAATTTAGTACAAGTAATGATATTTATATATTTAATTTTTCCTCTGTAATATAATTGCAGTTGCCTGCCAGTGAGTGTCAGGCTCACAGACTGTACTGTGCCCACTGCAAATGGACTGTTTGCGGTTGTTTGCGGTGCTTTAAACGGGGAGTTTGGTCTGTCAGAGTTTGGTCTGTCACTGTGAAGCGGGCATAACACTTACACTACCTGATCGATACAACATCATACCTGATCGTATTCACACACTGGATGTTTTAAAGCACGTTATTCCAAACAATTTAGGAATGTTAGGTGATTTATGCCCTTTATGGATTAAAACCCGACTCTGCACCAACTACGTAATTTTCCATGGGAGTTTTGCCATGGATCCCCCTCCGGCATGCCACAGTCCAGGTGTTAGTCCCCTTGAAACAACTTTTCCATCACTATTGTGGCCAGAAAGAGTCCCTGTGGGTTTTAAAATTTGCCTGCCTATTGAAGTCTATGGCGGTTCGCCCGTTCTCGAACATTTGCAGAAGTTCACGCTCGCCGTTCGCGAACGGAAAATTTTATGTTTGCGATATCTCTACTCAAAACGACTCAAGACTCAGGACTCAGGACTCAAGACTCAAGACTCAAGACTCAGGACTCAGGACTCAGGACTCAAGACTCAAGACTCAAGACTCAGGACTCAGGACTCAGGACTCAGGACTCAAGATGACTCAAGACGACTCAAGACTCAAGACGACTTCAAGACGACTCAGAACAACTTCAAGAGGACTTCCAGATGACTTCAAGATGACTTCAAGACGACACAAGACGACTCAATATGACTCAAGACTCAGGACTCAAGATGACTCAAGACTCAGGAATCAAGACAACTCAAGACGACTCAAGACAACTTCAAGACAACTTCAAGACGACTCAAGACTCAGGACTCAAGATGACTTCAAGACGACTTCAAGACGACTTCAAGACGACTTCAAGACGACTTCAAGACGACTTCAAGACGACTCAAGACTCAGGACTCAAGACGACTTCAAGACGACTTCAAGACGACTTCAAGACGACTTCAAGACGACTCAAGACGACTTCAAGACGACTCAAGATGACTCAAGATGACTTCAAGACGACTTCAAGACAACTTCAAGACTCAAGACGACTTCAAGATGACTCAAGACGACTTCAAGACAACTTCTAGACGACTCAAGACGACTTAAGACGACTTCAAAACGACTTCAAGACGACTCAAGACGACTTCAAGACGACTTCAAGACGACTCAAGATGACTTTAAGACAACTTCAAGAAAACTTCAAGACGACTTCAAGATGACTCAAGACGACTCAAGGTGACTTCAAGACTCAAGAATCAAGACGACTCCAAGACGACTTCAAGATGACTTCAAGACGACTCAAGACGACTCAAGATGACTTCAAGACGACTTCAAGACAACTCAAGATGACTCAAGACGACTTCAAGACGACTCAAGACGACTCAAGACGACTTCAAGATGACTTCAAGACGACTCAAGATGACTCAAGATGACTCAAGACGACTTCAAGACTCAAGTCTCAAGAATCAAGACGACTTCAAGACGACTCAAGGCGACTCAAGACGAAAAGAAGACTCAAGACGACTTCAAGACGACTTCAAGATGACTCAAGACGAAAAGACAACTCAAGACGACTCAAGACTCAAGAATCAAGATGACTCAAGACGACTTCAAGACGACTGCAAGATGACTCAAGACGAAAAGACAACTACGACTTCAAGACGACTTCAAGATGACTCAAGACGACTTCAAGACAACTTCAAGACAACTTCAAGACGACTTCAAGACAACTTCAAGACAACTTCAAGACAACTTCAAGACGACTCAAGACGACTCAAGACGACTTCAAGACAACTTCAAGACGACTTCAAGACTCAAGAATCAAGGCAACTTCAGACGACTCAAGACAACTCAAGAGGACTCAAGACGACTAAAGATGACTCAAGAGTCAAGACTAAAGACGACTTCAAGACGACTAAAGATGACTCAAGAGTCAAGACTAAAGACGACTTCAAGGCGACTTCAAGACGACTCAAGACTAAAGACGACTTCAAGACGACTCAAGATGACTTCAAGACGACTTCAAGATGACTCAAGACGAAAAGACAACTCAAGACACTCAAGACGACTTCAAGACGACTCAAGATGACTCAAGACGACTCAAGACAACTCAAGACGACTTCAAGACGACTTCAAGATGACTTCAAGACGACTCAAGACGACTTCATGATGACTTAAGACTCAAGACGAATCAAGACGACTCAAGACGACTTCAAGACGACTCAAGACCACTCAAGACCACTCAAGATCACTCAAGACCACTCAAGACCACTAAAGACCACTCAAGACGACTTCAAGATGACTTAAAGACGACTCAAGATGACTCAAGACGGGGGTGGAGCCAGCTAGCGAGGTGAATGGCAGCTTGAGCCTGCAGCTCCTCGCCACGCAGACGGACCGGAACACATTACTACAGAGAGGGTCACTCCACAATACCACAGCTACACTCCGGACACCTGCGAACACCGACCGGACATGTCCCACAAGCGGAAAGATCGTGGAATACTGGGTAAGATGTTAAACTTCTTCACCCCGAATACTAGGCAGCGCAGCCAAGATGGCGCCGGCCCGACACGCTCATCACAGCCCCAGCGCTTACCATCCCCAGGCTCCAGAGACAGTGGGAATCCCTCGGGCACGCAAAACAGCGAGGGGGGCCACCTGCCGCAGTCCTCCCCGATGTCTCAGTCCAATAGCCCGGTGAAATCTAAACAAAAAACGGATCATGCCGCCACAGTTCCCTCACAGGGCATCACCATCAATGACACCCTGGAATTCCAGGAAACTATGGCAGCTCTCCCTGTGGGTGATCAGCCTGTGATGGCTTCTATGTTGAGGGACATGATGCTCTCACTGCGCTCTGCTATACATTCTGACATGCTGCAATTAATGTCTCAGTGCAATACTGCAGTGGTTGCTGTGACTGACAGAGTGACAAAAATTGAGGACAAGATGGGGGAGTTTGCCAACACATTTAACGACATGGTAGATGCCCATAACGAACACGATGACGAAATAATATGGCTCAAGTCTAAAGTGGCAGACCTTGAGGATCGTTCCAGACTGATCACCCACAGGGAGAGCTGCCATAGTTTCCTGGAATTCCAGGGTGTCATTGATGGTGATGCCCTGTGAGGGAACTGTGGCGTCATGATCCGTTTTTTGTTTAGATTTCACCGGGCTATCAAAATCAGGGGCATACCCGAATCGGTTAAACCTCAAGACCTGTCTGAATACTTCACTTCCATTATGCAGGACTTGCTACCGAATGCTGCACTCACTGACCTGGCAATTGACAGGATCCACAGGTTACCAAAACCTAAGCATATTCCAGACAAATACCCGAGGGATGTTATCGCCAGAATACATTTCTACACTGTGAAGGAGAGGGTCATGGCACGGATGAGGAAGGCAGTGGACCTCACGGCCAGCCTGCAAGGCCTGTCACTATATTCAGACTTATCTGCTCATACCATGAACAGGAGAAGAAATTTGTTAAACGTAACAAAACCCTTGAGAAACCACCATATCCAGTATCGCTGGAACTATCCGGCAACACTTCTAGTCACTAAGGGGGACAAGGAATTCAAAATAACCACCCTGGAATACGGCATTAATTTGCTCCGTCAGTGGGCTATACTGGACTCTGATGATCCAGACGTGCAACGCCAATCTAGGGGCCCTGACTGTTCTCCATCCACCTGATTGAGGATCCCTGCCAGCAAGTATACACTTGCTTCATATGGGAGTTGACCCTCCATTCATTAAATCGTCAAGTTATAAATATCCGGCAGTTCTGTTCGGCTGCTTATAGTATTTCTGTACTAATTGCCCCAAGTTAGCAGACTCCATTCTGCTCAGATTTCCACCCGGATATCGTCTATTTTTTATCTTCAGGCACCAACTGTTCCTAGCGCCTTGTGTTGTATGTGTTTACCCTTTTTATCATTTTTCATACTTTATTTCTGTTCTTTCTTTTGACTATTTTTGACGTTCGCACCTTGCAGTGCTCACACCGTTTCAAGACACCATGTCTTTCAAACTGACATCATTGAATGTTCGAGGTCTTAACAATCCGTTTAAACGTCATATGCTATGCAGAGAACTTAAAGCGCAAAAATGTGATGTCATGCTCATTCAGGAAACCCACTTCTGTGCAGCTACTCACCCCATGCTCAAGTTCAAGCAATTCCCACATGTCTACTATGCCAATGGCCCTAAGAAAAGAGGGGGAGTGGCCATCCTCATTAAAGACTCTGTGGATTATAAATACATTTCACACCATTCTGACCCTGAAGGACGTTTCATCCTGTTGAAGTGCACGTTAAACAAAGTCGCATATTCCATCATCAACGTCTATGCCCCCAATACTAACCAAAATTATTTTCTAAAGAAGCTATGGAAAAGCATTAAACCGGATCTCTCAGGATTTGTGTTGCTGGGAGGGGATCTGAACTTAGTACCCAAATGTCACCAGGACACTTCAAGAGATCATCCAAAACATCCCCGCAGAGCGGATTTATCCAAATTTTTGATTTCCTCAGACCTGCAGGACATCTGGAGATGCCATCACTCCTCGGAGAAGGACTTTTCCTTTTTTTCCAAAGTTCATTCCTCATACTCCAGGATTGATGTAATCCTCTCTGATAAATTTTTGCTACAACAGGTAGTGGACTCTACCATAGGCCAAATTACATGGTCGGACCATGCACCAGTCTCAGTGACTATAGGCCCTCGGGTCTGCTCCACGAGAGCCAACAGATGGAAAAACGATATCAATATCTTTTGTAACCCGAAGACTTCCTCCGAGGTCCAAGTGGCCCTGGAGGAATTCTTCCGCACCAATGACAATGGGGAAACTTGCCCGTTTACAATATGGAACGCCCATAAGGCATTTATGCAAGGTTTCCTCATGTCTAAAAGTGCAGCTAAACGGAGGCAGAGGAGGCAGCAGTTGGAAGACATATTACAAAAAATACAACCGTTAGAATCTCTTAACAAACAAAACCCACTTTCGCATATCACTGACCAATTGACGCAGGCCCAAAACGAGTTGCGCTTGCTGCTACTTGGACAGCATCAAACTCAAATTCGTAAACTGAAAGCTAATTTTTTTGCTCACGGAAACAAGGCTGGCAAACTTTTGGCCAACCACCTAAAAGACGAACGCATCCGACAGTGTATATCTAAACTGACTCACCACTCGACTGGACAGACTTTGACCAACCCCAAAGACATCGCAGATGCCTTCAGCCATTACTATGGCTCCCTCTATAATCTGAAAGACGGCGTGTCCACTCCCCAACCGACCCCGGAGGACATAGACAATTTTTTAGCCTCAGTCTCCCTACCCAAACTGACTCCATCAGCATTATCGGACTTGAATCTCCCTATTTCAGCGATGGAAATCTCCACTGCGATCCATTCACTACCCTTGAAAAAAGCCCCTGGCCCTGATGGGTTCTCATCAGAATATTATAAACAATATATGCAGATTTTGGCACCAAGGCTTCAAAATGTGTTCCGCAAAGCTGCCTCGTCTGCCTCCTTTCCTCCAGAAATGTTGGAGGCTACTGTGATAACGCTTCCTAAACCGGGGAAACCCCCGGACTGTGCGAAGAATTTCAGACCCATATCGCTACTGAATGTGGATCTGAAGGTCTATGCAAAAATTTTGGCCAACCGGTTGGCTAAGTTCCTGCCTGACCTCATTAAACAGGACCAGGTAGGTTTTGTGCTGGGCCGTCAGGGTACTGACGCTACAAGGTGCCTCCTGAATCTCATCCACCATGCCGAGTCCACACATACGCCCACAGTGTTCCTGTCCCTTGATGCCGAAAAGGCTTTTGACAGGATTCACTGGGGATATCTCCACAAAGTTTTGCAACGTTTCGGCATGGGGGTGAGATTTTGGACGCAATTATGGCCTACGCCTACACGGAGGGTATGTTTTCTACGAAATTTGATATCACAAATGGGACCAGGCAGGGACGCCCACTTTCTCCATTGGTCTTCGTTCTCCTGATGGAGCCTCTGGCAGAAAGGATTAGAAATCACCCGGAAATCAGAGGTCTGGACATCCACGGTATCCCAAATAAGATATCGTTGTTCGCGGACAATGTTATCTTATCCATGACAGCCCCAAATACATCCCTTGTTGCGGCTCAGGAGGTTCTTCAGGAATTTCACTCCATTTCATACTACAAAATCAATGACACTAAGTCACAAATGCTAGGGGTGGGACTCAATGATAAAATGCAAACAGAGATTACATGCCTAGTACCCTTCCAGTGGAGTCGGGGCCCCATCGATTACTTGGGAATTAAACTGACGAGCAATATGAGGGATCTGTTTAAAGTTAACTTTACCCCATTTATGGACACCTTGACAGGTGACTTCGACAGATGCGGTAAACATTTCCTCTCATGGTCGGGCAGGAATGCCGCATTTAAAATGATAACATTCCCGAAGCTCCTATACCTATTCAGGGCGCTTCCCATCAGGATTCCCCAAGCATTCTATCGCAAAATACAATCTGTGGTCTCCAAGTTCTTGTGGGCCGGGATAAAACCCCGCTGTTCCCATAAAATTCTGGTCAGACATCCCCTGGTGGGGGGCATGGGGGTTCCAGATGTGAGGGATTACCATATAGCAGTCATCCTCACACAATCCATTCATTGGTTGAAACCGGAGCAGGCTCCCAGCTGGACCCGGTTGGAACGGTCAGAGGTGCCACAAGGGTCCCTAGCTGACTTGATACTTAGCACCCCTCTAGCTAGACACACGTTATCCATACCGCACCCGACTATAGGTGCCACAATACAGGCCTGGCAGTACATTTTTACCCACAGTGCCACGGTAGGTGGCAGGGTGGATATTCCTGTCCCACTGACGTCCCTCTCCTTCCTCTCCCCTGATCTGAAGGTGAGCCACTGGCCATCTTTTGGCTTACGTACTATCCAAGACTTTAAGCAACATCAGGGTGAATCTTCCTTTGCCGCCAGGTGTGCGAGGTTCCCCTCCTTTGCCGGGGAGTTTCTCACATTTCGGAGGGTAGCACGATTGATCTCTACTCTAGATAAGACCAGTATCTCTATGCCTGCACGGGTTCACTCTCTGTGTTTTGGGCCTGGCGCACGGCTCAAGGGTATAGGCACATTCTATACAGCTCTCCAGGATAAAGGGTCATTTATCAAAAACACCCATCATCTCAAATGGGAGGGCGAACTCAATCAAGAATTCACCACTAGACAATGGCTAAACTCTTCTAAGCTTACTAGAGCACACACTAGGTGCTCCAACTTCAGGTAAGGGCTTCAAAAATTACATCTCAGGTGGTACAAAACACCATACACTATAGCCAAATACTCTCCTGAGGCATCTAACCTATGCTGGAGGGGGTGCGGTCAAGTGGGCACCTTGCTACATGTGGTGTGGTCCTGTGTGTCTCTGAGAAGTTTCTGGGCCTCTGTATCCAAACTTATTGCTTCCATCACAGGAATCCTAAACAAAGTTACGGTTGAGCAGGCCATCCTGGGTATTAATGTAGACAAGTACCCCCCCCAATTTAGGACTGTTGTTCAAAATATCCTTTTCGCTGCTAGACTATCCATAGCTCGAAAGTGGAAATGTGCAGATGTTCCCTCGCAGAGGGAGGTCATTCAACTTGTGGGAGACTCTTTTATTTATGAAAAAACCCTAGCCTACACTGAACTTAAAGTGCGACAATTTCAGGCCAAATGGTCGATCTGGAACGATTATTTTCCCAAACATAGCTTGAGCTGAGCCCAACTATAAGTGGGCGGCAGTTGCGGGGTGGGCAGGGCGGAGGGAAGCTAGACTCAAAATGGGGGGTGGCAGCATGTTCCCGGGACGGGGCACCCCTACCGAGCCATAAAAATTACTACTTAACCACTTGCCGACTGCCTAACGCCGATCTACGTCGGCAGTCAGCCCCTCACAGGCAAAGTGACGTAGGGCTACGTCACTAGCTTGTGAGGGTCTAGGGAGTGAGCGCGCACCCCCGGAGGCGCGCTCCCACGTGGTCACGGACCCCCCCGCGTGTGTGACCAGCGGACCCGATGTCCGCCGGTCACTCGCCAATCGGCGGGGGAGAGGGAGAATGTCAGGCAGCTTGTGTAAACAAGCCACCTGTCATTCTCCTCGCTGTAAAGACACTTATCACACGGATCTAGTATGTAGATCCGTTGATCAGTGTCCTTACAGCTCAAGCCACAGCCAATCACAGTAGAAAGCACGCCCCTAGGGATACACACAGCCCCTCCCTCCCAAATAAAGTTAACCCCTTCACAACCAGTGTATTTTTACAGTAACAGTGCATATGTATAGCACTGATTACTGTAGAAATGTCACTGGTAACCCCAAAAGTGTCACAAATGTCAGTCAAGGGTCCGATCTGTCCGCCCCAATGTCGCAGTACCGCAAAAAAAATCGCAGATCGCCGCCATTACGCGTTAAAAAAAAAAACAACAAAAATGACAAAAATCTTTCCCTTTGTTAGTAAACGCGATAACTTTTGCGCAAACCAATCAAAATACGCTTTTTGCGATTTTTTTTACCAAACATATGTAGCATAAAACAAATTGGCCAAAAATTTTAAAAAATTTTGATTTTTACTTTTTTTTGGGGGAATTTCATATTAAAAAATGTGAAAAATATTGTTATTTTTGCAAAATTGACGCTCTTTTTTTGTTTATAGCGCGTGATCAAAAAATCGCACAGGTGATCAAATACCACCAAAAGAAAGCTCTGTTTGTGGGAAAAAAAGGACGTCAAATTCGTTTAGGTACAGCATCGCACGACCGCGCAATTGTCCGTTAAAGTCACGCAGTGCCGAATCGCAAAATACCCCCTGGTCAGGAAGGGGGTAAAATCTTCCGGGGCTTAAGTGGTTAAGGATCAATTGTAGAAATGGGTCACATGTCCCTCCGCCCTCTCTCCTCCTGATCAGGTATTGTAGTAGCATACAATCAGATGTTGGCTAACGAGTTCATTTACTAAAATTATCCCTACAAATGTTTCCAGTAAGGGGCGGTAGGCCTCATAGGTATGTTTTCTAGATGGCATTTTATATTACGTGTTTGTTTGATGACATTGCAATTCTTTTTTCTATTGAACGCAAAGTTGTGATATGTACATTACTTCGTTTCATCGTACATGTATGTTATTCTTGTGTGGCTGTTACGGAGACATGGTTTAATGAAAGAAATGACTGGGACATAACCATACCAGGGTACTCTTTATACAGAAGAGACAGAGAAGGCAAGAAAGGAGGAGGAGTGGCCCTGTATGTGAAAGATAGCATTAAATCTAACCTAATACAAGTTGGTGAGGCCAACATAGAGTCAGTTTGGGTTGCGTTGCAGTTTGCTAATCATGCAGTAACTCGTGTAGGTGTGATATATAGACCACCTGGTCAAGTTAAAGAACTAGATGATCAACTAGTTGAAGAAATAGCTAAAATGACAATGAAAGAAGAAGTTATCATTATGGGAGATTTCAATCTTCCAGATATAAACTGGAAAACCAAAATAGCAAGTTCTACCAGGAGTACAGATATTCTAAATTCCCTACTGGGATTGTCTCTGCAACAAGTGGTTGAGGAGCCAACCCGGAGGGAGGCCATTTTGGATTTGGTATTCACAAATGGGGATTCGGTATATGATGTCATTGTAGGCGAAACCTTGGGATCTAGTGATCACCAGTCAGTGTGGTTTAATATAAGAACTGTGAAAGAGTCACACCACACAAAAACAAAAGTTTTAGATTTTAGAAAAACAGACTTTTCAAAAATGAAATTAGTCATAAATGAGTGCTTATCAGACTGGAACGGATTACATGGAGTCCAGGAGAAATGGGACTACTTAAAAGGTGCATTATTGAAGGCAACAGAAAATTGTATTAGACTTGTCAGTAAAAGCAAAAAAAGGAAGAGACCACTGTGGTACTCAGCAGAAGTGGCCCAAATCATTAAAAATAAAAAGCTAGCATTTTGTAATTATAAAAAAACCCAGAGCAATGGCAGGCAGAAGAAAAACTAGCTCAGTCTATGAAAAAGGGGGATAAGACATTCTTCAGATATATAAATGAAAAAAGGAAATTAAAACAAGGAATAACTAAATTAAAAACAAAGGACGGAAGGTATGTAGAAGAGAATAAAGGGCTAGCCGACTGCCTTAATGAATACTTCTGTTCTGTTTTTACAGAAGAAAAAGAAGGAGAAGGACCTCCACTTGAAAGGATGACTAATGAATCATTTGATGCATGTGTCTTTACAGAGGAAGACGTTCTAAGATTGCTGTCTAAAGTGAAGACAAATAAGTCACAGGGTCCTGATGAGATACACCCAAGATTATTAAAAGAGCTTAGTGGTGAGCTGGCAAAACCATTAACAGATCTATTTAACCAATCATTAGTAACAGGAGTCGTCCCGGAAGATTGGAAATTGGCAAATGTTGTGCCCATTCACAAGAAAGGTAGTAGGGAGGAATCGAGCAACTATAGACCAGTGAGTCTGACATCAATAGTAGGCAAATTAATGGAAACCCTATTAAAGGATAGGATTGTGGAACATCTTAAATCCCATGGATTGCAAGATGAAAAACAACATGGGTTTACTTCAGGGAGATCATGTCAAACAAATCTTATAGATTTTTTTGACTGGGTGACTAAAATAATAGACGGTGGAGGTGCAGTAGACATTGCATATCTAGATTTTAGTAAGGCTTTTGACACTGTCCCACATAGAAGACTTATCAATAAACTGCAGTCATTGAGCATGGACTCCCATATTGTTGAGTGGATTAGGCAGTGGCTGAGTGACAGACAACAGAGGGTTGTAGTCAATGGAGAACATTCAGAACAAGGTCATGTTACCAGTGGGGTACCTCAGGGATCTGTACTGGGACCAATTTTGTTTAATATCTTCATAAGCGATATTGCAAAAGGCCTCGATGGTAAGGTTTGTCTTTTTGCTCATGACACAAAGATATGTAACAGGGTTGATGTTCCTGGAGGGAAACGCCAAATGGAAAAGGATTTAGGAAAACTAGAAGAATGGTCAGAACTCTGGCAACTGAAATTTAATGTGGATAAGTGCAAGATAATGCACCTGGGGCGTAAAAACCCAAGGGCGGAATATAGAATATTTGACACAGTTCTGACCTCAGTATCTGAGGAAAGGGATTTAGGAGTAATTATTTCAGAAGACTTAAAGGTGGGAAGACAATGTAATAGAGCAGCACGAAATGCCAGCAGAATGCTTGGATGTATAGGGAGAGGTATAAGCAGTAAAAAGAGAGAAGTGCTTATGCCGCTGTACAGAACACTGGTGAGACCTCACTTGGAGTATTGTGCGCAGTACTGGAGGCCATATCTCCAGAAGGATATAGATACTCTAGAGAGAGTTCAGAGAAGAGGTACTAAACTAGTACATGGATTGCAGGAAAAAACTTACCAGGAAAGGTTAAAGGACCTTAACATGTATAGCTTGGAAGAAAGAAGAGACAGAGGGGATATGATAGAAACTTTTAAATACATAAAGGGAATCAACTCGGTAAAGGAGGAGAGCATATTTAAAAGAAGAAAAACTACCACAAGAGGACACAGTTTTAAATTAGAGGGGCAAAGGTTTAAAAGTAATATGAGGAAGTATTACTTTACTGAGAGAGTAGTGGATGCATGGAATAACCTGCCTGCAGAAGTGGTAGCTGCAAATACAGTGAAGGAGTTTAAGCATGCATGGGATAGGCATAAGGCTATCCTTCATATAAGATAGGGCCAGGGACTATTCATAGGATTCAGATATATTGGGCAGACTAGATGGGCCAAATGGTTCTTATCTGCCGACAAATTCTATGTTTCTATGTTTCTATGTTAATAAAGATGACTCAAGACGACTTCAAGACGACTTCAAGACGACTCAAGACGAAAAGACAACTCAAGACGACTCAAGACGACTTCAAGACGACTCAAGATGACTCAAGACAACTCAAGACGACTTCAAGACGACTTCAAGATGACTTCAAGATGACTCAAGACGACTCAAGACGACTTCATGATGACTTAAGACTCAAGACGACTCAAGACGAATCAAGACGACTCAAGACAACTTCAAGACCACTCAAGACCACTCAAGACCACTCAAGATCACTCAAGACCACTCAAGACCACTCAAGACGACTCAAGACGACTTCAAGATGACTTAAAGACGACTCAAGATGACTCAAGGCGACTTCAAGACCACTCAAGATGACTCAAGACGACTTTAAGGCAACTTCAAGACCACTCAAGACCACTCAAGACCACTCAAGACCACTCAAGATGACTTCAAAATGACTCAAGGCCACTCAAGATGACTTCAAGACGACTCAAGACAACTTCGAGATGACTCAAGACGACTTCAAGATGACTTCAAGACGACTCCAAGATGACTCAAGACGACTCAAGGTGACTTCAAGACTCAAGAATCAAGACGACTCAAGACAACTTCAAGATGACTTCAAGACGACTCAAGAAGACTCAAGATGACTTCAAGACGACTTCAAGACAACTCAAGACGACTCAAGACGACTTCAAGACGACTTCAAGACGACTAAAGACGACTCAAGACGACTTCAAGACGACTTCAAGACGACTTCAAGATGACTCAAGATGACTCAAGACGAAAAGTCAACTCAAGACGACTTCAAGACGACTCAAGACGACTTCAAGACTCAAGTCTCAAGAATCAAGACGACTTCAAGACGACTCAAGACGACTCAAGACGAAAAGACGACTCAAGACGACTTCAAGACGACTTCAAGACGACTTCAAGACGACTCAAGACGACTCAAGACGACTCAAGACGACTTCAAGACGACTCAAGACGACTCAAGATGACCTCAAGACTCAAGAATCAAGATGACTCAAGATGACTTCAAGATGACTTCAAGATGACTCAAGATGAAAAGACAACTCAAGACGACTCAAGACGACTTCAAGACGACTTCAAGATGACTCAAGATGACTCAAGATGACTTCAAGACAACTTCAAGACGACTTCAAGACAACTTCAAGACAACTCAAGACGACTCAAGACGACTTCAAGACGACTTCAAGACGACTTCCAGAGGATCAGAAGAAATTGCACTAATATTGAGGACTTCGAAACACAAGCAGAAAAACTAACCAAACGATTCAAGGAAAAAGGATACGATAGATTGACTTTAGAAAAAACAAAAGACAATATCAAAAATATGCCAAGAGATGAATTATTAAGAACGAAAATTCGAAATAATGACAACAATTTCGAATACGCTTTTATAACTGGTTTTAATAAACAATACAAGTCAATAGAAAAGATTTTTAAAAAGTACTGGCCTATTTTAAAATCGGACAAAACTTTCTCCAAAATATTACCAAGTAGGCCGAAATTTATTTACCGTAGGGCACCTACACTGAGAAACAGACTTGTTCATAATGTTATTAATCCCCCAAAGGAAGTGAAACTTTTTCCGGATATGAAGGGATTCATCCATTGTCGTAACTGCCTAGCCTGCAGAAATAATACAGCACAGAAAAAGAAGATTACACAATTTAAATCCAACGTAAACAAGAAAACTTTTAAAATAAAAAATCTGATCACTTGCCATAGTACCCACGTAACTTATATTTTCGAATGTCTTTGCAAACTTCAATACATAGGCAGGACTACTAGGCCTTTAATGGTTCGCATCAGAGAGCATATTGGAAATATAAAAAGAGGTTTTCCCAAACACAGTTTATCGAGACACTTTAAAGAGGTTCATAATCGGAACCCTAGAGGGCTAATATTCTATGGAATAGACAGTGTAAAGGAACATTGGAGAGGTGAAAACAAAACCAGAAAAATCTCACAAAATGAAACTAAGTGGATATATTTGCTGGAATCTCTTCAACCTGGAGGGCTTAACCTTGATATTGACTTGAATTGTTTTATTTCTGATTTTTAGTAATTTTTATTCTTTTAAATAATGTTTTTTACTATTGATAAGATTGGTCTCAAATTTTCATTGGACCAATATCACGATACGCTAATACCTATTTTTTATATATGGCTCCTTCTACACACAATTATGTGAATCTATACACGTTCATTCTTAATGAAATATTCACTAATATGTATGTCACTAATTCACTTTATTCTTCTTTCACCAATGAATACACCTAGATAAGTTATGGGTGATTATTCGATTTAAATATCTGTACATATGATGAGAGATTAACTTTCACTTTGATACACCCTTCGTATCGATTAATTGAATATTTATTTACTGTTTATGGCCTGGTCCTTATGGTATACCAAATGTCACATTTTTACTAACACATGAGATATTTATTAATGGCACATATGCCCTTACACAGACCTTTATGTTAGATCTATGGAAGTATTTTGACTGTTATTTGTTTTGTATAGATATATATCACCGAGTGGGTTGCCTGTCCACAGGAAATCAATTGCCTCTTAAATTCCATAAATTGGAATACAACTGCACCATGATACATTTTGTATCATGATTTCTATATACACTCCCTAGTCCCTTCAAATATTCCTTGATCATTTTAAATCCAAATTTAATATGTTTTCAACATGTTCGTTCATATATTTTTACACGGTTTAACACTGATTTTTATTCTAGATCATATCTTCTTTGCAATATTTAATATTTAATATATGTATTTCCGCTAATAAGATCAAAGCTGCATCACACTATAAATATATATACTTACCTTGGTATTCCCATTTTAATATTTTTATTATTTCCTCTATTTCTTCTCCTTTTTTATCTCCTTCATTACTATTTATTCATATATTAGTTCCACAAGTATGAAACAGTCCCACTGGAACCATACAATTATATAAACACACCTTTTTAAGCCATGATGTTAGATTTGTCAAATATTTTCAATATATATGCCCTTACTTTACCGTATATATGGTTTTATAATTAGTTTATATGTTTTAAAAAATATATATAATATTTTTTCCATCCATCTTCCTGAATACATTAATTTTATAATATTCTTCTAATTCTAAATTGAATTTCTTATATCTGTGGTCACTTAATGTTCAAATTACCTAACCATTAAATCGGACATTCCTGACATATCCCTTTGTCACTAATCCAAATTAGTTTTATCCGTGACCACTAAATAAAATATTTCACCTTTAAAATATCAGCGTAGCAACTGCTTAGTTTGGCTCTACAATAAAATCCATTGGCCGAATTAGCCACTCGGGTGGAGCTTCACCTTCCCTTTAGATTTGCAGTAACAACATCTGCCCAACAACTGATGACGCGCTAGTATGTGTATTCTGATTTGGCGCCTGTTCCGGTTGCTGGGCAACCTACTAGGATTTATACTAGCGAGACTCACGTAGCCTCACGCTGCTCCTGATGACGTCAGTCTGATGACGAAACGCGTAGAGCGTAGGCACGTCAGTTCCGCACCTTGAGACGCATATCCGGCCGCTGAGGCGCACGGCGTCCGGAAATACCGCTACACGAGGGGTTCGCAGTCCCTACTCGCTTATAGATGCTGTATCTTGTTTTTAAATGTGAGTACTTGATTTTATTTGTTTAATAAATGGACACACATTACGGTACTTCACTATATGAGTGTTTTTTATCCATATAATCCCGGACAACACCTTTATTACTCTGGAGCGCTGCCTATCACCCCTATGATACATCGCTTATCCTAATAACCTTACCATTTGAGGGAGGAAGTGCAACTGGTCCCAAGAGGAGAGGAGAGGCTCACCGCGATTTACCGGGGCATACCCCAAATACTCAACGCTGGTTACCCCTGTAGGGGTGCCGCTCTCTGGTGAGTGCGGGCTACATAGGAAGGGTTGCACGGAATTCCCTCACCCAGCACCCACATCCTGACCCACACCGGGAAGCACCCCCTCCATCCATGCAATTTCCCTTGGCACTTTTTATCACTATATTGCACGTTGTTGGACTATTATATTGAACATATATTTTTTGTGGACTTTTTGTCACTTATAGTACGGACTATCTAATTTATCATTTATATTTATTCATTCACCAGATATTTACCTATTTATTTTTGGGATTTCTTTTATATATTTTCTAAAAGCTCTGATACTTTTTCATATTTCACTTGGCACATCATATGTATTTTTAGACAATTCATTTTGATGTTTTTATATATATTTAATTTTCACTTGGATATCCATTTTTGCACCCAACTTGGAGACTTCTTTACTTTTAGATACTGTTATTTACCTCTGATATAATTATAGCACTTGGCACTTTCTATCACTCATCATCTGTTCCATTTGGATATCCACACTTATTAATTTTAAACCAACACTGCCACCTAGTGCTTACACCAATTATTTCAAGAGTCACTATATTTTTAGCTTTGAGACACTGTTCACTGTTTTATTTATTTATATTGGTTTGCATTTTTATTGAATTTTATTAAGCATTTATTAGTGTTACTAATTGATGAAGGGTTGGTTAAATTTTTTTGTAATCTGCAATACTTACTGTGGCTTATTATCAGTACTATTGGCTATATTGTAAGGACCATTACTTATATCATTGATATTTTATATTGACCACCTATATGCACTTAGATTTACGAGACACATCTCTATATATTTTTTTCATTTTTTGGCAGCGCCAATTACCCTAATACCTTTTCCAAGATGACTTCAAGACAACTTCAAGACGACTTCAAGACAACTTCAAGACAACTCAAGACGACTCAAGACGACTTCAAGAAGACTTCAAGACGACTTCCAGACTCAAGAATCAAGGCAACTTCAGATGACTCAAGACGACTCCAGACGACTAAAGATGACTCAAGAGTCAAGACTAAAGACGACTTCAAGACGACTTCAAGACGACTCAAGACTAAAGACGACTTCAAGACGACTTCAAGACGACTCAAGACGACTCAAGACAACTCAGGACAACTCAAGATGACTTCAGGACGACTTCGATACGACTCAAGACGACTCAAGACGACTCAAGACGACTTCAAGACGACTTCAAGGTGACTCAAGACTCAAGACACAGGTCTCAAAGACTCAAGGATCACAGGTGCGACTTATGGGGACCACCCTTGCTTGCCACCACCACACAGTGCCGGGAGAAGTATCTGAAATTCAGACTCACCAGGCACCTATGCCTAACCACTCTCATGAACTAGGCAACAACAGTGTATAGTAAAATCAGGTTTCCTCCAGATCTCTGATTTGTGCTGCAAAGACTCCTCTGGAAGATTTCCTGATAAATTTATAGTGCACTATTTATGATTTTATGCTTATATTTATCACATCTGATTCATATATTTTGGTATATGTTATCATCCTATTTATTTGGTAAGAGGTTATCACCATCCCTGCGCTACTGAAATTCGAATGAAAAAGCCAGTTCTTGTTTTTTCTGGATGAATTTTATTTTTTATTATATTTACTCATTTAAGTAGCAGCAATTTGTGTTATTTGTGTTATTCTGTCAGGTTTGTGTTACCTGTATTTCCTAAAGCGCAGTGGATTACAGCATCGTCTATTAATTTAGTACAAGTAGTGATATTTATATATTTAATTTTTCCTCTGTAATATAATTGCAGTTGCCTGCCAGTGAGTGTCAGGCCCACAGACTGTACTGTGCGCCCACTGCCCACCACTCATATAGGGTGGCACAGCACCTTGCAGATAAAAAAGTAATTTAATTTTTTATCTGTAATATAATTGCAGTTGCCTGCCAGTGAGTGTCAGGTCCACAGACTGTACTGTGCCAACTGCAAATGAACTGTTTGCGGTTGTTTGCGGTGCGTTAAACAGGGAGTTTGGTCTGTCAGAGTTTGGTCTGTCACTGTGAAGCGGGCGTAACCCTTACACTACCTGATCAATACAACATCATACCTGATCGTATACACACACTGGATGTTTTAAAGCACGTTATTCTAAACAATTTAGGAATGTTAGGTGATTTATGCCCTTTATGGATTAAAACCCGACTCTGCGTCAACTACGTAATTTTCCACAGGAGTTTTGCCATGGATCCCCCTCTGGCATGCCACAGTCCAGGTGTTAGTCCCTTTGAAACAACTTTTCCATCACTATTGTGGCAAGAAAGAGTCCCCGTGGGTTTTAAAATTCGCCTGGCTATTAAAGTCTATGGAGGTTCGCCCGTTCGCAAACAATTGCGGAAGTTCGCGTTCGCCGCTAGCAAACATAAAATTTTATGTTTGCAACATCTCTACGTTTGATATGAATGTAGCAAGTTTTCCAGGCCTATGGCCTGATGTGGGTCTGCTATCAGTACCGGTAACCTCTCCAGCCCATGTGAGCTGTGACCCTGGGTGTGAGAACTGAAGCAGCGACAACTCCGGCATCTTTGCTTGTGGTTTTTATTGAATTTAAGGGGATGGGAGAAGGTAATGAGTGGGATACTCCTTTAGGCTCCAACTAATTACACTTGGGACTTTGCTTCTGGAAAAAATGCCTGTTGGCGCTTCCTTGACACCAGCCGGCGCCAGCCAATGCTCACTAACTCTGAAAACACTCTGTAGAACAATAAAAGTGCTGAACCCTCGACTTGTAGTACAGAAGATCCAGGACTAAGATCTTTAGAACCTCTGGCGCTATTTTACTGTAAAAGTCACTGAATACTTTCCTCTGCTCTGCCTGGTTTGAGGTAGTATGATGTAGAATCCTGTATGGCTGTAGCTTTAACTGACACACTCTGTACACTTCAGGGCCCAACCACCGGTGCCCCCTTTAACCTTGAACTCTTCAGGGTCCACAGACTATGTACCCCCTTTACAGCTAGCTGACACTGGATCCCAGAACCTCTTCCGGAGTGGTCCCCTCTAACTTCAGGCAGACCCCCAGGGGCAATCCGCAGTACTCACGACCTGTGTAGGCTTTCCTGGGACTTGACCCCTCTCGCTCTCTGCAGGCTCTCGGCACACCGGATCCCTGCAGGTCAACTCAGCTCTCTCTCTGGACACTCAGGCGACACCCCGAAAGCTGACTTTCCTCAGACAGGAGGAGAGATAGCTGCACTCTCCTTCCTGGGACTCTGCTCTCACCAAAGACACCGTGCCACGCTCTTCCCTCCATACTTATACCCACTCCCAGAATCCTTTGCAGCATAATCTGCCTTCTGGGGTAGTAACAAGTTGGGATGTGTCCCCTGATTGGGCTTCCCACACTGCCCTATGAGAAGCCTCTCACAGGAGCCAGTGAGGATACTTCTCCCCTCAGCAGGCACATCTGAAAGCCATGACACCCTAGCTAGATAATCACAGCCCTGCTGTTAGGCAGACATGACCCACTATACATTTACCTAGCACCTACCTGTAGGGTGCTACATGAATAAAACATAGCAGTCTTTATAGTGCAGCTCAAATATACTATGGAGCTGGCTGGAAAACAAAGTGACAGATATCATTTCAGATATCATTTGTGCTGAACTTTTGGTCCCTAGAAGCCTTGCTTCCTTCTGGAAGCCCTGCCTTCTTCTAGAAAACCCTGTCCACTTCTACATGCTAATGCCCCATGCTAATGCCCCCTCCAATAAATCCTCATTTTCAGAGAAGGAAGAAAGATGTACATCCATAGCATAAATCTAGAGTACATGACTAAATTGATATTCCTACTGAAAGATCGTATTCATCCCATCCAGATGCACCAGCAGGGTCAGCATTTATGCCTTGCATTACTGGGTTCCTTAGTTTGTACCTCAGCCAAGTCACTATCTGCGTGGTGTTTGCAGGTTTTTTCTACGTTAATATGGGTTTCCTCATGCTAAGGTATGCTGCTAGGATAGTTGGCCTCTTTCTAAATTGGCACTAGTATTTGTGGGACAAATTGGTTATGTACTGTATATGTGTTATCACATTGCACATGCCAGTCCCAAACCAGGGCAATTGGGAAGGGTCAAGGAAAAAACTGTCAGCCTACCTTGCAAAAAATAAGATTCTATGGAAAAAATGTCAAGTCTATCAGATATAATGCCCAAAGAATTGTCTCATAGAAATATTACATATACATACAATTTAAACATATCCTTGAGTAACTCCCAATCATTCAAATGAAAAAAAAGAGGCTCATCACCCCTGGATTTACTAGAAACCATCATTTTGTTTTTGGTCATGCCAGTTTAGTTATACCATGCACTGTTGATCTTTTTTTTCGCATGCTTTTTCTCACTTGACTTGAAATTCGCTGTACCTTTGTGAGCTGTATTACTGGCCTAATTTGTTTACACAGTACAAACATACTTGCTTACAAATCACTTTGAGCTTTATTGTAGGATACACTTTATGTAACTGTGCACAAACTCAAGCCCTCTCTCTGGAAGAGATATTGCCACTCAAGATTCAGAACTTGAGTCCTAAAAGGGGTAAAGGTACACTTCATTAATCTATCACTGCCAGCAACTTCAATAACAGCATACAGTCTTTCTAATTACTTGAAGACACACTGGAACACAGCTCTAGTTCCTCTGGTCAGTGGTCACTAAGATTAAGGAGCACACTCTAGGTTACTAGGTTACTAGGTTACTGTCTCCATTGAAAAAAAATGTGAAATACCCCCATGCTATCAATGTGTGTGAAAGTGGAACCTAGTATAAATTGTCTAATTATCAGGGTTGCTGCTAACACTCAAACGCTTAATCCTCAGCGATTTGTGGTATATGAATTTTCAATATTAGTGTTGCGCTACCCTTTGAGTTGCTGATAAATGTGTTATCTTTCACCTGTAAAATACAATTTCAATAAAAGTGACAAGTGCTCTTCAAGTATTTAAGTAAATAATTAATACATATATACCAGCCTCCTACCTAATACATAATCAACTTCCCATAAAGTGCAATATTATAGGACATTTAATAAGGTGTATCATGCAACTGTGCAAAACTACAAAATTGAAACTGCAAAAAAAAAATTGATGAAACAGATCAGTGTCCTCATACACAATAGTGTAACCCTTCACATATACAAAGTGCCGCGTGCAAAAAAAAAAATAATAATTCAATCTTCAAATTGTAGCGTGCAAACAAGGTTCAATTTTCAAAGATACCTTTGTAAACCATCCATCGATGAAAGAACATAATAAAGTCTTTCATAAATAAATCAAATGAATGCCTTCACCAGTGTGGATAACTGGCAGCACTGTGCACTCTAGCTTCTCACCTCATGTAAACTTAAAATAGGCATGTAATATTACTGCATCCTTGAAGTAGCCATGTTCATTTTCCACCACTAGATCCTCAATGCGTGTATTTCAGACAATCTATTCAGCTCTATCTCTGGCTGATGCTCTTAGAGGTCGTTCGGATTCCCTGAAGAAGTCACGTGACTGTGACACAACGCGTAGGGCGTACACGGAGGCTGCTGGAAGAGACGTTTACACTGGTACGAGTAGGAAGTCTGCGATACCGCTGGACATTTTTAACTTGATTTGAAAGTGTTTGCTATATTTTAAATAAACCTTTTTATAATACTAGACTATGAGAGCTATCCCTTTACATCCCCATTTACATTTACACGGAGATAAGTGATCCGAACGACCTCTAAGAGCATCAGCCAGAGATAGAGCTAACAGATCGTTTATTTTTATAGCTAATAATATTGTTATATCATCACCATTAATATTGTCAGAGCTTTGATAGACTAGCTACCTATAGGAACAGACAAGATAAAACATATTTATAATTTAAATAGGGGAAGTCAAAACCATCCCCTATTAATTTCATGTATACATTGTTTTTCTTTCAGCAAAGCACTGCTGTTGAATTGACTTCCAATAGCTTGCCTCCACGCTGTGTGTAAGTAAGGGATTCTTTGAAGATATCGTTTTTGAGGTGGGCCTACATCATTAAGAACTGACATCCTATTGGGGCGTGGCTAGGTCATGGCGGTGTGAGGACGTTTTCTTATGGTGCTCCAGCTCCCTGGCCTCCCTGATCGGCTTTAAATGCACATTTACCGGCTGTCATGAGCTCTTACAAACGGAGGAAGACTAAATCTGCCAAACCTGCTCCCCGGGTGACTTCCTCGGCCCCGATCCGTCCGTTTTTTCAGGAATCACCGGCTCCGGCACTCCGGGCGCTCGCACGGAGTCCACGTGGGGACTCCGATCCGGCCGCTGCCTCTTCATCCCCGGCTCCCTCGCATTCCATGGCCTCCCCGACTCCTCCGCGGATGTCCCAGTCCTCTCTTACCGGGGACTCAGGGGAGGACAGAGACATTTGGACATTGCTGCGATCCCTCCCCACCAAAATGGACATGGAGGCCCTGGTGGCTCAGGTCACGGAACAACACCGGAGGGACTTCCAGGCTCTGTCGGGAGAGGTGACCCAGGTGAAGGAGCGGGTGGCGTCTGGGGAGTCCGCTATTGGTGATCTACAGGCTCGGGTGACCCAACTGGAGCGGACCCAGGCGGCCCACACGGACATTCTTGCAGAGCACCAGCTTGCTATGGAGGACATTGACAATCGGAGCCGTCGGAATAATCTGCGGCTCCGCGGACTTCCTGAAGCTACGAGTCACGAGGACCTGCTTGAGACGGTCCGGGCCATACTTACCAGGATTCTCTCGTCGGAACCCCCGGTGGTGTTGGAGTTTGACCGGATTCATCGGGCCCTAGGCCCCAAGCCGCAGGATGCTGATAGGCCCAGAGACGTGATTTGCCGCCTTCACCGTTATGCGGTCAAGGAGCAGGTACTGAGAGCTGCTTGGACGGCGGGACCTCTGGACTTCGATGGGGCTACGATCCATATATTCCCAGATGTCTCGCGGGGGACCCTGACACGTAGGGCTATGCTAAAGCCCCTCCTGGAACGTCTCCGTGGTCAAGACGCTACCTATAGATGGGGCTTCCCCCTTCAGCTGGTAGTCCGCAGAAATGGATCGACATTTGTCCTTCGTAGGCACTCTGATCTCCAGGCTCTATTCCGGTTTGCAGATTTGACTCCGATGGCGATCCCGGACTGGTTGGCGAGGCTCCCGGAGCGTGACGCTCGGTCCCCTGGTGGTGGGCCGTCGCGGTCGGGTTCCGCTGGTCGGCGCCGTCAGCGCCGTGCCCCCGGGCTGAGCTCCTCCAACTTTTCAGTGGCCTCCCCGGAGGACTAAACCCGGACTGCCTTGGAACTGTGAGTAACCTTCTGGCCCCCTCCCTTGCTCCCAACGATCTCCCCTCCAGTTCCCCCGCTTCTGCCCCCGCTTCTGACTGAGCCGCTATGTTTCCCTTGCTTGGCCCTACCCGATGTCCGCAATGGTTCTGACTACACCCCCTCATGGGCCCTGTGGACTCATCCCGTGTTCTTCTCCCCTGTCCTTGCTGGGCGGGTGCCCTGTTCCGCTACCCTGGCGGCCCCCTTCTCAGGACTGGAACTACGGCCCCCGCATCGCCCCGGGTGCTGCAGTGGGAGCTCCCGCCGCATTTGGCTACACGGGTGCCCTGCTGGAGTGCGCTGTGTGATGGAAGAAGTTGCCCCTGCCGGATGGCGAGATGCTTGCATGCCTCTACCTGTGTCTTATGCTATTATACCATTTGTAATGTGATTACTGCATGTGGCTCAACATATACAGTATATTGATGGCTCGGGGTGTGCTCGTGGGGTTTTCCCCTAGTTTCCTTCCCGGCGGTGCCATGGCCGGACTGGGCCGGTAACGGGCGGTGGATTAGACGGGGTGCTGCTCTCCTATCCATGCTGGATGGTGCTGCATGTTTAGCTGGGGGTCTATGGTTCCCCTTTAGTTCCTACATGGCGCCGCCAACTTACCCCCCGTCCCCCCTTCTCCTTCTTGCCCCCCCTTCCCTCCCCCACCATTTCCCCTTGCCCTCCCCTTCCCCCTCCTCTCCCACCCTCCCTTTTGCCCTCTTCCCCCTCCTCCCTTCCCCCCCTCGCTTCCCCTTCCCCCCCCTTTCCCCTCCATTTCCCCCTTTTCCCCTCCCCTTCCTCTTCTCCCCCCTCCGGGATAGGGATTATACTTTCTTCTCCCCCCCGCACGACTCATATTCGCGTATTGACTTTTTTCTGTTGCCACAGTCCTTGCTGTCCAGGGTCTCCGCTGCCTCCATTGGTTCTATTGCCATTTCAGACCACGCTCCCGTTCTCCTCGACTTGGACCTGCGTTCCCCTGAGCTGTCACAGTGGCAGTGGAGGCTTAATGACACCCTTCTCCAGGATCCTGCTATTCTGGGGGAACTCGGTACGGAATTGAGGAACTTTTTCGCATCCAATGCCACGACTGACAGCTCACCCATGATGGTCTGGGAGGCCCATAAGAGCTATATGCGCGGGGTCCTGATCAAGCTCGGGTCGCGGAGAAAGAAGGAAAGGAGTGCCCAGATGTCTGCCCTCCTGGCGAAAATTGGCAACCTAGAGAGGGTTCACAAACGGTCGCAAGCAATTACTGTCCTCCAGGAGCTCATTGTTCTTCGCGATCAGCTCCGTGATCTGGTCCTCTTCCAGGCCAAGGCCACCCTGGCTAAATGTCGCCGAGCTTTTTATGAGCACGGGGACAAGTGTGGGAAATTACTGGCCAGAGCGCTGCGACAGCAGAGATTTAGGGCGTTTATCCCAGAGATCTCTACCTCTGCTGGCCATACGGTCCAGTCAACGACGGCCATAGCTGAGGCTTTTTGCCTGTACTATTCCTCCTTGTACAATCTGTCCTCTGACCCCTCGCCGACATCACGTGACGCTAGGATCCGGGAGATTCGATCGTATCTCTCGGCCTCCGGCCTCCCCACCCTTTCTCCGGAGGATGTGGAGGAGTTGGACGCACCTCTACGCTCGGGTGAACTCACTGCAGCCCTGGGGGGCATGCAACCAGGGAAAGCGCCTGGTCCGGATGGGTACACCCTTGCGTACTACAAGTGCTTTGCAGAGGTCCTTTCGCCACATTTTTTATCCGCATACAATGCGGCTGGCGAGTTAGCGACCCTGCCAGTGGATTCCTTGCGCGCTCATATCACCGTCTTAGCCAAGGAGGGCAAGGACCCGCTGCTGTGTGCTAGCTACAGGCCGATTTCCCTTTTAAATATCGACCTGAAACTCTTCACCAAAATCCTAGCTTCCAGACTGGCTCCCCTGCTCCCGAGCTTGATCCACGATGATCAAGTGGGTTTTGTTACTGCCCGGGAGGCTAGGGATAATACCGCCAAGGCTATTGACCTCATCCATTATGCTAATAGCCGCCGAATCCCAATGCTGGTCCTGTCGACGGACGCCGAAAAGGCGTTCGATCGGGTGAACTGGGACTTTCTTCTGGCTACCATGGCACATGTGGGCCTGGGGAGGCGCCAGTTGTCCTGGATCAGGGCCATCTATTCCAGGCCCTCGGCTAGGGTGAAGGTCAATGGGTCTCTTTCGGACTCCCTCGACATAGCAAATGGCACTCGTCAGGGGTGCCCACTTTCGCCGTTGATTTTTGTTCTCGCTCTGGAACCTTTTTTGAGGACTGTGAGGGCGAATGTGGATGTGGCCGGACTATCGGTGAGTGCAAGTGAAAAAAGCCTAAAGTGGCGGCATACGCGGACGATCTTCTCTTCTTCCTGACACGACCTCTCACTTCCCTTCCGAATCTCTTGCGGGAATTTCGGGTTTATGAGTCATTGTCGTTTTACAAAATCAACCAATCGAAGTCTGAGGCACTAGCGGTGGGTCTGCCGACTTCTCTGTCGGCTCTACTGAAAGCGGACTTTCCCTTTAAATGGGGCCTGTCTCACATTAAGTACCTGGGGATATCTCTCCCGAGTTGCCCGGAGAAAGTCTTCGACTGTAATTTCCCGCCTCTTTTGACTCGTATAAAGCAGGATCTGGAGGGGTGGCGCCAAGGGACTTTTTCCTGGTTTGGACGTTGCAATATCATTAAGATGAACATCATGCCCCGCCTCTTGTATGTGCTTCAGGCACTGCCCATTAAGGTTCCGTCCTCCTTCCTCAGAAGGGTGAACAGGGTGTTTCGGGAGTTCCTGTGGCGTAGGGGCTCCCCCCGCTTGGCGCTGCGGGTGCTCCGGTTGCCTAAATTGAGTGAGGGAATGGCGATGCCTGACGCAGTCCTCTACTATGAGGCGTGTCATCTTTCTCGCATAGTCGACTGGTACCGCCATGGTCCCATGAAGCAATGGGTCCGACTTGAACGTATGTCCGTACGGACTCCCCTGGAATCCGCTCTCTGGAGCTCGGACCCTGTTCCCAGGGAATTGGATGCCCATCCGACCATAGGATCCACGCTGGCGGTGGGTAGACGCCTGTGCCACAATGGCCAATTGGCGCCCTTTCCTTCGCCTCTCCTCCCAGTGATTGATAACCCGGCCTTCGGGCCCGGGGTAGATCAGCCCGGTTTTAGGTCTTTAAAGACTGCTGGGATTTACCAGGCCCGGCACTTTGTGAGGGATGGGGCTTGGATCTCGCGCTCTCACGTGAATACCACGGCGCCCTTTGCCTCCCTGTCCTTTTGGCAACGGATCCAGCTTACTCATTTTCTACAAGCTCTTCCTTCGGCGTCTCTGTTTTCGAGACGCCTCACATACTTTGAAGATTTGTGCTCTGACACCTCCCCTCTTCGCCACACGGTCTCCCTGGTCTACCGGGCACTGGCCTCACCGGACGAATCTTACCGTCCCCCATTTATTGCCAAATGGGAAAGAGACCTGAATGTATCTTTTACGGACCATCAGGTTGAGAGAATTTTATTTTTCACTTACAAGACCTCCCGCTGCTCGCGGTATCAGGAGGTGGGCTACAAGTGCTTAACCCGCTGGCACTATACCCCAGTTAGACTTCATCGAATGTTTCCGGCCTGCCCGGATGTCTGTTGGCGATGTGGGGAGGAGGTTGGCACCTACCTACACGTTTTCTGGTCATGTTCCAGATTACAATCTTTCTGGTCGGAGGTCTTACGAATTGCTAGGAAATTCACAGACCATTCCCTCACCTTGGACCCGGCCCTCTTCCTTCTTCATCACCATGAATATCCGAGAGCGTCCTATCAGAAATCAATTCTACCACTTCTGTTCACGGCAGCTAAAAGCTGCATCCCTCCGCTCTGGAAGCAGACGCAGCCTCCTATGGTAGCTATGTGGCTCCGCAAGGTTTCTTGCCTCAATGAGATGGAAGATCTAGTAGCCACTGAGCACGGTTCACGAGACAAGTTCCTGAAACGCTGGTTCTACTGGCATGAATTTAAATATACTTCAGAATACACGGAGTTGATTTCCTGCTGATGGTTGATGGGCGGGGGCCGGCCGGCCGCCCCCCACCCCCCTCTTTGGTTCTTCCCTGACCCCTTCCTCTCTCACCCTGGTCCCCTTCCTCCCCCTCTTTCTTTCTTTGTCTACTTTCCATAGCTCCTTCTTCTCTATCTAGGCTATAGACATACCGTCTATAGGTGTTTTCATCCTCTGTACCGTTTCTGGGCATTAGCTATTCTACTACGGGCTCCCTGTAAGGTCGTTCAGTCGGTTTCCAGGAGTAACGCAGTGCGACGCCCCTTTGGGGGAAGTAATGCCAGTGGACCCTCGGGTGTTTGCCGCGGCATTCTGGGGCGCTTAGGGGGGGCCTCCCTTCCCCGGTAGCCGGCCATGAGATGGATGCCGGTGGGGGGGGGGGGGTCTACCTGAAGGTGTCCTGAGATTTTCTCTGTTCACTATTCGGTTCTAGAAGTTTAGACCGTGGGCTTCACGGAGGGTTTACATTCTGTTTCTGATGTGCTCTATGGGCGACTTAGTGTTACGTTAAAAATTTCGGAATGCTGCCTGTATTGTTTATAATTTGTTATCTGCTCACCACACCTGAAATTTGATTGTACCTGTTGTTGGTATATGGTATGCTTGGATGTTCTCTTTCTAATAAAGAAAAATTTGAAAAAAAAAGAACTGACATCCTAGCTACTGTTTCTGCAAGGATTTTTCAAGCCTTTATGATAACATCAGGCAGTAATAAAAACTACTTGTTGATACAGGAACAAGAAAAACAATGCTGCTCTACAGAGGGAAGAGACTTTTGAAGGTCAATTTGGGGTAATTAAAGATGATCCCACACACAATTCAAACTTCCAAAGCTTATTAGTGCATACAAAGGCATACAGCTAAAACATGTCCTTTTGGGACATTACCTTCAAAGAAAGGAGCTTGGACAGGGCTGCAAATGTCATGAGTCAAGGTGGAAACCTGTTTTGTACAGTGCCCCCTATAGAACCCCTACTGTTTCTCTAAGGAGGAATAGTTACAACTGCAAAGTCGGCTTGGTACTGGGAAGGGGATCTTCAGTGTTGATTCAAAATTTTATGCAAATCAAAAAAAGAAAATATTAAATTTGTCTTCAGATTTGTTTAAATGTGTGTGTATTGGTACTCTGAAGTGGGGGTGAGTTGCCTACTTCGGTATTAGTGTGTTACGGTGCCATTCAAAAATGGCTTTGTACATTCCCATGATGTGAATTACCACAATGTGAAGATGTAAATGAGTCTTTAAAGTTTGTAAAACATGACTGCGATGTCTTTATAGAACCACGAACAACTAGTAACAGTGCCTAACTTGAAGTTACATAATAAAGGATGGGTACAATTATTGCACCATGTATAAACCAAACCAAGGAAACAAATGCAGCCACCACAACTAATAAATGGTAAGCTGCAATATATTTATTTTTGGGTATAAGCTGGCCATACCCTAGTAGATTTCTGAACAAACATTTGTACGAAAATTTGCAGTACATTCAATGACTTGGCAAACGTCATTTCGAAAGTACTAGAAATGTTTTTTTGGTTTTAATAGACAATTTTTGAATTATGGATTTTACTAAATGAAAACAACATATGCTGTTAGAAATTTGTTCCTTTTATAAAAATTTTCTCATCACTGCAGTAAAAAATTAATGCTCCCCAATAAATTAAAAAATCAAACTAATTTTCTAAAAATAAAAATTTAGAACAAAAGTCTACCAGATATGTTTTAATGGTCCTGTTAAGGCATTACATAGAATGTGTCGGCAGATAAGAACCATTTGGCCCATCTAGTCTGCCCAATATATCTGAATCCTATGAATAGTCCCTGGCCCTATCTTGTATGAAGGATAGCCTTATGCCTATCCCATGCATGCTTAAACTCCTTCACTGTATTTGCAGCTACCACTTCTGCAGGAAGGTTATTCCATGCATCCACTACTCTCTCAGTAAAGTAATACTTCCTCATATTACTTTTAAACCTTTGCCCCTCTAATTTAAAACTGTGTCCTCTTGTGGTAGTTTTTCTTCTTTTAAATATGCTCTCCTCCTTTACCGAGTTGATTCCCTTTATGTATTTAAATGTTTCTATCATATCCCCTCTGTCTCTTCTTTCTTCCAAGCTATACATGTTAAGGTCCTTTATCCTTTCCTTGTAGTGTTAAGAAGAATAGCTAAAATGTTAAAATTTGCTTCTGTATTGTTTCGGCAACAGGATTTTGGCACCGGATCTCGAATTATGTTCTAAGTTTGTTATATTCTGTAAAGCATAATGTAGAAGAATAAGGTGTCATGTGTTAGCGAAGCTTGTCTATTGACCTTCAGTCCGCACACAAACAATGTGAAATATCCCTCTAGTATTTTTTTTATATTCTTTATTCTTTTATTGTTCCCTAACTAAAGGAAAACAACGTTATCAAAAGATGTAAAGCCAATTGTATAAGTCTCTCCTCCATTGTTGAGACATTGGAAGAGTTTCTATTGTGAATTATAGGAAAACAGTGCTTTGTTTTCTACAACACACAATACATCCCGCTTTCATCTCAACTCTCTGGAGAACAATGCAGCTGTGGCCCATCAGGTGGCACTTTGGCTGACTTGAAATGAATATGAATTTTGACAGGGTGTCCTTGCAATCAAGTCTTGTTTAGTATTTTCTTTATCACAGACTGATGAACCCTGACATGAAACAATGCAAGTGGGGTTTCCAGATTCCAAGCTATAACTATGGATGCTAACACCAAGAATCATGCACAACTATTTTATTTCTTTTTATAGTCAGATTAGATGCTTTGAACATTATTTGAACTTGTTTACAGGAGATAGATTTCTACACAGCAAAGAATAAAGCAGACATTTTTCCTTAGAGCCAAGCGATTTTGGTGATTCACTTTAGAAAAGGCACTTACCTTTAAGGAATTGTTCCCTCGCGGGTTGTAAATGCACCTAAATATCACTCACTGGTATTGGATCAATGAGGTGGCATAATCTTGCTGGTTCTTGGAAGTGGGGTGAAGCAAGATGATGCAAAAGATAATTAGTCTGTTAGTGATCCTGTCGATCCTGAAGAGTTGCCAACAGTCATGGAATTGCTCTTAAGACATTGGCCTTAAGCTGGCAATAGATGAATCAAAATTCAGCCAGGTCAGCCGGGACCAGCCAAATTTTAAATCATGAGTGGCGGTTCTTACTCAACAGAAGTTGATCTAATTATGGAATGTTGGGAAATCGTTCTCCATTGTCGGAGAGTCCCACTATCAGAATGCAGTGGGGATGATTTACTAAAGGAAGTAGAGGCTGCAAAAGTTTACCTACAGTACTGTATAAATGTTTTAGGCATGTGTGAAGAAATGCTGTAAAGTAAAAATGTTTTAAAAAAATATATTTTATTTGTTTATTTTTATCAATTTACAAAATGCAAAGTGAGCAAACAGAAGAAAAATTTAAATCAAACTAATATTTGGTGTGACTATCCATTGGCTTCAACCAGCTTAAATTCTTACATTTACACACTTTGTACACTAGCACAAGGTCAGGGATTTTGTAGGTTTAGCGTCAGGTGTATGATTAAGCAATAATACCAAGCAGGTGCTAATGATCATCTATTTCATATGTCGGTTGATATACGGTCGTTAACTGAAACATAAACAGCTGTGTAGGAGGCTTAAAACTGGGTGAGGAACAGCCAAACTCTGCTGCTAAGGTGAGGATGTGGAAGACAGGTTCATGCCACACATCATACACCATGGCAAGACGGAGCATGGCAACTAGCCACAAGGTAGTTATACTGCATCAGCAATGTCTCTACCAGGTAAAGATTTGAAAGCAGACTGGGGTTTCAAGATGTGCTTTTCAAGCTGTTTTGAAGAAGAATAAAGAAATGGGCAAATTTGCAGACCGTAGATCCAGTGATCGGCCAAGGAAACCTAAAGTGGTTGTAATGCATTCTATGCATGAAGGTAAAAAACCTCCTGTGTAAAGCAGCCCCCAATACTTACCTGAGCCCCCCTCTCGATCCAGCGATGTCCACAAGAGCTTTGCCTCTCCAGGGACTCGCACTCCTGATTGACTTTTGGCAGCAGTGGAAGCCATTGACTACCACTGCTGTCAATCACAGCCAGTGAGCCAATCAGGGTGGGATCTGAGTAGAGGAGGATCTGGCTGCTCTGTGCAAAACCACTGCACAGAGCAGGTAAGTATGACACTTTTTTTTTTAAACAAGGTTTTAATATCGCTTTAATGCAGCAAATGAAAGACACATTATGCTTACTTCCTTTTGACATCAGAAGATGTCCAGCAGTGCCATCAGCACAGAACTGGTGGAAACCAGTGAAACCCAAGTACACCTATCTACTGCCTGGGGAAGTCTGGCCAGAAGTGGTGGTCATGGAAGAATTGCAGCCAAAAAGCCATACCTCTGACATGTAAACAAGGCTAAGCAACTCAACTATGCACAGAAACATAGGATCTGGGGTACAGAAAAATGGCAGCAGGTGCTCTAGTCTGATCAGTCAAAATGTGAAATATTTGGCTGGAGCAGGAGGCAGTTTGTTTGGGAAGGGCTGGAGAGCAGTACAATAATGAGAGTCTGCAGGCAACAGTGAAGCATGGTGGAGGTTCCCTGCAAGTCTGGGGCTGCATTTCTGCAAATGGAGTTGGAGATTTAGTCAGGATCAATGGTGTCCTCAATGCTGAGAAATACAGGCAGATATTTATCCATCATGCCATACCATCAGGGAGGTGTGTGATTGGCCCCAAATGTATTCTATGGCAGGACAATGACCCCAAACCTACAGACAATGTCATTAAGAACTATTTTCAGCATAAAGAAGAACAAGGATTCCTGGAAGTGATGGTTTGGCCCCCACAGAGCTCTGATCTCCACATCATCAAGTCTTTCTCGAATTATATGTAGAGATAGAAAGATCTGAGGCAGCCTACATCCACAAATGATCTGTGGTTAGTTCTCCAGGATATTTGGAACAACCTACCTGCCGAGTTCCTTCAAAAACTGTGTGCACGTGTACCTAGAAGAACTGAAGTTGTTTCGAAGGCAAAGGGTGGTCACAGCCAATATTGATTTGATTTGGATTTCTCTTCTATTTATTTACTTTCCATTTTGTTAATTGATAAATTAAACTAATAACACTTCTATTTTTAAAACATTCTTGAATAACAGCATTTTTTCACACCTGTCAAAAACTTTTGCACAGTAGTATAGGTCTTAGCAACTAAGATGAAGTCCTATTCAATATGGATAACCAGTAACTTGTAAGGGAAAATATATAAAAAAAAATAAAATAAAAATTTTCACCATTAAAGCTGAAATCCATGTAAATAAAAAACATTCAAGTTAGACTATATTACCAAAAGCATTGGGACACCAACGCTTTAATGGCATCTCAGTCTTAGTCTGTAGAGTTCAATATTGAGTTGGCCCACCCTTTGCAGCTATAACAGCTTCAACTCTTCTGGGAAGGCTGTCCACAAGGTTTAGTAATGTGTATAAAATTCGCTCATCCTTGTCATTATGGACCTTGCTTTGTGCACTGGTGCACAGTCATGTTGGAACAGGAAGGGGCCGTCCCCAAACTATTCCCAAAAAGGTGGGAGCATGAAATTGTCCAAAATGTCTTGGTATGCTGACGCATTAAAGAGTCCCTTCAGTGGAACTAAGGGGCTAAGCCCAACCCCTGAAAAACAACCCCATACCATACTCAGCATGGGATCCGGAACCTAGGGGCAATCACTGTTGGAGTGGAGACTTCTATAGCATTTCCCAGCTTTCAGGAAGATCCCACGGGTATGTTACATACCTGCATTGTTAAAGAAGAACTCTATTGTAATTACACAACAAAGTGCAATATGTTCTGGTCTTCCCCGAATTCAATCTGTTCCTATAAGATGGATTTCAAAATATCATTACCATTAGGCTCAGGTATACCGTTTCTAAAAAAAATATCACTTACCGAGACCTTTTGTGCCTTATAAAATAACTTTCATTTAAGCTAAAAGGGGTTGTAAAGGTTATAGTATTAATACTTATCTGAGTCCAATCCGGATCCAGCGATGTGCAAAAAAGCACATGCTCTCCCGGGTCTCTGCTTTCTCACTGGCTGAAACACAACAGCTGGGGCCATTGGCTTCTGCTGCTGTCAATCACGGCCAGTAAGCCAATAAGGAGAGAGTCTTGGGCGGGGCTGAGCCCCGTTCTGTGTGTTTTATGGACATACAGAGCAGGGCTCGGGAGCGAGAATGCATAAGTGCCCCCAAAGGAGGAGCAAGGAGTACCAGTGGGGCATGATTTAGGTCAATTATATAAAGGTTGCCGAAATAGTCCAGCACAAAGCTGAATTTATTTCCAAATGAGAATAATGGTGTCACTGTCAGTGGTCAGTATCAAGTAATCAAACCCTGTTATCACACTATTAGCCCATACACAGGCAGGCACTTTAATTCAACTAAAATTGCTGGACTGGAACTCCCCAGTGTGTCTGAGCAGCCGCCAGCCGGCTTGCAGTAACAGACTGAGAGGAAGACTGGAAGGAGTGGCAGCTACTACAATACTGTTTGGCATCCACTCAGCGATCCGATCAATGCTTAGATCTCCCACCTCATCTGATGATCTGACACTGACATGTGCCTTGCCTTTTTAAAGCTGGAAAACACCCCCCCAGACACTGGCATCTTCCTCTGTCCCTTCTTCCTCCCCCACTGTCATCCCTCAGTTTACAAAGATAATTTATGACATTCCACACTGCCAGAGAGAGAATGATGTCCTGCGGCCTCATCCTAGGTGGCAGTGCACCCTAGGCAGCTGCCAAGTTTGCCTAGTGGAAGCACCGGCCTTGACTCCAATTCTTCAGTTCCTAGGCTTACAGTTTAACTAAAGTCAAAATCTTTTCTTTAAATTTGGATAGAGTGGCGAAGTGTTAGAACCACCATCAGGATTTTACTGCTGCTCATCAGTGGCGGGTTGTCAAATAAGCAGTGTAGGCACCGTCCAATTGGCCCCATGCTGTTTAAGAGCTCCACAACAACGGATCAAAATAATATTGGTCTTGAAAGAAAACTATGAAGCTTTTTAAATTGTTATAAAGATAGAAAAAAAAATGAATTAACTCAAAGAAACAAAAATTTTACGTGAAAAACTCTATAGAGAAAATACTGTATTAATGTAATGTATCCAATAACAACCCAAATAACATATACCGTAGACATCAGGTTCACATTAAAGTTTGTATCTTAGAGGGTCACCTTCTTTCAGTTGTTAGTTTGTAAAACATTTTTGTGCAACCTACATACAGAACCTGTAATGTACAGTAGTGATGGTCATCTTCATCCAGCGGTCAATGTGTACACTACTTAGTTTAAAGGGTAACTCCACTTTCATGGGGAAAAAAAAGCAAATAAAGAAAAAACAATATAGCGTATACAATTGCTACACAAATTATATTGTAATTGAATGTTATTAAAAATTACATTTCATTTTCAATTTGCAGCTGTTGGAACTTTCTGGAAATGCAATGCAATATGGCTACCTGGAGCTGTTCTGTACACAGAATGTATACTGACCACACCCCAGAAACATAATTTCCTACTTGTGTGATTGGCTCACCACTTTTCCCAGAAGTCTGCCTAAGATATAAGTCAGATTTCCGGCATCCCCTGCAACAAAAATGTCAGTTTTGGTGAGATACTCCCAATAGAAATACGTCTAAAAGAATGCAGGCCCAGCAGCTTTCCTCATTAGAGCCCTGCAGCTGCCAGAGCTGATAGATAATTATGAAACCACTTCCATTTGACCCACTCAGCACAGAGGCACAGAGGAACAAACAATGATTTCTTCAGAATAACAAGGAAGGAATCTGCAACAAAGTTTGGTAAAATCCATGTAATGTACATACATCATTCGGAGGGGAATGTTTTTTTCTAAACAAAAGTGGAGTTGCGTTTTAATGTTATCTCAGAAGAGCACCTGGATTAGAAACCACCAGAAACCTGCGAGGAAGGCCCCAAGGTTTTGACTGCCTAAGAGACCCCACAGAGTTTGTCCCTAATAGGAGGATTAGCTCTATCTAACTGTCCTGATCACCAGTGTCACCAAAGTCACCAAGAAAGAGCGTTAAGGTAAATCCAAAATTTTGAGCTGCCATCAGAACAGGAATTAAGTAGAGACCTTCCAATCTGGACATTTGGTCTCCTGACAACTGTTTTCAAGGGGTTTTTCATTGCATTGGAAATATATTTCTTCACTTCCTGTTGAGTCTGCACGATAGAAAGTGAAGGGAAATGTACAGTTTACAAAAAAAAGAAAATAACAAAAACTGATAATGATTTTAACCTACTCTATCCAAATTTTTTTTTAAAAAAGACTTTGGAGTGGGTAAATTATATACAGGGCTGGTGCAAGGATTTTTGACAGCCTAGGCCAAACCTGATTTAGCCACCACCCCTTTCCCCCCAATTGGCCCCTTCACTAAATCCACCCCCTGCCCATGTATACGGTGGAGACTACACAGAACTACCTGACCACTACACTGACCAATTTAACCACTACTCTGACCACTACACTGACCTACATAACCACTACACTAACCACTACACTGACCAACCTAACCACTACACTGACCTCCCTAATCACTACACTGACCACTACGCTGACCTACCTAACCACTACACTGACCACTACACTGATCACTACAGTAACCTACCTAACCACTACACTGAGCACTACACTGAGCTACCTAACCACTACACTGACCACTACGCTAACCACTACACTGAGCACTATACTGACCTACCTAAGCACTACACTGACTACTACACTGTCCTACCAAACCACTACACTGACCACTACTCTAACCACTACACTGACCACTACATTAACCACTACACTGATCACTACATTAACCTACCTAATCCCTACACTGACCAGTACACAGACCTACCTAACCACTACACTGACCTACTTAACCACAAGACTGACCACTACATTGACCTACCTAACCATTACATTGACCTACCTAACCACTACACTGAGCACTACACTGAGCTACCTAACCACTACACTGACCACTACGCTAACCACTACACTGACCACTACACTGACCTACCTAAGCACTACACTGACTACTACACTGACCTACCAAACCACTACACTGACCCCTACTCTAACCACTACACTGACCACTACATTAACCACTACACTGATCACTACATTAACCTACCTAATCACTACACTGACCAGTACACAGACCTACCTAACCACTACACTGAGCACTACACTGACCTACCTAACCACAAGACTGACCACTACATTGACCTACCTAACCATTACATTGACCTACCTAACCACTACACTGACTACTACACTGACCTATCTAACCACTACACTGACAACTACACTGACCACTACACTGACCTACCTAACCACTACATTGACTGCTACACTAACCTACATAACCACTACACTGATCACTACATTAACCACTACACTGACCTACCTAACCACTACACTGACCACTACACTGACCTAACTAACCACTACACTGACCACTACACTGACCTACCTAACCACTACACTGACCACTACACTGACCTACCTAACCACTGCCCTGACCTTTACATTGACCTATCTAACCACTACAGTGACTACTACCCTGACCTCCCTAACCACTACACTGACCACTACACTGACCTACCTAACCGCTGCCCTGACCTACCTAACCACTACACTGACCTTTACACTGACCTATCTAACCACTACACTGAGCACTACACTGACCTACCTAACCACTGCCCTGACCTTTACATTGACCTATCTAACCACTACACTGACTACTACCCTGACCTGAATAAAAAATATATACACCAGGCCTTGAGTCTGTGGTGTCTGTCTTAACTAGACACACTCCGTCTAGAGGCTGATCAATGTGCCAGATCGCCTCTACTAGGTGGTGGGGAGCCACCGCAGCCAAATTGCAATGACAGAATCAAGAAAGATGGGGGCTATAGAACAGCTCCCTGGAACGGCTGCATTAAGGGATGCTCACACCAACTGTATAATTTTGAAAAAATCTTTATTGAAGAGCAAAGAGACACAGTGTCTATAAACCCCCCTTGGGGGAACAGTGTACAAAATATATAAAGGATTCAATTCAGAGGCGTAACTAGAACCTTCAGGGCCCCGATGCAAGAAACCATGAAGGGCCCCCCAGACCCCTGGCCCCGGGCCCTTCCCTTCAAGCCCGGGGCTCTTCCCACTAATCCTGGGGCTCTTTAATCTCATTGCATGGCCTTTTATTATGGTCCCGCATCAGGATCCTTTCACAAGTTCTGCAGTGGGCCCCCTTCCTGCAATCTTGGGGCCTCCCCACAGTGGTGAAATGCCAGGGCCCGGTCGCAAGTGTGACCTTTGAGATCCTAGAAGTTCACCCACTGGTTTGCTACTGGGCCCCCTGGAGCATGGGGCCCGGTAGCGATTGCAACCCCTGCAACCCCTGTAGTTACGCCCCTGATTCAATTGTTAAAGATAAACGACAAACACGACAATCAACATGAAACAATGACTCACACACACGAGGCCGGCCACACATTCACACCAGAAGATCTGACCAACAGAATGGCATGCAGGCTGCATACGTTCCTATTCGGAATCTATGGATGCTGCTCTGTCATGGGTCTGTTGGTCGGCATGCCACAGTTGCAGAAATTGCACCACAAAGATATGACTTAATCACTTCAACTAAAGGTGTCATCACAGTGCAGTTCACATATTACATATAATATATGCCTTTTGGGTCAGCATACTGCTTATTAACCAAAACCCTGAATGAATTGGAGTTCTGGAAGTCAGAGTTCAAAAAGGATGAAAAAATAGGATGAACCAGTGAATTTTCAATCAAAGATAATACATGTCATTCCTGAACTCATATAGATTGTAATTATTGGAATTTCTGCAATTTCAATTGAAGTCCTCAAAAAGCTGGAATGCAGTTGGAGGAATATCTGTATGTCACTGCTGACAGGTTGGATGTGATATCAGTTCATTAGTCTGGACTGTGATAAATGACTCTCCCATTAGGTCGTCATGTGGCTAATATCCACAAAAACAGGATGCCAAAAGTGACTTTTTCCACATTAGATAGAATACATATTCCAATAAGAGGGGGGGACTGGAATAAGACCCTCCTCCAGATGGAACTAAGATGGATTAAAAAATTGAACGCCGCTCAACCACCAGGATTAAACGAAAATACAAGTTATCGCCCATTCCTGGAAGGATTCTCATCCGGCAAAACAGATTAAAAAGGAAAAGGACAAAAAAACTTTATGAAACCACTCCCCCCCAATCCAATAAAATACAAAAAACCACAACAAAAATCTGACTATCTCCAACTCTGAAATTGGCCCCCCATGGACGCACACAATACCCAATTAAAATCTGGGCCCCACATATATGCCATACCAGGCCCCCCCTAACTGATCCAATACTGACCTGTCTTAAATATCTAATTGCTGTGTAAAAAAAAAAAAAAAAAAAAAAAAAAAAAAAAACATGTACCACTGTTAAGACAATCATTGGATTGTCAAAAAAAAGTTGTTGTAAATAACTGTTTATTATTTATATATTTTAGATACTATATTGCACTTAAAATATTGCATCATGCCTTTGTCCAGAAAATATAGACACTCTGGCAATCTCCGATTCCTTATCCATCACATCCGGCACAGGTAACCCCGATATTGCTAATAACCGGGGCTACAAGAGGCTAGCAGTATATTCCATCAACTGCAAAAATCCCTCTTCAGGGTTTTAGCCTCCTTTCCTGTGTCGGCGGCCGCTCAGAGATCAGACCCGCAATTTCTATGACAGGATGCGCGCGCACCCGCGCCGCGTCATACCAAACCCGGAAGCAACGTCATTGCGCCTATCTGCGCATGCGCACAGCGGATATAAATAGGCCGGGAATCGAATAGGGCGCCACTTCCCTCGGACCAGAGGGAGAGTGAGGACGCCCGGACCTGCTGCTCAGCTGAAAAGATTTCCTTGGAAAACACATAAAAGTAAGTAACCACAATGCTATTTTAAGCATTGATGGTTCTTAAAATATATGCAAGTATAATTATACTTTCCCCCTTCTATCTACACAGATAGAACTAGGAGGGGACTTTGTAAACACCACAGTGCCACCTAGTGATTCTTTTTAAGAAATACAAGTAAGTACAAAACCAAAGACACATAATGCCAAAATAATTATATTACTAAAATGTTAACAATTCATATCTTAATCCAGATTGGATCAGAACAAGGACATTATTAGATGCTCCCTAACCCAAAATAAATATATGAACCAACCAAGTGAGTACCCAAACAGATACCAAAATTTAAAATTTATCAAAAAATATATATCTTGAAAACAAACTTACACTCTTCAAATTATACTCTAGCAGCAGTGACTACACGATTCATATGTGATAGATAAGGACCTGAGACAGAAACCAGAGGCAGAATCTTTTTCCTAACAAAGTACGTCTTTTTTATTATACGACCAAAGGAAAAATATTCCGACTGGCTTAAAAAATACATACTTAAATACTACATTAATATATTCCAGATGTGGTGACACACCTCCCTTGAAAAAGGCCCAACGGCCGAAACGCGTAGGATTTTGAAACATCCTCCCTATGGATCCGACGCTTCACTCAAGCGTGGAACAATAGAGAGCTAGTGATTGTCACCCTAAGCACATTGTCACTACTTCCTTCCTTTTCTTCTACTCACAATCACCTATGGGTCTGTAACCCACACAGTATATATAATATACATGAATTCTTTGAAAAACCTTATTGAATATTGTTACATTATATGGTTAACATATAATAAATTATCTTTTAAGTAAAATGAATATTTTCTTATGAATTGACACATATTAAGCCCATAAAGTCCCAATTTTGAACTGAGGCACCAACCCCATATACAAAATTTACCCGGGATGATGGCTAAACCCAACTAAAAAGTTTTTTAGGAATCACACACCTACACAATCTTACCCCGGATGGATAACACATCCACGACCTCACAGATTCCTAAACAAACCGAGCAAACATATTACTTCCCCATGCTGAACAGCAAGGCATAGGGAATCAAGGCTTACCTACAAAGACTAACCCCCTCCCCCAGTCCAGAGCTATCTCTGTAACAGGAGTCAAGAGGGGAATCCCTCAAAAAATCCAACCAAAAACTTGGAAACTACTAATTGACGGACAAAGGTTGGATCAACATGGAGAACCTGATGGGCGCCGAGTGGGACTCCATGATGCAGGGGATACAAAATAAATTTAAAGAAAAAGAACAAATGGAATCTGATGTACTAGCTTTATTTTCAAATCTAAAAAAACAAATGACAAGAAAATCCGCACTCTATTGGCACATAGAAACGTTCAATAGATATATTAAAGAAAACATTAACCCTGCAGGCCTCCGTATTCAAAATTTTCCCCACTATGGAAAAAGTGACGGAACAAATGAAAAAAGACTGGGAGGATATCCTCAACGCATGTTCAAAAAACCTAATGAAACTACTGCAAGATGAATATAGGAGACAGATAAGTAGCTTGGATGAAGAAATAAAAACCATATATGAACAACTACTACCTTTAAAAACCGCACCACTATACAGTGAACAAGAAGAAAAATTAAAAACCCACCTTGAAGATTATGCAAAAGAGACCTTACAAAAGAAAGAAAAGAAATACTGGCGGGACAAAAATGCGTTCACCCAAGGTAGAGCATACAGATGGTCTAATACAACTAGACAAAATCGAAATAAAAACAGATTTGTAAAAAACCCCAACTACTACCAATCCTCGGATTCATCATCCTACTATTCAGGAGCAGAAGGAGGCAAAAACAGAGCCTACCCAAAAAACAGCCAACAGGACCCCCAAAGACACTTCGAAAGAAGGGAATGGGGACCCCATGAGGAACATGGAGAACTAGACTCCCAGGGCCTAGAAATAACAGGGGGCCCAGGACCAAACAGACCAACCAACTACCAAATATTCACGAGAGCACAAAAGAAAAAAGACGAGGACCATAAACAATTACAAAAAAAGGCTTTTTTAGCCAAGGAAAAAACAAAAAACAAAACACAGCCCAACCAGGAACAACAGGAGTCCGGACCGGAGGAACCGAAGGACTAAATATAATCAATCTATCATCTCTACAACTAACACCTGAACAAACAGAAGTCCTATCACTAGGACTATCTTTTTGTCCCAACAAAAGTATGGACACTTTTGAAGTGGTAAAAGATATCAACCTCTTCGCACGCAACCTACTTCTCAAAGTGATGCACAATAAAAAACCAATAACAACAGAACAACCAACACCCCTTACAGCTGCGGAATTCCGAGCAATCCGGGACCTCAACATACTGTTGGAAGAGGGTGGACTGACAGAATCAGAGGAATCAAATACATCAACAGACAGTGACGAAGAACAAGACAAAAGGATTGCCACCTTTAGAAAAAAATCGCACAAATTCCCACCATTAAATACAAACCCTACAATTGCCTTATTTGTCAGACAAACATCGAAAGAAATAGAGCAAATATCAAAAAAAACCAGAATCAACAATATAAATCAACAACAAAGAAAGGCCCTGAGGGAACTCCAAGAGAACAATGAAATTACGATAAAACCCTCGGATAAAGGGGGTAATGTCGTAATAATGAATACAGAACATTACAAACAAATGTGTCTAAAGATACTGGAGAACAAAAAATGTTACCAGATCATCTCACCTGTAATGATAGAAAAATACAACCAGGAATTCTACCGGCTTGTAGACAGGGCATTCAACCAGAAGACAATATCTCAAACAATATGGGAATTCATTAGAACACAGCACCCCAGGACCCCCACGTTCTACTCATTACCAAAGATCCATAAAAACGCAATTGATCCACCAGGACGTCCAATTATCTCTGGCAATGGTAACATCACAGAGAAAGTAAGCCAGGTCATTGATGCCTACCTTAAACCATATGTGACACAACTGACCTCCCATACTAAAGATACACTTCATTTACTACAAATATTGGAAGGTCTAACAGTACCAAAAGATGCCTTACTTGTTACAATTGATGTGGAGAGCCTATATAACAACATACCCCACTCCAAGGGGTTAAAGGCGGTAGAAAAGATACTGATCCAACAAAGCGATTACGATAGAAACTTCAGTGAATTTATCCTCAACATGCTGTCATTTATTTTAAGACATAATACATTCTCTTTTTGTGGAACATACTATGTACAGGTTTGCGGGGTTGCGATGGGTACAAGTTGTGCACCCTCGTATGCCAACCTATACCTGGGCGACTGGGAACACGAATTCCTAACGTCAGAAGAAAACATAACGTATACACAGAATATCATGCTATGGCAGAGATACCTGGACGATGTCTTCATGATATGGAATGGACCAGAAAATCAAATCCAAAAATGCCTAGATCAAATGAACAGGAACAGTCACAATATGTATTTCACCATGACACAGGATAAAAACAAAATCGCATTCCTCGATACATACATTTACAAAGATGACAGAGGAAACATAATGACCACATTATACAGGAAAGAAACCGCCGGCAACACCATACTCCACGCCAGTAGTTTTCATCCAGAACCACTAAAAAACTCTATTCCATTCAGCCAATTTCTTCGATTAAAAAGGAATTGTACAAAAGAATTTGAATTCCAACAAGAAGCAAACAAACTAAACCAAAGATTACGAGATCGAGGCTATACCAAAACCTGCCTGAGAAAAGCCTTCAATAGAGTCAAAAAAATGGATAGACAAGAGATCCTATACAAAAAAGATTCCTCGAAGACTGACACCACCACCCAACCAACGAGAATAATCATGAGATACTCAAACGAACATCAATCCATCAGAAAAATCCTACAAAAAAATTGGTCGATCCTTACCGAGGATCCTACAATAAAAGATCTAATCTCAGAAAACCCCATGATTACCTATAGAAAAACTCAGTCGCTACAACAATGCCTGGTACACAGTGAACTAAAGAACAGAAGAGACCCATGTAAAACTAAGGGTACTTACCCATGTGGATCATGCGCACAGTGTAGCGTCATAAAAAAATCCACACATAAAATATTACCTAATGGTGAACTCTTCAACCCCAAACATTACGCCAATTGTAAAACCAAAGGCGTAGTGTACCTGATGGAATGCGAATGCGGCAGCTTTTATGTCGGTAAAACGCGACAAGAATTTGGCCTCAGAGTGAATCAGCACATGCATAGCATGCAAATAAGTAATTTCTATCTCCCATTAGGTCGTCATGTGGCTAATATCCACAAAAACAGGATGCCAAAAGTGACTTTTTCCACATTAGATAGAATACATATTCCAATAAGAGGGGGGGACTGGAATAAGACCCTCCTCCAGATGGAACTAAGATGGATTAAAAAATTGAACGCCGCTCAACCACCAGGATTAAACGAAAATACAAGTTATCGCCCATTCCTGGAAGGATTCTCATCCGGCAAAACAGATTAAAAAGGAAAAGGACAAAAAAACTTTATGAAACCACTCCCCCCCAATCCAATAAAATACAAAAAACCACAACAAAAATCTGACTATCTCCAACTCTGAAATTGGCCCCCCATGGACGCACACAATACCCAATTAAAATCTGGGCCCCACATATATGCCATACCAGGCCCCCCCTAACTGATCCAATACTGACCTGTCTTAAATATCTAATTGCTGTGTAAAAAAACAAATAACATGTACCACTGTTAAGACAATCATTGGATTGTCAAAAAAAAGTTGTTGTAAATAACTGTTTATTATTTATATATTTTAGATACTATATTGCACTTAAAATATTGCATCATGCCTTTGTCCAGAAAATATAGACACTCTGGCAATCTCCGATTCCTTATCCATCACATCCGGCACAGGTAACCCCGATATTGCTAATAACCGGGGCTACAAGAGGCTAGCAGTATATTCCATCAACTGCAAAAATCCCTCTTCAGGGTTTTAGCCTCCTTTCCTGTGTCGGCGGCCGCTCAGAGATCAGACCCGCAATTTCTATGACAGGATGCGCGCGCACCCGCGCCGCGTCATACCAAACCCGGAAGCAACGTCATTGCGCCTATCTGCGCATGCGCACAGCGGATATAAATAGGCCGGGAATCGAATAGGGCGCCACTTCCCTCGGACCAGAGGGAGAGTGAGGACGCCCGGACCTGCTGCTCAGCTGAAAAGATTTCCTTGGAAAACACATAAAAGTAAGTAACCACAATGCTATTTTAAGCATTGATGGTTCTTAAAATATATGCAAGTATAATTATACTTTCCCCCTTCTATCTACACAGATAGAACTAGGAGGGGACTTTGTAAACACCACAGTGCCACCTAGTGATTCTTTTTAAGAAATACAAGTAAGTACAAAACCAAAGACACATAATGCCAAAATAATTATATTACTAAAATGTTAACAATTCATATCTTAATCCAGATTGGATCAGAACAAGGACATTATTAGATGCTCCCTAACCCAAAATAAATATATGAACCAACCAAGTGAGTACCCAAACAGATACCAAAATTTAAAATTTATCAAAAAATATATATCTTGAAAACAAACTTACACTCTTCAAATTATACTCTAGCAGCAGTGACTACACGATTCATATGTGATAGATAAGGACCTGAGACAGAAACCAGAGGCAGAATCTTTTTCCTAACAAAGTACGTCTTTTTTATTATACGACCAAAGGAAAAATATTCCGACTGGCTTAAAAAATACATACTTAAATACTACATTAATATATTCCAGATGTGGTGACACACCTCCCTTGAAAAAGGCCCAACGGCCGAAACGCGTAGGATTTTGAAACATCCTCCCTATGGATCCGACGCTTCACTCAAGCGTGGAACAATAGAGAGCTAGTGATTGTCACCCTAAGCACATTGTCACTACTTCCTTCCTTTTCTTCTACTCACAATCACCTATGGGTCTGTAACCCACACAGTATATATAATATACATGAATTCTTTGAAAAACCTTATTGAATATTGTTACATTATATGGTTAACATATAATAAATTATCTTTTAAGTAAAATGAATATTTTCTTATGAATTGACACATATTAAGCCCATAAAGTCCCAATTTTGAACGGAGGCACCAACCCCATATACAAAATTTACCCGGGATGATGGCTAAACCCAACTAAAAAGTTTTTTAGGAATCACACACCTACACAAACATATGTTAGAGGGGCTTCTGCACACACAAGGCTTTTTATCCTAATGCATAAAATGCATTAAGATAAAAACCTTCTGACTTTACAGTCAATTTAACGTTTGCACCAACATTTTACATAAAGGTGCACATTTGATGTTAGTCAGATTAGTCTACCATTTACAGAGATGCCATTCTGGGAGAAAAAATATATAGGCAGCTAAGGAGGGGGGAATAGTTGAATTGCAACAGGTGTGGCTTATTCATATTGCGCACAATATAAGAGGAATGAAGAGCAGATATGAAAGCTGTACAGTGCACACAAATACTGAATAAATATAGTTTAACAGGATGGGTAATCAGTCGGATGATCTGATAATGTAAGGCCCCTTTCACATAGACGGATCGTTCACATCCGCCTGTCCTTTTTTTTTTTGCGGATCTGAACGGTCACCCCATGCATGTCTATGGGGCATCGGATGTCAGCGGAGACATGTCCGCTGACATCCGATCCGTCACATCTGGACAGATAGAAACCCTATTTTCCATCTGTCCAGCGGATCAGATGAGAATGGACAGACGGTCTGTTCCCATCTGATTCCCCCATAGAGATGCATGGGGACCTGACAGCTGTGTCTCCGCACAAATCGGCGGATCGATCCCCCGCTGAGATAAACGGAGTCCGTTTGACGTACTCCAAGAGTGAAAGGGGCCTAACTGTGACTTGCAGCTTACTAAACAGTACAAAGTTAGAAACAATAATCCAAAAAAACCTGGTAAGGATTGCAAAAAATATGCATACCCTGCAGAATAATGAAAAACAGATTGAGGAGGCAAAGAACATTCACACACTGCAGAGTCTGATTATGAAAGACGCACAAACATGGAGTCTTTAAAAGAATGTCTCTGTGACTTAATCAGTGTAACATTTGGCTGTATACCATACAGTAGTCTCAACAGAAAGTCAAGGTGAAAATCATTACTTTAATAAAACAGTTCAAAACACAAACAGCTACTTGCAGGTACCCTCATTAACATCAGTGAAATGCAGTGTAACTCTGGTAATGCAGGTGAACAGCTTGCAGGCAGGGCTTAAGGAGCCCTAGCGGAGACGCTGTGGAACTGTGCTTGCCAATGCCTAAACCATAGGCAGGTGCTGGGGTCATGTCAAATTAACATTAAGGCAGGACTCCAAACTTAGAAGTGAGCAGTACACTTGCACTGATAACTCCTTGAAATATGTGGCTATACTTCTCAGGCTGGTAATACTAAGCACCTTGGACAACACTTGTATTAGAAAACACCTCTCTCTAGGTGTGCAGAATTTCTGAGCCGGTAACCGCAGAGCATGTACCAGTCTTACTAACTCAGCAGTGTACTGTATCTGTCACCTCTGCCATGTTACCCTTTCCTGACTTGTTGGTTGCTTTATCAAGTGACACAACTACAGTAGTCCTTATCAATGGCAATCTAGCTTTAGCTGGACAGCATTCAGCTCATTAGATCCATGTACCAGACATGGGAGTAAGTCACACATGTGCAAGTCACAAGCAAGTCTCAAGTCTTAACCTTCAAGTCTCAAGCAAGTTCCAAGTTACTGTGGCGAAAAGCAAGCAAGTCAAGTCGAGTCCCTGCTAGAAGTCAAGCAAGTAAAGTCATTTATTTTGGTCAAGTCACAAATCAAGTCAAAATACTGATCTACCCCAATTTTCACCTTTAGGGCCGGTTCACACTATTGTGAGTGCGGCGATCGCATGTAATTCGGAGCACACTGCTCCTTCATTAAATGCGATCGGATGTGCGGATGCAAATTCAGCCATACACTTTGTATGGCTGAAATTCACACTGTACCCGCACAAAAGATGCACAGGACCCTTTTTTCCAGCCGCATCAGGATCGGATCGCACAGTGGTTCACACTTATGCGATCCGATCCTGTGTGAACTGTCAGATCGCACTGCGATATGCGATCAAACTGGGGGTGTCGTTAACATTTAATTGACACCCCCTGCGTATCGCATATGGCAGTGTGAACTGCCAGATGTGTGTTTGCGATGTGTGAACAGGCTGCGAATTCGCAGCCTTCCCGCATCGCACAAGTGTGAACCGGGACTTAAATCAGATAAAAGTCAGTGGTCAGGAAAGGTTTTGTTTTATTTTCAACGTTAACAAAACTGCTTAGTGCTTTTTTCTTGGCATATTAAAGAAACACTTTGAATGCCCAAACAGCTCAAAATCCTTCATCCGGTCATGTTTCAACACCACAGTCACTAAAAACATGTTAAGTATTTCCATTGTTAACCACTTTACCACCGGAGGATTTTGCTGTCTTACGTCTGGGCCACTTTTTGCGATTCGGCGCTGTGCGACTTTAACTGACAATTGCGCGGTCGTGCGACGCCATACCCAAACGAAATTTACGTCCTTTTTTCCCACAAACAGAGCTTTCTTTTGGTGGTATTTGATCACCTGTGCCATTTTTACTTTTTGCGCTATAAACAAAAAAAGAGCGTAAATTTTGAGAAAACAACAATATTTTTCACATTTTTTTATATGAAATTCCCCCCAAAAAAATGTAAAAATCTAAATTTTTTTAATTTTTTGGCCAATTTGTTTTCTGCTACCTATGTTTGGTAAAAAAATTCACAATAAGCGTATTTTGATTGGTTTGCGCAAAAGTTATTGCGTTTGCTAACAAAGGGAAAGATTTCTGTCATTTTTGGTGTTTTTTTTTTAACGAGTAATGGCGGCGATCTGCGATTTTTTTTTGCAGGACTGCGACATTGCGGTGGACAGATCGGACCCTTGACTGACATTTTTGACACTTTTGGGGTTACCAGTGACATTACTGCAGTAATCAGTGCTATATATATGCACTGTTACTGTAAAAATGACACTGGCAGGGAAGGGGTTAATTTTATTGGAGAGGGAGGGGTTAATGTATGCCTGGTGCTTACTGACGTGTGTGGGGGGAGGTGACTGAGTGACACAAGGACAGATCCAGGGTTCAGCTATGCTGAACCCTGCAATCTGACCCTGCCTGTCACTTAGGAGATCCGCCCGCTTGTGTTTACACAAGCGGGCGGATCTCCACACTAGATCCCCGACGATCGGGGAAGAGCAGCGGCGATCGCCGCTGCTCCTCCCCTGCCCCGACTCCCGCTGTGACTGAATACAGCGGGAGCGAGCTTCCGGCGGCGCGCGCGGGCCGCTGAAAAAGGGGAGTGTCTGATGACATAGATCTACGTCGTCAGATGATAACGAGCCACTTTGCCGCAGTACTATTACCGTACGCAGACGGCAAGTGGTTAAACAGCCAGTATCCTAAAAATCAGAACACACTGAGGTGTTTTAAGTGACTGTGGTGTCAGAAACATAACAGGCACATTCATTTTGCTTTAACACATCTTGAGAAAATGCAAATATTTAATAACTTAAAAAAGTAAAGTCATTTCGAGTCATATGTCTCAAGTCAAAGTCAAGTCTCAAGTCATGAATACCAAGTCAAAGTCAAGTCGAGTCTTTTATTAATTTTAGTCAAGCAAGTCTCAAGTCCTCAAACTGGTGACTTAAGTCTGACTTAAGTCAAGTCATGTGACTCAAGTCCCCTACCTCTGCCATGTACTGTATCTTCTCTAACTTCAGTCCCCTTGTTGTAAGCCCTGTTCTTTTGATACACCATGCATGTGCCCCTTGGCCAGGCAATTTAGATGAACAAATAACGATATTTTACTGAGGTAGTTGCAGGAAACCCACAAACAGTTCTCAAGTACATCTTCCATATACTTTCCTGTACAAAGTTCTCTAATTTTCTATGAATAAAGCCACATGAGGTAGTCATACATTAGGCAGATGGCTATATCCATAAAGAGTCCTTCTCAAGGTAAGAGTCTGTAAGAAGCAATAAATCCACAAGAGGTAACAAGCAATCCCTAAAGTCCATGATCTGGTAATAATCTACAAAAGGCAGTAAGTCAATGACTGGTCGCTATAAGCAGGGCTGCTGTTAGAAATCATGGGACCCCGTATAGTCTTCCTTATGGGGCCCCCCAACCCTGCCTACAGCCCCCCCAGCTGCAGTGGAACAGTGGCACTGACTTTATCTGCCTATGCCCTGAAAATTAAAAATGCTCTCAGCTCCTGGGCCCCTCTGTTGACGTGATGGGGCCCAGGGAAATGTAATAAAAGCCCTGGTAAGCAAGTAGGGGCAGGGGTGAGTTCTAGTAAAATTAATTTATTTGTTTAGGCATAAATGAACAATAAAGCTGCCCTGCCCCCCCCCCCCCCTTTTTAGCTGACAAGGCCTGGGCCAAGTACAGCAGGACCAGTTGTGCTGCCTTATCAGCAGCCCTGACTTTTAAGTCCATTAAGATCTTCAAGTTACAGACCCCACTGGGAACCCCAACTGGGATCCCCAAAAGGGGCATAACCTGGAAGAATAATGGATGCCGCTTGGCAGTATTTTCCCAGGCCCCCTCTAGGGGACTACTGAGCCCCTATTTATATGATTTGACCTGCAGGGGGTGGTAAAAAAACCTGGGCAGCAGCATTAACCTTTCCTTCTCAATCACCACCAGCAGGTCAACCTAAGGACTCAGTGCAACAGTTATACATTGTAACAATTTGCAACATAGTTGACCTGGATGAACCTAGAGCATGAAAACAGCAGAATAAAAATTTTAAAACCCTCTTGGAAGCACCTGCTTACAAACTGGAGGCATTCAAGAACAAAAGGCCACCCCACATGAACTGCAATACTCTGGTAGTTGTTCTGACCATGGATGCCCTCTCACTTGGCTGCAGATCACTTGCTTAGCTACCTCTGCCTCTTGGCTCTCTGAGTTGCTGAGAAAGGAAAGCTTAGGAAAATGCTTAGGGCATGTCCAGCATCCAAGGGAGTTGTGGGAAAGAGAGTTAAAGGGGCTCCAGCATGGTGGGTAAATGGGCACTCTGCTCCACTATAGGTCGAGAATCACTCCTACGTTACAAGAGAAGTGCCACTGTATATTGTCTTTGCAGAAGTAATAACATTTTGAGAATTACGCTTATCATACAGAACAAGAGAAGTGGTACTGTGCAATGTGTATAGATACAGTGTAATAGCAAATATGAAAAATAACAGTGCCTCCTGGCTACACGAGTTACATTGGAGTTCAGGTAATGAATAGTGTTGGAGCTTATAAGGTGAATGATGTCACTGTCCTGTCCATCATATGGCAATGTGTAGGCCTGGCTACAACTGGCATTAAAGCAGAACTAAACCTTCCTCTACTTTGCACCAACGAAGCTGCCATCTTAGCCTCTGTTTGCTCTGCAGTTTCCATGGTGCTGTATATGTGACCAATTATGACACCAGCCAATAAATGGCTTGACAGTTTGGTTGAGGACACAACAAAAGGTGACAGCTAGCATTCATGACATGCCTTAAAAGCAAGTGTTTTGGGAAACTAGTAAATCAGTGGGTTTAGTTCTGTTTCCAGGCAGTGGGAAAAGCAAATATAATCCTGGGATGCATCACTAGAGGGGTCACCAACAGGAGAAAGGAGGTTCCGATTCCTCTATATAGATTTTTTGTCTAGTTCTGGAGACCTCACTTACACAAATATATTGATAAAATAGAACAAGTCTAGAGATGGATAACAAATATGGTAAAAGGTATGGGGGATAAAAGATATCGAGAGTGACTTCAGGAACTTAATATATACAGTCTGCAGGAAAGAATGGAAAGGGGAGACATGATTGAAACCTTCAATCCGCGGCTGTCTCTCTCCCCCTCTGGACGCACGTGTGTGTGTGGGGGGATTTCTTCTCCACCAAGGCTCACCTTGTCCCGGGAATCATTCCATTAGGTTGGAATCAATGGATAGAACCAGCGGGGTATCATTTTGCAAGTCTATTGGATGATATGCCCTTAGGACTCTTTGGGGGCGTATGGTGGCGAGGGAGTTCACTTCCTTGACTGTGCTCTGAGGGTGCGGGACTCGGCACCTTTCCCTGTCTCTTTAGAGTGAGGATTTAAGGGTGGCCACCCTGAGGTCCTTGCCCGGTTGTATCCCTCCTGCACATGGTCCTATACGCGGTGGTTAGCACAGCCGATGTCTCTGGCCTCTTGTCCAAGCACATGCAGCACGAGCACTTTGTTAACCGAGGATTAACAAACGGTCTTTGAAAAAGCGCCATTCATGCGAAACGCGTTTGACCTATCCTTATCGGTTATTAATAGTGTCATGTGTACTGCCAAATGCAAGACAATAATGTCAGTTTATGGAGTTGGCTCCATTTTTATCTTTTTGTATGTCTGTAATTCATAAATAAACTTTTACTTTTATACAAGTTTGTTTGTTAATTTGCTGGAATACAGCGGTTTCGATGCTCTAAACTAGCTGGTTGTGACAGCCTCCTTACCATCCCTTTTTCTTTTATAGGGACAGTGGGGGCCTTACCCGTCTAGGGGGGTGTCCCACTATCCCCGTTACATTTTTTATCATATTATTCGGGATTGGAGGTAGCTCATACCAGATGCTGACTAGTTTATCCAACAACCATTCTCCCTTTTACATACTGAAACCTTCAAACACCTCAAGGCAGTACATAAGGCTCAGGAGGGCAGTTTTATGAATATGAAAGCAAAATCAAGAACACAGGGACATGATCTCAAACTAACTGGAGTAAAGTTCAAAACTAATCTTAAAAAGTATTATTTTACTGAAAGGGTAGTTGATGCTTTGAATAAACTTCCAGCAGAGGTAGTGAGACAGTCAACAGTACAGAGAAAACACACATTACCAGTCCCTGCGCAGATCCTGGAGATTAATTCTCAAGCTGGGGAATCTTGTAGTATGGCCAGTGGTGAAACACATGAAATGAAGCGTGGCAGCTCTCCTAACCCTCCATGGGATATGAGGCAAAGAAACTGTACAAAAAATAAAAGGAACAGAGCGCACACCACCCTAGTGTAACACCATTTATTGAAATTAATAGAAGCCATAAAAACAAGTACTCACTGGAGGTTGGCACCCTGATTTGAAACTTTGTGTTTATGTATGTATCAGTTTATATTTTACATCTTGTCAGCATACATTTACATCTTCCTCATCTCCTATGGTCCTCTATGTCAGTGTACACATATATTGGCATGTGTGATCCTTTATACGCACCCAGTATTTGTATACGGGAGCGTTTTGAGATACATATGCGCACATATACGGTATATTTTGTTTTTTGTTTTGTTTGTTTAGTCTCCATAGTGTCATGTAGGTTTTTATATATACATATATATATATATATATATATATATATATATATATATTTATATATTTTTTAAAGTTTTTATTGTATTATGAATTTATTTACTTTTATTAATTTTTATTAGATTTGTACAATTCATGGATATATAATAATTTTTTGATATTATTGCCCCTGATTACAGGTTTTGTATTGTCATGTCCCTTTAAAAAATGGTGAGGGGGGGAGCCGCTGTATTGTTATATACATGAGGGCAAAAGATCTCTGGGGTGTTGAGACCTGAAGAAGGAGGCCACGCCTCCGAAACGTTGTCCTTAGCAACCCCATGCAAGTCATGTTCTGGGTCCCGATAGGGGAGCCTTCCTCTGCATAACCGCATTGTCAGCTTCTCTGAGCGGCTATAGCATCCGGCGGCTGGACCGTGCGCAGGCGCACCACATCGAGTCTCCTTGAGTCATCTGAGGCGGTTGGCTTAGCCGTACGATACTCACTTACCAGTGTAGAATGAACAGCTGAGCCGTCGAGGCAAGGAGGAGAGCGCTCTGCACACATTATCGGGGGATATTAATTTCCATGCATGACTTCCTATCTGTTTGTGAGTACCTGTTTTTATGGCTTCTATTAATTTCAAAAAATGGTGTTACACTAGGGCGGTGTGCGCTCTGTTCCTTTTATTTTTAGACAGTCAACAGTAAATGGCTTAAAACATGCTTGGAACATACATAGATCTATACTTAAATAAATAAATAAATAATAAAGTTAACCAGCTGTTGCTGTTCTAAATTTCTATGTTATAACAGTACACCATGCTCCCAACCTATAATTGACCTTTTCAACATGGAGTTCTGTTTTAACGCCATGCACTTGGTGGAGGTCACATGCTCCCATTCATAGAAGCCCTACTCTGTTAAAGTAACAGTATGAGGGTTCCAATTGAGTAGGTTGGAGGCAAAGAAATGCAAACTGGGGGGAGGGGGGTTCTGTTGGCCAGCATGAGGCACTGTCCTGTATTGCCCTAAATTGGCAATCTGACAGTGTCGCTTTAGGGATGTTAGCTAGCTCTAATTTGCATCACCCCACATTGCATGACATAGTATTAACATTTAATCATTCATTTATTAATTTCCTGATCTTCTTTTCTAAAAACACTATCCTTCATTTGAATCAGACTGTTGTTCTTCCCTAAAATGCCCAATAATAGACTGCTAGTGATCTCAGTGTTTAGTAATAATTTTTCATCATCATGAGTCGCATCCTGAAGTCCTCAGACATTTTCTGATTATAGTAAAATTCACATCCCGTAACACACTCTAATGATTACGATCAGGAGAAGCACATCTCCAGCCCTTCCCTGATTGTCACATTATTGACTGGAACATCTGACTACAATGGTTCTCTCATTCATCTGCAAGGTTCCTGTGGTCTAATGAAATGGCTGGACAGTGGATCAATTTGTTGATAAAGACTAACACAGAAAGATGTGTGCTTTTCTTTATTAGAAATTCATTATTTCATATTAAAGATGAACTACACTATTTCTGTAATAACATAGGTAGGAGTGATGACAGAGAAGGAAGATCATAGTCAGAAAGCTGCATTTACTAAAATATTAGGACATAGGGAGGAATGCAAGTGCAAATTCAGTTACTTTTAAATGACGGATTACAAAAATATTAAAACAGACTGTTAACAAACTTTCTCCTAGGTGCAGACAATTGCCCACAGAGGTGCAGAGAAGACTATATAATCCAGTGCACTTCAGTGCACAGCAATCATCCACAGCCACTCAAATATTATTATTTTTTTTAATTTCAGGTACTTTTATATCACCGTCAATTTACGCAGCGCTTTACATATACAGTACATTGTACATTCACATCAGTCCCTACCCTCAAGGAGCTTACAATCTAAGGTCCCTAACTGACATTCATACATACACTGGCCAATTTAGACAGGAGCCAATTAACCTGCCAGCATGTCTTTGGAGTGGAAACCAGAGTACCCAGAGAAAACTAAAACACAAGGACAGGGAGAACCTGCAAACTCCAGGCAGATAGTGTCGTGGTTGGGATTCAAACCAGCGACCCTTTTGCTGCTAGGCAAGAGTGCTAACCACTACACAACTGTGTCGCCCATAATAATGGGTAAGCTTTTACACCCTGCTTAGCTATGCTTTGGCTCTTGTCCTGAATCTGAGAGTCTCTGCAACTGGTGTGTTCTGTTTCCAAATGCCTGGGAAGGTCCCTAGGGCAGTTATCTGGTGTTCTGGGTTTGGTGCAATACACAGGAGCCTACTGCATGGAAGCCAAAAGTGCTTCATTCTCCACATGCATACTGCAAAAGCTCCCAAACTATATCAAAAGAACAACATTTCAATAAACTATTACTCACAAGTCCTTAGATTTGTTGGTTGTATTAGTTATCTTCAAATACAAAGCAAAGCAGCACCCCCTATGCAATAGAGATCTGGAAAGAAGGAGGTATTGGTAGTCCACCATCAGGAAAGCAACTTAGGGTGACAACACTGCTCCTCAATTGGGATGAGCCAAATTGCCCTGGATTAGGTTTGAATGAGGTTTGGCGAACTTCAAAGAAGTTCAGATGCCGAGACAAAACTCTGTTGAAATCAATGACAGTCAAATCTATCAATAAAAATGCCCATTTTATGGGCTAATAGGCAAAGGTATTACCATACCATTGGGAGATAGGTACTGCCCTGGGACATGTACCAATGAAAACATTTATTTTAAGAATTCCAATTGACCAGGAGCAATGATTTTATAAATTCTTAAAATGGAACATCAGCAATGCTCATTTCCTCTAAATGACGTGCCTGAATGGGTGCCCCAATCCTGCCTGTGATGTACAGAAAGTGTTGGATCAGCACTGACATTTGCAAAGGAAAAAAAGACAAAGCTTTTAAAACATATACATATGCAGTACTGGTTCTCAGTTTGCCACCAAACGGCTCCCATTGAGTTGGGCACCTGCCTAAATACTGAGGATGTTCTCTGACAAAGCCAACTGAAGTAAGATATCAGAAGTGTCGGTTTCTAGTGGGCTGCATGGAAACTAGCTGTGGTGCATGCAAGTGTCATGACTGTACACCAGATATGAGACATCTCTCCAGCGAGCACTGAAAGTTGCAAAAATGGATAGTGCAATTTCACAGTCCAAGGAATCGATTTATTTATTTATTTGTTCATTCATTTAATTATGCAGTCAGTCCTTTACTGACATTCACCCAGGTGAGATTTGATGGAATATTCTGGCATTTCTCAACCAAATTCAAGAGTATTCAGTGGGATACATGTTTACCAGGCAAACGCAGCAGCTGGTGAACATCAATGAATCTCACTTGCACAGTAAATATAAAAGAAGACATTTAACCTGCATTCATAGTTACATAGTTTGTGAGGTTGAAAAAGACATCAGTCCATCCAGTTTAACCTATGATGTGTGTGTGTTTGCTGTTAACCGTACATTGTATACCGCTTTATGTTGTGGTCTTTAAGGTGCCATCTAATAGTTTTTTGAAACTTTTGATGCTCCCTGCTGATACGACTGCTTGTGGAAGAGAATTCCACATCCTTACTGCTCTGACAGTAAAGAACCCCTTACGTATTTTAAGGTTAAACCTCTAGTTTTAGTCAGTGGCCCGTGTCTTATTGTATTCCCTTTCTCTGAAAAGTTTGTTCCTTATGCTAGTGTCATCACTCATACAGTATTTGTACATTGATATCATATCCCCCCTCAAGCGTCTCTTATCCAGACAAAATAAGTTCAATGCTTGTAGTCTTTCCTCATAGCTGATATCCTCCATTCCCCTAATTATTTTTGTTGCCCTTCTCTGGACTCTCTCTAGTTCCAGCACATCCCTTCTGAGGACCGGTGCCCAGAACTGGACAGCATATTCAATATGTGGCCTGACCAGAGTCTTGTAGAGTGGGAGAATAATCTCTTTATTTCTGGAGTAAATGCCCTTTTTTATACATCCTAGTATTTTGTTGGCTTTGCTTGCAGCTGCTTGGCATTGCATGCCACTGTCAAGCCTGTTGTCCACCAGTACCCCCAGGTCCTTTTCCATCTTAGATTCACCCAGAAGTCCCCCCCCCCTCTAGTGAGTAGCTTGCTTTCGTGTTTCTAATGCCCAAGTGCATTACTTTACATTTTTCAACATTAAACCTCATCTGCCATGTAGTTGCCCACCCCATTATTTTGTTCAGGTCTACGTGTAAGGTTTCCACATCCTGCATAGAAGATATTGGCATGCTTAGTTTAGTATCATCCGCAAATACCGAGATTGTACTGGATATTCCCTCCTCTAGGTCGTTTATGAATAAATTAAACAGGATTGGTCCCAGGACAGAACTTTGGGGGACCCCACTTTCCACACCCGCCCAATCCGAGTACTCCCCATTTATCACCACCCTCTGGATTCTCCCCTGGAGCCAGTTCTCTATCCAGGTACTCACCCTATGGTCCATACCTATGTACCTTAGTTTGTACAGTAAGCGTTTGTGGAGAACGGGGTCAAATGCCTTTGCAAAGTCCAGATACACCACATCCACAGGCTTTCCTTTGCCTAGATGGCAACTCACTTCATCGTAGAAGGTTAATAGATTGGTTTGGCAAGAACGATTTTTCATGAATCCATGCTGATTACTACTAATAATACCATTTTCATTACTAAAGTCTTGTATGTAGTCTCTTAACATCCCCTCCAAAATCTTGCAGATTACTGATGTTAGGCTGATCGGCCTATAGTTACCCGGGATATATCTCGGCCCTTTTTTAAATATTGGTACCACGTTGGCTTTTTTCCAATCAGCTGGCACCATACCCGTCTGTAGACTATCCTTAAAGATCAAGAATTATGGTCTGGCTATCACCTGGCTGAGCTCTCGGGTGCAAGCCATCCGGTCCTGGGGATCTATTTATGTTAAGTTTCTCTAGTTTAGTTCTAAGTTTGTCTTCTGTTAGCCACGGCAGTATTTCCTGAGGTGTGTTATTTAGTTTAGCATTACAAGCTAGTTTAGTGTAGCCCCCCAATTCTTTTCTGAAGACTGAAGAAAATAATTTATTTAACACTTTCTCCTTCTCTCTGTCCTCTGTGGCCAGCTTCCACAGAGGACAGCGAGAAGGCGAAAGTGTTAAATAAATTCTTGCCTGTGGAAGTTCTTCCTGGTGCATAAACATGCTGCGGAAATAGCTTTGACACCAGGAGAACTTCTGTACATGCGTTCTATTTTTTTATTTTAAATATATATAAACAAACCACTGCCCCCGCCCCCCCCCCCCCCCGAGAACTAACTAACCAGGCAGGCAGGCTGGTATACCAATAGCAAAGGATCTGTAGCCCCCATGCTATGTTAATAGCAGCTTGCATGCTGTTCAGCATTGGGGGTGCTTTGAAAGGGGTTCTCAAAAATAGGGTTCCCTCACCCAAAGCACTGGTGCCTAATGATGACCAACACTGAGCTCTTCAGTAGTCATGTGAAACATGCTGGGTCATCTTCCTCTTCAAAAAATGTAAGAACATGATTGCACTGAAAGTGCAAAAGAATAGCTGCAAGCACACCAATAGATATAAATCGGTCAAAGAAATCATGTAAAAAAGGGCTGTGCTCCAATTAACCCACACACACTCATATATAGTATATACAGTATATATATATATATATATATATATATATATACACATACACACATATACAGTATATATTTACACACACTTCTCAAAAAAAATAAAGTAACACTTTAAAAACACATCAGATCTTGATGGGGAAAAATATCATCCTGGATATCTTTGCTGATATGGACTGGGTAATGTGCTAGGAACAAAATGATGTCACATAGTTTGATGGAAATTAAAATGAACAACCTACAGATGCTGAATTCAAAGACACTCTGAAAATCAAAGTGAAAAAATGATGCAGCAGGCTAGTCCATTTTGCTGAAATGTCATTGCAGCAACACAAATTGGTACTCAGTAGTTTGTATGGCCCCCACGTGCTTGTATGCATGCCTAACAACGTCAGGATATGCTCCTATTGAGACGAGGGATGGTGTCCTGGGGTATTTCCTCCCAGATCTGGACCAGGGCATCACTGAGCTCCTGAACCTGTCGGTGTTGGGTGGACCGAAACATCATTTCCCAAAGGTGTTCTATTGGATTTAGGTCAGGTGAGTGTGGGGGCCATTCAATGGTATTAATTCCTTCATCCTCCAGGAACTGGCTGCATAGTTTCGCCACATAAGACCGGGCATTGTCATGCACCAGGAGGAACCCTGGACCCACTGCACCAGCGTAGGGTCTGACAATGGGTCCAAGGATTTCATCCTGATAACTAATGGCAGTCACGGTGCCATTTTCTAGCCTGTAGCGGTCTGTGCATCCCTCCATGGATATGCCTCCCCAGACCATCACTGACCCACCACCAAACTGGTCATGCTGAAAGATGTTGCAGACAGCAAAACATTCTCCACGGCTTCTCCAGACCCTTTCAAGTCTGTCACATGTGCTCAGGGTGAACCTGCTCTCATATGTGAAAAGCACATGGCGCTAGTGATGGATCTGCTAATTCTGGTGTTCAATGGCAAATGCTAATCGAGCTCCACAGTGGCGGGCAGTGAACACAGGACCCACTAGAGGACATCGGCCCTCAGGCCACCCTCATGAAGTTGGTTTCTGATTGTTTGATCAGAGACATTCACACCAATGGCCTGCTGGAGGTAATTTTGTAGGGCTCTGGCAGTGCTCATCCTGTTCCTCCTTGCACAAAGGAGCAGATACCGGTCCTGCTGATGAGTTAGGGACCTTCTACGGCCCTGTCCAGCTCTCCAAGAATAACTGGCTGTCTCCTGGAATCTCCTCCATGCTCTTGAGACTGTGCTGGGAGACACAGCAAACCTTCTGGCAATGGCACAAATTGATGTGCCATCATGGAGGAGATGGACTGCCTGTGCAACCTCTATAGGGTCCAGGTATCACCTTATGCTACGAGTAGTGACACTGACCCTAGCCAAATGCAAAACTAGGAAAAAACAGTCAGAAAAGATGAGTAGGGAAAAAAATTTCAGTGGCCTCTACCCGTAAAACCATTCCTGTTTTAGAGTTTGTCTCAAATTGCCAATCTAGTGCACCTGTCGGTAAATTCATTAACACCAAAGCAGCTGAAACTGATTACCAACCCCCTCTACTACTTAACTGACCAAATCAATATCCCAGGAGTTTAATTGACTTGATGCTATACTCTGATTAAAAAATGTTCCTTTAATTTTTTTGAGCAGTATATATGGATGTTAGAAACCTTGCTCTCCTCCACCTTCCATTGGAGGATGGCCCAGAGATGCTCAATAGGGTTTAGGTCTGAAGACATGCTTGGCCAGTCCATCACCTTTACCCTCAGCTTCTTGGAGGTGTGTTTGGGGTCGTTATCATGTTGGAATACTGCCCTGCTGTCCAGTCCTTGAAGGGAGAGGATCATGCTCTACTTCAGTATGTCACAGTACATGTTGGCATTCATGGCTCCCTCAATGAACTGTAGCCAGTGCAGGCAGCACTCATGCAGCCCCAGACCATGACACTCCCACCACCATGCTTGACTGTAGGCAAGAAACACTTGTCTTTGTAATCCTCACCTTGCCAAGGGGGCACCCGAGCCGAGCCGTAGCTTCCTGTGTACATTCCGACACTGAGCTGTGGCCCAGCCCCATCCCTATCTCTCCTCATTGGCTCACTGAATTTAATTGACAGCAGTGGGAGCCAATGGTGCCGTGTTGCCATCTCAGCCAATTAAGAAGGAGAGTCTCGGGGAGCCAAGACACTCCTGCAACATTGATCGATTAAGATGAGACTCAGGTAAGTATTATGGGGGGGGGCTGAGGGGGGCTGTTGTACACAGATGGCTTTTTGTCTTAATGCATAGAATGCATTAAGATAAAGAACCTTTTGACTTTACAACCACTTTAAGCTTTACCCTAGTATGCGTGCATATTTTTAGCCCCCAAGTGCAAAATTTTACATTTATCAACATTAAACCCCATTTGCGACATAGTTGCCCAATGAAACAGTGCATTGAGGTCAGCTTGTAAGTTGGAGACATCCTGTAAAGAAGTTATTCCACTGCAAAGCTTGGTGTCATCTGCAAAGACTGAAATGGTACTTTTAATCCCAGACCTTATATCATTTATAAATTTATTAAAAAGTAAGGGTCCCAACACTGAACCTCGGAATACTCCACTGAGTGATAACCTCAGACCATTCAGAGTAAAAATCATTAACAACTACTCTCTGAATTATATCTTTTAGCCAATTTTCTATCCATTTACAAACTGATCTTTCCAAGCCTGTAGACTTTACCTTACACATTAGTCATGTGTGGGGATCTGTGTCAAACACTTTTCCTAAACAATTGCACGCACCTATTTTTTAAACTCCCTAACTATGTACCATTTATCCCTTGGTTGGTCTGGTAGCATCATAATTCCTTTGTCATCTTGGTGGTGGTCCCCCTCCTTGGATTGAGTGAAGCTTACATGTCATTATATACAGTATAATGCTGCAGCAACGTGAGCTAGGCTGGCATGATGGAGTACCGCTAGGGGTGTGTCCATGATTGCCTCAACTCAAAGGAGGGGGTGAAATTCATTGAACCCAAAACAAGATGTTTGTCATGTCAAAAGGTCTTTTAGAGATCTTTACCTGCCCCACAGTACTGTGCAAAAGTTTTGGGCAGGTGTGAAGAAATCCAGTACAGCAGGAATGCTTTCAAAAATATATATTTGAATTGTTTATTTTTATCAATGAACAGATAGAAGAAAAATCTAAATCGGTATTTGGTGTGACTACCCTTTGGCTTGTCAATGTCAGGGATTTTGTAGGATTAGAGTCAGGTGTATGATTAACCAATTATTTGTATACCAAACAGGGCTAATGATCATCAGTTTCATATGAAGGTTGAAACAGAGTCATTAACTGACACAGAAACAGCTTAAAACTGGGAGCAGCAGAACAGCCAAACTCTGTTACTAAGGTGAGGTTGTGGTGAAAGACAGTTCCATGTCACAGGTCATATGCCATGACAAGCAACAAGCCACAGGGTAGCTATACTGTCAGGGCTTACCTTGTTGGAGTCTGTAACTCAGAGATGTACGCTCGCCCTTGCAGATATCCACAGTCCAAGGTGACCAGGTAAGAAAGCCACCTGGGCTGTGAATCTGTGCAAGGGTGAGCGTACATCTCTGCGTTACAGACTCCAACAAGGTAAGCCCTGACATAATGAACTGACCCTGCTCTAAGCGAGAGGCAGTGTTTTATAGCATGCTTAATGAGCAATTAGCTTCAGGTGGACAATGAGAGACAGGAGTATACTCAGGTGAAGTCCAGCCCCTGTAATGTCTCGGTACCTTTGGTACCCTAAATTACACTTTCCACAAGTGTATGCGCCCCACCATTTACTTTTGGAAAGGTGCGCATACACCTTTAAGACTGGAGCTGTCATCACCCAGCGCCGGACTAGATGGCTATTTAAAGCGCCGGTTCTCACTCACATGTGTTCGTTCAAACACCCTTACCTGGATGCTAACCTTGCTTGAAGCTTCCATGCTTGCAAGCTTACTTCGCTGACGGAACCTCGCTGCGCTGATCCCTGTATCCCGCTACTGGATCATCCGCCTCTCCTGAACCACCCTTCGGCTGTATCGCTAATAGTGCTAAGTACCCCGCAGGGGAATTCTCTATAAACTTATACTAAGCTTACACTATCTAGCTCTGCATAGTAAAGACTGTTTATCACATCTGCATAACTAGATTGCTAGCTCTTGAGACTACTGCTACTTTTCTGCACTGGGTTGATCTCTTTTGTATGTCCACCTGCTATTCTATCATCTGCTATCATACAACATTGCTAAACCTTCCTGCATCCATCTGCTACTGTCTCACCTTCAAGTGTCTATCACCTACCACCTCCACTCAACCTATCCCTCAACCTTCATCATTGTGTTACCACATACATAAAGTCACTCTAGGAACCAGTTTGCTAATTGTGTGTATTTACTGGCTGAAATAAGACCTTCCACACATGATGAGTCATTGAGGTTGGGAATGGTATCTCAGCATATCTCTTACATGACTACTGACGTGGAACTATTTCTGCAGCTGAAAATCCACACCATGTAAGAAACGCAGGAACGTTACAGCCCCCTAGTGCTGCAAGCAATACCAGTTTAACAGGGGTGGATCAATACGAGCTGAAGTGTGGCTCAGAGGTAGGATAACAGGACAGAATGTTAAAGTACACAGGTTCAAATCCCATGTCAGGTACTTAACGGTGACCACGCCTGGCTGTCTGTAAGCCATGGCGAGAACTGTAACATATACTACATAACCAAGGTCTCTCCCAGGCAAAGATTTCAAGGCAAACCAGAATTTCAAGGTGTGCTGTTTAAAGGAGTTGTAAAGTCAGAATGTTTTTTCATCTTAATGCATTCTATGCATTAAGATAAAAATCCTTATGTGTGTAGCAACCTCCCCAGCACCCCCTAATACCTACCTGAGCCCCATCTCTGTCCAATGATTTCCAAGAGTCCCTCGGCCGTCCTCTCTCTCCTGATTGGCTGAAACACAGCCACGGCACCATTGGCTCCCGCGGTTGTCAACCAAAGTCAGTTAGCCAATCAGGAAGGAGAGGGGGTGGGGCCGAATGGCAACTCCATGTCTGAATGGACTCACGGAGCTGCAGCTCGGCTCGGGTGCCCCATAGAAGGCTGCTTGCTGTGGGGGCACTTGACAGAAGGGAGGGGCAAGGAGCAGCAACAAGGGACCCGAGAAGAGGAGGACCCAGGCTGCACTGCGCAAAACCAACTGTACAGAGGAGGTAAGTATAACATTTTTATTATTAAAAAAATAAAAAAAAAAACAACAACAAAACTTTACAATAAGCTCTTTTGAAGAAGCACAAAGAAACTGGCAACGTTGAGGACGGTAAAAGCAATGGTTGTTCAAGGAAACTTAAAGAGTAACTCCACTTTTGTTGAGAAAAAAGCCTTCCCCTCTGGGTGTTCTATGTACATTACAAGGATTTTAACAAATGTTGTTACAGATTCCTACCTTTTGTTATTCTGAAGAAATCCCTGTGTGCTTGTGTCCATGTGGTAAGTGAATCTAATGGGAGTGGTTTCATAATGATCAATCAGCTGGGTCTGCATTCCTTTAGCCATGATTTCCTATTGAGAGTATCTCACCAAAAATGACATTTTTGTTGCAGGGGATGCCTGATATCTGATTTGTATCTTAGGGCAGACTTCTGGGAAAATCAGTGAGTCAATCATAAAAGCAGGGCATTATGTTTCTGAGGGGCGTTCTATACACATCCTGTGTACAGAACACTTTCAGGTAGCCATATTGCATTGCATTTTACAGAAAATGACAGAGCCGCAGACTGAAAAGGAAAGATCATTCCTAATAACAATTACAATATGACTTGAGTTGAAGTTGTATATTGTTTTTTTTTCATTTGCTATTTTTTTTCCCATGAAAGTGGAGTTACCCTTAAATGTAACAGATAAATGACACATCATGCCTTCTTCCCTCAAAATCACAAATGTCTAGCAGTGCCATCAGCATAGAACTGGCAGAATCCAGTGGGACCCGGGTAGACCTCTACATCTACTGTCCAGAGAAGTCTGGGCAGAATTGGTTTTCATTGAAGAACTATAGCAACAAAGCCATACCTCCAATGTGGAAACAAGGCTATGTGACTCAACTATACATGATAATATTGACTCTGAGGTGCAGACAAATGGCAGCAGGTCCTCTGGACTGATGAGTCAAAATCTGACATATTTGACTGTGGCAGCAGCCAGCTTGTTCGCGGAAGGCCTGGAGAGCGGTACAACAATTAATGTCTGCAGGCAACGGTGAAGTGCAGCACTGCCCCCTTGGGGGTTGCTTGTAGTTGTATGTTCTTCTGTGCCGCTTCGATCCTTTGAACTGTCCAGCCCTCCTGACACTCTAGGTTCAGACATGTTGTGTATACCTTTCAATGACACAGTGACACAATGCAGATCTGTTTTTACTCTTTAGATTTACTTTACTCAAAAAGAAGGCTTAAAGGAGGTATTATTCAAATAGGTCCTAGATAATCTGCCTAGGCTCAGTTGAAATAATACTAGGAGAACAGTTAAATAACCAGTTATAGTAACAAGCAAATAACACCAATATACACAGTATCTGACTATAAGTGAATGAATCTCTCAGAAAGCTATGAATTGCTATATGAAATACTCCTACTAAAGAGGAACTCCAGGTCGGCCCATAGTATGTGTATCCTAATGAGAGATGAGGTAATATAGATACCAGTAGTGTGTCCCCTTCAAAAGCAATAAAATAGCAATATTCAGAATGCAAGGCCTTGCTATTATCTTCACCACCAGTTGGAGCTTAAAGAACAAATGATTCTCAAATGTAGCATAGTGTGAGACAAGCAATGCAATATAGCTGGTTCTGATTAATGATGATCCACTAACTGATCCAAATGTAGGGTGTCTGTATACAGTATTCAAGAGATGCTGCAGCAATTGATAACTGGACTTTGAGCAGGTGCTCTCTCACCAATCCTAATGCCCCTCTTATAACTCCTGGAAGAACAAGCAAAGTCTACTCTCCACGCTGTGAGACACTGAGATGACTGTGCTCTGCTATTTCAGTGAGTCCGACTGACTCCGATACCATCAGCGATGCTGCAGGGATGTTCGCGACGTATCAAGTATCGTCCTTCCCGCCTGGGCTGAGTCTGCAGACAGCATGCAGAAGGCCGCAGTCCTCTCTCTCTCTGCGGCAGACTAATGCAAGAGAGCATGGGCCTGGTCAGCAGATCTCTTTGTAGTCTCTCCCATAATTCTCCCCTGGAGCAATTGGCCTGCTGGGAGGTGTAGTTCATAAACAGTTCAGCAGTGCAGTGATTCTTTCCAGTAGACTACAGTTCCCACAATGCTCTTTTCAGATAACTGTATTCCGTATGGTGGAGTTTTTTTTTTGCAAGTTAGAGGCTGCATTTCTGCAAATGGAGTTTGAGATTTGGTCAGGATCAATTGTGTCCTCAATGTTGAGAAATACATGCAGATACCTTTCCAGCGTGCCATACCATCGGGGAGGTGTGTGATTAACCCAAGCTTTTTTCTGCAGCAAGATAATGACCCCAAACATACAGCCAATGTCATTAGGAATAGGAACCAGCTTCAGTGTAAAGACAAAACAAAGGAATCCTGGAAGTGATGGTTTGGCCCCCACAGAGCCCTGATCTCAACATCATGGAGTCTGTCTGAGAAAACACGAATAGACAGAAGGATTTGAGGCAGCCTACGTCCACAGAAGATCTGTGGTTAGTTTTCCAAGATGTTTGGAACAACCTACCTGCCGAGTTCCTTCAAAAACTGTGTGCAAATGTACCTTGAAGAACTGATGCTATTTTGAAGGCAAAGGGTGGTCACAACAAATATTGATTGGATTTGGATTTCTCTTCTGATCATTTACTTTCCATGATAAAAACAAACTATTAACACTTTTATTTCTGAAAGCATTCTTCATGTACAGCATTTAACAGAACTAAAAAGTGCTGTCTTTTGTTCACAGTGCAATGTGACCACACAGCTGGTTTATAAAAGGAAACCGTTCTAGGCACTCACCTGATGGACCCAGGAGCAGCTGCCCCCTCTGCACATGCCGCAGTTCCGCCCTAGTAAACTAGATAACTATCCATTTAAAGGCACAAAATAGAGAAGTGTGATATGGCACTTAATTCCCCATCCTTGTAATGATTTTGCATGTCAGCTTCAAGTCTACCTCTCATCTCCGAAGCATAAGATTTTCAGCTCATGTGAAGTGCATTTAGAAGCACAACCAAGTTCTTGTTCTCTCCTGTGGCCATATCTAATGCAAGAAACGTGTTAATCAAATCACTTATATATGGTAGAGATATGTTTGCTAGAGGCTTCTATCACTTCTGGATCAGCAGAGGCAGTTACTGCTGTGGAGACATTTAAAAACAGCTTTGGAACCCATAAAAATAAACAATGGCAGTTTTTTTTTGCTTCATTTTTACCAGGTAGTTTTTTTTTTGCAAATAATAAAAAAAAGAAGAAAAAAATACTTAAAAGTAATTTTGTGATGAAATGCCTCTAAATCCATCAAAATGGAGGTTTAAGTCCATTCAGAGCTTTGCCTCCAGGCAGTACAAACTCTCAGCTCAGACAGAGATTTGTGCTGTTCCAAATCATTTGCCATCATGCTAAAACTCCCTCTCATTGAGCTGTAGAATTTTAACTCATCGTTATTTTGACTTATCCTATTAAGGATTTTACTGCCCCGTATTATCTTCCCAAATAAAAATTCACTGAGGAGTATATCGGTGGCAATACATTTGAATTCCAATTGAAAGAACCCTAAGCACAATTAATTGAAAATCTTAAGTGAGCATTGGAAATCTTGGTTTAAGCTTCTCAGGCTGGCAATTTTCTGGTTTGTGTAAAAACGAGAAAAATATAAATATACACCAGCTAAATTTACACTGCCACCTCACACTGAACAGTATTCATACTTCTTATTTCCATTAAATGTGTTTTTTTTTTTTTTTTTAAGTCTGCTGGCTTTAGATTGTAATTGAATTAGTGTTAAGTGTTTGCAGAAAAAAACTGATTCTTAGAAAAAAAAGTAAATTTGTCATCCTTGAGTAAAAGGAAAACAGTTTACGTTTCCTGGGAACAGTTCTTGAATGCATTCCGGCTTAGTTAAAGGATCTGTCCATCTGATACTTCACTTTTGTCTAGATGTGGTTGAGTGTAATGACCCAACAATCACTTATATCCTTTGAGGATTCCAGTTGAATAATTTCTTCTCTTGGAATCCCAACTCCACCCACCTATCAAGGACATTTGATAATTAATTCTTGAATTTTTTTTATTTTTTATTTTATATAAATTAAGAATATGCTGGGACTTTTCAGATGCTTCAGAGATGCATCACACATAAATCATGTTTAAAATATGAAAAATATTTGTTAGAAAAATTGTACATTTAAAAACTCTCATTAAGAAAGAAAAAATGTTCATATGGGGCACCCACTAAGGCTTGGTTCACATATATGAAACATTGAAATCGCACAGAGCTCATGCGAACCACAGCAGGTGTCAATGTTAAGCTAAAGACACGAATTGCAGTGCGTTTGACAGAATCAGGATCGCATAGGTGTGAACACCCATGCCATCCGCTTCCAGTGCATATTTTTTGTGTGGATGCGGTGCGATTTGAGCCATACAAATGAATGGCACCACACAGACGTCTAATGTGATTCGCACAGGTGTGCAGTGCGATTCATGTGCAAATCCTGTGCAAATCACATGCGATGTGCAGCACCACATATATATGAACCAAGTCTATAGATCTTGGTATATAAATTAACATTGTAAAGTATTTCATGATCCACATTTACTCCCTTATTGTTACCCTTCATCAGATCTTTCCATGGATGAGGCATTTGGAGTAGAATATGGTAATCTGGATCATGAAATAATTTCCCGTGATGTTTACTAATGTTCGAAGACTCTTAACCCTTTCACTGCCAGGTTCATATGGCATACGGACCTACAGCACTGCTTGCAGCTGGCCGGGTCCGTACGCCGTATGGACCTCATTTCCCCCTCTGCTATAAGTTCATAGCCACTTCAGACTCTGCTGAAACATTCTATAACTCTGATCAGTGGATTACAATCTGCTAATCAGAGTTATTCACCTAAAATCTGACCACCCCCACCCCCATGCCACCACTTCCCTGTCCCCAGCCTCTCCACCCCCCGCCACTCCCTGTCACCTAATATTACTCCCCCACCCAGCTTTCCTATCCCCTTCACCCCCTTCTTGCACCCCAGCACTGATTCCCCACACCCCATCCAACTCCCAGGCAAACCTGATCCTCTGCAGCTACCTTTAGAAGCCAGCATCCCTCCTCTGCCGCTACCGCTGGCTTCAGGTGCTGCTAGGGCTTGGGGGGGGGGAGGATCACAGAATGTTCCCCTGGGCAGGCGGACCCCCTTTCCATACTGGCCCCTGCACCCCCCATCCATCCCCCCGGTGCCATCCCTCCGGCCGCTGGCAGCTGCTGACTGGCACTGTGTCTGACCAGCTGTCATGACAGGGGGTTTGGGTAGCTGGTGAAGCTGGGGTATGATACAGACACCTCCTATGTCCTATGTCCGTCAGCTGATCACATCACAAACCAAGAGTTTACTAGGTGTCAGACTGTCAGTTTATGAATGAATATGATCTCTATACAGACTCCTTATTTTATTCATGTAAAGTGCTGCAGAGAAAGAGACTTTCTTAAGTCCCTTTCTCTGTCTCAAAAAAAAGACATATGGGGTCTGTTTAGACCTCTGATATCTCACCAAAGACCCCTGCCCCACCCCCTCCAAAAAAAAAATAAAAACATATATAATTGTAAAAAAAAAGTAAAAAGAAAAGCCCCAAAAAAACGAAAAAAAAAAAAAAACATGGAGCAGACTCTGTCAAGCAGATCCACTTGCTCACCGAGGAATCTCTCTGCTGATCCCCTGCTGAGCAGGTGGTTGACAGGTCCATGTCTGCTCCTCTGATGCAGAACAGACACAGACACAGGCCGCTGTTCTCTGTGGGGTGGTTGGATTGAAACGGGCAACCTGTCCATTTTCATCTGATCTGCTAGATTGATGGGGAATGGGATCCCCATCCATCTGTTTTTAGTGGACCGGATCGGATGCAGGCGGGTGAAAACGGACACATGTCCATATACATCAGCCTTTCCATAGAAAAAAATGGGTGGTCCGATTGGGCCCGCTTTAAAAACGGACAGGCAGACCCAATCGGTCTGCTTGTGTAGAAGGGGCCTATGGCCTTGTTCATACACAGCGTACCCATTGATGTAATTTGGGATGTAGAAACTGCACATCGCTCCTAACTTGACATCCATGTAGGTCCGGGTGCATGTCCCAGAGCTCACACTGTCTGCATTTGGGGTTGTGCACCCATAAGGATGTCGGATTGGGAAAAGCAGCTATGCCTGTGCAGCTGTTGAATCCCAATTGACATAAATGGGACTGCCTGTACAGGGATCCATGGAATACCTGTGCTTCCCTGTGCAGTTAAACATGGCCATCCGTGGGCTTCCACTTAAGTATGCGACATGTGAACGATGTTTTAGTAGTAACTTAGCAGGAATTTTGTAAGTTATGTCGTGTTTATGTGCACTAATAATGATTTTAGTGTATTTTTAGTGAAAATAGCGATATGATGAACATTAGCACAATTATTGCGTGGCCCAAAAAATCAGTAGCACTTTTTTAGAAGTTAACATTGTTTTTGTAAAATTTGCTGTGTTTGTATCTGCTAAAAATGATTTTAGTGCATTTTTAGCGAAAATACTGTTTTGGCAAACATTTGCACAAATATTGCGGGGCCCTAAAAATCAGTAGCACCTTCCTTTTATTCTACTGGCCCTTTGCTTTCAGAAAATGTATAGTTTAGGGTCTTTTAAAAACTCTGAAAGCTGAATATGAAAAATGAAAACCTCCAGATTTTTTAAGAAATTTGGTTATTTACAGTTTTGTGTACGTCCAGTTTTCACCATTTTGCAAAAAGGTGCAATTAAAAAATTGCAACCATTTGTTATTTAATAACTCAATACAGGTTACGTTTTTATATATTTAGTAGGAATTTAGCAGGAATTTTGTAAAATTTGCTGTGTTTGTATCTGCTATAAAGAATTTTAGTGTATTTTTAGCGAAAATATTAATTTGGTAAACATTTGCGCAAATATCGCGGAGCCTTAAAAATCGGTAGCACCTTCCTTTTATTCTACTGGTCCTATGCTTTCAGAAAATATATGATTTTGGGGGTCTTTAACAAACTCTGAAAGCTGTAAGGGAACAATGAAAACCTTCAGATTTTTAGAGAAATGTGGTTCTTTACATTTTTGCGTACGTTCAATTTTGCAATAGGGCGTAATTTAAAAATTACAAATATTTGTTACTTATTGACTCAATACAGGTTATTTAGAGAATTTTTAGTGAATATATAGTTTTTGATAAACATTTTCGCAAATATTGCAGGGTGTTAAAATCAGTGGCCCCTTCTTTTTATTCTACAGCTCATGTGCTTTCAGAAAATATATGGTTTGGGGGGTCTTAAACAAACTCTGAAAGCTGTAAGGGAACAATGAAAACCTTTAGATTTTTTGAGAAATTTGGATATTTCCATTTTTGCATAATTTCGATTGTCACCTTGTCACCATTTTGCAAAAAGGGGCAATCTAAAATTTACAAATAGTGGTTGTTTATTAACTCAATACAGGTTTCCTTTTATAATTAGTAGGAATTTTGAAAAAAAAAAAAGTGCTGTGTTTTTATCTGCTAATAATGATTTTAGTGTATTTTTAGCAAAAATTTTGTTTTGATAAACATTTGCTCAAATATCATTGCACCCTAAAAATTATTAGCACCTTATTTGTATTCTACTGGCCATGTGCTTTCAGAAAATGTAAGGTTTGGAGGGGGGGGTCTTTAACAAACTTTAAAAACTGTAAGGGAAAAAAAAAAAGGCAGAGGAATAATTGCAAAAATGGCCTGACAAGTTTTAAAGTTTAAAAGTGGAGCATTGGGCCTGGCAGCAAAAGGGTTCAAGTGATTCTAAGAGCCGGTTCACACTACTCTGACTTGTCAGGCGACTTGACAAGTAGCTCCCCATGCTGTGCAATGGAACCGGTCTAATCAGAGCGACTCAAGTCGCTCCAACTTAGAAAAAGGTTCCTGCACTATTTTTTGGCGAAGTCGGAGCGACTTGCATTGACTTCTATAATGAGAAGTCGTTTGCAAGCCGCGATGAAGTCGCGCTGCATGGGCGACTTCAAAGTCGCCCAAAGTCGGGGCGACTTTGAGTCGGATTAGTGTGAACCGGCTCTAAAGGAAACAATTAAACAAAAAATAAAATAAAAAACATGTTATACTTACCTGCTCTGTGCAATGGTGTTGCACAGAGCAGTCCCCATCCTCTTCTTTTTGGGTCCCCTTATGGTGGTCAAAAGGGCACTCAAGCACGCTCCCTGTGCCCATTCACACACAGAGTGTGGTTCAGTTATGGCTTGCTCTCTCCTCATTGGCTCACTGGCTGTGATTGACAGCCGCAGGATCCAATGACTCCCGCTACTGTGTGAGCCAATGAGGAAAGAGAGAGACCTGAGATAGCCGTTGTTCTCATGCACATCGCTGGATCGAGATGGGCCTCAGATAAGTATAAGGGGGGGGGGGACTCCATTGAACGTTGAACCTTTTATATTACTTTAAGTGGGTCTCCCAAACAAAACTTTCTTTTTAATGTGAGTTATTGAATGCATAAATATTCTAATAGATGGAACATTTGTATTATGATAAATATGGTTTATGTGGAATACACCTATGTAGCACCTGACATGTCTCAGCATACTCTCAACCTACAGTTGTGTAGGAATCTGCAACAAAGTTTGTTAAAAATCCTTGCAATGTACAGAGATCATTAAGGCTCCATTCACACCTGGGCGTTTTTGAGCTCCAAAAACGCTAAAAAAAAAAACGTTCCAAAACGCCCAACAAGTAAAACCCCATTCATTTAAATGGCCCCTGTTCACATCTGAGCGTTTTGCAAAACGCCTGTAGCTAAAAAAAAGTACATGAGCTTATTTTTGGGCTGATTACCAGCGTTTTTGATAGATGTCAATGAAAAACGCCTGAAAATCACGGTAAAAATCACGGTAAAAATCACGGTAAAAAACGCTACGCTCAAGTGTGAATGCAGCCTTAGAGAGTAAGGTTTTTTTTTTTTCTCTTGGAGTTACTCTTTAAATTATGCAGTGTTTTTTTTTTTTTTTTTTTTTATCTCAGAGACACCTATTCTGCTGCATTTACTATAATATGAAATATTTATTATGGACTTGGACTGGACTTAGTGCACTATTGATAAAATATAAACCATATAAAGTTGTGTTCAAAATTATTCAACCCCCACTGAAATTGATTGTTTTGGCCAGTTTGACATTGATTTTGATCATTCAGTTTATATATGTGTTACAGTTGTTGTTATTCTGAAGAAATAGATGTTTGTTTGTCTGTGTCCATGTGTGAATCAGTATAGGAGTGGTTTTATAATTATCAATTAGCTGCTGCAACTCTGATTAGGAAAATTGCAGGGTCTGTATCCCATTAGACATGTTTTCCTTTTGGGAATATCTCACCAAAAATGACATTTTTGTTGCAGGGGATGCCAAAAATCTGACTTGTATCTTAGTGCAGACTTCTGGGAAAATCAGTAAGCCAATTACACAAGCCAAAAATGACAATTTCAGGGGGTATTCTATATACTATCGGTGTACAGAACACCTCCAGGTAGCCATAGAACATTGCATTTTGCAGAAATTGACAGCGCTGCAGATTAACAAGGAAAGGTCAATTTTAATGATATTCAATTACAATATGACTTGAGTTGCAATTGTATATGCTACATTGTTTTTTTTTTTATTGTCAATTTTTTTCCCCATGAAATTGGAGTTACACTTTAACTCATTTTTTAACAGGAGGTACCCAAACAAAGGCCTTCATGGCAGGATCACTAGGTATTAAAGGTGATACCTTAAAAAAAATGTAAAACGACTTTTGGAATTATCTTACCTACGTGCCGACCAGTCGCCGTACATATACTGAGGCAAGTCGGCTCCTTCCCGCAAAGTGACCTACCTGTATGTTGCACGCGCGCCCATTCGCCACAGGGAAAGCTGATCTGCGGGTCCGGCAGCCTTGATTGCCGCCGGGCACTTGCGATCGCTTACCGGGGAGACAGAATGGTGGTCTGCCATTGTAAACACAGCAGACCGCTGTTCTGTCAGCAATTAACACAGGGATCCTATGTTCCTCCTATTTAGGATCACAGATCTCTGTACTGATTTCACAAGTCCATCCCCCACACAGTTAGAAAGCACCCCCTAGGGACACATTTAATCATTTTGATCACCCCTGGTGTTAAACCCTTCCCTGCCAGGGTCATTATTACAGTAACAGTGCATATTTTTAGCACTGATTACTGTAGTAATGTCACTGGTCCCCCCAAAAGTGTCACAAATGTCAGTTAGGCGTCCGATCTGTCCGCCACAATGTCAGAGTCCTGCTAAAAATCATTGATCGCGCCATTACTAGTAAAAAATAATAAATAAATAAAAAGGACATAAATCTTACCCCTAGTTTGTAGACGGGATAACTTTGCGCAAACCAATCAATAAACACTTCTCGGGACTTTTTTTTACCAAAAATATTTAGCAGAATACATATTGGCCTCAAATCAAATTATGAAACAATTTGATTTTTACATTTTTTTTATTAGGAATGTTATATATCAGAAAGTAAAAAAATATTGTTTTCTTTTTTTCAGATTTGTCGCTCTTTTTTTTGTTTGTAGCGCAAAAAAAAAAAAAATTTTGCACAGGTGATCAAATACCACCAAAAGAAAGCTCTATTTGTGGGAAAAAAAGAACATCAATTTTATTTGGGTACATCATCACACCGCTGCGCAATTCTCAGTTAAAATAACGCTTTGCCGAATCACAAAAAAATGACCTGGTCATTAAGGGGGAAAACCTTCCAGTCCAGAAGTGGTTAAAGTGTTACTAAACCCACAACAGTAAAGTCAGTCTGTATATGCATTTAAACATACCTGTGGAACCTAAGGAGTTAATCCTCCACATTGTGTAAAAATGCTGTTTGATCCTGTCTTTTTGATCCTCCCCTTCTTCCTCTGTCCCCAATCCATCTTCTGATAAGACAGAATCTTTGGAGTCACTCTGCACATGCTCAGTTTGGTGTGTAATGCTAAAGAGTTTTTGTTTCTTGGGAAGGTGTATGTAATCAGCACAAGGCCAATCAGCACTGTCCAGACAGAGGGTAATGGGTCATGCCGCCTCATAGGACAGTCAGAGTAGAATGTATAATTTAACCAGATACTGATAGAAGTCAGACCACTGCTATAACTGCTGATGAAAAAAGGTATTTATCAGTTTATATTTACTACAATTATTGCATTTCCATGTTCTGTGTACTGTGGGAGACCAGATATAGTGAATGCTGGGTAATGGGTTTAGTAACACTTTACCCAAAAAAGTGTCAAAAGTTTTACTTAGTGCCTGATTTGTTTCTACAATATTTGTTTCTGCTGACTTTGAATTTTCTTTTGACAGGCTGAAACTCCTCTTTAAAGTGGAAGTAAACCCTCCTGCAGTTTTTACCCAAGGAAGCTGCTATCTTGGCCATCTTGTTTAATCTACAACCGGCATGATGCTGCACATGTGATCAGCTATGACACCAGCCATTGGATGGTTTGACAGTTTGGTTGAGAGCACAACCAATGGGAGAGTTACATTTCTGGTACGTGCCGGAAATGTAACTGTTTTTTGAAACTGGTAAATGGATGGGTTTACCTCGCCTTAAAGCATCACCAGCATTCAAAACATTGGGGTCCCCATTCATTTATTAAAGCCAAATATGCTAAGCTCTGTAAATCTATAATGCAATCTTTGGCACCGTTGAAGTGGTTTCATTTAAAACCTTTTTTTAATTCATTAACACATGGAACAGCCCCCGGAGCTCTCGCAAGTCCAAAAGCATTCTCACACACCAGAAGTTTAATTACAAATGTTGTTTAAAATAAAAAAAGACATACCTTCTAAGAGCTAGCCTGTACAGAAAATGTTGCAACTTGCTGACTTCACAAGATCCACAGGCAGCTTAGCTTACCTAGTAGAAACCACTGTGATTTATTCCAGCTGGGCACAAACCTGGGATGTCTTTGGCATTTCTTTTGTGGTAAAAAGACATCCTTGTCCTACATCTTCCTTACTCTACATCAGAGGTCTCCAAACTTTTTAAACAAAGGGCCAGTTTACTGCCCTTCAGACTTTAGGGGGGACAGTGGGAGTAAACAATGCCCCATCATTGGTGCCATTGGGAGGAATTCTGCCTAGTTGTTGGATGAATTCTGCCCTATTGTTTGTGTCAATAGAAGGAATTGTGCTCCATTGTTGGTATCAATTAAAGGAATTTTGCCCTTTCCATAGAGTCAGTGGAGAAAAATAGTGCCCTATTGTTGGTGTCAGCGACAGGAATTATGCCCTATCATCGGTGTCAGTAAATGGAATAGTGCCCCAAGGGCCAGATAAAGGCAAGCAAAGGATCACATCTGGCCCCTGGGCCGCAGTTTGGAGACCACTGCTCTACATGAATGAAAAATAAACGAACTCTAGCCCATGGAAACCAAGAGCAGTAAGAGGTGGCCTAACTACAAAAAAACAGATGGTGGGCACAGTGGATTGTGCCAGACACTAATAGGAAATAAATTAAACAGACTACTGTGGCAGCACAGCTGGCATTTTATTCTGGTTCCAACTCTGAACCTGAAATCAGCAGTACTGATTGACCTGCCACCCCATCATATGAATGGATCTTTTTCTATTCTGAGTGTGATCAAGGCCATGGGACAAGAATCATATTCCATCAGGAGTGCAACCTAGGCCAGGGGCAGTGGCGTAGCGTGGGGGGGGTGCAGGGGGGGCCGGCCGCACCAGGCTCAACATCTGGGGGGGCGCATCCGCACTGTCACTCTGTCTGTCTGACTCTGACATACGCAGTTCACACACTGTCTGCGGCTGCCTCCATCTTTAGGCTGGGAGATGTCCAGTGCGGCCGCCCTATAGCTGAAAATGGCGGGTCAGGGCTGGACTGTGCCTAACCTGTCCATTGGTGTAGGGTGGGGTGGCATTGCAAGCCAAGCCCCGCCTATGCCGCCTCTCCGCACTGCTCAGTCAGTTTAGCAGCGAGTGAGTCAGCAGCCTGGCGCTGTCACACAGTGGGTTTCTTTTTCTTTTTGAATCACCTGATTAGTGCCAGAGGCTCTAATAGGCTTCAAAAAAGGGTGGACCCGGGGCGCAGAGCAGTGAAATGAAAATTCGCTATTGTCACACGGATCCTCCTCCTGGCCAATCAGGAAGCTGGTCCGAGACCCGATTCCTGATTGTCCGAAAGGCGAACACATGCCATTGGCCGAGGAGGAGGCGGGAGGACTCAAAGAGACGCCGGGAAACTGAGGAGAAGCCGCCACTGCAGGTAAGTCATAGAAACATAGAAACATAGAATGTGTCGGCAGATAAGAACCATTTGGCCCATCTAGTCTGCCCAATATATCTGAATCCTATGAATAGTCCCTGGCCCTATCTTATATGAAGGATAGCCTAATGCCTATCCCATGCATGCTTAAACTCCTTTACTGTATTTACAGCTACCACTTCTGCAGGAAGGTTATTCCATGCATCCACTACTCTCTCAGTAAAGTAATACTTCCTCATATTACTTTTAAACCTTTGCCCCTCTAATTTAAAACTGTGTCCTCTTGTGGTAGTTTTTCTTCTTTTAAATATGCTCTCCTCCTTTACCGAGTTGATTCCCTTTATGTATTTAAAAGTTTCTATCATATCCCCTCTGTCTCTTCTTTCTTCCAAGCTATACATGTTAAGGTCCTTTAACCTTTCCTGGTAAGTTTTTTCCTGCAATCCATGTACTAGTTTAGTAGCTCTTCTCTGAACTCTCTCTAGAGTATCTATATCCTTCTGGAGATATGGGGCCTCCAGTACTGCGCACAATACTCCAAGTGAGGTCTCACCAGTGTTCTGTACAGCGGCATAAGCACTTCTCTCTTTCTACTGCTTATACCTCTCCCTATACATCCAAGCATTCTGCTGGCATTTCGTGCTGCTCTATTACATTGTCTTCCCACCTTTAAGTCTTCTGAAATAATTACTCCTAAATCCCTTTCCTCAGATACTGAGGTCAGGACTGTGTCAAATATTCTATATTCTGCCCTTGGGTTTTTACGCCCCAGGTGCATTATCTTGCACTTATCCACATTAAATTTCAGTTGCCAGAGTTCTGACCATTCTTCTAGTTTTCCTAAATCCTTTTCCATTTGGCGTTTCCCTCCAGGATCATCAACCCTGTTACATATCTTTGTGTCATCAGCAAAAAGACAAACCTTACCATCGAGGCTTTTTGCAATATCACTTATGAAGATATTAAACAAAATTGGTCCCAGTACAGATCCCTGAGGTACCCCACTGGTAACATGACCTTGTTCTGAATGTTCTCCATTGACTACAACCCTCTGTTGTCTGTCACTCAGCCACTGTCTAATCCACTCAACAATATGGGAGTCCATGCTCAATGACTGCAGTTTATTGATAAGTCTTCTATGTGGGACAGTGTCAAAAGCCTTACTAAAATCTAGATATGCAATGTCTACTGCACCTCCACCGTCTATTATTTTAGTCACCCAGTCAAAAAAATCTATAAGATTTGTTTGACATGATCTCCCTGAAGTAAACCCATGTTGTTTTTCATCTTGCAATCCATGGGATTTAAGATGTTCCACAATCCTATCCTTTAATAGGGTTTCCATTAATTTGCCTACTATTGATGTCAGACTCACTGGTCTATAGTTGCTCGATTCCTCCCTACTACTTTTCTTGTGAATGGGCACGACATTTGCCAATTTCCAATCTTCCGGGACGACTCCTGTTACTAATGATTGGTTAAATAGATCTGTTAATGGTTTTGCCAGCTCACCACTAAGCTCTTTTAATAATCTTGGGTGTATCTCATCAGGACCCTGTGACTTATTTGTCTTCACTTTAGACAGCAATCTTAGAACGTCTTCCTCTGTAAAGACACATGCATCAAACGATTCATTAGTCATCCTTTCAAGTGGAGGTCCTTCTCCTTCTTTTTCTTCGGTAAAAACTGAACAGAAGTATTCATTAAGGCAGTCGGCTAGCCCTTTATTCTCTTCTACATACCTTCCGTCCTTTGTTTTTAATTTAGTTATTCCTTGTTTTAATTTCCTTTTTTCATTTATATATCTGAAGAATGTCTTATCCCCCTTTTTCATAGACTGAGCTAGTTTTTCTTCTGCCTGCGCTTTAGAAGTTCTTATAACTTGCTTGGCCTCTTTCTGCCTAATCTTGTAGATTTCCTTATCTTCATTGCTCTGGGTTTTTTTATAATTACAAAATGCTAGCTTTTTATTTTTAATGATTTGGGCCACTTCTGCTGAGTACCACAGTGGTCTCTTCCTTTTTTTGCTTTTACTGACAAGTCTAATGCAATTTTCTGTTGCCTTCAATAATGCACCTTTTAAGTAGTCCCATTTCTCCTGGACTCCATGTAATCCGTTCCAGTCTGATAAGGACTCATTTATGACTAATTTCATTTTTGAAAAGTCTGTTTTTCTAAAATCTAAAACTTTTGTTTTTGTGTGGTGTGACTCTTTCACAGTTCTTATATTAAACCACACTGACTGGTGATCACTAGATCCCAAGGTTTCGCCTACAATGACATCATATACCGAATCCCCATTTGTGAATACCAAATCCAAAATGGCCTCCCTCCGGGTTGGCTCCTCAAGTCTCTCTGCATTGAAGGGGGCACGCTGGTCTGTCTGCATTGAAAGGGGGCACACTTGTCACTCTGCATTGAAAGGGGGCACGATGATCTCTCTGCATTGAAGGGGGGGCACGCTGGTCATTCTGCATTGAAAGGGGGCACGCTGGTCTCTCCGCATTGAAAGGGGGCACGCTGGTCTCTCTGCATTGAAAGGGGGCACGCTGGTCACTCTGCATTGAAAGGGGGCACGCTGGTCATTCAAACTTGTATTTAGATGCATTTTACTTTAATTACATCAGTATTTTCATAACAAACAATACATGTGCTTAGGGGGTAAGGGTTTCTATAACTAATCTAGTGGAAGAGACTCGAGTGCTAAAATCCCGTGGGTTAGGGGGCGCAAATTACTTGCCTTGCCCCGGGTGCTGACAGCCCACGCTACGCCACTGGCCAGGGGACAGTGCAGCACTAGGGCAGACTTGCAATACTGGCCACCTGAGCCTTCTACATGGCCACATGTACTCTTTCCTGATTGGTCACCTTGCCCTGGGCCCCTGGAGAAGTAGCACAGACAGGCTTTTTTCAGTATGTTTCTTAAGCTCTTTCACATAGCCTGTTTCTTTGTAATACAGCGTTAGCTAAAATCATCTTACAGCTATATTTACTGCCTCTTGGCCGCGGCTGAGTGTCTCCCCTGTGCATGGTTTTGACTGCAGCGCGGGAGTAAACATACTTTGCCAACTGAAAACATTAATCAACACATAACATGGATGTTTTCCAGGCTAACAGCCTGTAGCTTCTCTAAGCTCAGACTTTTCGTTTTAGAAATATGGTAGGTTTAATGTTCCCCTTCATGCACTCCTACTTTTTCGGTGCCTAAATAGACATAGGATTACTAAAAGAAAAGTGACATCATTATTGTTGGCTGGAGACAGATCTCTATTTCACATACTCCTGAATGGCAGCGTAGGGCCTCTTGATAAATAAATTACGCTTAAAGAGTAAATACCCTCCAGTTTTTTGGCAATAGTCTGAAGTGTACCCACATGAGATCACTGCTTTCTTCACAGAGGGAAGTCACCTATCGGCAAATAAGGAATTGGATCTTCATTGTTACAGTACACTCAAAGACATGCTTAGGCCCCATGCTGGCATCTCGAGACTCATAAAAGAACACTTCTTCACGTCAGATCTTAAGGTCATATTTACAAAGCAGTCTACTGTCATAGAACAACTTTCTCTTACTTAGAGATCATGGGCACCTACTTGTCTGGTACTTAGAATAGATTTCCTATTCATTTTCTGTCCACCTTTTTTTAATCTTGTCTACACTTTCTGAAGGCCCGACCCTTTTTTTCCTCTTTATTCTTTTTCAATTATTCACAACCACATTTTACAGGAGATAGTTAATGATAAATATTCCAGCCTGTCAGTAAAGATGCAGTATGATAAACAATGACCCAAGCTTAAGAAATACATTGGCAAGAAGTAGTCTTGGCACTTTATTTCTGGTTAGGGTAAAAAAAAAAAAAAAAAAAAATTCCATGACTCAATAAACCAAAGCTATTAACCTTAAAGTTCACCTGTCATGTGAGAATTACGTAGGCTGACCTTCTGTTTGAGAATGTTGTTGTTTTCCTGGCTGTCCTTCTGAAACATTGGCTTTGACACTTTCCGAGTCCCTGTGCTGGCACAAGTATAAAGATGAGAAATTCCAACACTTTTCTTTTATAGCATGTCTTTTTTAAATCTGTGACCTAAAACACATTAAACCTTCTCTTCAAATCAGCTGAAATACATTCCAGGTGCTTTTAAAAGAAATGGTGTGCAAAAACGTATAGTTTGTTTTCTTTATACAGCAGGGAAAGCTTAAGTTGAAAAGCCTGTTCCTGCAAGTATTCTGAGGAAAAGAATCCTTGTGTGGAAGCAGTGGCCTCTCTATAGAGGTCCAACAAGCCTCCTCCAGGGGGTGTGTCAAACATTTGCAGAGTGATCATTGCTTCCACACAGAGAACAAGGATTCCTCACTACAGCATGATGGCAGGAGACAGCTTTTATGACTGTACTTTTCAACCGGTTGCCGACCGCCGCAAGTACATATACTGCGGCGGTCAGCCCCGGCCAGTCAAAGTGATGTACCGGTACGTCACTAGCCTGTCACTTGCTTGTGAGCCAATAGCGGGCGAGAGCGCGCCCGCGGAGGTGCGTGCCCTCCCCGGCTCTTTCCCTGGGAAGTCCGTGCGTGTGACCGGCGGACCCGATGTCCGCCGGTCACTCGCGATCATCCGCCGTGAAGGGAGAAAAGCAGGCGGCTGATGTAAACAAAGCCGCCTGTCATTCTCCCCTGTGTAGGAATGGTGATCATACGGTTCTACTATGTAGGACCGTTGATCACTGTTCCTACACCAGTAGCCATGTCCAATCACAGTAAGAAGCACGCCCCTAGGGACACACTTAACCCCTCCTTCCCCAATAAAGTTAACCCCTTCTCTGCCAGTGTCATTTTGCAGTAACAGTGCATATGTATAGCACTGATTACTGCAGTAAAGTCACTGGTAACCCCAAAAGTGTCAAAAATGTCAGTCAAGGGTCCGATCTGTCCGCCGCAATGTCGCAGTACCGCAAAAAAAATCGCAGATCGCCGCCATTACGCGTTAAAAAAAAACCACCAAAAATGACAGAAATCTTTCCTTTAGTTAGTAAACGCAATAACTTTTGCGCAAACCAATCAAAATATGCTTTTTGCGATTATTTTTTACCAAACATATGTAGCAGAAAACAAATTGGCCAAAATGTTAAAAAATGTAGATTTTTAATTTTTTTGGGGGGGAATTTCATATAAAAAAATTTGAAAAATATTGTTATTTTTGCAAAATTGACGCTATTTTTTTATTTATAGCGCAAAAAGTAAAAATTGCACAGGTGATCAAATACCACCAAAAGAAAGCTCTGTTTGTGGAAAAAAAAGGACATCAAATTCATTTAGGTACAGCATTACATGACCGCGCAATTGTCCGTTAAAGTCACGCAGTGCTGAATCGCAAAAAAGGCCCTGGTCAGGAAGGGGGTAAAATCTTCCGGGGCTTAAGTGGTTAAAGAAAAGGAACTGCCCCACCTCCTCACCTTGTTCCTGCCAGAGAATGTTTTGTATTCACCCAGAAAAAGCAAAGCATTCTCTGAATTTTGCTTGTACTGAGCAGCTCTCATGTGTTCACAATGCAGCAGGGACCCAGAAGTAGGTGGAGATCACTGGACTAGCGGTGTCTACTTCAGTGATTTCCAGCTTCCAGAGGCATCAGCCAGGTATGCTATATACATAGTTACAGTACATTAATCCAACCTGCACCAATATAGCTATAAATAAAATATTGATACTTGTAATTCCTCTTAAACGTACTATAAGGGAAAAAGGAAAGCACAATTCGCAGTAGTTAAAAAGAAAGGGTTGCTACTGTCCCATGGAGGCAATCTCTAATGGTTTATTCTCTAGTTATGGGTTTTAATCTATTTCCTCCTAATGCTGCATCTTGTGATGTATTTTTAAATCTCCGATTGGCTTTAGTTCTATGCTATGGGTTCCTGTGCTATGGGTTTAGTTCTGCTATGGGTTCCTGTGGAGGCACTTGGACCATTGGTCTTGGTTGTGGAACCGGACTATAGGATCAGCGTGGCGGGCAGTTCATCCAGGTGACCTACACATGGGACATCTGTAACCTAAGGTGATCTGCATGGTCTATTTATATTCTGCTTACCCACGTGCAGCATGGCTCCCGGTATCTGGACCTACAGACTTACAGACACCTCACCTGCCCATGCCCATTTATTTGCTCTGTGTGGTGAGTGGTATGGTTTATCTTGATTCCATAGGGTTTGATATACAGGCTAACACCGAGGCAATTTGCTCACCCATACTTCCATCCAACTGAAGTGATCCATCCGGGACTTTGATTTTCAAACACACAATCTGACCATAGAGGGTTGGTTCTGGACTATTTGACACACAGGAATAGACAACCTTATCTGAGTTAAGTCCCCTCTTCTGTTAGGGATTTAGTTGGCTCAATTGGCAAGTAATGCCCTGCATTTATCAACGCAGATTGGACTTCCATATCTCCCTCTGGTTCTCTCAGTATGTGTGTGCAAGTGTGCGCATGGAGGCGTGATGTCAGCAGCTACCAGGCCAGCTATGAAAACGCTGTCATGTTTTCAATCTAATTGTATTGGTGGTAGTGTCATTTTGATTTGACTATTTTATTGTTTAATAAAGCCGTGCATTTTTCTACAATACTGCTAGTGTCCTCGTATAAGATATTCTTGTGGATCTGTAATCCTCCTCTTTATATTAGTCTTGGCTGTACCTACTACAGTGTAGCTTCTTGTATACTTGGTCTTGGCTGTACATATTTCTTGCAAAAATTGAGATTAGGTCCTGCACCAAGGCCCATGACACATCAGCAATTCTGTTGCTGGCTGTTACAGAATCACTAGTAGAGGAATTAAATGAATCAGCGAGACTCTATTCCGCTGCTGCCCCCTCACTGACGAGGGAGAATATGCAGTGTTCTGGCCTGGAAGCAGGTGAGTAATCTATTTAGGGACAATATAGTAGTTCCTGCGCTATGGATTAAAAATAAAAATAAACCTAAAATGCCGCTGTTTAAAATCTGATGATTTTGTGAAGGTAAATAGAATAGTACACAGCGCAAAAAAGGTATACTATATAAAGTGCAAAATTAATATGCAAATTGTACAAAAATAGTGGATACATTAAATGAAAAAGTGTGAAAAATGTGCAAATTATGCAAAACTTATGTGCAATCTAATATTGCACCATCAACCTAAAATAAATCAATAAATCTCATTAAAGTGCAAAAAAACGTGCTAGCTGTGCAAAGTTCAATATAAAATAAAGTGCAAAAAATGATTCCTATTCCATAGATGTGTGTACATAAAATACAATCATGATAAATGAATAAATGAATAAATAAAGACACTCTTATTCTTAAAGTCCCCAAAAATCCAATTCTAAGCAAGTAGCCAGTGAAAGTACAATGTGCTCTTTGTGCTC